>NC_079325.1:35824460-36424460 GCF_029931775.1 Euleptes europaea | reverse complement strand
GGAGAGCCGCTGCCGGTCTGAGTAGACAATACTGACTTTGATGGAGTAAATGTCTGATTCAGTAAAAGGCAGCTTCATGCGATGTGCAGCAATGACTTTATTATAGAGCATCCCAGTACTCAGGCTCCAATGAATAAAATACGATTGGATAAGAACCACCCAACAAAGTCCCATTTGGAAATCAAGTGGTTTTCTCCACTACTGAGACTACCAAACAGTGCACACTCTTGGTCAGCCATAATAGGGTTCAGATTTCTTTGCTGACTCTAAAACAGGCAGGTCCTTGCAAGCCTTTCACCTGCAAATATAACCAAGATGGAAACAGCTGTTGGCACAAGTATCTTTCAGTGGGCTTGGTAAAATGGAAAGCACTGTTTTATTTCAGTGGCAATGAACCTGGCAGGCAGCCCTAATTTTAACAAAAGGCTTTGAACTGGGGTGTGGTGCGTTGTATATGCCTTGCTGTATCTCATGTCCTAAAATGTTCTGCCTCTGCACACCTACTGTACATCCATCAACTGTCCACCCAATCGCCATGGGTTGGGTCCTGAGGATCCATTCGGCTAACAGTGGCAGAAGGCTCCACGCACCAGAGGAAAGCACCGCCATTACGGAAATGCATTTGGGAGACCCAACACATTTCCTTATGATAACCTGGAAAAATATTCTAAGCAAACATGGCACGCATCCATACCTGTTGGACAGGTCCAGTTTTCTGGTGCTGTCTGGCTTGGCCCATTTGGGCTAAGCTTCTTTCTGTGGTGTCTCTAATTCTTGACATGGCACATTATGGAATGGATTTAATAGAGGCCAGGAGATAGGACAAGCAGATGATCCTGACTTGGTATGAAGGGTAGGACTGGGTGACTATCAAGTGCATACCGTTGTGACCATGAAAATTAAGTCATGAAAATGACTGCTTTACTAGGTTGATACCTGCACACATAGTATTTGAGAGACTTATACTAACCAGTATTACAACAAGAACCTATTATACCAGATGTTTGAGTAATTGGGAATCGAATTTACAACATATGCACATGCCTGGTTGGGTTTGAACTATTTGTATTCATTAATGTATTTCTGTAAATGTGTGCATGTTTAACAAAGGGTTTTAATTAACCACTGATAAAGGCCTCATAGGCTGAAACTCGTTTCGTATGTAGTTATAGTTATCAATCTCAGGAAATGCCATTGTGCTATTTTAATGCTTTTAAATAATTTTAACTTTTATATAGCGCTTCTAATAAATTATACTTTCAGTATTTATACATAGACTTATATATATTTTCTTTTCGCCCAACCTTGGGTACCCAGCTTTTGTTTTTAGATTGGGTTTTATTCCGCTCCTTTTTTTTCTTCCACACATGAAAATTAAGAACCTGACCTTTCTTCTCGTTTCTGTAGCAGAAAGTACTTATTTGGCGGGCACTGATGCTAAAAGATGTTTGTTTAAATGGAGCAGTGGTGGCTACTGGCTAGTGAAGCACGCTCTACCTTGTTCCTGTAGTCAGAGAGAAAGGCAGAATTGAGTTTTTGCAGCTATCTGGCAAGAAGCAGCATATTGGCCTCCCAAGTTCAGGCTGATTGGTTTTGGGGAAACGGATTCTACTTTTAAAGATTAGCCGTGTCTTTCAGAACACGTGAAGAGCCTCCCACCCCACACTGGATCCCACCGAGCATCCATCTCATGCATCATCCTGTTTTCAACAGTGCCTAGGCACATGCTTCGGGGATGAGCACACGTAGAGCATAAAAGGCACTCTTCCTGTCCCCCAGCAAATGGTATTCTGTGGCAATACTGCCCCTGAACATGGAGGCTCCATTTAGCTCTTTTGGCTAATAGCTGCTGATAGACTCACTGGGGCCTTGAAGCCGCCTGCTCTCAGTATGTATATTTCTAAACAGATATTACAAAACAAAGACTCTCCCCTTTGCAGGAAAGTAGTCCTGGAAAAACAGGGGTGTGAAACAGGCTTGAGTCATTGCGGGAAGCAGCTTTTGGTTTGTCAAACAAGCTTATCTGTTTTCCTCCGCAAAAGCTTGGAGGAGACAGTCAGAGAAGCCCATCTCAATTCTTCTGCCCACATAAACCTCCTGGCATCAGGATCCCTTCTTCCTACCAGGACTGCTTGCTGGCATGGTGGCAGGCAGTTCTTCCAATCCGTCAATACGTAGTTAACTCTGCCTACCCCGCCGCAGGCTTTGGTGAGCTCCCCGCGTTTGCCTTTCCTGACTCGCGGCCTCTGTTCAGCTGTCAACCTTGAGGGATTCTAGGTTTGGGCTTTGAAGGGGAGTACTGCTGACATCAAAGGGAAGGAAGGGAGGGAGGGATTGCAGGATGAGGCCAAATGTAGGAGAAAGCAAGATAACTTGGAAAGATGGAGTCGAGGGAGAGAGGGAGGTGAAATTCCCCAACAAGACCACTTGCGGCATAGTCTACAGTCCCTGGTCGTAGGGGCCACCACCAGTCCCCTAACCCAGTGCCTGCCTCAGTTTCCATATGTGACTCCCCATCGAGAGGAAGTGTGGCTGGGAGAGGTCTATTAAAAAGTAAACTTGGAGAGTGGAAGACCATTTCACATCTTCCTTATTTGGTCCTGAGACTACCATACAGTGCTCACTGAGAGCCAGTGTGGTGTAGTGGTTAAGAGCAGTGGTTTGGAGCGGTGGACTCTGATCTGGAGAACCGGGTTTGATTCCCCACTCCACATGAGCGGCGGACGCTAATCTGGTGAACTGGATTTGTTTCCCCACTCCTACACCCGAAGCTAGCTGGGTGACCTTGGGCTAGTCACATCTCTTAGAGCTCTCTCAGCTTACCTACCTCACAGGGTGTCTGTTGTGGGGAGGGGAAGGGAAGGAGATTGTAAGCCACTTTGAGTCTTCCTTAAGTAGTAGAGAAAGTCGGCATATAAAAGTCAACTCTTCCTTCCTTCCTTCCTTCCTTCCCTCCCCATTCTCACTTTTTCTCCAAGCTCTCTTCAGGCTAGCTTGTTTTCCCAACCCCCCAACTCCTTTCTGGCTGCTGTCCAGTTTATCAGCTCAGATGTTTTACAGAAAGTTTTGTGGGATCAGTTTAAACTTGGAAATCCATACCAGCCAAATTGCTTCTTTGCAGTAAACAGCAGGGAGAGGGAGATGCATTATTTAGCATCCTGGAAGCCTGGCGCCCGCTCTCCTGCTTGAGCCCTGGAGGACAGCAACGTTATGGATTCTTCCCATAACCTCAGCATCTCAGCAGAAAGTCCTCGAGTTGATTCTTGCTCATTAAATAATCTCTCCCTTGGCCCTACCACTACTGCTCCCAGCACTGCACTTAGTCCCTCCTCTGAGGCAGCTCACATTTTCTTCTACCGCCCCCCCCCCCCCAATATTCCAGAACTGGGGAAGGTGCAGAAACTGGCAGCTACAGTTATCAAAGGGCAGCTCCCTTGCATGGGAAGGCTAAAGTGTTTGGGGCTTTGGAAAAAAGAGGAAGCCCTCACCTCTAATACTGGAACCAGGAAAATTGATTGGCGGCGGGTTAAAGAGTGACAAAAGGAAATAATTCTTTGCAAAATACAGACATTGAATTCTGGAATTTGCTGGCAAAAGATGAGGCCACTAAGCTTAGGTGGCTTTTTATAAAGGTTTAGACAGATTTATTGACTGCTCTGAGCTTTTTACAGGAAGGATAGGTTAAAAAACGGGTATTAGCTAGGAAGGCTAAATAAAGCCTCCATGCACAGAGGCAGTAGATCTCAGAATGCCAGGTGCTGAAGACACAGAAGGCCATCACTCAGCCTGGAGGCGGTTTAAGGATCCTTGAAGTCTTTCACTAGTGCTGATGTGCTTTGACCCTCTTTAAGATGGGACAGAGCCATCGCACTGGGACAAGTTTATATATATAAAAAGAGGAAGAGGTGAAATACATTATGTGTGACCTGGTAGGTGGAGGATGATGTGACAGAACAGGCGATAACTGGGATGGGTGGTATTTCCCCCTTATTTTCATTTCATTATTATGTCGTTATTTTATGTTAGCTTTGTATGCTAGCCTTCTCTTTCTCCAGCCCCAAAAGGACTTATAGGATGTGCTTCTGGCAGTGGTGCACACTGCTTCTTATGCGCCAGACAGCAAGGCCAGGAAGAGATCCTCTTTCTCCCCCGGTATCCAATACCCCCAGCACCTTAGAGCGCCATGGGAAATGTAGTACTCAGGATGCATTTCCCAGGATGCACTAAAGCAGAGAGAGATGCTTTCCCCACTATCCTGCCGGAGCAGCAGCAGCATTATTCTCACCCCAGAGTTAGTGGGGTAAGGGGAGGGGTTAAGAAAGGAATAAAACGAATGAATGACATGAAGATCTAAAGAAACGTTAATAGGAAAGGTGGTAGAAAAGGGTGATTTGACAGTGGTCTTAGCACTTTAAAAATTTTGCACCTTGAAAAGGTGAATTCTGCAACATGCAAGTTTTTGGCTAATTGCACATAATTTAATTTTTGTTTTTGTTAAGGATTATGGCATCGAAGCCACAATAATTAGAAACCTTACCAAACTTCCACTGTTACCAGAGATTATGCCAGGCACTGCCTACGCACTTTCAGACCTATCAGAGCAGCCATATGGCCTAGAAACGTGCCTCTCCAAGAAAATAAAAAATAAAACGCAGCCTGAATTCTACACCCAACACCAGCGCATAAGCCGATGATTGGTGGCTGATATCCGCTGCCCCCCCCCCCCCCCCCGCATATGACATTTTCAGCTTCCCTGCGTGAGAGTGGAAGATCGCAACTGCCGGCTGGGAACCGTTCCCGGCCTTCGCCTTCGAAGGTGGCTTCCTCGGTCACGCCTTGGCAAAGCTCGGTATCCTCAGCAGCCAACTCTGCCATCGTTCAACAGGAAGAGAAACACACACACCCACCTCCAGAGCAAATCAGGGAGGCTGGGCTGCTTAGCACCAAGCTGAACCCATCGGCGCCTAGGAGAATCCTCCCCAGGAAGGAGCAGAGCATGTCCCACTTGTCTACACTTTCGTAAAACAAGCCACCAAAGGGGAACACACTGTGGCCATTTATGCACGGGAGGTTTTGCCTTGGATTTGCCACTCTCTAGATGCACATTTTCCCCATCCAAATTCTCACAACTAAAAAATAGGTATTGTATTCGTTTATTTAGCCATAGGCCATTACAAAATGTCCTTACATATACACAGAAAACAAAACTTAAAAAATAAGGCCCCATTCAGAGTTTTGAGAGTTCAGATGGGGAAAATGTGCATCTAGAGAGCAGCAAATCCAAGGCAAAACCTCCCGTTCATAAATGGCCACTGAATTGGGATATATGGTACTTGTCCTTTCCCAGGAGATCTTCCCCTTCTTCTTGATGCTGGTTTTTAGTCTTAAGTGACTACGAGGCACCAGAGAGCATCCGTGGGCCTGCCAGACATGGCCTGTGGGTCACCTGATTGCCATCCACCAACGCTGCCTCAAGTTAGACCAATGCACAATAATATCTACAGGACAGAAGAACAACCGTCCATTAATCAAACTATAATGTTTAAACAACGTCTGAGCTTTCAGCCTGGAAGCATATGTATATACACACAAGATTTATCGCTAATTTTACATTTTTCTCCAGCTTCACTCTATTCCAGATGTTTGGTTTACCTTTTGCAGAAGGGTATGCACACACACCCTGACCTGGATAGCCCAGGCTAACCTGATCTCATCAGATCTCAGAAGCTAAGCAGGGTCGGCCCTGGCAAGTATTTGGATGAGTGACCTTCAGGGAATACCAGGGGTGTGATGCAGAGGCAGGCAATGGCAAACCACCTCTGAACCTCTCTTGCCTTGAAAACCCTGCAGGGTCACCATACTTTAGATGTGACTTGACGGCAAACACACTCACAAGTTAGGCTAGTGCTGCTGCAGAAATCAGAAGTGCCTCCATTTCTGGTCCTCTTCTCACTAACCAGCGTGACGGAGTTTGGCTTGCTCCTTCCTGCCTCTTTCCTAGTTTGTAATTATGTGCTTAAAATATAAAGGGAAGCGAAAACCTTCCATGTAGCTGCCAGGAAAGATGGGTTGGAGATGCAGGCCAGGGCTGGAGGGAGCAGCTGCTGCTGCTTCAGAGGGGATTATGCCCTATCTGGCGCCCCTCAAGACTCCTTTTAGTTCAACACCAGTTTCGCACACTTTGCTGCTATATTTAGCTTTCCAAACAGCTTGCTTGGAGTAATAATTCATCAGAGGGGTCACAGCTGACCAAGAGGAGAAAGGGGGGGTTGCCAGGCTTTCTTCTCCATCCCTGGAGCTTTGGGGGCCAGCTTGGCCAGGGCTGCTTCACTCTCTTTCATCCTTCTGGCTGGGGTCCAAAGAGCCCTGCTTTGGGGGAAGGTGTGCTCAGACAACGAGATACTTGTTGGGGTTTAAATCTGAGCCATGTCTCAGCCTTGGAACCTCTTTCCAGGAACTGTACCTTGGCATACAACATGTAAAGCAATAAGAGAAGTATCTCTGATCGTGTGTGAAGTGTTCCCTCGTGCAGACTAACCTCCCCCTCCCCATAAAAATTTCCTTCAAATTCCAAGACACAGATATTTTTGCCCAAATCCATCATTTGTTAAAAGCAGGTCTCTGGGGAGGTGACATATCCATTTCCTGAATAAGCCACGTTAGTTGGTTTAGGAAGGGGGGGTTGAAGGAGGAAGAGACATTATTTTCTTGTATTGAATGAAAGGAGCGTTGACTCTTGGAATCTTATACCTCCCCAAAATCTTGTTGTCTAAGGTTCTACTGGACTCGAATCTAGCTGTTCTACTGCAGACCAACACAGTTACTTTCTGAAAATATTTCCTAGTTTGTGTCCACATGTGTGTAGTGGTTAAGAGTGGTGGTTTGGAGCGGTGGACTCTGATCTGGAGAACCGGGTTTGATTCCCCACTCCTCCACATGAGCGGCGGAGGCTGACCTGGTGAACTGGGTTTGTTTCCCCACTCCTCCACATGAAGCCAGCTGGGTGACCTTGGGCAAGTCACTCTCTCAGCCCCACCTACCTCACAGGGTGTCTGTTGTGGGGAGGGGGAAGGTGATTGTAAGCAGGCTTGAGTCTCCCTTAAGTGGCAGAGAAAGTCGGCATATAAAAACCAACTTCTTCTCTTTCTCTTGCTCTTTCTCTGTCACACACACACACACACAGAGACTCCTATTTTGAACTGGGCCTCAGCTGAACTGTCACTGGACCCAAATGCATTTTAATGGCACACTGTTCCCCCCACCCCCAGCTCACTCTTTGCCTCTGATCCCACAAGCATTTGAACATTTCCAGCATCTCCCTGCTCCCACTGCTGGGACCTGCAGCTCTACCTTCTAAACCAAGATAAAGAAGAGCTCAGGCTCCTTTGACTCAAAGAGAAAGTGAGCTGGGGAGGGGGAAAACGATGGGCTGAGTTTTGCAAATAATAGATCAGAGGGAGAATAGCGCAGTAGACAAAGGAGAGCCATTCAAGGTTGGAGATAGCTTGATGTGCAAGACCTCGTAGTCTGATCACCATCAAATGTCAGGATAGAAATTGGAAACAGTGTTTTAAATCAATAATGGTATTGGGGTTCGGGGTGCTCCAATCTCTGTCCCCACTAAGCACAGCTTCACCTCCCTGCCTACTCCCAACACAACCCACCCAAATCTGCCCCCATGCTCTTCTCTTAATTGGTTACAGGTTAGAGAGTCTTTACCTTAAAAACCCTGAATGAGGCACAATTTTGGATTCATCCTGCCTAGTGGCAAACAGACCTCGACTTAGGAGAACAACCCTAAACTGGTCTACTTAGAATCCTAAGGTCTGTTCAATGGGGCTTATTCCCAGGAAGTGCTCTTAGGTCTCATTCAGAGTTCCTCAGACATGTGAAAGATTCTGGTCTGTTGCTCTATTGTGACCCGTGAGAAGTAAGAATAGTTTTTGCCTTTGCATCCAACCTTCAGGTCTCCCCCACATAAATTCTTCCCACAGACCAGGAAGGGAGTTTTTCCAAGGCCAAAAGATCTTCCAGCACTTACGTTCTTGGCCTGGCTTATACAATAGGCTCACAATTTAAATTAAATTACAGTCTGCTTTGTAATACCCAATAAAAACTAGACAAAAACAGAAGCAGAAGCTAAAGCATCCCATTTAAAAACAAAAATGTGTCCATCGGAAGGCTAGTTTCCACAAACATCAGATGAAGAAGGAAAACTGGTGTCTGGGCTGTATCACTTTAGGTTGTAGATGAGCAACCTTCCTATTAATAAGACTTTTATCCTCCTTTGGTGGATGGGGCTGGGATAGCTTTACCAACCTCCAGGTGGTGGCTGGAGATCTGCTATTACAACTGATCGCCAGGTGACAGAGATCAGTTCCCCTGGAGAAAATGGCTGCTTTGGCAATTGGACTCTATGGCATTGAAGTCCCTCTCCTCTTCAAACCCTGCCCTCCTCAGGCTTCACCCCCAAAATCTCCAGGTATTTCCCAACCCAGAGCTGGCAAGCGTAGGCTGGAGCCTAGTCCCTTTTCCAGGGCTGTTTCTCCCTCCAAATTTGCCTCTTCCTGGGAGTTTCACAGATGAGTAGGGATTTGATCCAAGGTAATCCTATTCCTGATCTGATTCCTAACTAGTGCACCACACTTACTCTCCACAATGGAACACTCAATAAAAAAGAAAACCTCCTTGCACTTAGAACACTAGCATGTCAGGGTGAAGGACTACAGTCTAGCTTTCACCCTGACACATTACTTTTCTATGAACAGGAAATTTATTTTTATTTTTTATTGAGGTGCCTTCTACTATGTGAACCACCCCTCTGTTCTCTGAAGTAGTACAGCCCAGACTCAGGTTTAACTCCTCTCCCACAGCTCATAAGACTGAATTCTCAGAAGGGCACAAAAGCGCCTGATCTTCTACACTAATGCAGTTACAAAAGAACCATCGATGGGACAATAAGAGCTGGAAATAGGGTTGCCAATCCACTGGTTCAGCTTGGAGTTCTCCTGGAATTATGATTGATCTCTAAGGCCACAGAGATCAATTCCTCTGGAGTAAAAAGGTATCTTCAGAGGTTGGACTCTCTGGCATCCCATACCTGCTGGGCTCCCTCCCCAAATTCCACCCTTTCTAGGCACCACCTCCAAATTTCCAGGAATTTCCCAAACGAGTTGGCAACCCTAGTTGGGCAGGGCTTCATGGGTCAAGTGCAGTTAGATTTTAGGAAGAAATAAATTCTTGAACCTTGGCTCCCATTTTTGCGGTTTCATGAATAAACAACAAAGATTTGTTTATTTAAAAGTTAATGTATTGCCTTTTTTTCCCTTACAAGATTTATTCATAGGATAAAGCTCAAAATTATATGCACTATAAAAACTAAAGCTACTCAGCTATTCAAGGGCATGCAAGACAGTAGGCTATTTCTTGACGGGGAGTTTGGAGAACTCATTCTAGTGGCAAACATGAGGGGTCAATTGCTTGTCTGCAGGGCAATGAAACGGAGAAATGCTAAGCAGGTGTACTCAGAAGAAAGTTTCATTCTACTCAATGGGCTTACTCCTAGGAAAGGGTTCTTAGGAATGCAGACAGAGTCACTGCCCTCAGACACAGGAGAGGCTTCTGCATATTTTCCCCCTTAAGCAACAAAATACTAGATTAGATTGTCAATTTTTTTTAAAAGGGAAAAAAACCCAGCATAGCTTGATGGATCCTGAGCATGCTCACTGCCCTCCTGGAGCCATGGATTGTTGAAGGCAATCAGCCATCAGTTTCGACAGAAGGGGGGTGATGGGAAAATTGCCTTCTTCTAGCCCCTGAGAGCATACGGTATCCTGGAGAAGGAGATTTGATTCAAGGGGAAATTTCCTAATCATATATCTCCATTCCATGTAACACTTCTTTGCACTTTATTTTGTATGTTGGTAATGGATGCTCATAAATTGGAATTGCTTTATAAGTTCAAAAAGTGGCTAGGTTTGGAATGCAGTTTAGGATTCCTGATTTGGAACTGCCATCTTCATAACCCTCTGCCCTTCTCTCCACAGTATGAATTCAAAGCCAAGAATATTAAGAAGAAGAAAGTGAGCATTGTCGTCTCTGTAGATGGGGTGAAGGTGATTCTGCGCAAGAAGCAGAAGGTGGGCCTCTGCTTAGCTGCCTCGGTGTGCAAAAGAGGAGAAGCTTCTCATTCAGAGTTAGTTTAAACAACAGAGTGCACCTTTTCCCTTATAACCATGCAACAAAGGGGCTAGAGGCTTAAAAAAAAAGCTGGGAGCAAGTATTATGCCACAATATATCATTATAACCTTATTGTGATTTTTTTTTTAAATCCCTAAAAAAAACCTTCAGTGAGGAGGAGAATTGTGTTCGTGGGAGGGGAGGTAAGGACAGTGGCATCAATGTGGACGGATCCTTCAAAAATTAATTCCTGTCCACACATTGTCCAAAAGCATTTTGATTGTGAGCTTTCCAAAAAGATCATACCAATTCAGATTTGGGACAGATCACCACAAAGTGGTTGAAAACACAGAGACAGCACAAATAGAGGACCATGTCCCCCCCAAACAGTGATGCTTTAAGCAAGCCATGGCAGAACAAAATATCTGTGTGCCTTATAGAACTACCTCCCACAGGATATTTTTTCCTGATGCCACATTTTTGTCATTTTGGCATCGAGTGGAATCTGTCCTGCTTTCCTGGCACTTTAGTGGGGTTTTCTTTCTTTCTTTCTTTCTTTCTTTCTTTCTTTCTTTCTTTCTTTCTTTCTTTCTTTCTTTCTTTCTTTCTTTCTTTCTTTCTCTTTTTTTTTTGCCATTCAGGTCTTTTGCTAGGTTAGTTTTTATAGCTGCTGTTTCAAGGTTACTGCTTTTCTGTTTGAAAGTGCTCTTTGCTCTGGTGCTTCCTCTGGGGAGGTAGTTTACCTGTCGGTGGTGGAATAATGGCATGCCTGGGTTTAATAGTCATGCCTTCTTTCCAGGAAACTGCAGTTGTGTGAGGAGAGCTTAGGGGATGCATACAAGAGAACCTTCTACACCCTCACCAAACTACAGTTCTTTGGGAGAAACCATAACAGTTATACTGGCATAGAAGCTATTTAATTTATGCATCATTTCCTCACCAAGAAAAGTATATGCACATTGTACAGAGAGGCCCTCAGGTGTTACTCGGGGCCTCTTCTGTGGCCATTTTGGCCTGTTTGGATTTCCACTAACTAGGTAGCCATATGCAGCCACCAACTCTCATACGATTCAGCTTGCAGCACAGTTATTACAACTAAGTGAAATTTTGCTAGTAACAGTTTGCTTTTCATCCTCTTTTCCAGAGGAAGGAATGGTCCTGGGATGAGGGCAAGATGGTGGTGATGCACGATCCGGTTTACAGGTGAGCCACTGTTAATAATCAGCCCCTGCCCACTTCAGGTGCAGTCTGAAAAGAGGGGTTCAGCTCTGTTTATTTGTAGCCCGCTTTCATCACCAATGAGGACCCAAAGTGGCTGGCAGAAGAGGAAGTGAGGAGGGCCCTGCTAGCTGGCTAGCAGCAGCTGAGTAAGATCTGGGCCTTTCCAGAGGTGTGGGCCAAAGGGCTCTTGTCCTTCAGCTTTTAGCCGAGATAAATCAAGAGCTTTGAGGAAGATCTGCTCAGAAGGAGGGTAAGATGTGCTCTGGATTTGGAAGCCTTTCCCCTTCCTGTTTGTGTATCTCTATTATATTCCTTTTTTAAGTTTATTGTAAGCCACTTTGGGTCCCCCTTGGTGAGGAAAATGGGATATAAATATGTAAATAAAGCCAGTGTGGCTCCAGTAAGACCACATAGAGACATCCTGCTGCCTGCAGCATTGGCTTATCTATCTTCCTCCCATCATCCACAAATAACAATGAAAAACCCTCAGAAAGCACCAACATTCTAGAACCATTAGAGATGCCACTATTATCCCCATTTAAAAAAAATATTCTTTTATTTTCTTCCAAATAAAACAGAAAAAATCTTAAGAATAATATGCATAAAGACAAAAATACTACTACAGTGGTAGCAGATCTACACACGTTTCTTTAAATGGTTTCCAAATATATAAAAATAGACCGTGCACAATTGCTGCCGGTATGCCATGTGTTCAAACGCATTCCCTGAAGCTACTGATAACATTTTCTTTGGGGCTGAGTGGTGCATTCTGGGGCCTGGCTGGCCACTGGGCACCTGGTACTCTGGTCCTTGAAGAGATGGATGTCCAGCAGACAGCTGATGCACATCCCATTTGCTAGAATTCTGGCATTAGCTTGGGGGCGACTGGCTGCCAGGCGCAGATCTCCAGAATTCTCCTCAACAGTTGCAAACTGCAGCCGAGGGTTATAATCTGCAATACCAGATTTGTAAAGCTCCTAATTTGGTCCAGGTGGCTAAATCGGCTAAGCTGGTAATTGCCTCTTCTTCATTGCAGCAAAGGCAGGGACAATCCAGCCCAGGATTTCAAAGGAACCACAGAAGTGATCCCCAGGTTACCTTTGGAAAGACACCACCATTTGCCTTCCTTCACACAAATGAAACTGTTAAAAAAAAACCTCTTTATATATTTCTCATTTAAGTGGGTCTTTCTCTGCCCCCCTACTCCTTTCTTCTAGAATCTTCTATGTATCCCACGACTCCCAGGACCTAAAGATATTCAGCTACATTGCCAGGGACGGCACCAACAACTCCTTCCGATGCAACGTCTTCAAATCTAAGAAGAAGGTGCAGAGGGATGGACGGGGTTGGACTGAACTGGGCTAGCATGCATCTCCTGGGCTGCCATCTCCCACTCTTGGGGGTGGTCACGTGTACCCCACTGGGGGGGCTGGCATACTGTCACTCATGAATGGGCTAAGACTGTTGTGCTTTCAAAGCAAAACCCAAAACACTGGTGGCTGTGTCAGGGCAAGCAAGGGCACAGGCTTGCCTAGTCTGCCTTTCACTACCTCCTGTTCTTGCTGAGAAAAGGTTGCTTCTCTCCTCAGACTCAGGCCATGCGTGTGGTGCGGACAGTGGGCCAAGCCTTTGAGGTGTGTCACAAACTGAGTCTCCAGCATGCGCTCCAGAATGCGGATGGGCAGGCTGATGGCGCCAGCAACAATTCAGTGGAAGATCCACAGTTGGAAGGTGAGGAACTTGGGGTCAGGTCCACCGGGATTTCTTGTTAGCCCTTTTGTACATAGATAGTCACACGTTTACCCAACTCCAGAAAAGCCTCTCCAGTTTTAGCAATTGCAAAAGGAATGACCATTTCTACCTTTGAAAGATTAAAAGGTAGGACGCCAAGGGTGTCGGTCATCTTGGTTGCACAGCTGTCTCGGAATCTGGATTTCATGTGTGAACAGGCTTTTAAATTGGATTAAAATTGAGGTCATCCTTCACAGTGATCCTCCTTCAAGGCAGGATGGGATGAGCCCAGTTAGGCCCAGATGCCTTTTCCTCGCTAAGGTTTTGCTTCTTCTCTCGCTTGTGGCCTTGCTTGAAGGACTCCAGTTGGAAGGGCCTCCCATGGCTGACAGAGAAAACATCACTGCCGACTCTGAGGGGCTGCATGTTCCCGACTGCGGGGCCTGTGAGCTGCCCTCAGCCATGCCAGACCTGGGAGGGCTGAAACCTGGGCAGAGCCTGAAGGAAAGGAGCAGCCAGGTAAGAGTCAGTGGGGTTCGGCAGGAACGCAAACGTCCAACCAAAATCGCTAATTGCATCTGTTATCCTGGCCTCCTTCAGAAGAGCTCACGGGGCCTCCTGTGGTTTTATCCTCACGTTGTGCGGTAGGAGAAGACGCAAGAGCTCCAGGTCACTTTGTGAGCTGCCTGTGTGACAGGAATACTGAGACTGCTGCCTTTTTTTCCCCTTCGGGTTGCAGGACAGCGAGAGCTGCTCTCTTCACCCCTCCGCTACACAGGCCTTGGTGAGCCCCGCCAGCCCCAGTTCCTCTGCCTCAGTCACCCCCCTTGCTTCCCAGCACTGCCTACAGCTCCTTCAGCACCAGCTCCTCCAGCAGCAGCAACAGACCCAGGTGGCCGTTGCCCAGGTAACATCCGTCAGCTCAGGCTGCGAGGCCTTCACACCCACAGGGCTGAGGCGAGGCTGGGGCCTCAGCCTGGGCCATTCCTCCTCCTCGGCTGGAGCGTTGCGAACCTCTCACCAGGCCCAAAAGCAGCATGATCTCTTTTCTTCATTGCACACAGGGAGGGATGACTGAGAAGCCATAAAGCTCACTTAAGTCAGGTAGATTGATGGAAGTCAAATGCCTCTCAGCAGCCACAATAGCAAAGCTGAACCTCCTTGTCTGGAATCCCAGCTGCTAAGAATAAAAGCATAAGCCAAAACTAAATACGGAACTCAAGCTGCCAAAATCGTAACTAGTGAGAGATATGCAGCCACTGTGGCATAAGGCTTAACAATTAAACTACCAAAAAAATCAAAATACAGCTTCAAATGAAATTAATTGGCATCAAGTTATATTTATATCTGCATCTCAGTATACAAGGTAAATAAATCACATACAAGTCATTTCCCTTTCAATACAATTGCGAAAGTGGCCAAAATATTTTTCTTTCAACATATAACTCCAATGACGACAGTCCAATGAAAAAGGGTGGTACAGGTATCCAGTAATTTCTCCCTGTTTTCATTATTTTCTTCTTCAGCCACCCGGTAAGGCAGTCTCGTTGCTATTCTGCCGCTTAATTGTCCGCTCAAATCAACCACCACTTTTCCGTGATTCCAACAGATTTTACCGATCTGAATACACTCGATATCACCAAGGCATTTCACTGATCCATACTGAATGCCAGTCTCCTAGTGATACACGATAAATCATTACTGAAGCTGCGTATTTTCTAACAAAAAACAGATAGGCACGCAACACCTTACACAAACAAAACATGTCCTCTTACCCAACGACTTCTGTCAGTCACAGCCCCACGCTATATGGGCGTTTCACTGTTTCATTCTAAATGCTATACAAAGCATAGCTGCTCCTGGAAACAGGATGCTGGGCTATTTGGGCCTTTGGTCTGACTCCACAGGGCCCTTCTTACATCTCCGTGGCTTGCTCCTCTCCGCTTAAACATCTCTGCTGTCATTACATTGGGGAGGGGCTGTGGCTCAGTGGTAGAGCATCTGCTTGGCATGCAGAAGGTCCCAGGTTCAATCCCCAGCATCTCCAGTTAAAGGGACTAAGCGAGCAGGTGATGGGAAAGACCTCTGCCTGAGACCCTGGAGAGCCACTGCCGGTCTGAGTAGACAATACTGACTTTGATGGATCAAGGGTCTGATTCGGTATAAGGCAGCTTCATGTGTGTTCATGTGTGTACTCGCCCAACAGGTGCAGCTGTTGAAAGACCAGTTGTCGGCCGAGACCACAGCCCGCATCGAGGCTCAGGCCCGTGTCCGCCAGCTGCTCCTGACCAACCGGGATCTGCTGCAGCACGTCTCCTTGCTGGTGAAGCAGCTCAAGGAGCTGGAAATCAAGGTGCAGCTACGGCATCCGGGTGAGCAAAGAAAGGGATCGCTGTGCTGAGCACCTGCTCTGAACTATTCAAAACCCCACTGTGCATGCCACCCTGTAGTTCTGTACCACGCTTAATGTCCTTCATGCAGGCCCTAATCTGGAGAACCGGGTTCGATTCCCCACTCCTCCACATGAGTGGCGGAGGCTAATCTGGTGGGTTGGTTTCCCCACTCCTCCACATGAAGCCAGGTGGGTGACCTTGGTCTAGTCACAGCTCTATCAGAGCTCTCTTAGCCCCACCTACCTCATAGAATCAGAATTGGAAGGGACCACCAGAGTCATCTAGTCCAACCCCCTGCACAATGCAGGAAATTCACAACTGCCTCTTCCCACACCCCCAGTGACCCCCTACTACATGCCCAGAAGATGGCCAAGATGCCTTCCCTCTCATCATCTGCTTAAGGTTATAGAATCAGCATTGCTGACAGATGGCCATCTAACTTCTTAAAAACCTCCAGGAAAGGAGAGCTTACCAACTCCTGAGGAAGCCTCACAGGGTGTCTGTTGTGGGGAAGGGAAGGCTTTTGTAAGCCGGTTTGATTCTTTCTTAAGTGGTAGAGAAAGTTGGCATATAAAAACCAACTCTTCTTCTTTCTCTTCCATTCCCAGTTAGCAACTGAACTTTACACACAGGGTTCACTACTGTTTTGTGTCTGCGGCCTTGCTAATGCATTTCTTTGCCCCCCTCATCTCCAGTTGACCGTTCACTGCAGAACTTGACTTTGGCTCAGTCGCTATCACTCAATTTGAAGAACCACTACAGCCTAGAAATCAACCTGCCCTCCACCTCAACTCCCGCCAGTGTCCTGGGCAGCCCTGTGACACGGCCAAGCACCTATGAATCCTACCTGAACCTGGCAAACCTGGAGAAGAGCAGCAAACTGCCCAACAGCGCAGAGAGTGAGGAACGCCTTGTGGTGCTGGAGGGTCCAGATGGGCTTCGCAGTGTTGAGGGCTCGGAGGCCACCGACTGCAGCATGCTCAACGGGACCGGACCACAGAAGTGCAACGGCTCAAGTTGCCCCGCGCAAGAGGAGAGGTAGGTGGTCTCCACTTGGTGATAGGCATCCCTGTCTGAGCCAGAAGGGAGCTGCGTAAAGGTCTAAGTCATGTAGCTCTTATGTGCTTCAAACAGTTCCATGCAGATTTTAGCATGTGATGAAGCAGTCATGCGACGCTTCTGCAGGACCCCAGCTTGACTTCAGCTGCCTCACTGGTGGTCCCAACTCTTCTTGTCACAGAAGTTCTTTGCAGAGCCAACCTGGCTCTTTCACCGGGCAACAGGCAAATTGGGGAGGAGGTTAAATAATTAAAGGCCAAGATATCAGCAGTTGTTTCATTTAGAATGATGTTTTTCCAGTCATGGGAGGTGCCTTTGGAGTCATATGGAGTTGTAGGATGGGTACGTGGCTGCCTTCCCATAGGACAACCTGTGCTGAAGTCCTCAGTTCAGATCTCCCCTTTACGTTGAATGGAGTCATATGGAGTTGTAGGATGGGTATGTGGCTGCCTTCCCATAGGACAACCTGTGCTGAAGTCCTCAGTTCAGATCTCTCCTTTACTTTGAATGAGGTCATTGCCAGCCTTGGACAAGCCAGTACCTCTCAGATTAAGTCTCTACCAGCGTGGTGTAGTGGTTGAGAGCCGTGGTTTGGAGCGGTGGACTCTGATCTGGAGAACCGGGTTTGATTCCCCACTCCTCCACGTGAGCAGCAGATGCTAATCTGGTGAACTGGATTTGTTTTCCCACTCCTACACATGAAGCCAGCTGGGTGACCTTGGGCAAGTGACAGCTCTTAGAACTCTCTCAGCCCCACCTACCTCACAGGGTGTCTGTTTTGGGCAGGGGAAGGTGATTGTAAGCCAGTTTGATTCTTCTTTAAGTGGTAGAGAAAGTCGGCATATAAAAATCAACTCTTCTTATACTGCCATCTCACACACACAGCTGCAAGGGACTGCAATATGGGTGTTCGAGATGTTAACCCTGCTCCCGTTTTTGCTTGACAGATCACAGCCGTTCATCCCCAAGCTGAACCCACCTCCACCCACGCTGAGGAGGAGGTCTAGTAAAACCACCTCTCCCAGCCTGGAATCAGAGAGCATCCCCCTCAACACCACGGCGAATCCTGGAACCTCCTCGTTCACCAGCATCGCCATCTTCTCCCTCTCTAACTTAGAGTCCGAGTCCAGGACGCAGGGAGGATGCACTGGTGGCTGTGTAGAAAAAAACAGGGGACATCTCAGCCAGGAGTGGGCCAGGGAGGACAGATGTACACTGCTGGCAAAGGGGATTTTGGGTCAGGTGGAGAAGGGCCCGATCAGGGACCCGGACAGCACCCTGGACAGCACACGGCCCTTCTCCTTGGCCAGCAATGACACATGCTTGCGCATCAGCCTCTCAGAGGAAGAGTTGGACAATGCTGGGGCTTGTATTGCTCGCGCATAAAGATACTTCAGGGCGCGCCATTAACTGGACCTGATGGCAAGGCCTGGGTAGTGAGGGGTAGAAATGCCATGGAGGGCCCGGCAACACCAGGTGAAGTTCTGGAAGAAGTCGCAGTTGGATGCTGGTGGCTCTGAAAAGCCAACATGGGGAGAATTTCAACTGAAGGAAGGCAATTGGGAGACATTACAGTCTCCCCCAGGGCAATCTTCCACATGAACAAATGTCTTCCATGAACACCAGAGAATCTCCAGCGCCAAGCATCTAGGAGCCTGCCCATAACCTTGATGGAGTACCCACCTGAGAAACCATGTATGATAAATACCAATGGGCAAGTGCAGGGATTGCCAACACTCCATAAGGGGCCTCAGCACCATTTGCTGAACACTAGACTGCGTGGGACTGGCCCCGCAGCTGGGGAAGGCCGTGGCAGTCAGCATCCCAGAGGCAAACAGGCAGAAGGGGGAGGCATCTGTATTGAGCCACCAACAACAGTCAGCGTCTGGGAGTTCATCGGGGTTACCCCCAGTTCAGTGCACAATTATTTCCAGATGGCTCCCTGGGAATGAGAGGAATGGGCCATGAAACCTGTTCTGCACACTGAACGCAATTGTTATGGAAGCCCAACTTCCTAATCAAGGGGTTAGGGGCCATCTCACTGCCATCCCTACCAGCGTGGTATAGTGGTTAAGAGCGGTGGTTTGGAGTGGTGGACTCTGATCTGGAGAACTGGGTTTGATTCCCCACTCTTCCACATGAGTGGCGGGGGCTAATCTGGTGAACTGGGCCTGTTTCCTCACTCCTACACATGAAGCCAGCTGGGTGACCTTGAGCTAATCTTACTCCCTCAGCCCCACCGACCTCACAAGGTGTGTGTTGTGGGGAGGGGAAGGGAAGGTGATTGTAAACCGATTTGATTCTTCTTTAAGTGGTAGAGAAAGTTGGCATGTAAAAACCAACCTATGGATAAGCATGAGGGTGTCCCAGCGGCCCCTGCCAACTTTGGAGCAGAAGCAGCTGTTGTCCTAGTGCAGCCTAAAAAAAGATTCTTTTCCAGTCTTCATTGATGTGTTGCAGGGAAGACACTAACATGGGAAAAGCTGTACAGTGCAAGAGGTGCTCTTGAGTGGGGAAGCTGGCACTTTACACCTTTAAACTGCACAATACCAGAGCACTCTAGACCACCTCAGGAGACCCAGCCCAGACACCCCTTCTGTTGCCCCCCTCCCCAGATCTACACACACCTCACAGTGACCAGTTCATTGCTTCATTTAACATCCTAATAGTGCAGCCACTGCAGGGCTCCAAAGAAAAAGATGTGTTCTGATTTTATGTTAATTGACTAGCAAGGTCGGCTAGGAGACAGATTTCCCCCAGCAGTGCATTCTTCTTTTTTTTAAAGGCAGAAAAAATATGCATCCCAGCAAAGGGGCTTCCGGATTCGTGGACACCTGTTTACGAGATGAATTTCCCACCCACATCCACCCCCATGAAACCCAACAAGAGTTGGGTGGGTTAGTTCAATTCATGCACCCCTGCAAGCAGGCTGAGCAAACAATGACCAAGTCTAAGTGAGTGACTGTGTTGCCACTCAAGAGTTTAGCGGCCCTGACAGAATTCCTCCTGGTCAGTCGCTAATATAAGCCAGGAGAAGTTAGCATTCAGTGTTTTCCTTCCTTGCTTTTCAAGGTGCACCTTTAAAAAAAAAAAGACTTTTCAGAGAAGTAAATACTTTGCACACATACTCTGTCCTTAAAAGATGCTTCCAGCCAGGAGGAAAAGGCACTCTGTGGGGTCTTGGAAGTATTTTGCCTTTTAGTCTTTTTTTTTTTTAACGTTCCTGTGTTGAGGAAAATGCTCTGTAGATTCTCAGAGCCATTTCAGCTTGCTATGCCAGAATTTTTGAAAACAAAAAGGTAGCAATCCTAACATCCAGTGTAACTGTCTTGTGACTAAAAAAACAGAGACAACAGAGGCCAGAATTTCACTACAACCCTAGTGAATGGGATATGGGTATGGAGCAAACATCTTGTAATCTTGTGCAAACTCAGCCCTCATTCAGTTGAGTGAATCGACTACCGGTGACTATAATGGAAGGATCGGAATTAGCCGCTCTTAGCAAGCTGCCAGACTGGTCACAATATTGCCTGTGTAGGGACAGAAAAGGCTTAATGACGGAGCAGAGCTGTGCAGAAGGAGAGGACTGTTTATGATCACCAAGAAAAGGAGAAGAGAGTTAGGAGTAAGTTGTTAAAAAGAGGGAGAGAGAGAGTATTACAAAGCAGGAAATGTTTGACTAACAGGTGGTTAATGTATCTGTTCCCAGGGGGCTGTGGGATGAATCTGTAGCTCTGAATACTCAAGAGTACAGATAGCAGAATTGTAAGTTGTGCATATTACCCAGGGGGTCCAAGAGCATGTGTAACACATCGGCCAAAAAGAAAAGGAGCAGCTTCTGAGGTTGCAAAACTGGCCGGTGGCTAGGGTTGCCAACCTCCAGGTACTAGCTGGAGATCTCCCGCTATTATAACTGATCTCTAGCCAATAGAGGTCAGTTCACCTGGAGAAAATGGCCACTTTGGCAATTGGACTCTATGGCATTAAAGTCTCTCCCCTCCCCAAATCCCGCCCTCAGGCTCTGCCTCAAAAATCTGCAGGTATTTCCCAACCCAGAGCTGGCAACCCTACCAGCGGCCAGCTGACATAGCCTCTTGGTTATGCATCCCATTTGCTTGCACGGGCACCACTGTGGGGAAAGCTGGGCTGAATTGCATTAAGTGGGAAAATAAGGTGTGAACTGGCCCCAAAGTGGAACAAATCTGGTTCTGTGGATAGTGCCTTCCTGGCCCCCTTTGCTGAAAGTGCAACAGCCAGGGAGAGGAAGGTTTCGTTTGGCAAAATGAACACGAACACAAAGAAAGTGAGGAACGTGAGTTGAAGATGGAGTTTGGGCTAGTTATTGGATGAAGGTTGAGGGTAGAGACAGTA
The DNA here is from genome assembly GCF_029931775.1 of Euleptes europaea. Lineage (NCBI taxonomy): Eukaryota > Metazoa > Chordata > Lepidosauria > Squamata > Sphaerodactylidae > Euleptes > Euleptes europaea. The sequence goes on along the minus strand of NC_079325.1, from coordinate 36,403,506 downwards.
TCCAGGGCTGCAAGCCCCCAGCTCCTGTTAGTGGCAGCAGGAGAAAAATAAAAAAATAATGGACTGTTGGGCTGATATCACTTCCAGGAGAACTTGGAAGTGATATCACTGCTTCAGGAATTGGCAGAATTTTTGGCAATTTCTAGAGAGGCATGACATCCTTTCTGGGTTTTCCCTGGAAGTGATGTCACACCATCACCGATGGCCACCTCCCCATGTCCCCATTCCCCCAGTCGCTTGCTGGTTGCCCTAACAGTGGCAGGGGGTCTTTGAGTTGCATAGCTACAATCTATAGAGACAGAGGGAGCATCACAGAGACTGGGTGGCCTGGAGTGGGATGTGGAATACCTCAGGTGTTGCCTAGCAGCCACCATCACAAGAGGCCTAGCTGAACAGGGCAGCTATATAACTAAGCATTAAGGTTGCCAACTAACCAGAAAAAAAGGCTGGCCTGCTCTTGTGCCTTTAAGCAGAAGTCTGAAATCAGTAACTGAACTTTTTTGTGGCATCAAAATAAATGCAGTCTTATATTAATATGTACACATCAAGTTATGTTTAAAGGCCCAGCTTAAAATAGCAGGCTGGAAGGCTGGCCTACAAAGCATCAAGTGAGAATCTGCCCCAAGGTGGGCCAGAGTTCTACAGGTGTATGTTCTCCCATCACAAAATTGCAGTTTCCAGGGAACCTCTGAGGCTTTTGTCAAATTGTGAGATCAGGTTAGGTCCCCCCTATTCCGACAATGCTTTGCCCAGCTCACCAGCCAAGGGGGGCGGGGGGAGAGGTGCCTGTTTCTGTAATCATATAGACCCTCCAAACCCAGGGCTATCTGCAGGTTCCCACCTATCTAGTATGTTTTTTCTTGGCATTCCTTTCTCATCCCTCCTAAGGCTGTTTTCAGTAGCGGGAACAATTAGGGAAGAGTTGAATCGTACGTATCCCTAGCCGTTCTGACACACATCAGCCTGCTTAATCAGATATTTACGATTGATAGTGCCTAGTGCCTGCCTTTGATACATTGATGAGTTTATATTTCGGGGTTTTGATTGCAGTTCTTGCTTTGGTCAAGCAGCCAGACTTTATTCTCGCATCTTTCTGTTTGCAGAAACTTGCCTGATATTATTATGCTACCGACCAGCCACCCCCATCAAATGTTTACTAAATACTTGCTGGCATTTCCTCCCAAGAACTAAATCCTTACCACAGTTTAGAGCCAAAGTCTCTCTCTCTCTCTCCTGGGCTTGTGGCACAAAATCTATTCAGAGACTGGTGAGAGACGGCGGAGGGTGCGCTACCCAGGGTGTAATTAAGACTGCTTGAGAACCAATAGGGGGGTATTTTCCAAGTGTATTCTGTAATTTATCAAAGATGTTAAAAAGAGACAAAAAGAAGGGTGAATTTACTATATAAAGCTGTTCAGTGTTGTTGGGACCATGAGTTGTAATTACAGATTCCTAACTCCTCATTTTGTCCGGTTGCTTATCTTTTTTTAAAGCAGTGGGTAGGAGCGTGCGGCCTTCCTGGTGTGTGTGTGTGTGGGGGGGACTTTCCACCCATTTTCACATAAACAATGGCTTCCATTTAACTAACCCGCTGACATACTTTTAATTCTTGCTGTTGTACTGATGCTGGGGGGGGGTCATTTCTGACACATTTACAGCCCATTCCTAGGGGAGGGCTGAGCCGTTGACTGGAGGCAGCACAGCCGTGCCGCCTCCAAAGGAGGATTCAGCCCCCCACACCAAAACCAAAACCGTGCCCTTACCTGCAAGCCCCATGGAAAAGCTCCATAACGTTGCACGGGGTAACTGCAGGTAAGGGAAAAGGGGGCGCTCCCGGCCTGAAGGTGGGTTTTGAAGCCGCCTAAAGGCAGCTCCGCCCCAGAAACGCCCCTTGGGACGATGGCGCACCAGGGGCGACAGTGGTGTGCTGGTGGGAGGCCGCACCGGAGTCCCAGGGCCCCGCTGCCATGGCAGCAACAGGGGGGCCAGCATGAGTGGCCCAACGCAAGTGCCCATGCCACTCTGGGCAGCGCAAGTAGGCCGGGTGCCAGCGCACAAGGTCTGGATGCCGGGCCCTTGCCCACCTAAAAACCTTCGGCCTCCCAGCTCAGGAGTGAGCTGTTATTCTCCCATCTGGACATTTTTGAAGAAAGGGAAACTTGTGTCTCTGTGTGGTAAAATCTTTGCTCGATGACACACAGCAAGCTACATCTCCAAACACAGAGCACATGCACATGTTCTCAGGCTGGGCCGAATATTCAATATACATTCTAGAGCCAAGCCATGGACCATATTAATGCTTTTTAACAAAGAGGTGTACAAACGTTTAAAAAAACATTTTGAAGCAAATTATGTCCCAACATACTTTGGGGATACTTATGTCAAAGGATTTTAAAAGATATCCATCTTGGCTAAAATTGCTTTAAAGGGATTGTTAGGCCAGAATGTATTGCATCACTGAGCATTTGCTTCCTTCCATACATTTCTCAGTTCACAATCTTCTCTACTGGTGCCTTCCCTCTGTTCCGTAGCTTCAAATTAACTCCTGTTTATAATTCTCATTCAAATCCCTGAACAATTTGTTCATGAGTTAAGCATGGGCCTATCCTGCCTCCTGGTGGCATGATCTGAGTATTCATCATCTGCTTGCCTTCCTCATGCTACAAGACAGCTGAAATGAACCATTGTCATTTGGCAATCTGCAACCAAAATAGAGTGTTTTGATAAGGAAGCTGAACAGGACACTTTGACTAGCAAAGTGTTGCAGCTGTTTTGTAAGAATGAAGATATCCCAAGCGTTAGAAAGGACCCCTTTCTAGCCATACTGGGTCAAACCAGTAGTACATCTAATCCAGCATCCTGTTTTGCACAGAGGCCAACCAGATACTGTAGTCAAAATACAGCTTTAAAACAATATTAAACAAATTAAATGTGTAAAGATAACTAAAATACAAAATACAGTGCGGCAAAAGAACAAGTTCTCCCAGAGGTTCTTTCAAACACAACTTTTAACAGTGTAAATGAAGTATACACTAAATACATTCTGAAAAGATGCTGTTCCATAGCTTGGTTTCCATTTGCTAAAATCCACTTGCCTAATCGTCACTGGGGATGATCTTAACAAACTAGTAAAATGATCTTAAGGAACTGGTAATTCTCGTCAGATCTCAAAAGCTAAGCAGGGTCATCCCTGGTTAGTACTTGGATGGGAGACCACCAAGGAAGTCAAGCGTTGCTATGCAGAGGCAGGCAATGGAAAACCACTTCTGCTCATCTCTTGCATCGAAAACCCTACAGGATCACCATAACTCAGCTATTACTTGACAGCACTTTCCACTACCTAATTTATACAGGAGAAGGTGGTCCTCCAACTCCATACAAATGCTGATCCATGGTTAGGGCAGTGGTTCAGAGTGCATGTGCTTTACAATTTATGTCCCCACTCCTCCACATAAGTGGCAGACGCTAATCTGGTGAACCGGATTGGTTTCCCCACTCCTATACATGAAGCCAGCTGGGTGACCTTGGACTAGTCACAGCTCTCTCAGAACTCTTTCACCTCCACCTACCTCACAGGGTGTCTGTTGTGGGGATGGATATAGGAAGGTGATTGATTGTAAGCCGGTTCGATTCTTCCTTAAGTGGAAGAGAAAGTTGGCATATAAAAACCAACTCTTCTTCTTCTTCCACTTACAGTAACAGGCAGTACAAGATATACACAGTAGTATAGACCACAGACTCTAAAATCTTTACCCAAATAGCTCTCTAAACCATTCTGTGTAGTACAATCATATAACCTGTGTAGAAAAGTCTTCCTGAACAACTTAGTTTTGAGTAGTTTATAGAACACCAGGACAGTGGGAGCCTTCCTAACTTCACCAGGCAAGTCATTCCATAAGGTGGGGGTCACAAAAGAGAAAGCATGTCTATGGGGCAGTTGTTGATTTTGCCCATTTGCAGGTTGGCATCTGCAGAATGCCCTGCTCAGGAGAGCGAAGCTGTCGTGGTGGAGCACAGAGGGAAAGGCAGTCCTGCAGATATGAGTGACCAAGCCATGAAGAGCTTTGTATGTGATAGCCAATACCTTAAATTGAGCCCAGTACCTGATAGGCAACCAATGGAGTGATTGTAGAATAGGAGTGATATGTATGCTCCATCTAGCTTAGAGGGACTTACTTCATCTGTTTATCAAGCTAGCAGGAAGCACATTCTTTTCCTCCCCCCAAGACATCCACATTCAAGGCAGCTCCGAAAGATACCCCAAACAAACTGCCTAGCCCCCTAGGACATTGATTCTAGTCGTGAGTTGGAAGCAACTTAGTGGCTCTTAAAACACACACAATTCTTGTCGTTTGCTAGAGGTCTTTAGGAATTTCTTTTTCCCTTGCATGGCTAGGACAGCAGAGGGCAGAGTCGTTTCAAATTTCTCTAGCTTGCAGCGCCTAGTTTGGGGGGGTGTTTTAAAGTTCACCCATTTCAATGCAGTAGAATATTCACAATCTGTCGGGCAGGAGGCATTGGGAAGCCCTGAGCTGAGTGCAGAACCTTGCCTACTTGTTGAAGCTATTTAATGTGAGCGTTTTGGCATTCATTAGATGAGGTGTTACAACCTCTAGTCTGCCTGCCAGTCAGGTTCCCAGCCCTTTTTCACTGAGGTTTGCACAAAAATAACCAAACTAGTTTCAACCCTGCATAATTGTCATGTTTCCCAGCAACGGAACCCTGGGAAATGTAGTTCTACAAAGGAGAACCAGTGAATCACCAGCATCATCAGTCTCTAAATACTAAAATTGCCAGAATTATTTGGAAGGAAGCCAGGTCCTTATTTGAGGGTCTGTGGCTCCCATGGCCAGTCACCCAATTCAGGCCCTGGCATCTCCAGTCAAAGGATCTCAGGTAGCAGGTACTGGTAAAGACCTTTCTCTGCATGGAATCCTGGACAGCATCTGCGAATCACAGCAGATGACAATGGGCTAACAGGACAAACCAGCTGGTTTGGGATAAGGCAGCTTCATATATGATCATGGGGAGGGGCTGGGGCTCAGTGGTAGAGCATCTGCTTGGCATGCAGAAGGTCCCAAGTTCAATCCCTGGCATCTCCAGTTAAAGGGACTAGGCAAGGAGGTGATGTGAAAGACCTATGCCTGAGACCCTGGAGAGCCACTGCTGGTCTGAATAGACAATACTGACTTTGATGGACCCAGGGTCTGATTCAGTGCAAGGCACTGACTAGTTCATGACTAGGCTGGTTGCTTCTGGGATGATGCTGGAGCTGGCATAGTCTTTGGGGCCTCTCTTGGGCTCTCTCAGCACTCCTGGCTCTTGACTGCTTCCAGTCTCGCTGTTACCAGCCTCGTCTGATCTCCCTTTCGCCCTGGCTCTGCATCATCATTTCATCCTCTTTCACTTTTATAATCAAGCCTCTCCAGCTTAAATAGACAGACTGCAGTTAGCTTCTGGTCCAGCACGAAATTTCAAAAACAAAAGTTTTGTAACACCTTTTATTGTGTGTGTAAAGTGCCGCCAAGTTGCAGCTGACTTATGGCAACCTAGTAGGGTTTTCAAGGCAAGAGACTAACAGAGGTGGTTTGCCATTGCCTTCCTCTGCATAGCAACCCTGGTATTCCTTGGGAGTCTCCCATCCAAGTACTAACCAGGGTTGACCCTGCTTAGTTTCTGAGATCTAACAAGATTAAGTTAGCCTGGGCCATCTGGGTCAGGGCGGTTCAGCCTGGGTCTGGTTTGCAGCTTAAAACAGAATGCAGAGTGTGTTGTGCATTAAACTGGGTTAGATGGTGTTGGGTGCAAAAGAGGCTTACAAGCTGCCCCAATGAGTGCCAAGACAAAGGAGGAGACGAAAATATGGCAATCCCTTTTTGTAAATACAGAAGTCAGCAGTTAACCAGAGTGAGTTAAACTGAGCCTGAACCGAGTTGCTGTGCTCTCTACAGGACTCACGTTTAGGGAGAGGGACAAGGGCAGAAAAACACTTTTAGCCATAAATCCAAACTCTGAACTTTGGACTCTGGTCATTACCAAAACCTGAAGTAACAACCCTGCTTCAGTAAGCTTGGGTCGGCTGGAGCATTTCCTAGGACAGAAGGATTTCCACCTGTAGAGCATGACTTTCTACCTTCTCCCCTGCTGCAGCCCCAAATGCTCCCAGAATAGCTACCCTTGGGGAGCAGCGTTTGGAGACCGTTTGGGGCTGCAGCAGGAGGGAAGGGAACAAAGTCACACTTAAACAGCAGAACTTCTTCCACCTGCAGAAACGCTCCAGTTAGAGTTGCCAAACTCCAGGTACTAGCTGGAGATCTCCTGCTATTACAACTGATCTCCAGCCGATGGAGATCAGTTCCCTATGGCATTGAAGCCCTTCCCCTCCCCAAACTCCACCCTCCTCAGGCTCTGCCCCAAAAACCTCCTGCTGGTGGCAAAGAGGGACCTGGCTATCTCCAGTTGATTGAAGCCATTAACCGCCCCATTTTATAGGTCACAGGCTGAGGCTGAATAGTGGCAGCTTGTCTTATGCTTCTCCAAGGCAGAATGAGGTTAACGAGTGGCTAGAATTTTACTAAAATAGTTCAAGTTTCCACCTCCTGGTCAGGAAACAAGAAGAAAACTGTGTCTGTGGGCATGTGCTATTTTCCTATACGCTAAAGCAGAGGTTCCCAAACTGTGTTCCGTGGAGCACTTGGTGCTAGGTGAAAATTAGTGCTCCGTGATGAATTTCTCTCCTGAAAAGTGCTCCATGACTCAAAAAGTTTGGGAACCTCTGCTCTAAAGGATGCTTTAAAAAAACAAAAAAACTTGGTCTTCAGAAAGTGGGTACTCAGCACATGCTCAGAGGCACTGTCCTCTTAAGTCACTTTCTTATAGCAACAGATGATTCCCTTCACAAAGGAAAGGCACTCTGCCTCTGGGTCCGTCTTTTCCAAAAGCTTTCCTCTTCTCAGCGGAAAGACAATCTGCAAGTCCTCAAAGGAAGATCAAACAAAGTTCGCCACCCTATTTGAACTTGGCATTCGCCCTTCCTCCACTCTCAGTGCTTCTCTACTCGGTGCAACACAAAAGGCACGCACCACTGAAAGCTTGTGATGACGCAGGCATGGACTATATATGCATCAGAATCAGGAGGTAGCATGAACTCACTTTCTTCAGGCTGCTAATGCTATTGTTTAAGTGAGGAGAGAGCATGGCTCAGTGCAGGCCAATGCCCAGCCTCCCAAGTTAAAAATGGTCCTCTAGTAACAGGTACTGGAAAAGAGCTTTCTTTGCCAGAGACACGAGAATGTAGCTGTTAGCCAGAGATAACTACATATCCAATGCTCCCCTACATTAAAAGAAGTTCCTGCAAGTAATAATTTTTAAAAAATCAGGGATAAAGGTTCTACTTCAGTCTTCTTGTGCTCGTCTTCTACCTGCAGGGAGTGTTTTTACACAGAGCAGAATTTTAAATTGTGGTCTTTCATCTTGCACTCTGTTTGCCCACATTCTTTTGCTTTGTACATGAATGAGGCTCCGAGTCCCATTGAAAGCACTGGAACAGTTGCTGGGTTGATGTCTAACTTTTGTAGGATAGCCTCTCTCTTTTATGACATCCTTATTCTAAAGGTGCATTACTCTATATATATATATATATATATATATATATATATATATATATATATATATATATATATATATATATATATATATATATATATTCATATTCCCTGCTTGGGAAGAGGAAACATGTTTTCCTCCTTTTTGCTGTCTGGAAAAAGCCGCTCAGCAATCATCTGGCAAGCAGGTGGTAAAGATTCCTACCCATCCAACAATGCCATTTAGTTTGTAACCTGTGACTAAAATCGGCGTTGGCTTTAATTTCAGAGTCTGCATCAGGGGCACGCTTGTTAATCTCTATGCAAAGCAGATGAAATGAATATGCAGCATTTGAGGGATGTAATTGTACGGCTTCCATTCAGGCACTATAATTTTCCAAACAGGATCTTGCAATCAAGATCCTATTCATTAGGGTATAAACAATTTGGTTTTTCTCAGCTCTCCAGTCTGCCAATCATTTCAATGGAGTGAGCATCTCTGCTATTTAAAAAAAAGAAAGAAAAGAAAGAAAGAAAGGGGGGGGAGAGGAAACTTTCCTTTGTGTTAACAGAGGTAAAAGTTGCAGGCAACTTCCAATAAGAGAAAAGGGGGGGGGGATCCAGTTGTTTTAAAGGCTCAGCTCTTCCTTTGTCCTGTTCTGAAGGGCTATAAGATTTTTTTCACAAGGGAGATGCATTCTTCTACCCAAGACTATCAGTTAATTTCCTTTTATTTCTTGAAAAAGATTATACTCTGCTTTTCAGCAACTGCTCTCAAAGCAGCTTACAAATTTTAAAAAGCAGAATTAAAAATTCAGTCATGGTACAGTCCTAAGACTGTCTACTCGGAAGAAGACCCAATGCGTACTGCCAAGGAAGCATGCAAGTATGGCTGCCTGCCTGAGAGTGGAACTGTATGTTATATGATCCTCTCTCCACCTCAGGTGCCTGACTTTTTTCCCAGCAAAGGTGAAAACTTGGAAAAGAGGATGAATTCAGCAGGTAAATGAGGCAAAGACTATTCCTGTGTGTATACATTTGAAATGTGGTATTGAAGAAGAGTTTTACAGATACCACAGCCCACCAAAAAGTCAAATAATGGGATCTAGATCAAATCAAGCCTGAACTGTCCCTAGAAGCTAAAATGATTGAACTGAGGCTGTCATACTTTGGTCACATTATGAGAAGACAACAGTCAAAGCCAATAACGCTAGGAAATGTGGAAGGCAGCAAGAAAAGACACAACATGAGATGGATTGACTCTATAAAGGAAGCCCCAGCCCTTAGTTTGCAAGACCTGAGCAAGGTGGTTAACAATAGGATGCTCTGGAGGTCACTAATTCATAGGGTCGCCATAGGGCGATGACACTTAACACACACACACACACAAATGAGGCAAGGAACAAGAATGAAATACCACTTCCTACACACCCAGTGCAGGATACGCCTTTTAAACCACAGTCCAGCAGCTGTATGTAAAAAGGGAGAGAGGATAAAACCTTGGAGAAAATGTAACTTGATGTTCTGGCTTTAGAAATTGCAGAAAGCAGCAAAAAAACAAACAAAAAAAACAACCCACCAACAATTAAAACCAGTTATCTAAATACAATGTTTAACACACAGCTAATTAGGCCAATGCCCTCCCAAGCCATCTCTTGATGGGGAGGGAGCAACCACCAAAAAGTCCTAGCTTAATCTGTCACTGGCATGGCATCTTTTTTTCTTCCTCTGAACAGCTTAAAGAGCCAGTTTGGCTGAAAAGCAGAATAAAAACAACAAAATAAATAAGTAGGCGTTTGTGATCAAACTTCAGAAGGAGGGCATCATTTGAGGGATGGCTTCTCAGTAGATCTCCAGGCTCATACAGGAGAAAAGGATCCTTGATGTACAGCTGCCAGGCCTCCAAACACAAAAAGTCTGTCACCACTCTGGACACCAAGAATCCTCATCTACCAAACCCCTCATTCCATAAGAGGGTACCCTGCAGGAATAGACTAAAGCTCCATCTATCCTATCATTCTGTTTCTCCCTGAGACCAACCCAACCCCACCCACCATGAAGCCGAGTGCACATGGACCACAGCGCACCCCCCCCCAACAACTACTGTTCAGAAAGAGGTATTTTAACGGCCTCCAGCGGAGTGGGACACAGAAAGCAGAGTGAGGTGGTAAGAATGGACTCCATTGCTTCCAGGTTAGGATGCAGGATTCAAATTTTTTAATGTTTCAACAGCCAGCATGATTATAATGGTTAAGACCGACAGACTCGAATCTGGAGAACCAGGTTCGATTCCCCACTCTTCCATATGAAGCCTGCTGGGTGACCTTGGGCCAGTCACAGTTCTCTCTGAATTCTCTCAGCCCAGGCGGAGGCAGGCAATGGCAAACCACCTCCAAATGTCTTTTGAGTATAAGGTTATGGGGTCGCCATAAGTCAGCTGTGACTTGAAGGCAGTTTCCACCACCAATGCTTCTCCATGTTACAGAGAGTCAAATCTCTCTGCAGTTAGGAAAAGGACAAAAATTGCAGCCCGGCTTGTTCCCTGCTGAATGTTCTGCTAGCTGGGAGTTTGGAAGGATGTTACATGAGGGAGCATTAAAGAAAAGGAATCCTCCCCGTGAGACCAGAAATGGTGTAGCCCATCCATTGATTTTAAGCACTGGAATGTCCTTAATTCATTTAAATTGAGATTCAGTCTTGGAATATATGTCCAGTATCAGGGCTCCCGCAGCTCTGGAATTGATATAGGAAAATATATAAAAAGATGGCATTGTTATTACGATTTTATTTAGCTGATAATGGTTAAGGCAACATTATTTTTTAAAAATCATTAAAACCAATCATACTCTATACTACTAGCAATGACAATACTAGAAACAGCATCAGTTAATATGTAAAAACTTCAGGTTGGCAGATTAAAAACAGCAGGATATAAATAAATGTAATGGTGAATCCCAAAGAATCAGATGGGTGAGTGCACACACCCCACACCAAGACAAATCAAGGCCAAAAACCAAACAAACCCACACAACTAAAACCCCTGGAGAATTGTAGCATTCTCACATGGTGACTGAATTTTAACAAACATGGAGCCAGGGGCATAGTGGGAAGGAGGGAGTTCCAATGAGATGCTACTGCAGAAAAGACCATCCTATTCCTCTTGCCATTGATGTTATTTCAGTAAATGGTGACATGCTCAGCAATGCCTCCAATGCTGATCTTAACGGTTGGGTAAATTTATATGACAGTTACATCTCAGGCCACCATAAGAACCTTGGAGGGCAGCGTGGGGAGTGGGGTGGATTAACTACATAAATACTGAAGGCAAAAATCAGGACAGTTCCAGGTTTGGAGGGGCCTTGGGCAGAGACTCCTCATAGAATCACAGAGTTGGAAGGGACCACCAGGGTCATCTAGTCCAACCCCCTGCACAATGCAGGAAATTCACAACTACCTCCCCCCCATACCCACAGTGACCCCTACTCCATGCCCAGAAAATGGCCAAGATGCCTTCCCTCTCATGATCTGCCTAAGGTCATACAATCAGCATTGCTGACAGATGACCATCTAGCCTCTGCTTAAAAACCTCCAGGGAAGGAACGTTGACTTCCTCCCGAGGAAGCCTGTTCCACTGAGGAACTGCTCTGTTAGAAAATTCTTCCTCGGGGCCTCCTCCCTTCCTGTGCCCACTACCAGGACCCCATCCACCTTCCCTTCCTGCCCATGCTTACAAGCCACCTGTATGCCCTTTCACCAGCAGCACTAGTTGGTGTGTGTGGCTGGGAATGCCACTGCTGTGACCACATAAGCACCACTTGTACACTCTTCTGTGGTGCTGCTAGACAGCACCAGCAAACAGGAGCACAAGAGATGGAGCACTTGCAATTGAGCAGGTGGGGAAAGGGTATACAGGAGGTGGCAGAGGAGGTGTAGGGGTAAGGGTCAGTGGCAATGAGCCCTGGCAGAAGCCCTGGGCCCTGGCAGTTGCCCAACCTCAGGGTATGCTGACGCCATCCTAGCACATGAATGCACCACATGTGTGCGGAGGGCATATTTCCCACAACACAGGAAGCTATAGAAACTGCACTCTTCCTTTGCCACTTTAAACGTGGTGCAAAACCTGTGAGCGCACAGAATGTTCTGTTGGGTGTATAATTGAGCATGCCAAGACTCTCATTTTTTTTTCATGGGTGTTTTGTTATGTTAGTTAACTTATTTCTTTTCATAGGTATTTTGTTATGTGCCATGTTTTCAAAACAATAAGAAATAAGGGAGAAGGGAGAGAGAAAATTAAAGTCAATTTCCAGCTGTTAAAAATTGTGAAGTTTTGTTTGAAATTGTGAAAATAATTTAAGATTCTTTATCAGGCCTTAAAAGGATGTGTGCATTGCCTGATGAAATCCCATCTTCAATTCAATACAAAGTTTCTAGCCCTCATGAACACAAGAATATACTTGAAAATTCTAGGGCACAGCTTTTATGATGGCAGAGGCACTATAAAAAGGTAAAGGTAGTCGCCTGTGCAAGCACCGGGTCATTACTGACCTGTGGGGTGATGTCACATTACGACGTTTACTAGGCAGACTATGCTTACGAAGTGTTTTGCCATTGCCTTCTCCAGTCGTCCACACTTTATCTCCAGCAAGCTGGGTACTCATTTTACCGACCTCGGAAGGGTTGAAGGCTGAGTCAACCTTAAGCCGGCTACCTGAAACTTACTTCCGTCGGAATCGAACTCAGGTCGTGAGCAGAGCTTGGACTGCAATACTGCAGCTTACCACTCTGCGCCTCGAGGCACTAATGGGCAGGATTTCCACTGCCTTGTTCTTTGCCACTTCCCATGTTTAGCAGCAGAAAACAGTTTGCAAAATAGGCAGGCAAAAGCCCTCATTTTGCAGCAACCAGGATGCTAACAGATATCTGCTGAGACAAGCATCTTCCATCAATGCTTTACTGACTACATTGACTTCCAATTGATTTATAAGCAAGGCGCTGGTTTTGACCTTCAAAAGGCTAGCAGTTTGGTGTCCAAAGTACCTAAAGGACCATCTTTGCCCACATGAACCTACCCAGGCTTTGAGACCAACCGGTAGTGTCCCATTGGAAGAGCCTGTGTTATCAGAGGTGAGGCCAACAGGCACTCTTGACAGGGCCTTTTTAGCTTTGGCTCTCAAGATGTGGAGGACAACTGTCCTCTTTTCTGTTGACCTCCCCACATAACCTAAAAACTCATTTTCTGGAGGTCCTTTGCAATCAACAGAAGTCTTAAGTGAGCTAGGCTTCTTTAAGGGGCTTACCAGGGGCTTGCAATGCTTCTTCATTCTATCAAGTGTTGGTCTGATTTATTTTAAACGGCATCTTTTAACATGATGGTCTTGTGTTTGTACTTTTCCTGTTGTTTTTAGTAGTTATTTCATTTGTTTATAGCGGTATTTGACACTTGTTTCACTGCAAGCTGCCTTCAGGTTCTCCTTGGTGTAGAAAAGAAGGGTACAGTTTGCCCAAACAGGATTTCTTATCCAGGGCTACTGAATTCAGCTTTTCTCATGGCTGAATACCACTTAGCTTAAAGCTGAAAGGGAAGATTTAACACACCAGCCCATCAGCGGCATCACACTCAGTTTCACTGATTGCTTTGTGATATGCATACTATTGGTTTTCACAACAACCCTAGATGGTAGGTCGCTGTCACGACCCTCTTCCAGGTGGAGAACCAAGACCACAAAGCAAGAGTGGTGGCATTTGAATTCAGGACTAGGCAGAGAATTCTCTCTCCTTCCCATCATAATATTACCGTAGGTCTTGTAGCTGTGGAAAGAAAGTTGATCAGTGATAGTTCAGTACAGAAAATGTTTCTTTAAACATTATGTAATTAATTTATGGAACACAAGATGTATTGAGGGCAACAAGCTTAGAAAAATTCATGAAAGAGTCTATTTAAAAGAAACTGCCATTATAGAAAAATGGAATCTCCATGTACAGAGGCATTCTACCTCTGGAGTACCAGATGCTGGGGCCAAGCAGGAGCAGCTACCCCACTCCACTTCAAGCCTTGCTCATTTTCCTCCAGAGATATCTGCTGACCATAGCTGAAGGCAGTGTGCTGGGCCAGAAGGACTGGATCCAACGTGGCCATATCCATGGCCTTATGACTCCCAATGCTGACTTGGTTCTACCAAATGACCATTTGCTTTCACAAACAGGTCTACAGAGAGACCACTCTGGCACCCACTTAACTGCCTTGTGAAATGTTCTTCCTCCAAACCCCAGAAACTCCACAAAGGCAAGCAGAACCACCATAGCCCTCAGTTTGATCTTGTTTCCAAATGAATATTGACAGCTCTAATTGCAGGCTGCTGCACAAAGCCGGCTTGTTACTTCATTGCACGCTTGCAAAAAAAAAAAAAAACCATGAAAAACCCACCCCAGTCTCTGGCTCCTCCAGAGCTGCTGCATTCATGGAACTCAGCGAGGGCTCCCCGGTGGGCGCCGCGATGCAGCCCCCAGCCAAACTAATCACTTCCTGATTGTCTTTCGGCCACCCACTGGGTATAATAGTAGAGACCAAGTTTGGCTGGTACATAACTAAGCACTCAGCACCAATTTGGAATACAATAATCATCCTCTACGTTGCCTAATTAAAATCTGATCACTTAGGATAATTATTTCATATCCTAAGTATTGGGTAAGGTTGCATAATGTGGAGGAACAAGCAGAAGAGACGCCCAAGGAACGGCCTTGCACTCAAGTGCTCAGCCCAAGAACTACATAGAAGCTTTCAGCAGCTTTGAACAATAGAGAAGAACATTCAAGATGGCGGGTTGGAAGGTGGCAGGAATTCTCTCTTGTAGCTCATCCTTCCCAGTCTGCTGTGCAAGGGGAAAGAAACAGAAAGAAATCTTTGGGTGCAAGTTTCCTAAGAACAGGATAAGGGATTCAAATTGGAACAATGTGCGTTTAAGCCAAAACATTGTTTTCCCCCCTAAGAATTCATAATGAAAGTCCTAAAATTCCAGCCCTTATGGCAAGGGCAGCCTAGGGAGGTTGTGGAATCTCCCAAATAAGGGTGAGAGCACAGGATTCTGCTTTGAAACATTTTTTGAGTGAACCAACCCCGTATCATCCAAATTCTGGCAGGGATGGAGGAATCTGGAATGCATTCTCCAGTGGTGCCCAGAATAATTTCCTTTACGTGCAGAAAAGCCTAGCATATCCTGGAGCGTCCTTCAGGTAACACTAGCTCTCATTTTACATGTCCCAAGGATTCCAATGTAATATCAGTGATATCACAGGCACTGGGTTGGAGGTCTTTGCTCTTACAGGACAAATCCTGCAGAACCCTCCTCTTACGGCTCAGCTTGTAGCCCCAATATCCAATGCAGAATATGTGTACCGCAGATCTTGAAGCACCCAAACAACTCTGAAAGTCTTTTCTATAGCAGCATCTTGTAATGTTTTTTAAACCCCAGAAGATTGGCAAACTTATCAGAATTGCCCCAGAAGATTGGCAAACTCATCAGACTTGCAGACTTGAGAGCCAGCGTGGTGTAGTGGTTAAGAGCGGTGGACTCTGATCTGGTGAACTAGGTTGGTTTCCCCACTGCTACACATAAAGCCAGCTGGGTGATCTTGGGCTAGTCACAGTTCTCTGAACTCTCTCAGTCCCACCTAACCAACCAGGTGTCTGTTGTGGGGAAGGGGAAAGTGATTGTAAGCCGGTTCGATTCTTCCTTAAGTGGTAGAGAAAGTCAGCAAAGAAAAACCAACTTTTCTTCTTCTGCATCACCCCTTAATATATCAGCCAGTGGCTTTTGTGCCCCTGCATGGGGAGAACAGCCATAGGGGGCACTTTTTTGCCATCATGTCACAGCTGACTTATGCCGACCCCACAGGGTTTTCAAGGCAAGAGACATTCAGAGGTAGTTTGCCATTGCCTGCCTCTGCATCGTGACCCTGGATTTCCTTGGTGGTCTATCCAAATACTAACCAGGGCTGACTGTACTTAGCTTCTGCGATCTGACAAGATCAGACTAGCCTGAGCTATCTAGGTCAGGGCACTAGGCAGACAAAATTTAGGTTCAAAGCTGAACAAATAGTGCAATTTTGTTTTCATGTAATGTCTGGGATAAGTCTGGCTGGCATGGGGAAGAATCTTTGTCTTGGGACCCATGGGAACTCATGAAAAACATCGGCAAAGGGAGTCAGATAGCCCACTGAATGCTTCCAACTCTATTTCCATCATCCTGTGGTACACCAAGAGCAGCAAGTGACAGGGACATCCAGGGCTGAAGCATCTGCTGTCTTTATATTCTCCAAACATGAAGCAGATCTTTGAGTGTCACTACACAACACAGAGGCCAAATGCTGCACTCCCTGTGGAACTCCCTTCCCAGGATGTGGTGATGGCTGCCAGCTTGGAAGTCTTTAAGAAGGGAGTGGACATGTTCATGGAGGATAGGGCTATCCATGGTCAAAATGAATACTAGTCATGATGAATACCTATTCTCTCCAGGATCAGAGGAACATGCCTATTATATTAGGTGCTGTGGAACACAGGCAGGATGCTGCTGCAGTCGTCTTGTTTGTGGGCTTCCTAGAGGCACCTGGTTGGCCATTGTGTGAACAGACTGCTGGACTCGATGGGCCTTGGTCTGATCCAGCATGGTTTTTCTTGTGTTCTTATGCTTACTCCAGTGTCATCACGGCTGTGCCAAAGGTATCTGGTAATAAAAGCAAAGGCAGGGGGATCGTCTATGTGTGTATATGCGTTTGCGCGCGCATGCATGAAAGAGAGAGCCATCCATTAGCTTCCCTTGGAAAGTTCCCAGAGGGCTCACCAAGGCGCTCAAAGAATACATGGATATTGCTCGAAATGTTGGCGCTTTGCCACTGAGCCACCCGAGCTGCTGCCATGGCTTGTGCTGTCTGGACCCATCAATCACTAGACATGACACCCTCTTCACAATTTTTTCCCTGCCCGGATATTCCGATTCCTGCTGATTACACACTAACGGGCCCAAGGGGGGGGACGACTTTGTATCTCCCATTTCCAGGAAGGGAGGGACTGCAAGGAAAAGGCATTGATAAAACCCCAGGACCCAATCAGCTTGGCTCACGCGGCAAATCAGCTATTGTTCCTGCTGGAACCGAACACAGCACTGAGGAAACTATTTCCTCAGCTATAAATCTCCCAAGCTCTTTTTGTTGGCCGGGATCCTCCTTGACTTGTTTTCAAAGAAACCGTTTTTTGGGCAGGGGGGAGGGGGCTCTCATTGCAAAACACACACCAACTTTTATATGGATAGACTATAAACTGCCCGCTGCCCATCAACACCCTTTATCCATTAGCTGAGTTGCTATGATGTCATGGAATATTTGGCAAACAGGATTCAGTGGGAAACCGTGAGCAACAGAGCGTTGACACAAAGGAAGCAAAAAAACTAGAGTAGAGGGGATAACCTCAGACAGGACTTATGTATAGGAGGAGCAGTTGCAGATTTGGGGATTGGAAGTAAGAAGCAGAGATTCTGAGGACAAAGAAAACGATTGGGGGAAAGGGCTCAGAAGCAAATAAAGATAAAGGTCCTCTGTGCAAACACCGGGTCATTCCTGACCCATGGGGTGATGTCACATCCTGACGTTTCCTAGGCAGACTTTGTTTACAGGGTGGTTTGCCAGCACCTTCCCCGGTCATCTTCCCTTTACCCCCAGCAAGCTGGGTACTCATTTGACCGCCAGCGGAAGGATGGAAGGCTGAGTCAACCTTGAGCCGGCTACCTGAAACTGACTTCCCGTCGGGATCGAACTCAGGTTGTTAGCAGAGCTTTTGACTGCAGCTTACCACTCTGCGCCACGGGGCAAACAAGGGGAATTAATTCATTGGCTGCCACTAAAATTATTTAATTATTTAATGTAATTTAATTTATTTAATTGTTTAATTGCCCTGACCTGGATGGCCCAGGCTAGCCTGATCTCGTCAGATCTCAGAAGCTAAGCAGGGTCAGCCCTGGTTAGTATTTGGATGGGAGACCACCAAGGAATACCAGGGTTGCTGTGCAGAGGAAGGCACTGGCAAACCACCACTGTTAGTCTCTTGTCAAGAAAACCCCAAAAGGGGTCACCATAAGTCGGCTGAGACTTGACGGCACTTTACACACACAATTATTTAATTAAATGATCTGCAGCAAGGGTAAACCGGTGTCATTGAAAGAAGAAGAGAGGTGGAAAGGACTCCATAAAGGTCCCAAATTGGACAATTTGTTATCCCAGTCATCTCAATGGAACTTAAACCCTCATGCCACTCAATGTCCTATTATTGGTTCTAGCAGTTGTATTATACAGGAGAGGGACAGCACACCCCTTCCAATCACAATGTGTAAATGGTTACACTGTCAGGCTCGGATCTGGGAGACCCGGGTTCAAATCTTCACTCAGCCATGGAAGCTTGTTGGGTGTCCTTGGGCCAGTCACTCTCTCAGCCTAACCTACCATATAGGGTTGTTGTGAGGATAAAATGAAGGAAGGCAAATGATTTAAGATGCTTTGCGGCCTCACTGAGGAGAAAAGCAGGGTACAAATATCTAAAATAAACAAACACGACCTTGCTACACACCCGTACTAGACTGTACTAGTGTCGGGTAAAATCCAATTGGCTGGAATGTTAATTGCTCAGGAATCAAAGTACTTTGCTGTACAGCTTCTGAGAGTGAAGGGACAATTGTCAGTTTGGCTGGGATTAAAATGTCATGCAGGGCCAGGCTGAGGACTAAGAAGAGGTTCTTGGGCATAGGGAAGCTAAAGGAAATGGGATCCCACAGGCAAGGAAGAAAAATGAAGATTGTGGAGAAGGAAATGTGTTGAGAAAGAGGAGAAATAATATAATGAGGCAGATCTGAAGGGATTCCACAGTCCTTAACTCTGAGGAGGAGCTGGTTTTAATGGAGAGGGTGAGAGGAAACCTAGGGAGGCTATTCAAGGTACAAGGTGACCCAAAGAAGTGGAACACAGAAGACAGCAGCCAGAAAAGCAGAGAACTGAAGAAGTTGCTGGTGGATTCAAGTACTGGGGCAAAACGACACACGGGCCCCGGGGAGAAAAGAGGCAGGAAGCAAAGTGGGCAGGCAAAGGAAGTGAGGAGGATGGGATGGAAGGGGCTTTGGGCTAGGGAGCTAAAGAGGGCTTTAGTTTACTAAGGTTAGACCCTGGCAGGGAAACTTTGCCAAAAAGAAGTGGGGAGGAGGTCTGAATTCCACAAATCGACTGGCTGAAGGCTACTAACACACTCTTCTCAGCACTAACCCAGGTACTCCAGCCAAAGAAAAGACAAGCTGGACAGAGCAGGCAAGACGATCCAAGTGCCACAATGGACGGCCCTACTCCACGGCCAACTATTTCATCCACTGGAGTCAAATTGATATTCACGCATGAAAAATTGATCCAATTTCCCAAGTATTACAAGCAATGTGATTTTCATCACCATCATCATTAGCAGCCTTTGAGCCGGCCAACCATTCCCCCCCTTTTTTTTCTTTTTTAGCTTCTCCCTTAAAAATGACTTCGCTCCTCGTTGCTTTGGAAACCACCGCAAACCCCCACCCACCCACCCTCGAAGTAACCAGCAACAGATGCTGCTTTGACCTCTGCAGCTTCCTGGAAACATACATTTGTCAAAATAAAAATAAAAAAGATTAATGTGAGGAAAAGACTTTTTAAACTACAAGGAAATCGCACTCTCGGGTCCAGACATGCAAGCCGGCAATTTGCAAATTGCAGCGAAATGCTTGCCCAGCAAAGAGCAACAGGCGTCTCATTCAGCTCAATGGCACTACCTTGCTTTGACTGTCTTCTCCTTCTGGGGTGTGGGCCAGATTCTGACAGGTGATGAGTGCCTCTCGGGAGGTGCTGAAGGACTTCAGTGCCATGAGACCCTCAAGATGAACAGCTACGGTACACAGCACAAGAAAGATCCTAACCATATGAATTTCTGAATGAGCTGCAGGCATGCAAGCCAGGGCTGGATTAACTGTTTATCCCATCTGGCCTCTGAGACCTGGCCAGGCTTTGCGCAGAAGGGTTCCAAGCCTCATTCGGCAGCAAAGAGGACCAGAAAAGTATCTGCACGCACCATAAAGTATTATGTATTTGTCAACAACCTCAGGCACATCTACACTACAGACTTAAATTTGTTGAATAGTCATTCCCTTTTTATAGGAGAACTCTGGGAACTGTAGTTCTGAGAGACTAAGGCTCCCAGGATAATACTCAGAACCCTTACAGTTCCCCAGATTCTTCAGGAAACCCATGCCAGCTGAAGCAAAGAAGAGACTCGCTAGATCTGACCAACAGTCTATCTAGTCCCGACCAACAGTCCATCTAGTCCAGCATCTTATGGAACAGTGATCAGCCAGACGCCTCCAGGAAGCTCACAAGCAGGAGGCAAGAGCCACCCCCCCGATTGCCCCCACTCCCAGTAACTGGATTAAAAAACATGCTGCGCTCTAGACTTTCAGCAGCCCACACATAACCACTGCAGAGGTGGGGGTCCTATTAGGATAGTCTGTCCTTTAAGATAGAGGGATCTGAGGATTCCCTAACAGGCTTGGGGGGATTCTTCAGCTAGGACACCTGGTGGTTCTGTCAAAGCCAGGTCGGCCTCTGAAATGCAGAAATGGCCCAAGGGCAAAAGCTCACCAAGACTATTCAGTGGTGGTGACAGTGGTGAAGAAATGCTGCTTACCATCATCCAGCAGAACTGTTTTGCATGGCCAAGAGCTTTGTTAGATTCTGGCTCTTGAGGAGCAGTGGAGGAGGCCTCCGTGACTCAGTGCATTTTGTTGTTGTTGTTTTGCCAAACATTAAACAGTTTAAAAATAGCTCCTATCTGACCTGGACCTCCTTGCAACAGGGGTTACCAGCACTGCTGTGCAGTCCAAACAGTACAGTCCCTTGCCTAATACGTTTGTAGCACTGATCTACCCAGTGAGAAAACATTGAGCATCATCCATCCTCTTCCTCCCAGGAACAACTTGCATTAACCCCCTCATATCCTGCTTTTCTTTTTTTCTCCCTCCAGCCTATGTTTTGATTTTATAACTGCTCCCTTAGTGTTAGGGCCAGCATTTGCCTTGGGTGTCAACTGCAGTGGTCTTGATCACCTCTAGCGGGTGATCTCTGGGCTCTAAATGGCTTTCTAGGGGAGGAGCCTCTTTGGGACCCTTTTATCCATCAGTCCAACTTCTGGATACTTTATTTTTTGTATTGCACAGGTTGCCCATTTAATGAGTTGGACACCCAGTCTGCATGCATGATTTATCCCTGTCATATGAGAAATGTGTACCGTAGGATCAGTGAATCTATATTTATTCATGCTGTTTTAAATGTTCAGTCTTAATCTTGACTACACTCATGATGCTCAATGCTTTTTATGGTTATCGATAATACGGCAAACCCTTGTTGTTGAACTGCAGGGATGTTGTAATTTCCCCATGAACTGGCATTCCACAAGCAAAGATGAGCCATTCATATGATTTTGTTGCAGCTGCTGAGAGAGGGGCCCATGGCAGGCATACACCCCCAACCCTGATGTCCCAGATTTGCCCCGAAATGTGGCTGGATGAGCAAGGCAAATTGACACTGAAAATTCTCCACTTACTGGTGCTCTTTTATTATTGGATACTTTCCAGCAGTTTTAATCAACTTGCCACAACTGCTGTGCTTGTTATGTTTCAGTTCTCTGATTAATTCATCTCTAGCGCTCTTTTAATGTACTTTTATCAAGGCTTTCTGTGCTGCGGATTATTATTTTTTAAAATTGTCAACATTTTATTGCTAAACTCTTTTTATGGTTTTTATTACTTTGCCACTCCGCTCCTCCTTTTTGTTTGATACTGTTCTTTAACTAGCAAGTTTTATTGTCGACTGTGCTTGTGATTTTAAATGTAGTGACATGCATGCTGGTAAACGACCAATGGCACTGCGGTTGGAGAGGCAATTAATAAACTAAATAAATATAAAATTTAAAACCTAAAAGCAAGGCTGTATGCTGATATTCTGCAACTTGTATAAATTATGCATATTTGCAAACATACTCATTTGCATAATGTATTCCGTTTCTGAGAGTGACTGGGACTAGAAACTTGCAGTATACTAAAAGCCCCAATTCTTCGAAATCCTACTCAGTTCCATCTGAGACTTAAACCAGGCATTGCCAACACCTTGGCAAGCCTACTTTTTCAGCCATGAGAGCCAGCATAATGTAGTGGTTAAGAGAAGTGGATTCTAATCTGGAGAACCGGGTTGGTTTCCCCACTCCTCCACATGAAGCCTGCTGAGTGACCTTGGGCTAGTCAGAGTTCGCTCTGAACTCTCTCAGCCCCACCTACCTCACAAGATGTCTGTTGTGGGGAGAGGAAGGGAAGGCAATTGTAAGGTGCTTTGAGACTCCTTAAAGGTAGAGAAAAGCAGGCTATAAAAACCAACACTACTTCTTCTAAGGACTAAAATAATTCTCAGTGGGGGGGGGGGAATCTGAAATTCGCAAGATGCTGAATGCTTGTGCAGAATATACAGGTAGCAGTAAAAAAAAGAAGAAGAAAAAGAACTCCTGACCAATGGTTACACTACAAATAATCTCTGCTACTACTTTGTTTAGTCAAGCATTACATTTTATTTAAAAGCAATCCTGGGAGCTTAATTTAAGATAAGCCACAACAGAACTACTGATCCTTAAAGCATATAAAAGAACAACAAACTGCCTCTGAACATGTTCAGAGAGTATTTCTGTCCCTACAGTGTTGGCCACACATCTCGGATGACACGCAGGGATTCCATGTTAGAAAGCAGATCTTCCAAAAGATGAGAGTCCCACTCATTGGTCCAAATTAAGATGAGATTCACACCAGGGATTAGAGTTGCCAGGTCCCTCTTCGCCACTGGCAGGAGGTTTTTTGGAGCAAAGCCTGAGGAGGGCGGTGTTTGGGGAGGGGACAATGCCATAGAGTTCAATTGCCAAAGTGGCCATTTTCTACAGGTGAACCGATCTCTATCGGCTGGAGATCAGTTGTAATAGTGGGAGATCTCCAGCTGGTATCTGGAGGTTGGCAACCCTACCTGGGATATAAACAGCCACTGAGGATTCTTTCCTTATTCAAACACCCAATTCCCAGGGTCTGCTTCATGTGAACTAATGACTATCAAATACCCGAGGCCAAGACAATTGCACTGGGCCAACCATAAATTGATAGCAATTTGAGGGTTTGTCCTTTTTTTTTTTTTTTTTTGCAAACTCCCATAAGCCACAGCTGGAGCAAAAGGCATATGTTGGCTGTGCTTAGAGAAAGTGCACGCCTGCTTATGTTTGAAGCTGTTTACTCTCTACTAACCCTCACCAGAACCAGGCCCCTCCAGATCCCTCCCTGGGTCTCACACTGACTTCATCATAACAGAATGCACTACAAAATACATTTCCAAGTCAGACTGGTTAGAATTCCTCAGAGTTCCAGGGTTCCCCCAGCCCCTACCACCCCCTTTACTGCTTTCCTAGCTTGAAGCACAGCTGTGGGCTGCAAAGATTCCTCTAGATCAGTGGTTCCCAACCTTTTTTTGACCAGGGACCACCAGGACTTTTTTGTTCGGTGCAGGGACCCCAAGGTTCAAAATAAAAATTCTGAGAATTTGAAAATAAACTTTAATCATAACTGTTAGTTAAACATTAAACTTAGAATAATATTTGAATATATATTTTTATAATAGAAAACTTTTAATTGAAAATATTAATTTATTATGGGTTTATAACTTTGTTTCGCGGACCTTAATTTAGTTCTCGCGGACCCCTGGGGGTCCATGGACCCCTGGTTGGGAACCAGTGCTCTAGATAATGGGCTTCTTTCTTGGGAATTAACTGGTTTGGTGGTGGTGGGGAGGCCTGGCCCATCTTCCACAATATCAATGAAGAATGTTCCTCTGGCCGGATGGACTGCGCCCTACTTAAGATCCACCCACCTCCTTCCTGGGTCACCTCAGAGTCTTGAACAATAACTGAAGAAGAAGGCATATCTGATCTACCATTTAAGCCAAATTCAATCCTGTTTAGGTCTCCAAAACAAGGAATGCTGGGAAGCGCTGTTGAAACTAAGAGCAAGAGATCCCCTACAAGAATGATCATCTCAGCCCCCTCACAAAACAGGAATTCCCAGGATTTGTGCCTTAACCATCACCGCTCAACCACTGTGAAACAGACACGTACCCTCAGAATGAACCCCCCTGCTGCATCATTTGTAACAAAAGGTGTCATAAGGGGCTTAAGGGGTCCATTCCCCCCTGAAACTTGTTCAAATCTCATACTGACCTGAACAGATGTACAGACAGCTTTTGGAAGCTGTGGCTGGTAATAACATGAGCTAGAGGAGCTAGAGGCTGAGCTCCTTCTTGCATCCTTTGTACAGAATTGCTGCCATCATGTGTCAAAAGCCTCAAACGGATACACTCTCCTCCCTGGGAGAAAGGCTGAAGGCACTGCAGCTAGCATTATCTGCTGCATATTACTAGAGCTGAATGACGCTGGATTAACAATTTCCTGGAACGGACCGTCCCTGGACAAGGTTTGCACTTAAGATTACCAGGTCCAGGTTGGGACATACCTGGAGATTTTTGGGGGTGGAGCATGAGGAGGACTGAGTTTGGAGAGGGGAGGGACTTCAATGCCTTAGAGTCCAATTGCCAAAGCGGCCATTTTCTCCAGGTGAACTGATCTCTATCGGCTGGAGATCAGTTGTAATGATCATCACATTCAGGTGATGTGATGCAGGTATGATTACTCAGGCACAACAGTAATAGCGGGAGATCTCCAGCCACCACCAGGAGGTTGGCGACACTGCTTAAGACGCCTGCCAGTTTTAAGGGCACAGCTCTGGACACGGATAACCCTTTCGTTCATTTTGACTCAGAGAGTGACCCATGATGTTCTGCTCATCCCATGAAGCTGCATGTCAAGATCAAAGGGGGGAGGAGTACTCCCCCAAAATGCTGGGTAATGTTGAATAGAATGCTGGGATGTACCTCTGTACTCACATTACTTTTCTGGTACCTGTAAAAGTAGTGCCAAGCAAGGTGACTGCTTTGGTAGCTTCCAGCCATGGCCCAGCCCTGGAAAAGATAGTGCCTCTGACCAAGTGAAAAGTACCTTTATTTCAGTTTAACACAGCCAGCATGCCTGTTCTTGGAATTCGGGTTTGTGGGTCTTTGGGTATAGTGTTCAGCAAAGACTAAGGCCAGCATCTCTCATTCAAGTATCAGCACTGGCTTTCTCCGCACTGAGTTGTTTGCACAGATTCTTGGGTAACAGGCAAGGAAAGCCAATATATTTTGATAAGAATTTGATTGTGGGGTGGGGGGAAAATCAGCCCATAATTTTTAGATGAGCAAAAATGCAAGGGGGTTCTCTGTGTGCATATGTGGTTTTTAAAGCCCCTCCAGATTACGGCTCTTGGGTTAGCAAACTGAAAACAGCAAATTATGTCAAAAGAACTGGCAAAGAGTTGTCTTGGATGGCCCTGTGATTAAGCGGAAGAATATGCAAATGTACTTGCCAGTTGCCATAGTTACTACATGAATTACTGCTCGCATTCTGCAGTTAAAAAAAAAAGAGAAAGAAAATCCAGCCCTCTAGAAGGGTCAAGATTTGCATTCTCAATGATGCCTTTACTCTCATCAAATAAGGCTACCTAGGAGAGCTACAGTCTTCAACAATCCCAGACATCAGCCTGAACCATTCTGCTCAAAAAGCACTAAATGGCCATGGACTTGCATTGCTTGCTGTCCCCCCAAATCTGCACATGACGACCAAGAACTGTCATTGAAATAGCAAACCTCATTCTGCCAAGTAGATTTTTTTTTAAAAAAAAAATTCTCTGCCAGGTTCAGATCTTTATAACAAAATAGGCATGTTGTCACGGGTAGACTGGAACTACCCAAGGAAGCCCCACCTTCCTTTGGAGCTGTTGCCATTGGTTTGAGAAATTCACGGTATCTGAGCAGCAGTTCCACAAAGGCCAGCGACTCCTTGAACAGCTTTGACTATCCAACACCACAGAAGGCTCAGGGGTTTCCTAAGAAATAGGAAGCAGTTTTATTTTTATTGTTTCGGGGTGGGGCTTTTGGAAGCAGGGAAGAGGCCTTGGAGTGACGGCCTACTGTGCTAGACTTTGGAGCCTGCTCGGATTTCAACTGCTGAATTGTATGCTTGCTGTTGCAATCTTACCATTCCTTCATACTAGTGAAATAGGAAAATGAACCAAAGACAGCACAAGTCTTCAGTGTAATGCTAAAGGCCAGTGGCAGGGATCAACACAATTGCAAACAGGTAGAGCAGGCATCAACCCAAGAGTCTTGGGGAATCAAGCACTAACTTGAATCAAGCCATCCGAGCTGCTGACTAGAGGAGGGAACTACATTCAGCTCCAGACAAGAGATTCATATAGTCGCCTACAGTTCTTCTGGCCTAATGACAGAGGACCAACCCAGGGCTACTAGCTGATATGAAGACTGTCAGACCTTCCAGTTCCTTCCAGTCTGGGCAAATGGTCATTGAAAGAGACCAGACTATGAACTGCCTGCTCATCTCCAAAAGATACCTGCTTGCCCCCAGACCTGAGCACTTGTCAAGCAGATGCACTGGAGAGGTGACACACCCCACGAGCAGCAGGTCACTGAGCTAAAACAGCCCATCTTATAACTTCCATGAACATGATTGATTTCTGATCTAGCTAAGCCTGAAATATACTCCAAAACCCAGAGGCAGTTCTGTGCAAATGTCTTTGGAACTGGTGCAGAACAAAAAACTCTCAGGCAGGCAGGGGTGTGTGTGTGTATAAAAATTGCCATGTTGCTCTCAGCCTTGCAAAGGCAGAAGCTTCCCCACTCCACCACCCTATTTCTAGCAAGTAAAGAATATGATTCTGCTGAAATTTTCACTTACAGAGCTGCTCCAGCAGCTTTCATTTCAAAATCAACAAGCAGAAAGCAATTGAAAACTGACACAATCCAGGGGTTACCAAAATTGGCCACTAAAGACTGGAAGAAAGGCTTTGGAGTCAAACTGCTTCCTCTCTCTCCAGCCTGGCCCACTCCCTCTTTGCTTTGGTAAAAGTAATTAAGCTATTAATTACTAGAGAGTGGCAGCCCCCACTTTGAAAGATGGAATTTGCCAAAGGCAATCTGGAAGAGTTCAAGACCAAGGCAGAGAAGTTGGGTTTCCAAAAAATTTCAAGGGGGAAAGGGGAAATAAATAAATGCTGTCTCTACTTTTACATCGAGGAGAAAACACCACCAAGCTGAGTTTTAGCTCTGCAATAATCCTGCAGAGGATCAAGGAGGAGTACGAAGGGAGCATAGCTGTTTGGGGAGCTCCCTACCCAAGTGGGCATTTGAACTCAGGTTCCACACATCCAAGCTACATACCAACAATGTTGGCCCTGGAATACAACACACCCAGGATCCAAGTTTGGGGGTAAAGGATAGCAAAGAGTTCAAGGACTACTTATTGAACTATTTGAATTTAAATTACAAAAATGGTAACAGAACATAAGAAAAGCCCTGCTGGATCAGACCAAGGCCCATCAAGTCCAGCTGTCTGTTCACACAGTGGCCAACCAGGGGCCTCTAGGAAGCCCCCAAACAAGACAACTGCAGCAGCACCATCCTGCCTGTTACACAGCACCTAAGTATTATGGGAGAGGGAGAAAAACTTCTCCCTGCCACTCTCTCCAAACCATGCATAATTTTATAGACCTCTATCATGTCTCCCCTCAGCCACCTTCTTTCTAAGCTAAACAGCCCTAAGCGTTTTAACTGCTCCTCATAGGGCAGTTGCTCTAGTCCCCTAATCATTTTGGTTGCTCTTTTCTGCACCTTCTCAAGCTCTGTAATATCCTTTTTTAGGTGTGGTGACCAGAACTGTACACAGTATTCCAAGTGTGGTCTCACCATAGATTTGTACAAGGGCAGTATGATATCAGCAGTTTTATTCTCAGTTCCTCGTCTAATTACGGCCATCATGGAATTTGCCTTTTTTACATTTATTTATTTAAAGAGCATTTATTGGGGCTATGTTTTTCTAGTCGGAAGCAACTTGACGGCACTTAACACCCACATATTTTTATCATCTTAATAACTTGAATTGCAAGGTCAACACAAGAGGGGGAAAGGGACTGAACCCCGGCCCTTCCTAAGTGGTATCCCTGGAGATAGCTATCACACACAGGTGTAATAGAACATTGCCACCTGTGCTAAGCACGCTTGCCTTGCCATTGGCTTTTGGCCTGGCTCGTGGCCCAACAAGACAGGTAGGCTAGCCTCTACTTGAAGGGCTGTGCTAAGCAAGCTTGCCTTGCCATTGGCTTTTGGCCCAGTCCATGGCCCAACAAGGTAGGTAGGCCAGCCTATACTTGAAGGCTACACTTTCTGTCCCTTTCCCCCAGTTAGCTGGAGAACCCCTGGGGTACCGCCAGGTTTGCACGGCCTAGAGCTTAGCTGCTAAGAAGCTGCCGAGATGCAGTCTTGCCCCCAGTCATTTGCACGCCTGCCAAGCTGCTGCATCTGGGCCTGGGTGTGGTTTCAGGGGCTCGTGGCCAGCCCACCCTCTTGGCTAAACACAGGAAAGCAAGGGTCAGCAGAGGTGAGCTCTAACCAAGCCTCAGGAAGCATGTTTTGGCAAAGGAAAGGAATACAATGCATTGCGCAGAGCAGACGACCCAGCAGGGAGAGAGGCGCAGCAGGACAAGGGCACTGGTAAGAAGCCCTCAGCTTCCTTTGACTGCCCTCAGCATCCTCTCCCCTCCGTGTTTTATTGCGGGGGGGGGGGAGAAAGCTTCATTTTGCTTTTTAGATGAGGGAGGAGAAAGCAACGTCCAAAGCTACTGAGGGAGAGTCTTGGACAGTGGGAAGTGTTCGGCCAGTGCAAAGAACAATATACTGCCTTAAAGACAGTGAGAGTTTAAAAAGATCAGACTTTAAGTCAAAGAGAGTCATCCCTTCAACTTTGTTATTAGTAATGTATCTGGCCATTATATTAATAAAGGCTTAATTTGAGCCAAGGTTTAACCACAAAACCTGCTCTCAGGCTAGCCCTCAAATCAAAAAGGAGGAAGAAGAGAGTGGCTCTTGGGAGGTGCAGAATTATTTTTGCTCCTCTCAGGGGGATTTAGGGGCAGGGATTCCAAGACAGAGGGACAATGCTTACAGAAGGGCAGGCGACTCCATGCTTCTTGTTAAAGAATACAGAGGACAATTCTCATTTAATTGCTGGGGTGGAACTTCAAAACTAAAACCACTTTTAAGCCACCATCAGAGAAGTCCCATGGCTTGTCAAAGAGGAGAAAGATGAGCCTTAACAGTTACAAGAGTGTATTGTGATCCTAGTCCATGTTGTCATCATGCATGGAAAAACCGTAATACCAACTCTATCATGTCTCTATCCTGCCCTACTTCCAATGGGATTAGGATGGTGTTCATGCCGCTACTCCATTTTACCTCAAGCTTGTGAACGTGGGAGACTACGGCTGGCCAAAGTTACACAGTGGGCTTCACTGCTGTGAGGATCCAAAGCCAGGTCTCCCCCATCCTAGTCCTAAACTCTAAGCACTACATCACAACTGGTGCAAAGTGACCTGATTAGCAGCATGCGCATTTCAGAAGCCATTTCAAATGAAGCAAAAGACACCTTTCAAGGGGGCATTACCAGCAAAACAAAGGGAGTGCTTAAAGTTTGCACCCATATGCTAAACAGGGTGTGAGACTGAGTTCCCTGGGAAGAAACAGCAGTTCGGTGTTTGAACAACAGAGGCTTGGAGATGCAGTGCTGTGGGCCCCACACTCATTCTGCTATGCATCTCTCCCTGTAAAATGCAGATTAGAAAAGGACACAGTATGCTTCCTGTTCTCCAAAGGCCACTGTCCCTACAAAAATATACAACAGTCTTGTGATACCTTCAAAACTAATATTTTAATCAAGCAAATCTTCACATAATTAAATGGATGCAAAACTTTGGCGAGATGATTCCTATGCAAACTTGGGCGAAAATGTGGAGGGAAGAAATTAAGTTTTCCGGCTTTAGAGAAATTAGAGCCATTAGAGAAAACTGGTATAAAATGTTTTATAGATGGCATTTTGCACCGAAAGACTTACAAAAAATGTATAAGTCATATCAAGCATATTGTTGGAAGTGCTCTGAAACTAAAGGAACTTATTTTAATCAATGGTGGACGTGTAAGAAGGCACAGAAGTACTGAAAGATGATACATGTGGAACTACAGGCGATGTTGCAAGTAAATTTCGACGCAGATGCCAAATATTTCCTATTTGGAACGATTCCATCTCAAATCAAACCTGTAAATAAGGAACTGTACCAATACACGATGACCGCAGCTAGAACTCTGTTTGCAAAGTACTGGAAAGACAGGAAGATACCAGAGTTAACAGAGTGGACTGCAAAAATGTATGAATATGCGTCAATGGCAAAATTAACGAATTTGCTTAAAAAAAAATGACTGATATCCACAGGCAAAGGTGGCAACTCTTTTATGATAGATATGCTTAACTTCAGTAGAAATTGGTTCTTGTAGGTTATCCGGGCTGTGTGACCGTGGTCTTGGTATTTTCTTTTCTGACATTTCGCCAGCAGCTGTGGCAGGAATCTTGTGTAGTCTTTGTTAGTCTCCAGACTAACAAAGACTACAGTCCACAATAACCATGCGGATTAGCTTTGGATTTCACACATTAACAGATCACTTCAGGATACAATAGTTCCATATTAACACACCACACCCTCTTTAGCACATTATCTTGATACTTACAGGACAATGATTAGCACATTACCTTTGATACTTTTTGCAGGACAATGATTCAGCTCAAACCCAACCCCTTTCTGACTATGTATTACTCTTCCTACACACTTGACACTGAGAGACACTGTCCTTCAGTGTTACTCCTCTGAAGATGCCTGCCACAGCTGCGGGCGAAACGTCAGGAAAGAAAACACCAAGACCACTGTCACACAGCCCGTATTACCTGCAAGAACCAATGAACTCTGACCGTGAAAGCCTTCGACAGTATATTCCGTAGAAATGTTTATATATAAGTGACTAAAGAAACAGACCAAAGAGAGTATACTAGTTTAAACTATCGTAAGCTCTACCGGAAAAATGGATAGTGAGAGAATGACTAGAAACTTGGAATACTGTTGATTAATTTAGCAGTCATAATAGCTTTGAAATTAAGAGAATAGTATTAAGAGATAACAAGGGTTAAGAATGTTCACGGGGGCCTGATCCAGACACTGACCCAGCCATGTTTTAATGTATTTGCTTCCCCCGCCCTTCCCTCTTTTCCTTTTTTGTACCCTATAAAAAGCAATAAAATTTTAAAATAAAAAACAACCTAATATTTTATTCTAGCACAAGCTTTTGTGATCCAGAGCGCGCTTTTTTAGATGCACCAAGTAGATTCTCACTCTGTAATCCTTTTATGTAGCGCTATTTTTTAAGACAGCCAGCAGAGTTACAGGACAATAAAATAGACAGAGTACATGGTGAAGTGCAATATAAAGACTTCAGAGTGAGGATTCACTCAGTGCATCTAAAAAGTGGCATCTAGTCCACAACAGTTTAGGCTAGAATAAAACTGTTAGTCTTTACAGTGTCACAGGAAACTTGCTTATTTTTGTGGCAACAGACTAACACAGCTGTCCCTCTGAAATGATGACTCTACAAAGGCAGCCTTGAACTTTCCGCCCATTGGGTGCTTAGCATAACAGTTACTTCAGATTTGCCTCCTGGGATGGTGGGAAACGTGGGTGGCTGGATAATTGTATGGAGGACAGCTACTCTAGGTACAAAATAAGATGGCTGGAAACAATCTTTCCTGTCACTTCCCTATCATCACCTTCCAAACTTCTCAGGAACTTTCTCCTCCATCACAACTGGTGCAAAGTGACCTGATTAGCAGCATGCGCATTTCAGAAGCCATTTCAAATGAAGCAAAAGACACCTTTCAAGGGGGCATTACCAGCAAAACAAAGGGAGTGCTTAAAGTTTGCACCCATATGCTAAACAGGGTGTGAGACTGAGTTCCCTGGGAAGAAACAGCAGTTCGGTGTTTGAACAACAGAGGCTTGGAGATGCAGTGCTGTGGGCCCCACACTCATTCTGCTATGCATCTCTCCCTGTAAAATGCAGATTAGAAAAGGACACAGTATGCTTCCTGTTCTCCAAAGGCCACTGTCCCTACAAAAATATACAACAGTCTTGTGATACCTTCAAAACTAATATTTTAATCAAGCAAATCTTCACATAATTAAATGGATGCAAAACTTTGGCGAGATGATTCCTATGCAAACTTGGGCGAAAATGTGGAGGGAAGAAATTAAGTTTTCCGGCTTTAGAGAAATTAGAAACTTGGAATACTGTTGATTAATTTAGCAGTCATAATAGCTTTGAAATTAAGAGAATAGTATTAAGAGATAACAAGGGTTAAGAATGTTCACGGGGGCCTGATCCAGACACTGACCCAGCCATGTTTTAATGTATTTGCTTCCCCCGCCCTTCCCTCTTTTCCTTTTTTGTACCCTATAAAAAGCAATAAAATTTTAAAATAAAAAACAACCTAATATTTTATTCTAGCACAAGCTTTTGTGATCCAGAGCGCGCTTTTTTAGATGCACCAAGTAGATTCTCACTCTGTAATCCTTTTATGTAGCGCTATTTTTTAAGACAGCCAGCAGAGTTACAGGACAATAAAATAGACAGAGTACATGGTGAAGTGCAATATAAAGACTTCAGAGTGAGGATTCACTCAGTGCATCTAAAAAGTGGCATCTAGTCCACAACAGTTTAGGCTAGAATAAAACTGTTAGTCTTTACAGTGTCACAGGAAACTTGCTTATTTTTGTGGCAACAGACTAACACAGCTGTCCCTCTGAAATGATGACTCTACAAAGGCAGCCTTGAACTTTCCGCCCATTGGGTGCTTAGCATAACAGTTACTTCAGATTTGCCTCCTGGGATGGTGGGAAACGTGGGTGGCTGGATAATTGTATGGAGGACAGCTACTCTAGGTACAAAATAAGATGGCTGGAAACAATCTTTCCTGTCACTTCCCTATCATCACCTTCCAAACTTCTCAGGAACTTTCTCCTCCCCATTCTTATAAAACATGCTTCTTGCAAGCACCAAAGTCAGTCCACGCATTTTAAACAAACAATATCATGTCCAAGCTCAGAAGGGATATCAAAGAACACAGCTTGTCACTCAGGTACTAGCCCAGCTCAGAACATATGTCTGCAATTTGGTTTCCTTTGTGCAGCACTTCAAAAAAAAAGAAGAAAGCATTCCCAACATCAGTGGAGGAGAAAGCAGCAACTGGATCTCTTGAGGAAATTGCTCTTGGCCGATAGGCTGTGTCTGTTGGTGTGTTTGGAGAACTCAGAATGGAAGTCTATCCAAGGAAAGACACACACCTCTAATAGGATAAAATTCATTAAACGAGCAGAAGGTTCCTTAGCATCGCAGGCTAAGGCAGGGACTGCAAGATAACGCGTCAATGATATTCAGGCTAGGGGATTCACAGAACCCATGTAAAGGTACAGGAATGCAATGGAAAGAGCACAGAGGACATACAGCACCTACCCTTCTGTTACAAGGATCTCGGGAAGCGAGACCGGGAAAGACCTTTTTGTGCCCGAGACCCTGGAGAGCTGCCACCAACCAGTGCTTAGTTGGACAGATCCGTGGTCTGACTCTCGCAGCTTTGAGTGACCTGAAACAGCTCGGCTCAAAGCGTCCACAAGAGGGAGCCTGCCGGCACACAGTGGGGCTCAGCCACCCTGAACACTTTGCAGCTCCCAGAGTCATTCATTATAACATATGGCACAGAAGGCAAACCCGGTCGGCCCCTAATCCACACGGGCTCTTTACCCATCTATTCAGAAAGCAGCACATGAAGCTGCCTTATAGCAAGTCAGACCATTAATCTGCTTAACCTAGTATCAAGTTGTTTTTTTTAATTTGCTTGTTTTAGCATTCTTCCTTTAGAGGAGCTTCATGGCAGGGACACCCCCCGCCCCCAAAGCAGAGACAATGCATATGTGGTGCCCAAACATTGGAGTCTATCTCCCTTTCTTTCTTTTCTTGCATGCTTTATGCTAAGCCCAAAGCTTTCCTGCTAGACCCTATTCTGGCAATTTATCCTTACCGGGTTTGTTGTGTCTGTGTGTTAAGTGCCGTCAAGTTGCTTCCAACTTATGGCAACCCTCTGAATCAATGTCCTCCAAAATATCCTATCATTAACAGCCTTGATCAGGTCTTGCAAACTGAGGGCCATGGCTTCCTTTATGATGGAGTCAATCCATCTCATGCTGGGTCTTCCCCTTTTCCTGCTGCCTTCAACTTTTCCTAGCATTATTGTCATTTCCTGTGACGCTTGCTTTCACATAATGTGACCACAGTACGATAGCCTCAGTTTCATCATTTTAGCTTCTAGGGACAGTTCAGGCTTGATTTGATCGAGAACCCATGTATTTGTTGTTTTGGCAGCCCACAGTATTCACAGTCCTTCAACACCACATTTCAAAGGAATCTACTTTCTACCCGTCTACTTTCTTTATTGTCCAACTTTCACACCCATTCATAGTAATAGGGAATACTATGGCATGAATTACCAGATTACTATCCTTTAAACATTGTTTCAGGTAACAAAGTTTACAGAAACTGCTGCTTAAATAAATTTTAGCAGCTCTGAACATTTGTGCCAAAGTATTGTCTTTCCTAAAAGATTTCAATTTTAATCTGTTTATTTATACAAATATGTTGCTCTATATGTTTTCATTTTTTATAATAATGCACTGGCTATTTTACCATAGTTTTATATTCTCCTTGTGTAATAAAGACTCAGTGTTCACTTTGGCAGCACATATACTAAACTAAAGACTCAATGGCTACTTTCCAAGCGTCCAACAGCCAGTGGGATTTTTGGACGCTTTCTTTTAATAATCTGAACTTAGCCTAGTAATATCAACTGTGTGATTTGTAGCAGTCTCTCTGGGCAGAGAATAGTCTTTTTCTGAACACCTGATACCCAAGAACTTTTAGTTGGAGTTGCAGTGAATTGAACTTAGTTGGGACCATGAACATATATATGAGGCTACCCATCTATCCATCTAGCTCAGTATAGTCTGAGTGGGAGCAACTCTCTAGAGTTTCCGGGAGAGAAAGGCTCTTTCCCAACCCATTCCCTAAGATCCTTTAACTAGAGATGCTGTTGACATAGCCTGGGATTTTAATGCACCCAAAGCAGGTACTTTACCACTCCCTTGAAGAGAGGGACTTTACATTCCTGCTTCTACTAAGATATGGCTATACCAGACCCCCTTTCATTTTGGCTCATTTCTATACCCCGGATGCATCAGTGTTGCCACTAGTCCATTTCCTGTCCTCATCTCATACACACATTCCTCTCAAGATTTTAATGGACCCCAACAGCACACAGAGAGAAATACATTAAATATAGTCTTTCAAATAAATCCAGGTTACTAGCTTACAAAAGAAATTAGCTCGTCTGCCCTCACATACCTGCATTATTCAATTGTGGCACACTGATGGGCTGTGGGAGGAATCAAACTCTCCTTCCATTTATAAAGTGTGCTTTCAGCTAGTTGCCTGGAAGAAATTCCTACATGCCATGTGTACACTGAGGAGGGGGGGTTGCTCTCTGACTCATGCAATTTGGCAAAATTGTTGGCTCTACCTCTTCTTGCCGCTGAAGGATGCCTCCAGAAATGTGCAAGGCTTCAGTATGGAAATACATGCAGTGTAACAAGGAAGCATGGCCCCAACTTGCTGTTTTCTGACACAAACTGTTAGCTTCAAGCATGCCATGATGAGCTCTGGCAAAGGTTACGGCCTGCAGCCCAGCATGAACTGCAGCTTCCCACCATGCCTGCAAGAGACCCCCATGTCGAATTTGCCTGGGTCTGTTCTCTTTCTGCCAAGAAAACGTCCTGATAAATTCCTCCAAGATGGCTTTATGTTCTTAACTCCGTCTTGACATTTGATTGCTCTAAAGTTTCCATGAAACCATTAGGGTTCCATAGGGGGGGAAACTGATGATTGACAAAAACATTAAAGTAATGCTGAACAGACATAGCTCCAAACCAACCGCCGACCCCTAGAGGCAGCTTTCTGGAAGACGAGGCTAGCCAGCCCCTTGCCTCTCTAACTCCTTGTTTCAAACCAAGCCTAGCAACACTGAGACTCTTAACTTTACCCAGCCTCAGGGCTTACTAAGGCAAAGTAAGCTGTTACTGGGCTTACACCCACTTAGATGCCACAGAACCTGCCTACTGACCTTGACATTTGTGTCAGAATTAACCATATCTTGATGGCAAGGGAACTCTGCACCTACTCAGAGGCACTGTCTTCCAGCAGAGGCTGTTTAGGAAAGAGACTAGCACATGGATTTGTACAGATGCATCTGGCTAAGTGCTGCTGAAACAGAAGTAATGGTGTTCTAAAAAAACAAATTTTGGGGCCCAGAACAGCAAGCCTGACCTGTAAAATTGAATACAGATAGCTGAAAGAGAAATTGTAGACTAAATGTATGATCTTCCCATATAAAACCGATTAGAAGACTCGGTGGCACATTCAGACGGAGGAAAGAAGGGGTGCAAACAAGTTTTTAGCCCTTATAGCTAAAAAAAGCTCAAAATCATTATATACACCTGATGAAATGTTGGGATGAATCAAAGAGGTGCTGAACAAGATCTTGCAATGGTTAGGAATGGGCTTCAATACTTCTCAGATTGGAAAACAGAGAATGTTAATAGGGTACGCAAAGTACTTTCTGGTTAAAAAGGTAAAGGTCCCCTGTGCAAGCTTGGGGTCATTCCTGACCCATGGGGTGGCATCACATCCCGACGTTTACTAGGCAGACTTTGTTTATGGGGTGGTTTGCCAGTGCCCTCCCCAGTCATCTTCCCTTTACCCCCAGCAAGCTGGTTACAGGGCTATAAAAGTCAAGGCTAAGAATTTCCAAGGTCATAACTGCAGAATGATATTTAAAGGAACTTTGGGAGGAGTTGAGGCTCCAACTGCACCAGGCTTAGGCAGAGAGGACGCATAATATGAATAGGAGTGCAAGAGCTGGGGTGGAGGGAGACAGGAAAAGTGATTAGTATGCTTGGTCACCTTCATCAGAAATATTGCTTTGCAATGACCCATGGTTTTAAACATAGAAATTGAACTTAATTGAAAGGCAGAAGCAAGTAGATGTAGAAGCTGGATGAAAAGAAGCAGAAGCCAGTCAGGTGAAGAATTGGTGCCAACTGTGCAAGACCAGATGTGTCTAATGAAATTTCTACACAAGCATTGTGATTCCATAAAGCTTGGAAAATACTGCTTTGGCCCCATCCCAAGGACACAAGATAAAATGTTCAATTTTTAATATGAATAGCAAAAACTGGCTTTCAGGTTCTCAAATCAAACTTCACAGAAGGCTTGTGAGCAGCCATTGGTTTGCTCTTTTGGAGCACACAAGAACTGCCTGCAGGTGACCAGGTAGGGAAGCATTTGCAAAAGCTGATTAATGCAGGGGATTGGGGGCCAAAAAAGGAATGTGGGAACAGCAAAGACTTACCTGCACAGCTGCTAAATTTAGCAGGAAAGGGGTGTGTTCGACAGGGCAAAGAGTGGTGTCCTACCAGAAGCTGAATGCAATGCCACCATCTGCATGTTCAGCACCACTACCTTGCCAGTTCAAGTCACATTTTATACTGCACGCTTTTTCCTCACAGAGACAGCTTTTTTACAGGCTGAAATTTTTAAAAGCCTAAGAGGTCAAGACAGAGTAACAAGGAAAAGGCAATGTGACCTTTCCTAAATACATTAGATAGGACAAAACTCAGTGGACAAGTTTTTTCCAAAGGTGATGTAGCTGAAAAGTTAACACATGGAATGGGTGTTGTGAACAGGCACACACACCACTATAATTAAGGCTCACTGCAAGTGCCAACATTAGCTTAATCAACAGCAGATGTTCACATCTGCTTCAGTTCGCCTGCCTTTGGCCAACGTCACATTACCAGCCAAACATACATGACATCTAGTAGGTTCCAGTATCAGATTGCCCTTCTCCAGGGAATCAGCAGCTAATGATGTTCTGGAAGAAGAGGACACACACACTCCATGCCCTATTTTCATTGCTGAATTCAGGAATTCAGCTCCAGACAACTTCATCAATTCAGCTGCATGCAGTATGAACACTGGACACCCTCACCCCACCCCCAAAGAATCTCATAGTAAAGCAGGAAACAGTTCACAAGTAAGAGATGCTTCCCTTCTGGAAGGAGCATTCTTGGACAGAGGCTCAAACCTGCCAACACACTGCAACAATACACTTGTAACTATAACAGAGTACCTGAAGTTAGGGAAAGTATAATATAAGCATAGAGTGATTGGTACTAAAAGTACCTAAAGAGTGATGGGGCTTTTACAAAAGCCCCCCTCCCCATTCTGAAATTGGGGAAATTCTCAAAAATTTACCATAATCAGAATCAGACAGAACCAGACAAATTATATAACCGTTCACATTTGAAATTTAATAACACCAAAAAAAATCAGGAAAAAGCCCCACTTGTAATGAAGAGTTGGAAAATCCCAACAAATCATATGGAAGGCCATGTGGTTTTGTTTTACAATGTTTTATATAGTGGCTGGCGTGCTGGTGGGGTTGTTAGCTACCATAGATTGTCTGGAAAAGACAGGGTAAAAAGATTTTAAATAAAAAGGCAGTTTCAATAAGTTGCTCTTTGACTATTCTGTTCAATTTGTGAGCAGGCCTCATAATTACCCATATCCATTTTGCATGTGTTTTGTGGATATGCTGATTTTGTATATTTTGTATTGATTATGGGTCAAGACAGAAATGCACACCTGATGTCAACAATATTTTTGTAATGGATATGCATGATCTAGGGAAGTGAAACAACTGAAACTGTGTAAGTGCTTCCTTAGAGCACTAAGGTACTCTAGTTTCTTAGGAGTAACATCAAAAAATGTTAATATTCAAAATAGACAAAGAGTATCTAAACTTCCAGAGCTCTCTCATTTGTCAGGGAGGCAGAAAAAAGACAGATGGATCATCACAAATGCATGCAAAAGGTCCCAGGTTCAATCCTCGGCATCTCCAGCTAAAGGGACTGGGCGAGTAGGTTATGTGAAAGACTCCTGCCTGAAACCCGGGAGAGCCGCTGCTGGTCTGAATAGACAATACTGACTTTGATGGACCCAGGGGGGTCTGATGCAGTATAAGGCAGCTTCATGTGTTCAATTTTTTTTCAAGTTATTAACCAAGCCAACACATGCAAGGTTAGCAAAAGAAGCTTGCATTTCTCATGTAGAAGAAAACACAAATGAACACAAGACTGTGAAATCCCTGAAGCATAAGATGCTGCATTGACGATTAGGATCACAGCACATAAGAAACACAGAATGAAAACAACTAAGGGGGTGGGAAAGAAGTTGCACTCAAGGCTGGGATTAACCTCTCCACTACAGATGCTGCAGAGTAAGGCTTAAGATTCTAGAACACACCTGGTTTACTTTCCTGGAGCTTTAAGAAAGTCATATAAACATATGAAGCTGCCTTTGACCAAGTCAGACTGCCATAAACTTACACAGCAAAAAGGTTTTCCTCAACTCCTGCTACCTAAAAGATCCTAGAGATAGCCGCTACCTTGAAGACTCTGTGCTCCCATCACCAATGACCCTTTCCCCAGAGAAACTCAGCCTTGTGCTGAGGCCATTGGTACATCTAACACCTATCCCCTTTTCCCCCCTTTTGTTTCAGAAACACACACATACGCACAGGACAGGGACAATTTGAGCAAGAATATATTTTTAATTTCCAACTATGGATGTCATCCAGTAAACACCAGCAAAGAGTAATTTACACTAGACAAGAAGCTTCTTATTGTTTTGAAGCCACCCGCTTTTATTTTGCTTTTATCAGTTCCAGAATAACAGCCGGCTGCCATACAAAGCAGGTTTCAGCTCGCCTTCAACTGGTGGGTTTGGTGGCGGTCTTGGCCTGGAATGATAGGGATTCTCAGGGAGAGGCCGGTCAGTCTTCACTTTGGTGACCTGAAGTGGGGGGAATCACATTAGAAATGTCTTGCTAGGCAAAAAACGAGGTGACAGCTTTGCAGTAGAAAGCCAAACCACCCAATTAAGCACAAGCCATCACACTCCTTTATCAATTCAAAATATTTGTCATTTGCTCTAAAAAAATAAAAGCTTGTGGCGCTTCACACCACCAATAAATACAATTCAATCACCAAAACAAAGTAAATAAGACAAGATGCTAAAGATAAAAGCAACAGCATAACACCATAAATAATAGGCACTGCAGGATAATACAAGGGCAAGAAAGATTACCTGAGAGAGAGGTAATGAACTGCTCAACATAATGTGCCTCTGATTTTTTCCAGTTAGAAAGCCAGGGAAACTGCTGAAGGGAGGGCACTGCCCAACTAAGGACCCCCTCTTGGGCTACCACCCACCATACCTCAGAAGGCATGAGTACATGGAGCAGGGCCTCTGATGCCCATCTCAACAGAAAGTTAGGAAGCAACATTTTCAATTCTGCTTGGAAACAAAGGGTGGCAGGATGAGTTATCTATAGCATACACCCTTCTACAGACTTTATGACACATTCTGAACCAGATGAACAATTAACACACAGTGTGAATCTGAATACACAAAGCTACATCATACAGTGCCAGACCACTGGTCCTGTCTGGCCTAGAATTGTCTATTCTGTCCAGCAGCAATCTTTCAAAGGTCTCAGGCAGAGGGCTTGCTCAGCCTTCCTACGCAAGATCATTTTAACCAAGATTCTGAGCACCACGTTCTACCACTGAGCCATGATTATGTGGACTGTACAGTGATTTATATAAGTGTTCAAATGTCACAGTGCTTCTACAACGACAAAAAGCTGAAACTGGGTCAACAGTTAACAGTGTTAAAACTGGAAGGGATCCTGGAGGTCAATTGCTATTCAATGCAGGAATACATAGCTACAGGTAGCTACAGCATTCCCAACAGATGACCATGTTTGAGAGTCCCAGCTTACAAAAAAAACCCTACAAGGGACAACTGTACCTCTTCACACTCATCACTCAAGACATGAAGTCTGCCTCACCTGCAGAAAGCATGTTAGTATACAGACAACTAGGCAGGCTATGGAAAATGTTTCTCTCTGACACTCCTCCCACATCCTCAGATTAGAGAGCCCACAGTGGCAGCCAGGAACATATTCATGCTTTCATGTTACATAAGTGATGCTGTCTCTTCTTCAGCACAGGCTGATGAACAGGCATGTACATGCACATCAGAAATGGGGATTAAACTCAAATATGAAAC
This sequence comes from Euleptes europaea, assembly GCF_029931775.1. Lineage (NCBI taxonomy): Eukaryota > Metazoa > Chordata > Lepidosauria > Squamata > Sphaerodactylidae > Euleptes > Euleptes europaea. Next base: position 36,362,458 of record NC_079325.1, on the reverse strand, counting down.
CACATAATAAAATTAATGTTCCATTAACACATCAAGGATCTTCTACACAAATACCCCTGGGTTTCAAAATACAGCCAAGGTTATGGCTGTGCTGGATTTTAACACTATAAAGGAAGTAAATAGCCTGTTTCCTGGCCCACTGGTGCTTGGAGTTCCTTGCATTAAAAATATCCCAAAAATAATATAGCTAAGGGTTTGAAAACATTCCCCATCACAGTGAATGTCTGTTAGTAATCCTCTAGGCGGGTAGAATCAAAGTTTAGTTATTTATTGGGGGAGTTTCCAGGAATTTGGTTCTCGTAGGTTATCCGGGCTGTGTAACCGTGGTCTTGGTATTTTCTTTCCTGACGTTTCGCCAGCAGCTGTGGCCGGCATCTTCAGAGAAGTAACACTGAAGGACAGGGTCTCTCAGTGTCAAGTGTGTAGGAAGAGTAATATATAGTCAAAAAGGGGTTGGGTTTGAGCTGAATCATTGTCCTGCAAAAAGTAACAAAGGTAATGTGCTAACCATTGTCCTGTAAGTATCAAGATAATGTGCTAATGAGGGTGTGGTATGTTAATATGGAACCATTGTATCCTGAAGTGATCTGTAATTGAAATTCATAAACATCAGCACAACTTTAACAGAAGAGAAGAGAGTTTAAGAATGAATAAGGCTTGGCTTCCTGTCTTGAAAACCTCCAGACTAACAAAGACTACAGTCAACAATAGCCATGCAGATTAGCTTTGGATTTCACACATTACAGATCACTTCAGGATACAATGGTTCCATATTAACATACCACACCCTCATTAGCACATTATCTTGATACTTACAGGACAACGGTTAGCACACACATTACCTTTGTTACTTTTTGCAGGACAATGATTCACCTCAAACCCAACCCCTTTTTGACTATATATTACTCTTCCTACACACTTGACACTGAGACTGTCCTTCAGTGTTACTCCTCTGAAGATGCCGGCCACAGGTGCTGGTGAAAGAAAATACCAAGACCACGGTTACACAGCCCGGATAACCTACAAGAACCAATGAACTGACCGTGAAAGCCTTCAACAATATTTTTAATTCCAGGAATTTGTTTCACGCACACGTCTGCCAGACCAGGGTCCAAGCCCAGCTCCAGCGCTCTGACTAAACGAGTAGCTCAAGGGTTAGTGTGGCAAACAGCACGGATGCAACAAAAGGCAGAGGGAAGCTGAAGAAAGGATTGCTTGGATTTCTGACTATACTCTGAACTAAATAGAATATGTATACAGCAAGTAAGGAAGATTCAAGAAAAGCCAAGTTTTAAGAGGGAAAGATACTTTATTCTCTATAGAAGTGGCAGCCAAGATTTATGGCAAGAATGCCACAAGCTCTGAAGCATAAGAAAGTGCCCCCCGTGTATCTTCCCCTCTCCCCAGGGCTTGGTAAGGCTCTTTAAATCAACTGTTTTTACTACAGTAAGCCATACTGAGAAAGCAAGAGCGAGAAGTGGCAACTACTGCAAGTGGAATGCGGGCCTGCAGCACGTACACACGCAGCTGCCCAAAGATATAAGCACACACACACCCCAGGAACCAGAAGCCATTCTCCATTGCAAGCGCTAGAAGATCATCTTCACCTTAGGCAAGCCACACAGAGACCTCAGATGACCAGAAGAGGCTTCTTGAGTGTAGGTGGAAAAATTTGTCACAAGACTCCTGCAGACAAATACATCTAATATTTTCACATTTTAGGAGCTGACTGGGTATTTTGCCATGTTCATGTCCAAGCCTTCCCAAAGAGTCAGTGGGCAACAACACTGTCCTCAGCTTAGGGACAAACATACCGCAAGGAACAAAAGGGAGCAGGATCGACTTGCTTTATGATACAAAGAGGAAAACTGCAAAATAAAGCTGATAAGCCGACTGACACCCAGTGCACTGAGAATCACCCAGAGCATTCGGTTACCTTGGACAGCTGCCCCAAATCAGGTCTCACCCAGCCCAAGCTCTCCAGCACACAGTCATCAAAGACTTTCTGCTGTTTCCGGCAACGGCTAAGGTCCAACAGGTTGGTGTAATCGATGCAGGTCCAGTATTGGGTAAAAGGTTCTGCACAGGTCAACTTGATCTTCCTGAGGAAACAGCAACAGGTTGCATCAGCTTGGTCTGAGGACGAGAGAAATGCTCTGCACAACAAAAACTCCTATTTGCTGTTCACAGGGGTTCAAAAGGCACAGTCAGTATATTCATATTGGAACCTGTATATTCATATTGGAAAAACCAAGTTCAGAGTCTGTTATTTTGCCATGAGATCTATATACCAATATCCACCAGGCTCACCACAGCCCTAAATAAGACCACAGTTGTGCAGAAGCAACAGCCGCATCTAGTCTGAGCGAGACCTATTTTTTGTCAGTTTTTAAGCTGCTAAATTGTCTTAACTTTACTGACTTAACTGAATTTATTTATTTAAAACATTTTAATGCCACCTTTCCACCTAATTCGAGTCCACAAGACAGTGAACATACAAACATTAAAACAATTAAAATACAGTTAAAATGACAAAATTCAAAATACATAAACAAGCAACACTAGAAGGAAGGCTGATAACCATTATTGGGAGTATGCCAGACAAAACAACAAAGCCTTTACCTGCTTGTGAAAGACACATAGGGAGACAGACAAATCTCCCTGGGGAGGGAGTTCAAAGGTTTTGGTGCCAACACTAAGAAGGCTCTTTCTCAAGCTGCCACCTGTCTAGCCTCACGTGGTGGGGGCAACCGAAGCAGGACCTCCAAGGAAGACCAAAGTGAGCAGGTAAGTTCACATGAAAATGCGGTCTTTAAGGTATCTTGGCCCCAGGTTGTACAGGGTCAACACCAGCACCTTGACAGGAGCCCAGTAGCAAACTGGAAGCCAGTGCAGGTGGAGCAAGACTGGAGTGATATGGTACATACAATCAACTCCAGACAACACTCTGGCCAGAGCATTCTGTTTAAATTGTTGACTGCATTTTTATGCCACTGGAGTTCTGCTGTTTTTACTGGTTCAATGTTATAAGCTTCCTCAATAACATTCTATTGAGAGAGCAGGACAATTAAAAAAAACTTGCACTTTCATTACAGCCTCATGAGGGTAGGAAAGACATACCTGAAGAATTCCAGGGCACACTTGTTGACCTCTTTGCCTTCATTCAGACACTTCCGTGGGTCCTTCTCCTCCCAGCGGCACAGCATGAACTCCTTGTTGGGTTTGTCACACTGAGAACCATAATGGTGAGCGGCTGCTTTCAGTACCGCTGAGCTAACTTTCACCTGAGGAGTGAGAAGCAGACAATTTAAAAACAAGCCAGGGAGGTAAGACAACTCCAGCTCTTGCTCTATGAGCCTGCATCACAGAGCAGGGCCAAGCTACAGGCACACATGCCCCAAACTGGGTCCCTTTTACATAGTTCCCCATCTGTATAACAGGAAGAGAAGCTAGACTCATAACAAAAACATGCAATAAAGGCTGCAGAGCACTTTATAAATTACAGAATGTCCTATAAACAAATAAGACGCAAAGTACCACCACCCAGATAAACACACACACATTATACAAAAATGATTACAAACATACCTATACAGTTAATGTAAATGTATAAACACATAACCGAGGCACTTAGAGAGCAGATCTTCCTATGCTCTCAAAACCCTTTCTGTGCTGATGTAATGAACAGATGCATCTGAATTAAATAAGCAAGCACAGAAATAAGAGTATGGGGAGGGGCAACTCAGAAAAAATCTTGAGTTTGTACCTTTGCATTTGTGGGGTGGTGGTGGAAAGCAGGGAATGGAAGGTAGCAAAATCCAGGGCGTATTCATTGAGAATTAATGTTGCCATGATAATAATTTCAGAGGAGTAGCTATGCTAATTTGTTGTAACAACAGATATCCAGTATAACTTTACATATTTTATTCCAGCATACACATTCACAAACTCTGACTAAAAAAGAAGAATAAATCTGATTAATCTTGAAGGTGCTATAGGATTCCTATTTAATTATGGCCACCATGAATTTTCCTAGGTGACCTTAGGCCAATTACTCTCTCCTCACCCAAGTTACCTCAAAAAGCTCTTGTGAGCATTGGGGGGGGGGCGCATTGTACAGGGCCCACATGCCTTGGATAAAGAGCAGAATATTATTACAGCACATATTTACTGTATCAGTTATCGCCGTTGCATTAAACCTGCCACATAAGGCACCCTCAATTTCACACAGCGGTTACACTAGCTGTTATTAATAATATTTTTTTTTATTTACATTATCTTTAGTTTATTTTTCTCACTGAAGCTCAAGGCGGATTACATAAATCAATGCAATCGATATAATAATCTCTCCACAGAAGAGGACAACAATAAACATTTTTTTAACAATAAACAATAAACAAACTCTTCTGTGGAGAGTTTATTATATCGATTGCATTGACTTATGTAATCCGCCTTGAGCCTCAGTGAGAATAAACTAAAGATAATGTAAATTAAAAAAAATAATATTATTAATAACAGCTAGTAAAAACAGCTAGTAATAATCTCTCCACAGAAACAATTGTTTATTGTTGTCCTCTTCTGTGGAGAGTTTATTGATTATTGATTTCTTCACACCCATCTCTCCCCTGGACATCACAGACTCTTCTGCATACCACACCTCATCCCATCACGCCTGCTATTCACATTGACATACTGTTAACATTTACATACTAATGCTTGTCTGAATTCACTCTCCTCTACTTAAAGACAGATGGATTCTCATTCTAGCTGTAGCTGAAGAAGTGAGCTGTGGCTCACGAAAGCTCACCCCCTGCCAGAAAATATTTCTGTTAGTCTTTAAGGTGCTACTGGACTCTGGCCCTTTTCTACTACAACAATAAACAAGAACGCCAACAAAAACGTGGAGGGAGAAATCTGACCATAAACGCTTGGTTTTTAACCCGGGATGGGGAAGTCCTGAACAACCAGGTGTGCGAGGGGAGAAAATAAGGGATTCCCCCTGACCTTGAGCGGCCGGGGGGGGGGGGGAGAAGAGAGGGGAACCCTGGCAGGAAGGGTCTTAGCTGAGGGGGGGTCTTCTCTAGCCCTCCCAGCTGCGCTTCCAGGAAGGGGGGGCACCTGCGCTCCTTCACCTGCGGCACTTCCAGTTCTTCCCGCGACGGCACCTCCACTATGCCCGGCATGACAGCAAACCTGCCAACCTAACGCAACCCCCTTCGGGCACTCTCTCCTTCGCCGCCCTCCCTGGCAGGCTAGGCCGCACCGCTATTGCGCATGCCCACCCTTTCAACGGCCGAAAGACGCACGCATGCGCCTCATAGCCCCGGCAGCGAAGGCGTGCCCGACAGCGTGGAGGCGAGCGGTGCCGAATTTCTCATCTCAGCCACGCCCACTACGGCCCCACTCTCCTCGGCGGCGCGGCGTCTTGTTGTCATGGTGACCACCCCTCGGTTGTCGAGGCCTACCTGAGGCGGTCGCCATGGACCACACGGGCAGTCACTACGTGGGGCAGCGCGTCCACGGCAGGTGGGGGCAGGAAGGAGAGGGTGGGATGGCGGGCCGCGACTCCGTGTCCCCGGATGCCTCCTGCGGGGATACGTTTGGGTGACCGAGGCTTGTGTACCGTTTAATTTCCGAAGGGGCAGCTGTGTTCGTCGGTTGTAATAAAACGAAAGCCGTACCGGCACCTTAAAGACTGAAGAGGAAAATTATGACGGCAGAGGGAATCGTTTTGGGAATATTTATAGGGGAAATGACTAGAAGCTGAAATGACTAAACTGAGGCTCTCGTATTGTGGTCACGTCATGAGACGACAAGAGTCACTGGAAAAGACAATAATGCTGGGAAAAGTTGAGGGCAGCAGGAAGAGAGGAAGACCCAACAAGAGATGGATTGGCTCAATAAAGGAAGCCACAGCCCTCAATTTGCAAGATCTGAGCAAGGCTGTCAAAGATAGGACAATTTGGAGGACTTTCATTCATAGGGTCGCCATGAGTCGGAAGCGACTTGACGGCACTTAATGCACACATTGGGAAAATTACAAAAGGAGGAGGAAAGAGAGGAGTTGACAGAACAAGACTGCGGTTGAATCCCGTCCTGCTTTTTTTTTTTCATTTAGAGAGGGCTGTTCAACTCTGGAGCAATGTATAATATTAGATCATTTGATGGCAAAATGCTCTAAATCTACTGTGTCTCTGTACGCAGCTTTTATTGATTCAATTTCTAGAACAGTATAAGTCTTCCATGTCTGCATGCAATCGTGTGAAGATGCAGATGCAACTTACTGCAACTGTCTCCATGTGCAAGGGTGAAGTCCATTTCTGCAGGGTGCAAAGGCACCTCTGGAATTAGTATTATCATTGTTTGTATTTTTATTAAATAATAGCCATTCATTAAAATATGAGTATCCTACCTTTCCACTGTTATTATTTAATAATAATTTTTACAATGTACATATCCTACCTTCTTCTTGTTGTTGTTAAGGATGCATTGTTTTTAAAATTTGATTTCTGTGTGTGTGTGTGTGTGTGTGTGTGTGTGTGTGTGTGTGTGTGTGTTAAGTGCCGCCAAGTCTCTTCCGACTCATGGCGACCCTATGAATGAAAGTCCTCCAAAATGTCCTATCTTTGACAGCCTTGCTCAGATCTTGCAAATTGAGGGCTGTGGCTTCCTTTATTGAGTCAATCCATCTCTTGTTGGGTCTTCCTCTTTTCCTGCTGCCCTCAACTTTTCCTGTCATGATTGTCTTCTCCAGTGACTCCTGTCTTATCATAACGTGACCAAAATACGATAGTCTCAGTTTAGTCGTTTTAGCTTCAAGGGTCAGTTCAGGCTTGATTTGATCTATAACCCACTGATTTGTTTGTTTTTTGGCCATCCATGGTGTCCGTAACACTCTCCTCCAATGCCACATTTCAAAAGAATCTACTTTCTTCCTATCAGCTTTCTTCAATGTCCAGCTTTCACACCCATACATAGTAATAGGGAATTTGATTTCTAGCCTGCCCTCAATCCCCGGCCAAAGCCAGGCTCAGGGCTGGTTACAACAATTCATTACAACAAAACAGTTAAAATCCAATATCTCTCAATCGAGTTATTAAGACCATAAAACAATTTAGTCCAAACTAGATAAAATATTCAAATACAGTACAAAATGCAAAGATGGCGCTCAATCCGCAGAGCAGTTGCTGGAGAATACAACAACTTAAAAACCCACACCATTGAACCAGAAGTGTGGGGGAGACAGGGGGAGGCCAACAGTGATGACAACCTGCTGCTGCCCTCAATCATAGGCCTGGTGGAATAACTTCGTTTTACAGGCCACAGGGAATTCTTCCAGGCTGGGCCAGGCTGAAAAGTCCCTGCCCTTGTCGAGGACATCCGCATACTCCTAGGGCGGGGACTACTAACAAGTGGTATCTCCCACTTGTCATTATTACTATTTTATTAAAATAAAAATTCATAGTGGCTCTTTCAAAATGGCACCCAACTTTGTCATGTGTTGAAATGCAACGTTATGTTATGGGTTGAAGGGGATGCAGGGGTAGTGGCAACACCATCCAAAATATTTTCTATTGCCCATGTTGTGGTCCCAGCTTTCCATCACAGCATGTTAGGTTCCTATAGTGTGGATTAAATTTGTATTTACTGTCACTTTATAAAATATTATTTTATCTGTATAGCAAAATGTTGTTTTTCCATTGTAAACCGTTTTCCAGGATCTGAGACAGAGAAAAGGCATTCCCATTGTTTCAGATCCTGTTCACAGGAGATGCCAGGTACCTCGTGCTCCTCCAGAGCTATTGCCTCTCCAGGCACGATGGAACTCTGCCCCTATTGCTGCCTCTTCTCCTTCCTCTTCTTCAGATTCTCCTTGTGGACTTTTGCAGGTTGGAGGGGAAAGGCACTTACACCCTTCCAACAGACACCAAATACGTTGGTGAGATGAAAGATGGAATGTTTCATGGCAAGGGCACCTTGCACTTCCCTGGTGGGAGCAAATATGAAGGAACTTGGGACTGCGGAATAGCCATAGAGGTACGTTTGCAAAATCCCTACCATGTAGATAAGGTGAAAACAGTTATAGTCATAGTATGTCAGGAGAAGAAGCGAAGGATTCTTATACAGTTGGGAAGATCCCTGTTCAAGGCTAGATTAAACTCAGTACCAGAGAGTAGGACCCACGTTTTGTTTTCAACCACTGGGTTTTTTTCCCCAGGAGATCAAGATGCCTTAATGAATGCATGCAGGGATCCTGTACACATTTTTTTGTAATCCCTGGACACGCAACCCTTCCACGCATTTAGTCAATGACAGGAGAAAGAGAATTGGGAGTGATCACACTGGGTCCTTTGCCCCCCCACTTGAGATTTTCAGGTTGTTAGCACTGTGCCTATGCATGGAAGAAGTGAGAACATGTAGCTCCCTCCTCATGATTGGCAACAGTGCTTTCCTGATCATGGGCAAGAGTGTATGTACACACAGTTTCTCCACATGTAGGTACATTGCTGGTGATTAGGTGGAGTTGGGGGTGGGGCAAGTATATTTGTGTTCACTGACCCTCTTTGCACATTGATTGTCATGTGCTCAGAGCTGTTGAGTTTGTATCAGTAATTTGGAGAGCTAGTGATACCCCAGTGAAGAAGATGGTGGTGTTGACCTAGGTGTAGTGGGTTCAAACCCCTCTTCAGCCACATACTCAATGGACAGCCAGAGATATCCTGTAGAACAGTGGTTGAGAGACTTAGCTATGAGCCAAGATGTTCCCAGATTCCTCTGCCATGAGTTCAATATGTGGCTTTAGGTGAGTCACCACACTCCCACCTGCACTATAATAATGCTGATTTACTTTGCAACGTGATTGGAAGGATTTCGTGAAATGCTTTGACCACTCTGAAGCATGGGGCCCAGCTACATATGATGCTGGTGTTCAGTAATAGAAGTTCTAGATGTATTACTTGGCCCTAAAACACAACTGCTGGGAGGAGGTAGGTATTATGGATCAGGGCCATGGCACTGAGGGAGGAAGAATTAACTCTTCCACCTGCACTGTTTCCCCCAGTTGAAAATAGGTCCTCCAGGTAGGGCTTAAAGTTACCCAAGATAGAAATGGCAAGAAAGGGATTAAATTAACCCCCAACATAACAGCCCCAATCCATATTGTGCCCCTGCAGCTGCCTTTTAGTGTCAGGCAGCCCATTCCTGAAAGGGGGGGGCAGTTAGGCAGTGGACAGGAGTAGCGCAGCCACACCACCTCCACCTCCACAGGGGCTTTTTGGCTGGAATAAAGGTGAAAAATGGCCATTAAAAATAAAAAAGTGATAAATAGCACCATTGCTTTAAGCAAGGCTATGCCAGCAAGATATCTGGGGAAGCAACACTGCAGTGTGAGGAGGCATTCCCAGGGCGAAAGGGGTTAGGAAGCTGCGAAAAGACAGCTCTGCCCCTGGGAATGCCCTGGAAATGCCTTCCAGGATGCCAGTGTGGGGAGCTGCGCCGTTAGAATGCTGCCAGGAGACTGTGGCGGGTTTTAGCACTGCTGCTGGCGACCAGGAGGGCCAGCATAAATGCCCCCATGCCAGCATTAATGCCAGCTTATCACAGCACAAAGGGGCTCTTATGCTGGCGCAGGGTTATGCTGGCTCCTCTGGGCATTCACCCCCCTTCGGGATTGCATGCAAAATACATCAAAGTTTCCAGTTTAGAATTCCAGCATCATGTGGTCTGGCCTTATATCATGTTAACGGTGTTCATTCTCCAAGTGGTCTACCTCACCGTGTTCTCATGAAAATAAGGAAACCTCATTATCCTCACTGATCCCTGGGTGGGAAATGGGGTTGGTCTTCAAACTGGAACATGGTTAATGAATCCCTGTCTTGCCTTGCAGGGGAACTACACCTTTTCAGATGGCTTGAAATACACAGACGACAAGTGGCATTACTGTGACGGTTATGACAGACGGTTTTATACAGAAATCTGCAGTGGCCTGAAGCCTGCAGGTACTGGTTTAGTGACTATCAGATGAATTAGACCAGCCTTGTTCATTAAGAGAGACTAGTTTGTGAAGAGCAGAATGCATACATGGGTAGATGGATATGTTTAGTGGATTACAATCAAATTACAACACTACAATATCAGTAAGTACAACCAGAGTGGAAGTATAAACATAGGCCTCTTAGGACCCAATGAGCCCGATGGGGATAACAGGCAACTAGCCAACTAAGCCTCTGCCTCTTCCTTCCTTTTCCACCTTTCACCCCATATATCTTTTTTCCCTTTCTTTTGCTGCCAATGGCAGCCACTGGCATCTGATCTCCAGTCCCTTAAGATGTTATACATTTAAATTGCATGCCATTTGTGGAGTACCTTTCCTTAACACTGAAATTAACAAAGAAGTCTCTGCTTATGAGGTTTTTTGCTCAGAAGAGCTGCTCAAAGATCAGGGCCCCATTTACGGCCCCTCCCATGTATTCATTCTGTTCCTAAGCCCTGGATATTTTTTAACTTTTTGTTTTTGTAATTTAAGGCATTTCTCAGCTTACAAACCTGAGTCCTCCTCGGGCCATCCCAGAGGGCTGCTATGACTGTGGCGATGGCTTCTACAATCCTCAAACCAGGGTGGTGGTTGATTACAAACTACGGTTCCTAAGGAATGCAGGTACAGGTTTGTCTGTTGGATCAGCTGTACAATAAGACACATGCTTACTTTGGAATTATAACCTTCAGGTTGCAGGGGAGCTTCCTTGGTTGGCTTCTCCCAAGACCCAGCATCCACCCTATGCTCTGCGATAAATGATTTGAACTTCCATGAGGAACAGTGACAACGTGGATATATTATTATTTATATTAGTGCATTTTGTGGGACAGTTTTGCAACTCTCATTGAAATTTTGCCCATTTTGCATTTAGGCACTATTAGCAATGAGATCTGGAGAGGAGACCATGATCAAGTTCTTTGTTAGCAGATTCTTAATTGAAATCATTATTGAGAATCAATAGAAAAGTCATTCTCTCTCCCCTCCAACCCCCTCCACTGCAGTGCAGTGGAATTTCATGGTTAGAGCGGGAAAAGCATGAGGAACAGAAAAAAAAAATCTGTTTGATTTAGACAGATCATGAAGGTTCAGTTCTTCTAACTTACAGATAGTAAGTATTTATTAATTTTTTAGAATACAAACAAAATGTTTGAGGCTTCATAAATTCATTGAGGTCACATATGCAAAACCTGCAACCAACGCTGGATCACAGTGTACCCCAATAGCATAAAATGAATGACATCTCCTGGGGCAAAGGGCTACCTCTGCCTGCCACACATTTAATTCACCTCTTAAGGATATTATTCATTACATTTGCATCCTGGTATTCCTCCAAGAGATTGGGGCAGTATAAACAAGGTTATCCGCTTTATCTTCACATGAGCAATGTGAGGTTGGTTGGTTGGTTAGTTTAGGAAATTTACATTGTGCCTCTCCAGAGGTCTTCTGAAAGCAGCTCACAAAGTAAAAATAATACAACGATAAAATCACAAAAACAACAAACATAAAAATTACCAGTATTAAAACAAGCCATAAAGTGCCATAAAACTAATAAAGGGCCAGGGGCATAAAATAGCATAAAACAATATTCAGCGGCTTAATCCACAAAACAACCAACAAGCTAGAAGCAGATCATAAAAATAGCCTCTAAAAAGATGGAACTGTTCCATTAAAAGCCTGAGTAAAAAGAAATGTTTGGCCTGGTGCCTAAAAGACAATAAAATCAGCGACATTAAGTCCTTGAGGGAGGCATTCTATAGGTGAGGGGTCACCACTGGAAAAACCCTGTCACTGGTTGCCAAAAGACTCACCTCTGCAGGTGGGGGCACCTAGAGCAGGGTTTGGGAAGAGGATCATCACAGGTGGGTTGGACAGTATGAGAGAATGTCAGTACCCTAGCTCCAAGCTATTTATAGTCTTAAAGGTAAGAACCAGCACTTTGAGTTTTGCCTGGAAACAAATGGGCAATGAGTGGACATCTTTCAGTACAGGAATGATGTGATGCCCTTATCAAACTCATGATAATATTCTAGCATTTAGAACCAATTAAAGTTTCCAGTCAGTTTTCAAAGGCAGTCTTATATAAAGTACATTACAGGTAATCTAATGTGGATGTGATCAGAGTACATGAGGCCACCTTATACTGAATCAGACCATATGTCTATCAAGGTCAATAATGTCTACTCTTACTGACCGAAACTCTCCCAAGTCTTTTCACATCTCCTTTTGACTGGAGGTACTGGAATTGATGAGCCCTGTGGCACAGAGTGGTAAACTGCAGTACTGCAGTCCAAGCTCTGCTCATGACCTGAGTTCAATCCTGACGGAAGTTGGTTTCAGGTAGCCGGCTCAAGGTTGACTCAGCCTTCCAGCCTTCCGAGGTCGGTAAAATTACCCAGCTTGCTGGGGGTAAAGAGAAGATGACTGGGGAAGACACTGGCAAACCACCCCATAAACAAAGTCTGCCTAGTAAACGTCAGGATGTGAGCCAGCCATTGACCCAGAGAGAAAGATACCCACAACCCCTACCCTGAAAAATAGCCCTAATGGGACATGCCTTGAAGGGGGTGATGCTTTAGAACCTGGGATGGGACCAACCCAGAGGACTGTCCCCACTCTAAAGGAAGGAGTGAGGTTTTTCAAAATGAATTGCATGGCAGGGGTACAGCGCGTGGATCCTTGGGTTTGTTAAAGAAATCAAACCTGCTTCTTCAGTGAAATGGGTCAGCGAGGTTATGGTGTCCCCCCACTCCCAGGACTGCTGCATTGACCAACAGAACAGCTCAGACTTGTCTGGACTGAGCTTCCAGTTATTTGTCCTCCTCCATCCCATTACCTTCTCCAGGAACTCCATAAACCAACTGAACTCAGCTGTTAGGGAGAAACAGACCTGGGTGTCATCCACATATTGATGACACCTCATTCCAGATCCCAAGACAATTTCTTCCTGTGGTTTCATGTAGATGTTAAACAGCATGGGGGGCAAGATTGACCCCTGGAGGACCCCATAGAATAAATGCCATGGCACCAAGTAGCAGTTCTCCAGCATAGCCTTTAGGAACCAGCCAGGCAGGTGGGTGAAGAATTACTGCACAGTGCTCAGCAATCCCAGCCCAGCCCTCCTCTTCTGAAGGATACCATAGCCACAGAGCCAATAATATTTGAAAGCTGATAAGAGGTCCAAAGGAATTAACAGGAACAGGCCCTCCTGACAAAGTTTGTCAGGACAACAAAGGCCATTCCCAGCCCAAACCCAGGCCTGAATCCTGATTGAAAAGGATATAGATAATCCATCTACAGTGGATGTGGAATGGTATAGTATAGCCCAATCTTGGAAAATAAACTGGGTCAGTATTTGGATGGGACTTTGGTAAACCGCCACTGCTTAATCACTTGCCTTGAAAACCCTGTGGGGTTTCCATAAGTCAGATGTGACTTGACAGCACTTTACACACACAATCCAGCTCCTCCATGATCACGTGCAACTGCATAGCTTAAGCACCTTGCCAAAAAAAATTGCACCTTAGCCCCTGGGAGGTATCCATTTAGGTCATTCAAGTCCATGGACCACTTCTTCAGGAAAGGTCTCACGGCATCATCTGTCAAAGCAATCAGAATTGCACCCTCCCGCAGAAAGGCAATGACCCCCTGGGCCCACCTGTCTAGCCTGACCTGGCTATTCTCTACCAGCCACAAGAAGCAAGGTTAGAGGCTAGATGGGGCAAGGTTCGGTTGAGAGCATGAGACTGTCCCAAAGATCAGCCCCATGAGTTGTGTAACTGTGCAAAGATTTGAACCTGAGCTTCTGTCCACTGCACCACACTGATTCTTAGTGGCCCTCGTATTGTGGAGAGCGGAGGATGGTAAGCAGACGATAGATAGCATCTGCTACAAAGCCCACCTTACTTCAAAATATTAAACAAAATGATATAAATGGCTACTCATGGCACAGACCCAAGCCATTGGAATGCAGCAACTTTGCTGATGAGTGTGATAAGCACACGCTTTCCAGAATCACAGGAACCCACACAGATCAGCCTAGGCGGGAACGCCTAGGAATTCCAGTTTCTTTTTAAAAACAAAAACAAAAAACCTTGCGCTTTGAACTCTTCTTTGTTACATTTTATTACTATAAACTTACCACTAGTATCAACCCCTAGTAAATTGCCCATTGTCTATATCGCGTTCTGCAAAACAATTGTCAGTTGAATGTGCAAGAGGGGCCTTTTGCCCCCCGGCTCCTTCTCCGCACAGATTCCTTTTGAGGACATGGGTGTGAAGAAGGGATGTAGCTTAGGAGTCCATCCCTTCCTTTAAGGGCACTGACACAATTGAAAGAGCCAGAGCTTGCCTGACATCGGAGGAACTCCAGTAGCCCCAAGAGAAGTCGTTCGAGGCACAAGGCCACAGAGGTGACAAAATGCACGGGTAAATAGCTGGGCTGTGTGCAAAAGAAACTAAGAAAGGGAGTTGGAAAGAGAGGGAACAGATCCAGGGCTGCTCCTTTACAGGAAAGACAGGAAAGCCCGCTGGGCTTCTGGCCAGTTCTTAGAAGCATCAAAAGCAGATGGCAGGAAGCATTGCAAAAACTCGGGCAAGAGCCAAGCAGGTTGGCTGAAATGATACCTTCTTCCTCAAGAGCCAGGTTTGAGGGGACATTTCTCATCCTCTGGGGATGCTTGCTTTGCTACAAAAGCGTTATTCATTTTCATTGCATCTGTCTCTATTCCTGTTACTTTTCCTTATGAATATAAGGAATTGAGCTTTTTCAGTTCACGGAAACAACACCTCTCTATCAGCATCTTTTCTCCAGTTTTTGTTTTCCCTTGACATCACATAGTTTGTTGCAAAATTGAGAAAGGAGGGCCTGCAAATTGCTATATATTTGTCCAAAATTTGGTGAATTTGCTTTATGTGTAAGTACAGACAATTCCAGATAAATTTTATGGACATCCATAAGGAAGTATATACCTTTCCTGTTTTCAAACACACCCCATTCTGACAATCACATTGAGCAGACTGTCAACATTCCTTCTGAGTTTTCAATCATTCATCATGGTTGAACTGGAGTTGGTCATTCAGTTAGGTGTCTTTAGCCACATTTCAGACTTTGCTGTAGCACATATACAAACAGGCGCTTTCATATAGCTAAAAAACTGGCCTTGGCACTGTTACTTGCTGTAATGTCATGGAATATTCATGAACATTCCAACTTCTGAAGGGGAAGATGCAGTGATGTGATTCTAAAAATGATAAGCTTCCACGACAGAAAAGTCCATTAAGCTGATTTTTTTAAATTAAAAGAAGCTCAGAAAGAACAAAGTACAGGGTGGGTGGTATGCTGTTGGCAGGAATGGAATCAGCTAGAATCTGGGATGCTAAGCTGGCGGAGAAGTTGAGATCTGGGAAGCCAAACATGAGGAAGGCATTAGACAGAGGCAAGCTAAGTGGCACAAAAGTTTGTGGACTTGGTGGCAGAAGAGAGAGAGAGCAGTAGGCAGCAGGCTGAGCATCCCCTGAGCAGGACAGGTGACATAGGCAGATGGTGGAAGGAAAGGCAAGAGGAGAAGTTGGGTTGAGGGACTGAGGAGAAAGTTCACCCAGGGCTGAAGGTCCTATAAGGCACGCTCCCAAGGTTGTATAAGTCCCCTTTCCTTTTGGCATTTTCCTCTCCCCTGCCTCTTCCGTTGAACTGGGGAGTCTCAGATTTTGCTGCAGCTGTCTGGAGCAATGAATTTGTCATCTCAGTGCCACAGTCCCCAAGGAGGCCAAGGCAGGCTCCGCATTTCTGCCTTGCCTGGGCTGGCATGTGTCATGGCTTCCTCCAGCAACTCCCAAGAGCACACCTGGCCTTTAGAAAGCAGTGGTGAAAGTGGCTCTTGAAAGGCACAACAATTTAGTCATTGATATGCTGGTTGCCTTTTCCATAGTTAGGGTTGTAAATTCAGAGGAGGGCCACCCCTGCACATTGAAACTCTTCAAGACAAAAAAAAATGTAGTCCTTTAGATACTTTTGAAAACCAGGCATTGGGTTTTAATCAAGCAATGGAAGTCCTTGCTGCTTTTTTTTTAAACATGCTATGCTATAACTCTGTTGCTTTTGTATATTTAATCATTGTGAATTATAAGCCGTGTGAAAGATTTTAGTTCTGGGGCATTTGCCAGATGGTTGATTCTCCTTTTTTTACCCAACAAAAGACATACTGTTTGTGGCAAGCCCCGAGAAATTGTTGGTAATCAGTGTATTCTTCCAGGAATGGGCGCCAGACCTGTTTGCAAGAATTCCAGCTTTCGCTGAAATTAATTGTGAGCACTTTAGTCTCTGCTCTTGAACATAAAACAAGACAAATGGTGCCAATTGTTGTACTGCTTTCCATCGCATAGTGGTGTTCATGGAAGAGATGGCATATATTGGGGGGACAAGATGCAGTTTGTTACCAATCTGCTGGTACTTATCTGCCTGGGCTAGGCAAGTAGAGGAAGGACAGGTGAAAAGAACCCTTTAAACCAGGGGTGGGGAACGTCAGGCCCGGGGGCCGTTTAAGGCCCGCGAAGTCATTTGGTCTGGCCCTTCATAGGTCCTGGCAGATCTCTAGCTCAGAAGGATCTAAGACTGGCGATCAGCCCCCTCCCGCGGACAGGAATAGCCTCTATTCAAGGCAGATGTGAGTTTGTTTTGCTGAGAAAAGGAGTCTTTTTCCCCCTTGCAGAAGAGTCGTTAGCTATGGAGCTGCTAGGACCGCCCAAGAAACTGTGTTAACCCTTTCCCACCCGGGCCATGGAGAAACGTATTGGTTGGCTAATTTTTAAGTTGATAAATTTGTATGGCCTGCAAATGATGTTATAAGTATCCAAATGGCCCTTGGCAGAAAAAAAGGTTCCCCACCCCTGCTTTAAACCCTTCAGCATATACAAGTCTTGCTTTAGGAGGCACAGCTCAGTAGTTTAGGCCATAGCAATCTCTAAGTTTGCCAGCTCCGGGTTGGGAATTACCTGGAGATTTGGGGGATGGAGTCTGAGGAGGGCGGGGTTTGGGGAGGGGAGGGACTTCAATGCCATAGAGTCCAATTGCCAAAGCGGCCATTTTCTCCAGGGGGAAGTGATTTCTGTCGCCTGGAGATCAATTGTAATAGTGGGAGATCTCCAGCCACCACCTTGAGGTTGGCAACCGTAGCAATCTGAGTAATTTGTACTAGACAGGTTGTAGGTTTTGGTACATTGAGAAATGTTAGGGCCTACATTTCTGAGCAGTAGAGTCAAAGTTTGTGTAAGGAATTATGTTGCTCCAAGCAAAGTAAGCCATTGTTATTTTCCATGATGCCACCAGGTTCAGGTCAGACCTGGCCAGCAACATCCAGGAGGCAACGGCCTTCCAGACTGCCAATGCTAGCCAAGCCCTGTAGTGTCTCAACACCCTTCTCAGTCTGCTGCCCCCAGCAGTTGCTTGGGTGGCTTGGCTGGAGAACCAGTCCTGGGTAAAAAACACACGCTTTGCTGGCATCAGTTCCTGGCATCTTAGGGTACAGGGCTGGGAAAGCTGCTGCCAATCACTGCAGATATGATGGGCTAGAAGATGGACCTGGAACTGCCACTGTATAAGGCAGCTTCATGTGACTTTTGCATCAGACCTATTGCACCAGAACTTTGGACTATAGCCGCAGAGGACGGCGTTCCGTGCAAGATGCCCAAGAGAGTCCTTTGTTCCAGCCACTTCCAGTTGTCGAAATATTTGTTCTTTCCTTGGTCACTGACCCCCTTCCCTGGTGCTTGTGCAGGAAAGGCACAAGGGCACACTGGCCTGTTAACATAGAAAGGAAGTTGCCAAAAGGCCTTTGCCCCGGAGGGTGACCCGCACAGCCAAGAGCAAGTCGATCCCCTGACCTTGACTCTGCTTGCTCCTAGGCTGTTTTACATTCACAGTCCACCCCAGTAAGGAAGGAAGGCAAGCAAGCAGGCAGTTGGTATGGGGCCACCCTCAGCCTCAAGGAGCTCTAGCTGAGACTGAGGGAGTATAGCAGATTAAGGAGCTTTATAGCGGACAGCAGCCTGGGATTGGCTTTCTGGCTGTTGTGTTCCAGCTTAAATTTACTGCAGTTTTCTCCTCCACAAGGAGCAGGGAACTCTCCTCCGATCCACAGGGCTCCTAGTACCCAACAGTGAGGTTCACAGCCTCACCACCACTCTTCTGAAAGGACAAGACTTTCCCATTGATGATCTGCTTCTCTCTCACTAGGTTGCTCTTAATAACCTTCCAGCTCCATGGTCTGAGAGGGCATTCTCACCCTGCTCTAGGGTTGCCAACCTCCAGGTGAGGACTGAAGAGAGGATTTACTGCTGATCTCCAGATGATATAGATCAGTCCCCCTGGAGAAAATGGCTGCTTTGGAGGGTAACATCCCTGCTGAGCTCCCTCCCCAGGCTCTACCCCAAATCTTCAGAAATTTCCCAACCCAAAGGTGGCAACCCTAGGTCACTTATTCCCAGACTTATCATATCTTGGCAGAAGGGAAAATTGAATGTTTAGGTCACTGGGTGGACTGATGTTGTGGAGGAGCTACAGCATAGGAGGAGCTTTTGGCTCGCATATCTAGGCCATTTATGCACAGTCTAGGCCATTTATGCTTTGCTTTGGCCGCAGCCAGCTCAGTGTATTCTGCTGGCCAAAGTGCCATCCTACTATGCTGCCCCCAGAGGTCTTGGAGCAGCATGCACGAGCAAAGCATGCACCCCTTCTCATGGAGCCTATGCTGGTTCCAAAGCAGACTGCAGAAGAAGAAGAGTTGGTTTTTATACGCCAACTTTCTCTACCACTTAAGGGAGACTCAGACCAGCTTACAATCACCTTCCCTTCCCCACAACAGACACCCTGTGAGGTGAGTGATGCTGAGAGAACTGTGACTTGCCCAAGGTCACCCGTCTGGATTCATGTGTAGGAGTGGGGAAACAAATCCAGTTCACCAGATTAGCCTCCGCCGCTCATGTGGAGGAGTGGGGAATCAAACCCGGTTCTCCAGATCAGAGTCCACCACTCCAAACTCCATGGAGTTTGATGGCAGCAGCAGAAGTGTGGGGAGTGAATGCCTCATCCCATGCAGCCAGTGCAGGTTTCATGATGGGTTGCAGAGGTGAACTACAGCCTGTCTTGGAGCTCGGTGGAGGAACAGAATGGGGACATACACCTCTACCTGCGCAGGCTGCAGAGGTGGTTGCTTGGACGCTGAACTGGCTTCCGGCTTTGATCCAGCTGCCTGGCCCTGGACAGCACCATGAAAGGAGGACACCCGTCTGATGTTTCCTCCTGGAATGCTCCACATTGGCCAGATGGAAGCCAAGCAGCTGGCCCCACCAGGCTGCAGCTGAGGGGGCAGGTGCCTCACCTGTTGCTTCTGATGCAACCCGGGGACATTTGGCATTTATGGCCACCACTAGCGCAGTGAGAAAGAGCCAAAGAGATAGGTGCACTGCCAGGCCTGCATGCACAGCTCACAAGTGCCCTGGAGCATCACTCCTTTGGAGAGGAGCACTCTAACCACAAGGAGTGGGAACAGCATTTTTATATTTCTTTGCAGTGGTAAGGGGGACTTATGTGACCCTGCTCTGCCTTCTGGCAGTAAGTTGCTGAGACTTCTTGAATAAAAAATACTGAGATAAAAGGCCCCTTGGGAAGCTGAATTTACACAGAGACACTGCACAGCAAGTTAGGGAAAGGGCTGTGTTACCCTTCCCTTTATAGCTGCTCTTTGTTATATGAAGTACTCTAGCTCAGGGCTGGCTCCAACCAGTGAATCACCCCAAGCACCCTTTTCCCCATGCCATCTGTCTCGGCTGGATCCAAGGCCGGCTGCAGAGGAAGCTCTTTTGCAGCCCACCTGAACCCCAACCAGTAGCAACACCAGAACAAGAGGGGCCAGCAGGCGCCAGCTACACCTGCTGCCTCCTCCCACATTACCCCACCACTACCATTTTGGATGCCCCGTGTAGCTGCTTGGGTTGTTTGGGCAGTGAAGCAGCTCTGCCACTGCTGCAATATGGGGATGCTATTTGCCCTACATTACAGGGCTACTGTAGAAGGACTGGTGATATGCTTGCCTGAATGATTGACACATGGTATACAAATGCCAAGTGTAATTATTGCTGTACTTCTTCTTCAAGAGGAAGTCTTTGACTTGGTTGCATGATCCACTACTGGAAGTCCAACTCAATGTGATCAGGCTCTAGGCATCTGACATTAGGAAGAAGAAAAAGAAGAGTTGGTTTTTATACTCCTCTTTTCTCTACCGAAAGGAATCTCAAAGCAGCTTACAATCATCTTCCCTTCCCCCCCACCCCCACAACAGGGACCTTATGAGGCAAGTGAGGCTGAGACAGCTCTAAAAGAACTGCGACTACCACAAGGTCATTTAGCAGGTTGTACGTGGAAGAGCGAGGAATCAAACCCAGTTCTCCAGACCAGAGTCCGCCACTCTTAACCACTATACCAAACTGGCTCTATTGGGCTCAAGACCCTCACTATAATATGGTCCATTCGTGTCCTTTCAGAAATATAATAGATTCCCCCCCTCCCCACAATAATTCATGAGATTGTATATATAGGCTTGGCTGTGTGTGTGAGCGGGGGTTCTGTGTTACAAGTTTGTGCTGGGTCCGGACAAATGACGCTTGGATTCTGATGCTGTCATATATTATAGTTGCTATGAGCATGATACAATCAAAGACAGGCTCCCAGCCCTCCGTATACTTCCCTTTCGCATGCCCTTCTTGCCTGTCCTGGATGTTTTCACTGACTAAAAATGAACGAGACCTGGATATGTAAAGGAAACCAACAACAAGCAGTCGAGTGGAAAACAAGGGAGGGAGAAAATGTTGAAAAGCACGTATGCAAGGGAAACAACACAAAAAACCTGGCAGGATCAGGCATCGTTGTGTGCCCTTTTGGCTGCTAGGCTCTGCATCTGGAGTAGGAGCAAACATGGGGCCACTCTGATGTTTCCCCCCCACACACACACACACATATCCACCTTTGTTCTGCCATGAGCCTTAACAGAAAGGCCAAACTCCAGCTGTAGAACACCAGATTGGCTATTAACGTTTGTTGCACAAACTAATATACCTGGGAAGAGCCTTTTGCTTCAGCCATCTTTCAGGTTATTGGAGCTGACACTGTGACATTTTATGTTTGACGGAAGTCGGTTTCAGGCAGCAGGCTCAAGGTTAACTCAGCCTTCCATCCTTCCGAGGTCGGTAAAATGAGTACCCAACTTGCTGGGGGTAAAGTGTATACGACTGGGGAAGGCAATGGCAAACCACCCCATAAATATAGTCTGCCTAGTAAACGCCGGGATGCGATGTCACCCCATGGGTCAAGAATGACCTGGTGCTTGCACAGGTGACTACCTTTGCCTTTTACGAAACCTATGCACTGGTTTGGGGATGTTTTTGGATCGTTGACATCATGCCTGTTATCAGTTTGCTTTGTTTTCCTCATACTGCTAAGCCTCATACTGCTAATGCAGACAATGGTTTGTCTGCATTGCCCCTTTTTTAGCAGCTCTTTGACTATGCATTTAGCTTCATAAGGCCTAAGTTAGACAATTGCTTATCTTTGTCCTGTTCTTTGCGTTGGGACATGCAGAGCTCTCAGCGTAGCCTTCAGTTGGATGCATCATTTTGCTGTAAGAGCACAAGGCTCACATTTCCGGCAGAAAGAGAAAACATACCCAAGCCACCCAGGGGCAGACTTCTCCTGCCTTACCTAGCAGTTGTGAAGCGGGGCAGATGGGAGCTCAGCAGCAGTCTCATATGGAAGCCCTGAAATTATTCATTTCTCTTTTTCCACAAGAAGCTTTCCTTGTTATGATTTGCAAAGCTGTCCTCCTAAACAGCCCCCCTCCCCACCATTTCAGCATGAATTTGTGCCATGTGGGGGCTGCCAAAGGGGGGGGGGAATAGGAAAAGAATGAACTTTTTAAAGAGAAATGAGCTCAGATATGATTCTCACCCATAATGTGGAGAGCTGCCTAATTGCTCCTGGGCGATAATTTCCAGTTGATTAAAGAGTATTTGTATTCCCTCTTTCTCCCCCCCCCCCATTTTTTGAGGGGAAATCACATCTGAAGGTGATGATGTGCTTTGGCGTTCATATTAATATAGCCCAACAATTGTCGTTTGCAGGGGGGGATAGTAATTACAACTTGCCGTCTGGGAGGACTAATCAAACTCCAGGCTTTAATTCCGTTTTAAATATGGATAAAATGCGATTTTCCATGTTCACCCTGGTGTTGCGGGGTTACAGAAGCCGCCGGCGACAGCACGAGGGGACCGGCGTGGTTAACAAGCAGCTGCCGCCAAGCCGGATCGGCATCTGTGATTTAAATTGTTAGCTGCACAGTCAGGTAGAGCGTAGAAAGGGTGGTCGAGAGGCTGTTAAGTCCCTGGCCGCCAATTACGAACAATCAGGGAGGAGCCAGAAGACTTATTCAGTACAATAAACCCAGTTTGTCTTGTTTCAGGGGTTACTGCTGAAGAGGCTGCAGCTGCACTGATTCAAATACCCGACAACTACAGTGATTATCAGGCAGCCTCCTCTTTTAGGGTGGCAAAAGTAAAGCCGAGCCCATCAGTTAACTCTTTAGCTTCTACCAGGTTTCAGCTTTGTTGCACTTTGCCTTTTCCTGCAGCCGCTCAGACCCGTGGCATTGCAGCTCCGGAGCCGTCCCGAGTAGGTCCCGGCCACTGGTTCTCCTTCAGAGAAATCTGGCAAAATCTACATGTGCCTTGTAGAGAAGAGAACAGTCAGTATGCAGTAGTAAAGCCACCTTCGACCTGTTCAGGAACCTGGTTACCATCGCATTTGGAACCACCTTTCTGTTTTTTCATCTCTGATGTACGCATATTTAGAGCTGCTTTCCCGTTTTGCAGAGCAGGAGAAGGGCAAAGGAGTTCTCACAGTGGCATGGGTGAAGTCACTCGCAGCTAGGCAATGCAACTCGACTACAAGGTTGTTTTCTTGCTCCTCATCCCGGTCACCTTTTAGCTCAGAAGAGGCCATGCTGTTCCCCAAGAGGGTAGCTCACTGTGCCTGCATTTCTGTAATTCACCCATTCAAAATCACATCCATTCATATGCAACTGAAATGACATAATGTGCTAGGAGTTACATTATGTATAAGGTGGTGTGCCTCATTGACTCCTCTATCCGACGTTAGACCAGCAGTTCTGAAACTTTTTGAAGTGAGACACACTTGTGAACGGGCTACTCTTCTTATTAGGGCCCTCTTGCAAAGTAACTCCATGCCACTTTCTTCCATCCCAGTATAAAAATGCAAGCCTCTCATATCAGCTAATACTGAACAAATTTATTGTTTACAAATACACAGCATTATTGAACAACAGGCTGTATTTCATGGTCATATCACACAATGTGCAGGGGCAAATCCAAATTTGCCATCATGCCTCCCGGACCCAGAGCATCCTTGCCCAACTCACCTTATTTCACCTCTTCCTCCTGGTCTTGTGACCTGCCCACAAGTTGAGAAGCACAGCTTCAGACTGTAAGCTACTGGGGACAGAAAACTGTTATATTCTATGAAGCATCTCCCCTCCCCCATAAATTTAACAAGTAATTTTAGTGCTAGGAAGCAGGACGCTCTAGAGGACTGAATAATGGGCTGGGTCCAGAATCTGGCTTCCGACTCTTATTCAGCCATCCTCTTATTTATTTATTTGTACATTTCTATCCTGCCTTTCCTAAATTCAACCAGTTTACAATTCAGCACAATGAAAACCTAATACAAAGACAACAAAAACAGAGTGCCACGCTTTTTAAAATCTTTAGCTTTTCCCAACTTGTCCTCAAAATGCCCAGGCCTTCCAACAAACAGATAAAGGAGATGCCCTCCATGCTTTTTCAGGTAGCCTGTTCCAGAGCACTAGAGCTACCACCAGCAAGGCCCAGGACCTTGCCAAAGAGAGCCACTTTGGTATAGAGATTATACTGCCAGACTAGGACCTGGGAGACCCAGGTTTGAATCCCAGGTCTGCCGTGGAAGCTTGTTGGGTGACCCTGGGCCTGTCACAAACTCTCAGCCTAACCTACCTCACAGGAGTGTTGTAAGTGGAGTTTGTGGAGTTTGTGACTAGAGAGCCAGCGTGGTGTAGTGGTTAAGAGCTGTGGTTTGGAGCGGTGGACTCTAATATGGAGAACCAGGTTTGATTTCACACTCCTCCACATGAGCAGCGGACTCTAATCTGGAGAACCAGGGTTGATTTCCCCTCTTCTACACATGAAGCCTGCTGGGTGTCCTTGGGCTAGTCACAGTTCTCTCTGAACTCTCTCAGCCTCACCTACTTCTCAGGGTGTCTGTTGTGGGGAGAGGAAGGGAATTGTAAGCCAGTTTGATGCTCCTTAAAGGTAGAGAAAAATGGAGTATAAACAACTCTTCTTCCTCTAATTAAATGTGGAATAAAGTATACTGCCATTTCCAAGTGTGTATAGCTAACTGTTAAAGGGCATGTTCCAGAAGTGAGTTCTCTTGAACGAGCCCCATTCACTTCAGTGGAGCTTGTGTAGGAGAGCTTTTCAGTAGATTTTGTCCTGAAATATATCATCTTGGTTTTTAGGATTTTGAAGTAAAATCCAGTGAAATTATTAGAACATAACTCTTGAGTAATGTAAGATCAAAATGTGTGCGTTCAGCTGGAATGACATAGTGTGTCAAGAATCATTATATCTAGCCCTCAAATAGATAATGAAAGCTGTTATGTATGTACATAGTTAGGCCGATATGCAGGGGGAAATTTAGGAGCTTGAGTCCCCGACGAAGGATCCTAATCCTGCACACACCATTGGCCCAAGCCGGCACGTGCCATTGGCAACCCGGGGTTGTTCCCCCCCTATCACGGATCAGGAGGGGAATGGCCGCAGGCGGCCAGGGGGGCATATAAGCGGGGCCGGTTTACACATTTCTCCAGTTCTGTTCTTCAATAAACGCGTTGTTGTTGGAACTCCATCTCGACCTCATGTGTCCTCCCCACGCGGACTTAACAGTGGCAACGAAGGCTGGTAGGCAGTCCGGCTCTCCTGCTGAGATCACTCTCGCTGAAATCACCTTCGATTTTCCGCGACCTCACAGTGCCCGGTAGGCAGACCGGCTTGCCTTGCTGAAATCTCCCGACACACGAAGAGACGCAACACCTCGCACAATGGCCACCAAAGGCTTGGTGGAAGCATTCGACACCGCCAACCCCAGCGAGTGGGAAAGCTACGCCAACCACATCACGTTCAGCCACACAGGGCCAGCCACAATGACCAGGGATCTCTGCCTCCTTAAGACAGTCCCCATGTGGGCAGAAAAAAATATTATAAATTAACTAAAGTGGAGGACCCCAAAAAAGGACATGCTCCATAGAAGACATAAGTTGAGAGTAGCTAAATGTCAATTAAAGGAGGGAAATTGTTGTGTGGGGGGGGTCAGCCCTCTCAAGCCCCTGAGAGCTCAGATATTCCTGGAGGGAAGATTGGGGGGTGGGGTTTCCAAGCTGTTCTCCTTGCCACAATTCCTGGTTGGATCCCCAGCTTGTAAGGTCTGTTTATAATTGCCAAGTGAAAAATGAAGTCCTATGTATTAAATCTTCAGTTCTGAAGCAGTAAGTCTTTAAGTATTGACTTAAATGAGTCTTGCATGCATAGTTAGCTTTAATTAAGATCGGAGCCTAATCTTACAGGAATGTGAAATAGTGGCAAAATGAAACAGGAGAATATTGGCACCTTAAGTGACAAAATTCATTGCAGCATAAGCTTTCAACAGTCAGAGCTCACTTCATCAGATGAAATAGCAGGGTTTCAACCTTTTATTGGTAGATTAAACAACTAATATGTTGGTTGATTAATCAGCAAGGGCCAGTTTTAATTGGTGGGTTTGTAAATTAAAAGCAGATTTGTTATTTTTGAGGCTCTTTTGTTCAAGGATGTTGCTTTGATGGGACTGAAAATATAAAAGAAGGTGTTTCCCTCTCACAATGTGGAGTAGCTTTTGCTGATTAAATTGTACACTCCCCTACACCGACTTCCGCTTGCAAAAAAAAAAAAAAAAGGCCCCTCTGTCAAGATTTTGGCAATAGATAAAATTATTCAGATTAAATTAAGTAATTGATGGGTTAAAAGGGAGATGATTAATCATCTAAACACTTTAATCACCCGACAGCCCTACTAAATAGTATTTTTATTTGCTAACCAAAATACCAGTTAGTATTTATTGGGACTAACCAGCCACTGCAGGTGTTTTGGTTCCCCCAAATTCTCCACCACCACCACCCATTTTCCCTTCCCATGCCTTCAAAATTTTCAGGTATCATCTTATTCTCGTACCCCAAAATGGTTCATATAAGATGAAAACACTCCTGTGAAATATGCATTTGCTGATTTGGCAGAAAAATGATGAGGAAGCCACTGGTTATCGGGGTGGGGTGCATCTGAATACAGTGAATTTTTATTCTTTCTTTGTGTGTGTCTCCCCCCCCCCCCCCACACTTCAGATGACGATGAACATGAGTTGATCATCCGTACTTGCCGAAAAGGTTGGGACGAGATCGTTGGCTATACACCGAAAGAATGAGCCCCGTCCAGGAAGCAAAGAACAAGTACTGTTGGTGTCTGACTTCCTTGTCGAATGACGCAGCCCCTATAATTTCTACATTACCGTGGTTTTTGTTACCTTTACTAAGGAAATAAAATGTAAAGCCTCACTTCATCAGCTGCTTTGAGAGGAAATTGTGCGACTAATCACCCTCAACTCAATATAATATTCCCACAAGGTGTGTAAAGCGGTAGGCTTTTTGTAATCTGCATTGTGAACACAAAAGAATTAACTAACAAGGCTGCCTCCAATCCACCACAGCCGTCTTTCAGCACAGCATTATACCCTGTCACACATCCACCCACAAGCTGCTGGTGGATCCTTCTCTTTATACCAGGATATTAATTGGCTGTTGTAACGGTGAGCTCAGGAACTATGTTTTTAATAATTGGTGTGCCGACGGGGAAAAATAAAACGATTTGCCACAAGCATCAGAGCGCTAAAATAAGCAATAAGAGGGAAGACAAAAGATGACGGGGCGGGTTATCGTTTGATTAGCAAGCCGCAGAAGCATTTGAGAAATGAAAGAAAAGGGAATTGCGCTGTTTTCCTTGATGTAAGTGCCAGCACTTCGACTTGCGTTAACTTTATTTATTACACAAATAAGACATTTACAAAGCACAACAGTTAAAAGTAGGTAACAAAACAGACATTGGTTTTACAAAAAAAAAGTGCTTTACAATTTTTTAATTTTCTCTTTTTTTAAATAAATATCCATCTTGACTGCCTGCTCTCCAGAAGGGTATTTTTAGCCACTGTAGCCAAGACATGCACTATCGCAACATGCTACAAACAAAACAATCTGCTCTTTTTCCAAGACAACTTGGTTAAGTGTCTACAGCTGGCATTGCCTTGCGAGGGCTGGCTGCGTAAAACTGGCACCTCTGCCGTTTCCAGCCCCAGGCCCCAACTTATAGCCGGCTCAGAGGCACCGCATGTTCCGGAGGACAGCACTAATCCAAGCTAAGAGGGAGAGGAGAGACGAGGCTTCCAGAACCCCATCAAGCCCCTGCAACCTATGTACATTATGCAAGTCAAGCACATCTGCAGGGTTCATTCTGCTTTGAGAGCTGTGCATATCACTGAAACCTTGCTCCGTAGCCACTGGAAATCCTTAACACCCACGGTGCTATCGGAGATCTCACCAGATTTCACTATTTTCTCATCCTTAAGGACTGGAAACTTGGGCTCAGAAAAGAAAATGAAAAGCAGATGTTCTCACACAACGTTGAGGTCAGTCTCCCTTTGCAAATTTTGCCTTTGCATGGATTACTCACACCCCAGGTTAAGCCGTGATATGCTGGTGTGGTTAGTCTAATGAACAATTCGTTAGCCAACCCATTTGGGTTTTCCTTAGTATGGTTCGGGGAGAAGAAGGAATCCATGATGTTTTACAAATCATATTTCATATGACTCCATTTCCTGGCTATTGGAAGATTTTTAGCTGAATTCTAGCCAGAAATGTTGGTTGTGGGAGTATGGTCTCTGGATTAGCATTGCTAAAACCCCTTGAGATATTTTGGAAAAGTATTTGTGGCTGCAGTCCAAAGCTCCAGGGGGTTGCGATGCACACAACAATCTCTGTATGAGAAAGGGCATGCCCATGCAGTTGAAAATGTGTTCACTGACACTGAAATGTAATGGAAAAGCCCCTGCTTGCCTGAAGTTCCATATGTGCCCTAAAGCACCACATGCACCCTAGAACCGTGGATTGTGGCATAATCTGCTTTCATGCTTTACAGGCTCCTTCGGAAATCATTGAGCAAGTAATAGGAGGAGCATCTTTGTTCAAACTTAAAAAAAAGACAGAAGATGAGAATTTTGTTCAGTGCTATCAATTAGAGTGAAGTACATTGACCGACACAATTGCTGAATGAAAGAAAATCATGGGATGTTTCACATTCTCAGTACAGTTTGTATTTTCCATGTATATCACTCAATGATGAATTGTCTGCAGTTTTGCAAAGCTGTTGGGGTTTAACTTGGCCAAAATTCTCAAGGCAGTCCTAGCTATTTCCTCACAAAGTACACTGCACCATGTACCAGCCTGATCTGGGTCTGTAATGGAGGGTTTTTTTTTAAATCCCATCACAACCTATGTTACTGAATGCTGATAATAAAGGGGTCCGACAGTTTGCTTCTCACACTGTTTAAAAATACATTCTCCCAAGTGACATGCCACTGCCAGTATGAGCAAAAGATAACCCCCCCTTCATGCTTTCCTACAGCACACTAGCATCTCTGCAGCTCACAGATCTGCTATGGGCAAATCAAAACAGTACCATGGCACTGTATTGGAAATACTAGAAACATTCAAGACAAGCAGGGACCTTATTACCTTGGCAAGACCACTTCCCCCCACACAAAGCCTGATCATACAGGCCCCACTCCAAAACACAAAGACCACAGAGAGTCTATACCATAGAGATCTGCTGTGGCCAAAACAGCAAAGAATCTCAAAGTCTGAGGAAACTGCCCTTGGCTCAGCAAGAACTGGCCCTCAAGAAAGGAGGCTAAGAAATCACTGATTTTCCACACTAACCTCTACAGTTCCAAACAGAAGTACAGCAGGAAGGTACTCAACTTGTAAATTTGGTCATGGAACTACAGCTGCAGGAATGCAATTATTTTTTTTCAAGATAACCCACTCACAATACAAATGCAAGTGACAGCAGCCCCTGGTCCATCCCATATCCACCAACACCATTTTAAAACCATTTGTAGTTCTTTAAAAATTGCCACAAGGCCCTTAGCTGGACTGGGCGAGCAGCATGGCAGCCCCAGGAGCTCTTGTTCCCCCCTGCACCTTTTCAGGTACAAAAGCCGTTGTCCCCCCCAATAGCAGAAGAAAGAAGTGGATCTGAAAGTGGAGAACTTAAGGATCACTCTACTATAAGCCCAATCCACACATTGGTGAATGCAGCAGCTACCTCTATGTAGTAGGGTGAGCCTGATACCCCAGAGAACTACTGCCAGTCAGAATAGGCGGTGCTATGGGCATCCTGTGATCTGACTCTGCAGATCTTTATAGCAAAAGCTTTTTCTTACAAGAATCAAGTGCTTAAAAATAAAGAGACCCATTAATTGAAAATCCAATTCTGCTAATGGTTTCTTTAGTGCTGGAAAAATCCCAGGCACCTAGCCATCCCCAGCGCCTAAAAATTTAGTGATGACACTAAGGAGTTTATTCATTTATTTATTTCTAGAGAGGTGATTGGTGCCTTAAAATGTGATTTTGGCTCCTAGGAATTAGGAAGTCTTTCTCTTTCTCCCACTCCCCCTCTCTCGGCTCTGTGCTGGAAGGTTAGGTTAGAGGTACACCTAGTGGTTCAAGAACAGCCTAGAATAGATTTTCTTGATACAAATGCTCAATGTTTGGTTGCAGAACATAGTAAAACCACCACTCCCAAGCCCAGTCTACTGAAGATGGAGACAGACATTTCCTAGTGGGACAGTCAAAGACTTGATAGTTGGAATGCACTCGACAGATACAGAGCTGGAGTTCCTGCTATGGAAACTCTGTCAAGATATCACCCTCAAAAAGAAAAAAAGAACTCAGCCTCCAAGCGTGTAGATAAAGGCTGAACAGGTTTGTCAAGTAGACTGGATTCTTACACAGGTTTACACCAATGGCAATCAACATGTTAGAATGAACACGTTAGCCCAGATGCTTTGGATTATTTCCTTGACATGGTTAGCTGCTGGTAGACAAATCCTCTGTTTGGGTTTCAATAGTCCCCCTTGCCTCAGTTCTAGAAGCAGTAGTATGAGTAGCAGGCTTGTCAGTTGCTTCATTAGGAGAGGGCACTGCCCTGGAGTCTTCACTGGCCAGCAAGCCCACAAGGGCCAGGTGTTCAGCAGATGGTAGCACCAGAAGCTGTTAGAGATGCCAGATGGGTTTTTACTGAGGTGCCAAATCAGTAGAAGGGGCCAAGTACAGTAGGGGTGGATTGCCACAGCCCATGGTTTCCATGGATTGAAGAAGAAGTGCCACCACAAGCATCCCCAGGAGATCAGGAAGAGTGCTTGCCGTCAGTACTGGAAGAGGATGACCTGTCAGGAAAACCATGCATTAGAACTTAGCTACTTAGGAAGGCAACCCCACAAGGCAACATACATGACTCATTGAGAACTACTTGGGGATTTTTTAAAGCCAAGTGGAAATAAACAGAGGAGAAGGGGGGTTGCTATCTCCTTATCTAGTAATAGAAAAGAGCAAGAGTCCAGTAGCACCTTAAAGACTAACAAAATCTCTGGCAGGGTATGAGCTTTCGTTGAGCCACAGCTCACTTTCTTCAGAAAGCTCATACCCTGCCAGAGATTTTGTTAGTCTTTAAGGTGCTACTGGACTCTTGCTCTTTTCCACTGCTATTGACAGACTAACAGGGCTACCCATCGTGATCTATCTCCTCCCCTAGTGTGCAGTTCAGCTCCTTTTTCAACATTAGTGGAGCTCTTCCCACCCCATCCCACCCGGAGTCACTCAAGCTTTATTTTTGGCCTCACCATCTTCAGATTAAGCTGTCTGGTCTTGGAGTCACAACTGCCTGTGTTAGCTGTCCCCACGAGTTCAAGGAGCACTCCAACTTTCTTCTAGAGGCCTAGCACTCTAGAGTCCTGCTCTCCTCTTCTCCTCCAAGGACAAACACCACCAAGGGGAGGACTTCACTGAGACTTGAGGTTCAGCCCAAATGACCTGTGTTCAGGCTCAGGCTCAAGCAAAGCCACTCTAGGTGAACATCTGAACAGCTGCTTTAGAGTGAGTCATACCATTGGTCCAGCTAGTCCAGTATTGTCTACTCCATATGGAAGTTCTCCAGGTTTCCAGGAAATTAGGTCTTTTCCAGCCCTGCTACCCTATATCTGGTACTGGAGGTGCTGGGGATTGAACCTAGGACTTCTTGCATGGAAAACTACGGGGAATCCCCAAAAAGGCTCAGCATTGTCCTGTGATTTGGTGTGGCTGCCATAACTTCTGCTCTAGTCACCATGTCTCCCTAGGATGCTGCAAGTATACCTGCTGGGCACAATGACTGCACAAGACACGGGATTGTCACTGGAAAAGGTTGACACTGACAGGATCACCCCCAAGGTGAACCTGTCAAGGGTTAAGCTGACCCATCCCACAAGTTCATTGACTGGCACTGAAATCTTTCCACATTGGGCCAACATAAGCATTTCAAATGCCAATACTTGGAGGGAATTTTGTACATGCAGGATGGCAGAATGGCCAGGAATGGGTTTAATGCAAGACAATTTATACAGGGCTCCAAGCCAACCAGCAAGCTGTACTTGCAGTCATCCAGGGTCTGAGATAGCCCAGAATGAACACAGGAACATCCTACACGTGAATCTTCTGCTTGTGTATCCAATGCAAGTGTTATTGGGGGGTGGGGGGAATGGTTAGACAAGTGATTCCTTTTGTACCACCTGGAATGAGAAGAAAGACACCCTTTACCTTCTCCCCTCTACTCGATAGAGGTCCTTCCATGTCAGCTTTGAGGTGCACAGGAGGGGCAGCATAAGGGAGCCGGCAGTGCATTTGTCCACACTGTACCTGACCTGTGAACGAGAAGCCAGCTTCGGGCCTTATTCTTTTGTGCCAAAGATCAAGCGAACATTACTTCTGTACTACTTATAGATAGCTACCACCACCCCCGTCGTATCCTTCTGCAGTACATTATTAATGGAGTCAGAAGGGTTGAGGGCAGTGGATGTTGTGTAGGAAACGCACAAGTTATGAATCCTTAACAAAGAGAAAACAAGTCTCACCAGAAGAGATGTTTACCAAAGTTTAGCCTTCTGCATTCTGTACAGAGAGCAAAGATCCATTACACAAATATGGCCCCGTGCCTTCCCTGGAAGGCTGTGGGCCACAGTAGCCACCCTGAGACTCTGCAAGGGGCCCTCCTCCCCTTGGCTGTTACTAGGTTTGCCAGGTCCCTCTTTGCCACCTGCGGGAGGTTTTTTGGGCGGAGCCAGAGGAGGGTGGGGTTTGGGGAGGGGGAGGGACTTTAATGCCATAGAGCCCAATTGCCAAAGCGGCCATTTTCTCCAGGTGAATTGATCTCTATCAGCTGGAGATCAGTTGTAATAGCAGGAGATCTCCAGCTAGTACCTGGAAGTTGGCAACCCTAGCTGTAACTTGTGTAACTTACTGTAATGCCTGCAGCGACAATGGGTACTCCAGGCCCAACTTTCTTTAGAAAAGGGCGCCCAACTGAAACCTGGTGGCTGGAACTAGCCCCTGTTAGATCCATCGTAACCAGGTACATGAGACAAGTAAACAA
Source organism: Euleptes europaea (assembly GCF_029931775.1). NCBI lineage: Eukaryota > Metazoa > Chordata > Lepidosauria > Squamata > Sphaerodactylidae > Euleptes > Euleptes europaea. Next base: position 36,329,502 of record NC_079325.1, on the reverse strand, counting down.
GAATGGATTGAACAAAGTTACCTTACACTGGATCAGGCTATCTATTTTCCTCTAACTGACAGCAGCTCTCCCTGTTGCAGGCGGAAAAGAGTCTTTCCCATCACCTGCTATCTGAGACCCTTTTAACTGGAGATGCCAGGAATTGAATCAGGGACCTTCTACATGCAAAGCAGGCACCTGACAGCCTTCAGAACCATATGTAATTACCCCACAGTTTAACTGTATAGTGCTACATAGTGCTGTATAGTGAGAGCCAACGTGGTGGTTAAGAGCAGTGGTTTGGAGAGGTGGACTCTGATCTGGAGAAGCAGGTTTGATTTCCCACTCCTCCATGTGAGTGGCAGAGGCTAATCTGGTGAACTGGATTTGTTTCCCCACTCCTCCACATGAAGCCAGCTGGGTGATCTTGGGCTAGTCACACTCTCTCAGTCCCACCTATCTCACAGGGTGTCTGTTGTGGGGAGGGGAAAGTGATTGTAAGCCAGTTTGATTCTTCTTTAAGTGGTAGAGAAAGTCAGCATATAAAAACCAACTCTTCTTCTATAGCAAGATTTTAGATCCTCAGGGTGGACATGTTTGTGCTGTTGTGAGACTCAGCTAGCAAAAGAAGGACCATTCCTGTCTTGGGCAAGATGCTCCTCTCCAGCTTGCATGGAAATCGCACATCCTTTTGACAGGGCCAACCCATTTCTTTCCCTGAGCGGTCCCAGTTCCCTCACCAGCCATGGTAATAACACTTAGCATTGATACAGCACTTGAGTGTTTAAAGCTCCTCACATTGTCTTGTTGCAACCTTTTGTGGTGCAGACCAGTGTTATTATCCCTGCAATGCAGATGGGGCAGGGGTAGAGTTGCCTTTCCCTCTTTGCAGAGAGGTTTTTGGGGCGGAGCCTGAGTAGGGCGGGGTTTGGGGAGGGGAGGGACTTCAATGCCCTAATGAGTCCAATTGCCAAAGTGGCCATTTTCTCTAGGGGAACTGATCTCTATTGGTTGGAGATCAGTTGTATTAGCAGGAGATCTCCAGCTACTACCTGAAGGTTAGCAATCAAAAATAACACCTCTGTACCATTACCTTGTATCTGACTCAGGAACGTGGTAACTGTTAATATTGTCTGTGCAACCGTATCAAATGGATATCCTATATTGGAATTGAAAAATAATAGAAATATGCACGGTTGCTATATTGATCCCTAAAGGGGATTTGTTAAGAGACTTGTAGGAACTGTTGAAGCTACAGAAGCTTATGTAGAAATGAGTATATGCTTGACACCATTGATTAAACAGGACTGAAGAAGAATTCAAACGATCATCTCCCTTTTCCACTTTTCTTCATTTGAAGACATCGACTTTGGATTGATTGTTACTGTACAAGGACTAAAGATAATTTATGTGCAATTGGTTGGCTTTGTAGCACGTTGTTATATTCAATATATCATTGTTATCAAGCAATATCAGTAGCTTTTTCTGTACTTATTTACTACCTGGAGGTTGGTAACCCTGGGCAGGGGTGCTGAGGAAGAGCCTGGCTTGTCCTCAATCCACTTAATTTGTGGCAGAAGTGAAAATGAGAACTAGGTGCCTCTGGGCATGGAGTTCAGCCTCACAGCCCTCGTGCTACACCTTTCCAGGCCACATCCTGGAGAGCACATGTCAACACTTACTTTCTATGTAGCTGTGGAGCGTCACCATCCTGGCCCTCTCAGGACTGCTGAAGGGGGAATAGTGGATGTCGTCAGACAGCGCTGAAGGGATGCGGGACTGGGAGGCTCCAGAAGGAGGCACCGCGTGTTGGGGCGTATGCTTTTTATGCCGCGCTCTGCAGTTCTGAAACCAAACCTGGAAGGAGAGAAAACCCATGGCAAGGACATTTTGAGAGGAGGACTGAATTAAACACGGTCTGACATCAACAATGACATAGGTGTTGTACAGAAAACAGAGGTAGAATAATAGAATCATAGAGCTGGAAGAGCTCTGACCTGGATGGCCCAGGCTAGCCTGATCTCGTCAGATCTCAGAAGCTAAGCAGGGTCAACTCTGGTTAATATTGGATGGGAGACCACCAAGGAAGACCAGGGTTGCTATGCAGAGGAAGGCACTGGCAAACCACCTCTGTTAGTCTCTTGCCATGAAAACCCCAAAAGGGGTCGCCATAAGTCGGCTGCGACTTGACGGCACTTTACACACACACAGAGTTGGAAGGGACCATCAGGGTCATCAGTCCAATCCCCCGGTCCCTGCATAAAGGGCAAAGAATTCTACACTACATGGACTAGGTAGGGATGATAAAACGGTTGATCATTAAGGTCAATGTAGAAGGATAGAGACAGACAACATTGGAGCTAAGATGAAACCATCTTTGTCCTTGAAAACAGTGGCCTCAGCATCCACATGTCACTTTAGCCCAATGCAAGTATGTTATAAAGTACACTCTGTCAATACATAATTCTCTTAAAAATAAGATATTACAAAATCTTAATGTCCACCTCCCTCTGCTTCATTCTAGTCTTGACCTACAAATGTAGACGGTCCCGAGGACCTGCTGTTTTGTTGTATCCACAAAAACAGTTCAGAGACAGTTTGTGGTACAGCACTTCTAAAATTGCCCTGTTTAAAACAGAGTTGGGAGACAGCTCATGCGTTTGAAAGGTCCCCATGTGAAAAACTATCTGCACTTAGAAAGCTTTCTCATTAGGAGAAATAGGTTTCGCCTGACAGGCTAGCTTTCTGCATGGATGGAATTTTTTACATGAGAGCTTTAAACTACGTCATCCCTCCACTTGCATTCATAATCATAATTTCCCAGGATAATATCACATGCTTTTCTTTAATGTTTCTTTAATGTTTAGATACTCATTTCTTTAATGTTTAAATCATCATTCACCTCTATGCCATCCTGCCTTAAACTTTTGACAGCTAGAGTAATAGAATCATAGAGTTGGAAGGGACCACCAGGATCATCTAGTCCAAACCCCTGCACAATGCAGGAAATTCACAACTACCTCCCCCCCACACACCCAGTGCCCAGAAGATGGCCAAGCTGCCCTCCCTCTCATGAACTGCCTAAGGTCATGGAATCAGTATTGCTGACAGATGGCCATCTAGCCTCTGTTTAAAAACCTCCAGGGAAGGAGAGCTTACCTCCTCCCGAGGAAGGCTGTTCCACTGAGGAACCGCCCTAACTGTTAGAAAATTCTTCCTAATGTCTAGATGGAAACTCTTCTGGTTTAATTTTAACTCATTGGTTCTGGTCCGACCTTCTGGAGCAACAGAAAACAACTCGACACCATCCTCTATATGACAGCCCTTCAAGTACTTGAAGAACTTGAAGAAGCTTACAGTCTTTCCTGGCCTGGTTTTTTTCCCCCTCTACAAAACTGACTTTTACTTCCCTCACAGAATTTGTACCATTGGTAAGCATTCTCTGACTGCCTCTTCATAGATTAGAATGTCCACTCATATTCCATCACTCAGAAAACAACTGCATAGAATTCTCCATCATGATATGTTCCAAGGTTTCAGGAGCATCTTGCCAGCCACTGTCAGAGCCCAAAAGCTATATGGATTTTTGGCTTACTCCAATTAGGATGCTGCTGTTGTTTTTTACTCAGTGGGAGCCACAGTCTGTGGTTCAGTGATAAAGCACATGTATAAGGTCCCCAATTGAATCCCTGGCATCTCCGGTTAAAGGATGCTGGGTTTCACAAACTGGAAAGACCGTCTTCTTTGTGGAACCCTGGAGAGTAATTGCCAGCCAGAGGAGACAGTACTACGCTAGACAGACCCATGATTTGACTCCATATATAGGGTTTCCAGGTCCCTCTTCGTCACTGGTGGGAGGTTTTGGGGCGGAGACTGAGGAGGGCAGGGTTTGGAGAGGGGAAGGACTTTAATGCCATAAAGTCCAATGGCCAAAGCGGCCATTATCTCCAGGTGAACTGATCTCTATCGTAAGCAAAAAGGGCAAGAGTCCAGTAGCACCTTAAAGACTAACAAAAATATTTTCTGGTAGGGTATGAGCTTTCGTGAGCCACAGCTCACTTCTGATCTCTATTGGCTGGAGATGAGTCACAATAGCAGGAGATCTCCAGCTAGTACCTGGAGGTTGGCAACCCTATACATACGAGGCACATTCTTCTATTCATAAGCCAGGTTCAGGGCCTCACCTGAATAACTCTCCTGCTCAAGCCTGTCATGTCTGCCAGCTTCTGAAGGGTCTGAGCATCGGGGTTGTTATCCTGAGCAAACTGTGCTTGCATGACCTAGGAGAAGAAGTTATGCACAGAGTAATCCGGGTGCACTGCCAGCATCCTGCATCCTATTGCCACCCCCACCCAGGCTCTCTACCTGCAGCTGCTCTGCTGTGAAGGACGTCCGTGCTCTCTTGGCTGGCTTTGGCTGACTGTCTTGCTCAGATGGGACTGCCCCTTCCAGTGTGATGCCGTTACCTGCAAGAGAACAAACAATCAGACCCACCTTAAAAGCCAGGCATACTGCTGAACTGAGCTGAAGTGTACTTCTGCGGGTGGGGGGAGCCTTTGATGTGCTCCTTCACCTGAGCTTCTCTTAAGAAAAGCAGGTCCATCTTTGGCAAAAGCATCCACTTGCATAGATGTATTCAGATCACTCCTACAAAGATTGGGAACGGTGGGGTGAACCTGGTTATATCCACAGACACCTCCTGTTCATAGCACCTGTCATGAAGCTGACGTTGCTCTTCAGGTAACAAGGTAAAATCAAGATTCCTTAGCAATTCTCCTCCCAGCTTCAGATTTCTACACAATGCATTTTAGTGATTTGATCTTCCTTCCAACTTTCTGGTCCTATCCTTGGCCCTTTTAACCTCCTTCCTTCTCCAGAAACTGGAAACCCCCATCCCAGCAAGCAGGCTCATAAAAATTAATAGCAAAGTAAAGACCTAGGATATTAGATCATCCAGTTCCTTCCACCCCGCTGCCCCCCATTAGTCATTTTGGACTCTCCCCCCTTCTTTCCTTCCTTAATTGGTATCCACATCTAAATGACTTTAATGAAGATAACAGAAGTAGGGAGATGCTATTATTACACCTTGCTGATCCTGTTCCACCCAATACCCTTTTGTTAGTGAAAGACAGGTCCTGCTCATGATCAATCCCATTGCCAGCATTCAGCTCAAGAGGGAGGGTTGCCAAAAGCACAACATCTTGGCTTTCCCTCATATGAACTGGTGCCAGGCACACCATACCTCTTCCAGGATCCAGAGTTCCCTACGCCTCATTGGTACCACCCCAGGCCCCTTGCCACTGTCCCTTCCCACCTCTTGCAGCCCCTCCTAGCTTCCATTGGGTGTTTTCTGCCAACAGACTGACCTTTCACTTCCCTGACAGAATGTGTACCATTCTGTGACCCATCCCACATTGACAGAATGTCCCTGAACAATCTACTGCTGCCATAAAATAAAGAAGAAGAGTTGGTTTTTATATGCCGACTTTCTCTACCACTTAAGGGTAGGGTTGCCAACTGCCAGGTAGTAGCAGGAGATCTCCTGCTAATTCAACTGATCAGCAGCCGATAGAGATCAGTTCACCTGGAGAAAAATGGCCGCTTTGGCAATTGAACTCTATGGCATTGAAGTCCCTCCCCTCCCCAAACCCCACCCTCCTCAGGCTCCGCCCCAAAAATCTCCCGCCATTGGGGAAGAGGGACCTGGCAACTCTACTTAAGGAAGACTCGAACTGGCTTATGATCACCTTCCCCTCCCCACAACAGACACCCTGTGAGGTAGGTGGGGCTGAGAGAGCTCTTAATAGAACTGTGACTAGCCCAAGGTCACCCAGCTTGCTTCGTGTGGAGGAGTGGGGAAACAAATCCAGTTCACCAGATTAGCCTCCGCCGCTCATGTGGAGGAGTGGGGAATCAAATCTGGTTCTCCAGGTTAGAGTCCACCACTCCAAAAGCCAGAAGCTTAGCCAGAAAACAAGGAGCTTGGAGACATGAGCCACTTTTTTAGGCTGTCCTGTTGTTCTTGCACCCGTCAACCACTCCAAAAGCCAGACGCTTAGCCAGAAAACAAGGAGCTTGGAGACATGAGCCACTTTTTTAGGCTGTCCTGTTGTTCTTGCACCCGTCAGAAGATCATAGCTATTAACACCCACTTTTAAGCCACAGTTCCAAGCAAGGGTTCAAGGCTAGCCGCAGAGGGAGACTCCAGCAACTGTGGGAATCCAGCAGCTGCTGAGCTCAGGCATTCCCTTGCCCTCTGAGATATTCAGTTTGGAGGCAAGATTTGGGATGTGATTATCTTGGCCCAAGTTGAAGGGTTTTTTTTAGCAGTTTGACTCATTGCTATAGGATGATTAATGGGATTCAGGCTTCAGCAACATCTGTTTATTTTTTCTTCTATAGAAAACCCTCATGTGCAGGCAAAATTGTTTTGTAATTCCTGGAGGAAACATACACATTAACTGCCATTTGCCTTTACATCCCCTCCCAGGAGCTGGCAGGAAAGGGCATGCCACCCCACCCAGCTGCCACCCGGCCTCTGCCCAACGCCTGCCCTCAAAGCTGACACTGTGCCCTTCTGGAAAGCAGCATGCTGAGCTGCAGGAAGGGTTGAGGGGGTGGGCCAGAGGCTGCCCAGGACAGAGATGCAGCTCCAGTGCAGGGCAAGCAGTGGGGAAAACATGTGGTACATTTCAAAGAGGTGCAGATGCCAAAGCAAATGCCTGCAATCGCAAGGGCTTCCTTTTAGTTAAGTCCAAGCCCCAGAACTCATTTGCTCAGACTGCAGTGACAGAATTCTCTTTGAATAAATTAAGCGGGTTTAATCTGAGCAGGGCTCCAGAGCACTTTGCCATGGAATCAGGACTGGAGCGGAAGGGGAACCAAGGCTCAGAATCGGGTGCCATTCTCTTGCCCTCTTTCAGCCGTACTTCCCAGTCTGTAAAATGGAAGTAATACTGAGCTCCACCTCTGATGTGTATGTATTTTACTCTGTCTTTAAAAATTTATAACCAACTCTGCAACATATTAATAGGATCTCAAGGCATAGGGCTGTGGCTCAGTGGTGGAGCATCTGCTTGGCATGCAGAAGGTCCCAGGTTCAATCCCCAAGATCTCCAGTTCAAGGGACTAGGCAAGTAGGTGATGTGAAAGACCTCTGCCTGAGACCCTGGAGAGCCGCTGCTGGTCAGAGTAGACAGTATCGACTTTGATGGACCAAGGGTCTGGTTCAGTATAAGGCAGTTTCATGTGTTCTTAACATGGACCTCCATGAAGGCCAATTAGAAGTTCAACGGAAGGGCATGTAATCCAGAAATTTGTGAAATAATAATAGAGTATATATCCGAGCCTATATCTGAAGTGTAAGGATGTGTCACTGGCCACCAAGATTAGGTTAATTCATGCCATCGTATTCCCTATTACTATGCATGGGTGTGAAAGCTGGACAATGAAGAAAGCTGACAGGAAGAAAGTAGACTCCTTTGAAATGTGGTGTTGGAGGAGAGTGTTACGGATACCATGGACTGCCAAAAAAAAGAAAAGAAATCAGTGGGTTATAGATCAAATCAAGCCTGAACTGACCCTAGAAGCTAAAATGACTAAACTGAGGCTATCATATATTGGCCACATTATGAGACGGCAAGAGTCACTAGAAAAGACAGTCATGCTAGGAAAAGTTGAGGGAAGCAGGAAAAGAGGAAGCCCCAACAAGAGATGGATTGACCCAATAAAGGAAGCCACAGCCCTCAGTTTGCAAGAACTGAGCAAGGCTGTCAAAGATAGGACATTTTTGAGGACACTGATTCATAGGGTCGCCATGAGTCGGAAGCGACTTGACGGCACTTCACACACACACACACACACACACACACACACACACACACACATATATATATATATCTGAGCATCCATGGAACGCCTTTCCCTTGCACCTAACTAGCCCATCAATTATAAATGTATTTTTCCTGAAAGTTACAAATCCTTTTTTGCCCAGCAGCTGTTTAAAAGCCTAACAAGGTATGAGTAATCAACATAATATAACGGTAGAGTTGCAAAAGACCCAAAGGCACCTACTCTAAGTCACCTGATCATCCACCCACTGGCCTCCAATCCAAGCCATAGTACGTGCCACAAACAGCAAGAAGCGGCACAGGAAGAAACCCTGCAGCAAATGACTGTGAATGGTTTGATCAAGCAACACCTTGCAGAGGAAGACAGGCTTTCCCACACACGCTGATCAATCTTACTTGAACGGAAGATATTTTCCCATCCCCTGGCAGAGTGATCAGTTAGATCCTGAGCAAGTGAGCAGCCTAGTTTCTCCCCACTTCAACCATGGAAATATTTTTAACGATGCACGTCCCAACTGTTATCCGTCATTCCTGGATCCAGCAACACGTGGCCAGAGGGAGGAGAGGCAGCAGCCAGGTACTCTGAACACAGACCTCGCTGCGGCCAAACACCTTTATAAACTGGATTTTGAGCTTTATATTTTTAAAAACTTCTGTCAGCATGGCTGAGAAGTGGGGTAAAAAATGCACCAAATAATATTTGGAGGGTATAAGATGATGGAGTGTCCTTCAGTGCATGTGGGTGGTGGGAGGTGGACTTGGCAAAGTTTCCTTCCTGATGCATACAGAGATAACTGAAAACATTTTGACCTTTAGCAAAAATACCCCAAATGTTCTTTCTTCCGCTGTAGGAAATAAGCTGACAATTTGCAGACCTTTAAGGGTGCTTCAAAGTATGCCATACAAGAAGGGGCCTTTCCTCTACCTAGCAGGAAAGATGGCCTTGTTTGCAACATTTAGAGGAACTGGAGCCCTCTAGCACCCTGTGAGCATCTGTGTTACTCCCTCCCTAGTTAAGATGCAGTCCCTGAGACCCAGCGGGAGAATCTTACTCCTTCTCACAACTATCCAGTGCTTGCCTCCATCAAAGTAAAAGAGAGTCAAAGGGAGCCCCTTGCCCTGTGTCTCCTGTCTTGCGAGGTGGACCCTTCACGTTCTCATTTTGCACATGGAAATCTGAGGCTGAGAGAGATTCCCCACTTGCTTGAGCTGGGCCACCCAGTGAGTTCGCACAGCCCAGTGAGCATCTGAGCCTAGGTCCAAGTTCAACCCTCTAACAAGCGGCTGGACCACACTGGCCGAGCTGCGCTGCAAACAAGCCACTCAGGCACACGGCCCCTTCACCAGCCCGCTCTGGCATCTTGTTTTGATTTTGTTTTCATCTCCTTGCTTAAACCTTGTAAACAGAAACACTGATTATTTTCATTTTGAGACACCCCCCCATCGTCGTCTTCTTCTCCTCCAAAATTGTTTCCATCTGCCATGCAGAATGGCCTGCCACATGCCCGCGCTCACATTTTGCTCAGGAAAAAAAAAGAGGGAAATCGGACAACTTCTTAACACTCGGGAGGAGTTATTTCTCTTGGGAACTACAGGCACATTAATTCCAGAAAGAAGGAAAACATCAGGACTGGAGAATATCACATGGGATCTGAGCTTGAATTCTGTTTTTTTTTCCCCTTCCCCTTTGCTTTCTTTTGGAAAGTGAGAAAACTAGAAAGATGTAGTATCTAGGGAAGACAACATGAACACTCTTAAGATGCCAGCTACACATATTCTGAAACAGTTATTAGATTGTGTGTTCAAGTACAGAATCCAATGTCTGGCTCAAAACTTCCAACAGTAATAATTTAAGAAGTAAACACACCTTTGCTCTAAATTGTAAATCACTGAATAAATATGGGCTTAGTTTACTAATGAATCTATAAGAAGTCCTGAACAAGCCATACATTTACTGTCTCGGTTTTTCTCCTTTATACCGAGGCATTCAGTACCCACCCAAGGATGCTCACGACCAGGTAATTAATTCATAGGGTCACCATAAATCGGAAGCGATTTGACGGCACTTAACACACATGCAGTATGGGATGCGAGTATTGCCAAACTGCTCAGAGCAGTTGCCAGTGGCCACAGAACAGCCAAATTCAACATCTGTCCAAGTAGAAAGTTTATCAGAATGTCCACCATGGTCTCATTTGATTTCCAAAGAAGAAATTTCTCAAAAATTAAGGGATTAATTAGGAGGAAGTTGAAAGAGAGGGGCAGGAGGGTCAGACCTCAGCAGGGTGCTTGGCATTTATGTAAAACCATGAACAGCTAAAGGGTATAAAACAGATCAAGAAAAGTGCTAACAAATCCAAGAGGATGCCAGCATGCTTTAGAACCACGGTCAAAAAAGCAGTAATGTCAAGAAATGTTATTTTTGAAAAATGAAGTTCTGTCCAAATTAAGTGAACAGAAACTAGCACAAACTGACAAAACAAATCTAAATAGATAACGAGGCAAAGAAAAAAAGAACTTGAGGAGCAAATTAATAAGACTAACCATTAAAGTTTCTTTCCATGTATCAGAAGCAGAAAACCAGCCAGTGAGATGGTTGGATCATTACAAGACAAAATGTGAAAGGATTACCAAGGGAAGGGAGGGCAAAGAAGTTAAATTAATTATTTATAGCTGTCTTTACTGTGGCAGATGCTGGACATGTACTCACAACAGAAGCGCTATTTCGGAGGGAGAGAATCTGAAGAAATGAGTCAAATAGGGAGGGCAAGAGATAAATTTCTAGGGCTAATTGACAGATTACAAATTAACCAGTCACTGGGTCTAGACAGAATATACACCCAAGAATTCTGAAACAGATACAAAACTCTTGGTCTTCTAACAAAAATATACAATGAAAAGGACTGAAAACAGCCAAAAATTACATCATGAAGAGGATTGAGAACAGCCCCTATATCATCATTTTTAATAAAAAGGGATCCAAGAAATTACAAGCTCATTGATGGAAAATGCTGTTACAAATACATCTATCGAACATAGAAGCACAAGCCTTCCAGACGAAGAAATCTGCTTAATGACTATAAAAACAATTCTTGCCTCACCAACCTTTTAGAATTGTTTTAAGTGTCCACAACCATGTAAACGGAATTGATCCAGCAGACTACCAATAAGCTTTCAATAAAGACTCCTAAAAGGACCTCTCCAAACTGGATATGTGTGCAATCATTCAGCAAACGAAAACCACAGTGTCAAGCAATGTTCACTTAGGCAAAAAAAAAAAATCCCTACTGTACATGTTCACTGAGGGGAGCTGAACTGCCTGCATCTCTCCTGCAAAGACAGTTGAAAGTGTGGTGGACAGCACAACAAAAACATCAACACAATGTTCAACAGACAACTTCTGTACTAGGAATTATTAGGAAAAATAATGCAAATAAAATGCTCAGGATTATAATGCCTTTGTTTAGATCTATGGTGCAGCTGCATGTGGAACAGAGGATATAATTTTGCTCATCGTATCTCAAAAAAGGACATTATAGAGCAGGAAAAGGTACAGCAAAGGACTCCCCCAAATAATCAAGGGGTCGTCAGACCTATAAGCAATAGCTACAGGGCTGAGGGCTTTTTCAAGGTAGAAAAACATATGTCTAAGGAGGAGGGAATGATAAGAGGTTTATAATGGTGGAGAAAATGATCCATTTTCACTGTTGTAACAACACTCAGGATCACCCAATGAACCGATGGGCAGTATGTGCAGGACGGGCAAAAGGAAGGACTTCTTCACAGAATGCATCGCTAACGTATGGAATTCACTTCCATAAGATGTGATGGTGGATTGCTTAGACGGCTTTAAGAAGGGACTTAGGAACAGGATGCTGGCCTAGATAGACCTTTGACATGATCCAGCAATTTTTTTATGACCAAGAATATAAAGAGTATAATGCATGTTGCACTTAAAAGAGCAATCCTAATCAGGTGTACTTGTATCTATTCAATGGTGCTTACTCCCAGGAAAGCGTTCTTAGGATTGCCCTTAAGTGTACAAAAAATGACTAAATATGATCCTGTAAATTAAGGCTCCAAGTCCAAATTCAGCTCTGCTCTTTTGTTGAGTTTCTAGCAGAAAACTTTTCAGGGGCAAAGCTGATCACACATGCATATGTGTGGCACTTGCTGACTCACAGCTGAGCATCTGAACGCCCTCCCACCAAGAAGTGCTGTAGATGAGATGACATCATGCATCATGAAACACAGCCTATGGTGTCAGATTTGTGATGGCTCTGTCGTAATCTGGAGCAGAGCTGGATGCATCACCCATCAAGCGACAAAACGTGTTTGTGAACTGAGCCAGAAGTAGCATTTGCTCCAAAGTAAACTGCACTTTTCATCTCATAAAGTTCTGATCCTAACTACAGCCCCACTCTCATCACCTGCAGCTATTTCCAAAGAAACAGCCTTCATAAAACATCCGGTTTTTACTACCACCACCACCACCATCATTCAGGTCTTTAGCAGTATCCTTATTCTTTTTCCAAAATGAATATTAGCAATAAAATTGGAGAAAATCATTTTACCGCCCAAAACTCAAAATTTGACATTTTGATCTGAAACTCAGATTTTGAAAGTGAAAGTTCACCTCCATATTGTCCCCCTTCTTTGAATAACCCTGAGTTCCGGTGTAATGAGAAAAGACCTCAAAGTGGTTTAGGCTTGCTGGCCTCTCTTAAATTCTTTCAGTTGTGGGAGGCCTTAAATACAAAAACCACCAAGCTTTCAGGTGTCAATTACTGTTCAGATACTGAATGCCATGTCAACTATCAGATATAAAATAATGAAACAAAATACCAAAACTGGATTTGAAATGCCGGAATCAAAGTCAAATACAGAGATCACGTTTTTGGCAAACAGCATCCCTGGAGAATGTCTGAAATCAACATTCACAGAAGTGAATTTCTGGAAGAAAACTAACTCCAGCTGTAACCATTTTTCTCCTATCAGAACTCCGTGGAGGATATTGTGAGCCAGTTCTTCATTTCCCAGATGGAGACCAGTTTAGTGGGAGAATCCTGCTAGTCAGCTTTTCTACTCACATAGAAGGCAAACAAGGGTCCACATACCATTCTCCGCTGCACGTTTCAGGTTCTCTATCATGGTATCATAGTGAATCCGGCACAGGACTTTCTCTTCCACCAGGCCAAACTCCTCTCCAGTCGACAGCTGCCTCTTGCAGGAAAAGCAAGCAAAACAGGCCAGGTGATAGGCATTGCCACGAGCCCTCCTGACCCAGTCGCTGGCATAGATCTGTCTCCCGCAACGGGCACATTTGGTACCAAACCGGCTGCAAGGAGACAAGCACAAGATAAATGGTCAGTGCATGCTGTGTCAACTAGCTGTTCTAAGTTGTCGTCTTCTTCTAAGGATATATCAAGCATGCTCTCTGCCCACTATGTAGCACTGCCTTTCTGCTTGAAACCCAAAGCAGATCTCTGGGGCAGAGAGATTAGTGGATAATAGTAGCAATGAGGCCATGTTCCATAGCCACGTGGCCCTCGAAAAGAGAAGCATAACAACTCACCTGATTCCCTGAAATTAGACCCATCTGGGGGCAATGCTCAGAAGGCATACCTATATTATTAATCTGAATCAGTTGAACATGTCGTAACTATCTTCCTTCAAAGCATCCAGAGAATTGTAGTTTTAGGAAAACTGCAATGCCCATACTTTCTAGGGTAGGAGTGGGTGAGTCATGACAATTAAATGGGCTCACAGTGCTGGCAACTGGGATGATCAGTGGACTGAATGGGATTTGTGCAAAGGGATTCTTGATAGATTATTCTGTTTTAAATATGTACATGCCACTTGCTTCATGTGTTGAATCAAACCAGAAAAATTAAAACTACTACTCTAAAAATAGTTTTTTTAAGTCAAGGTAAAGGCAAACAAAATATCTAATATATCACCCAAATTCCTCCCCAAAAAATTCTTTCCAGATAGGAAATAAAAATTTTGCAGTATTTCTGGAATGCAAACAGTTTGAGAGGGAGGGTTGTTGTTTTTTTACAGCCTCAGGACCACAACTGTAAAAGCCCTGCTTCTAGCATGAAATGGATGTATTGCAAGGTAGACAGGAACTGAAACAGGGCCTACTTTAAACTAGATTGAGTCCAGTGGTTGTCCCCTACCACGTGAGCTTCATCACTTGTATTTAGGGTTGCCAATCTCCAGCTGGTGGCTGGAGACCTCCCACTCTTACAACTGATCTCCAGATGACAGAGATTGGTTCCCCTGGAGAAAGAGGCCGCTTTGGAAGGTGAACTCTATGGCGCTATACCCCATTGAAGCCCTTCCCCTCCCCAAAACCCGCCTTCCTCAGGCTCCACCCACAAAATCTCAAGGTATTTCCCAGCCTGGAACTGGCAACCCTCGTTGTATTAGAGACCGGTTTTCATGATGCAGAGGGTGTCGTAGCCAAAAATTCAAGGACTATATATTCAAATTGAAGAGGCTTGCTCCTAGCTCAGTGTGAGGCCTACACCTCTGTGCGTGTCAGGAATTGATAATGTTCTGTACCTTATAGTTGGAGCATCTACCTCTCTCTCTGTGACCCAGGGGTATTTCATAACAGCCAGCTATTTTTTTTATGTTTCTGCTCTCCTCTGTGACCCATCTAGAAGGGAATCATCCCCTTCCTTGCATATGGTTTTAAGGGCCTAGTCAGTAACGAGTGCCTCTTGAAGATTTCTCCCTGAAGGAAGTGAAGGGCAATGGGCCAACATCTGGACTGCCACCCCTACAGTTCTGCTGCCACGGACATGGCCTTCTCCTTCAACTCAGATAGCACCCTTTCAGGTACCACATTTGCCCCATAAGGTCCAGGTGCTAACCCTTAGGTTTGGCTCACCTCTCCCTCAAAGGATTTGTCACAGTTAGTGACAGGATGTTGAGTGGTCCCTTGCAGAGACTTTTGGGGGATGGATTTTTCTCTTGTTTGGGAGTCAACAGATGGCTGTATTTGAATGGGAGGAATCATCCTCCAGACCAGATCCCATAAAGATCTTTGGTTTACTTGCTTGAGTCACCTCAGGCTCTGCTCTCTGCAAAAGTAGCCTGTGTGCACCAAATCTCCCCTCATGGCATATTCTGCTCTATTCAGCCTCCATTGCTCTTTGGATAGATGATCCTATCTTCAAAATGCAAGTGGTTTGTCAGTTCCAGGGAGCTTGTTAGAAGCATGCCCCCATCTGCTTATGCCCCCAAATTCAGTAGAATTCCCTTGCAGGGATTGGAGTTTCACATCCTGAAAGTATGAGCAACCTAATTCTCTAAGCCTGCTTTTGGCAAATCATCCCTTCTCTGGCAGCTCCCACTTCCATGTGCCCAACCCGGACTCAAATAGCAAGAGAAAGCCAAGGGCCGAAACCATCACTGACAACATAATGAAAGGAATCGATCCCACAAAGCATTGCCCCGAGTTGGCGCCGATATGATCCCATTTCCCTTTTGCAAAGTGTAAAAACCGACTGGTGCCGAATTTGAAAACAAAATTGCAAGTGAACTTTTTTTTTCTTCCTGAGCAGAACCATTGCCAGTTTGAAAAAAGAACGGAAGGCGGGAGCAGCCGCATCTGAGTCTTTGCTAATTCCTTGCATATGGGGAATGCAGTGAGCCATCTTTGCAACGCTTGGTTTACACGAACTGCACAAACAAGAGAGCCGTGTTAATTAATTTTTCATTCCTGCAACAGATTCAGGAAGACAGAGATCCCCTGGAAACAGCATTCCCCGCTCACTCGCTCCCAGGGGCAAGCAAGAAATGGCTTTCGGTTAAAACAGCAGTGCTTACATAGTGGCACATGGACAGCTCTGCCATTACCTGGGGCTGCAGGCTTTTAATAGGGGAGGGGGAGCAGGTTTAATCAATCAGCAAGGGCAAATTTATAACCAATGAGGACAAGCATAGAAGGCATTGTTGTGAAATATTTTCTCTTTCATTTCAAATACTTAAAAAACAAAACAAAAAACAAATAAGGATGGCCTTTCCTTCTAACTATAAGGTCGTTTTTGCTCACTGAATTGTACTCATACAATCTTATTTTCATATGGCTCTTAGCTGCCTGTTTGGACATAGCAAATACAAAACAAAAACCTATGCTGAATACAATGAAGTATCAAAAATAATAGCACATGTAGCTAAACAGACATAATTAAAGAGTATATATATTGATATATACACACCACACATATATCAAGGATAGATAGATGAAGGCACTGGCAAACCACCTCTGTTAGTCTCTTGCCTTGAAAACCCCATAAGGGGTCACTATAAGTTGGCTGTGACTTGACGGCACTTTACACACACATATTGATATAATATATATTGATATAAATGCCTACCAAACATACGTTGTTTGGACAGAGCAGCATATAACTTTTAAAAAAAGTTAATTAACAAAAACAAAGTCAAAATTGGGTCTCATGAAATACCAACCGAATTCAATTAGATGTTGCAGAAACAAAATAATTAATACTGATGTTTATCAAGAGGAACAAATGGGAACTAGAGTCTTTGTTTTTAATGGACATGCAAATTCACCTCTGTTTAAGAGCCGTATGTAAAGAGGGTGAATACTGCTGGCCAAAGCAAATTTGAAGAACACAGCACAGGGAAACTACATGCAAGATCTTGTGTGGCCAAATCACACTGCTACCGCTACCACCCCCACACTACAATTTTTGTCCCAGGGATTTATCTCAACCAAAATGCTCTGCATCCAGCTTGGTTTAAATACTGTCCTCAAGTTTGCACCCCTGCAATCAGGATGGGTTTAATTGAAGCAATTCAAATTTAAATGAGGGGGAGTCAAGCCTCAAAACTGTTGTTATTTTTTTTTTACTGCCAGAGCTTAATCTGGAACATGAAGAGAACATGCACAAGAAGGTAAGGGCTGCTCTGAGCATGTGCCTGGTGCTTTTTCCTCCCCAGTAAGGACTAATCCACTATCAGCTCACACACTTCCGAGGCCAGGCCAGAGAAAGTGTTTTCAGCACCAAGGGTTGGACTTCCTTCCAGGCATTCTCCATTTTTAAGGGGGGGGGGGCTATGATATGTTAATATTAGGTGAATGTAATGAAGATATATTTGAATTGTATTTTTAAACAAGGCTGACCCCTGCAAGCTGCCAGAGGCTTCCCTTCCCTCCAGTTCTCTCCAGCACTCTCCATGACACAAGAGGTGACATCCCAGCGGCAAACATGGATGGATTTGATCTGGTTCAAATACATCTACCTTACACATCCAACTGTGGCCAATTTCACGCACGATGCCTCATTTTATCACCTCCCCCCATTTCCCAAATCTACAATTATAACGTAATCTACCTACATTGGCTAAGATGTTCTTTCCCTTTTAAAATCACTTCCGACTGCTCCCTATATCTCATTAGCACAATTCGCATGTGCCCAAAATAGTGCTAATTTTTTTTAATTGCCCTTTGATTGCAGGCTGTTTGGCCATGCCAGTGCCTTCACATTGGTACCAAACTCAGTTTGCGACTAAAGCTAACTGATGTTTCATTTTTCCAGATGGATCTACACCATGACTTTCCCACTAGCAAAAAGGGCCACGAGCTGTTGAGATGGACGGTTTGCAGGCAAAATCAGTGCCAAGGTGCCTGTAAAATTGTGCACGCAAAGCTCTGCCGCATCGCTGTTAAAAGCCCATGAAAAAGCAGGTGGTGGTGATTCTCCAACACACAGTGGCGGCTTTCATGGATACCTCTCAGGATAAGTTCTTAACCTTCCTCCTCTAAATATATACCATTTTCAAAGCAAGGCGCACATTTATGTAAATGTAACCAATTAAAAGACAGACTAATTTTAAAAAATCTCTAATGAGTTGACAGTTTAAAGGACCCAAATACCCCCAATTCCAGGGAAGCCAGAATGCCATTACCCACTTCAGATTCTCTAGACAATACAGCAACAAATTGAAGGGGAGGGACTGTTAAAGCATTTTGCAACACTGCGCAGAATATAATCGAACACTGCCTTTAAGTTTATTATAAATCAGCTTCCGCACCCTGTAAACATAAAGCATTTACTCAAAACAGCTGCAGGCACTTATAGATTCTGCTTCTCTTTGTAGAGATTTAGTAACCTTTCCCTGATCCAACCAGTAAATTTTTTTAAGTAACTAGAGACTTTGCATGCTCAATAAACATGATCAACCTGCATTTGGCCCAACATCTCTTCTAACTGATCTTGTACAAGTCTTTTTGTCACCACCAGGGTATCAAAGGCCCATATCAAACTTTAATTTGTATTAAACCTACACATGCCCCACAAACCCACGATGCTTCCCATTGTCTTCTCTTTATTCTTTGTTTCAATTTTTATTTCTCTCTTTCCGCCCCAGAACCAATCAGGTGATAGAAAAACTATTTATGGGAGAGAGACAAATGAATCCTCTGGAAACCCCACAAAGTTGTGAGAAGCATGAGGGGGAAAACGGTTGCAGGTTGGTACGAGATCAGCACTGAACCATTTATTCATGCTTCTTGGAAAACTTCAGGTGTCTGTTTTATCAGCACCATCCTGGCATCCCATTGGTAGCCCTTGGCAAACGTCCCATCTCCTCTCACGTGAAAATCCAGAAAGTTGTCGCATCTAACCACTGTAATTTTTAATTGTGGTAGGAATGGGGAGATCTGAATGATGTGAAGACAATGAAGGGAAAGCTAAGTTAGAGCAACAAGCCATCTCTTTGGGATTGCCTGTGAACAAGGAAATGTCAAATTAAACGGGACTGGAACATAATGTCCATGGCATGCGGCAGCTGTGCCACCACAGGTTCAAAGGAAGGTACCTGGGAGCTGCCTCTGGATAAACTTGTTAGTATTGAGTAGGTTTGGGGAAGTTTGGCAAGCACTGATTATTTATATATAAATATACACACACACACACACCTACATATCCCTTTTTAAACTACTAGATTGGGTTGTCCGTTCTAAGGCATGGGAACAGACGAGGGTGGCTCGTCCATATAAAACATTGCCAAATAGATTAGATGGAGGAGCCAGGTAAGAAGCCTCAGTAGCTTCACCTTCCAGGTATCCTGGGGCTCTTTGTGTGAGTGTTTAAGGACAACATTAATTGAGGGAAACAGAGCCGGCTGTCACACATTGAAAAAGAAAAGAAAACGGGGCACATACAGTGGGTACTTGTGTGATATGGATGTGCAGGTCGTGTAGAATTAGGGACTTTGGGAGACGTGACTGGCCAAAGAGCCAGGCAAAATAGGAATAACCGCGCTGGACGTATGCGCGCTCAACAACCGACACGAAATTAGAAATGGGCTTCATAACATCTAAAATGCTTAGGGCAAGGGACTGTATTCCTACCCCCCCCCCCCGTCTCTTCAACGTGCGGGTTTATAAAAGGGCGCATGAGAACAGAGCCCTTTCCCGCAAGATGCGAGCTCTTCGGCCCGACGGCCTGGGCGCAGTCGAGGCAGGCTGGGGCCATCGGCCGGCCGGGGTCCCGCTGCCTCCGCACAGCCCGCGTCCCCTGGGTCAGGCGAAGCCCGCAGCAAACCTTCCACCTGCCCTGGGAGACCTGGCAGGCAGGAGAGGTCAACCCGGGAATCGTGGATCTGCTGCCGGGGGGGGGGGTGAGACACGGGGCGGGGGGTCTACTCTCTGTTGACCTCGACATCCCGCCAGCAGAACGGTCGCTGGGGTGTTTCACACCTTTCTGCATCCGCAGCGTCCGGGCGGGCTTTCTTGGGTCCCAGGAGATCGGACCCCTCCCGACGGAGCCCAGAGGCCAGGAGGCAGAGACGGAGCGTCCTCGCTCGGCCCCCCCCCCCCGGTTCCTCCCGGGGCGCCGCGCTCGCCAAACCCCGCTGGGAACCGGCCCGTCTCCGCCGCGGAATTCCGCTCCAGACATCCCATGGACACACGAAGCTGCCTTCTACTGAATCAGACCCTGGGTCCATCCAGGTCAGTATTGTCTACTCACACCGGCAGCGGCTCTCCAGGGTCTCCGGCAGGGGTCTCCCGCATCCCCTGCCTGCCTAGTCCCTGCCGGGGATTGAACCTGGGGCCTTCTGCCTGCCAAGCAGAGGCTCTGCCGCTGAGCCCCGGCCCCTCCCCGTTTCAATGGATTGATTAGAACGATCAATTAACGATTAATCGCCAGACTGGCAACGGCTCCGTCGGAGAAGGGCGGCCGGGCCTTTGCCTCTCTGCGCCGCGCAGCGGGAAGCAGAGCGGCCGAGCTGCCTTCAAGGGCCCGATGCTGGGCGGGCAAGAGCCGCAAGCCCCGCGGCTGCTGCCTCCGACGCCGCCGCCGAGGGCTTCTCTGCGCAGAGACGGGCATTGCTGCACCAGCCCCGACGGACCCGCTCTCTGATCCCGGCCGCCCCGGCTCCGGCCCTCGGCCCAGTCCGGCGAAGGAGTCTGGCCTGGCCGGGACCCGCGGGGAAGCCAAGCAGCCCGCCCCGTCGGATCCTTTCCGCGGCCGGGCTTCTTGGAAAGGGTCAGCGGCCTCCCTCCGGGTCTTCTCTGGGCCGGGATGAGTTTTGAAACCAGAGCCGCTGCGTAGTGTCAACGCAAACGGGAGCCGCTTCGGATTCAAGCCGGCGTGCAGGCTCCCCACGAAGGGCCTTTGCCGAAGGGTCGGGGGCAGCGCTCCGGGCCGTCTTCCCAGCTGCATCTCCCCCCACCCCCTTCCCCGAACGAGTTCTTGCACGTTTGGGGAGCCTCCGCGGGGCGTCGCGTCGTTTTCGGAGCGAGACAAATCTTCAGGTCCGGAGGAGTTCGGTCCCAGCGAGCCCGAGCCACAGCTCCTCGTGGGTAAAGAGCATGGCTGTCCAAGGAGCCCGGGCTTCGGAGATCGGTTTGCTTTCGAGAGAGCAGCCGGAAGGGCCCCTCCAGCTTCGGGGGCAAAACTCGGGCGAGACCGGCCCGGCTGCGCCAGAACCTTTCCCGCCCCAGCCGGACCCCAGAAGGAGGGCTTCCACCCGACCCTCCCCAAACTCGGAAGCCACGAAACGGGCCAGGAAAGGGCGGAGGGGGGTCCTGGCGTTTCCGTCGAGGAAAGGCGGCGCACGGCTCCCTCCTCTCCCCGCGCCAGGGCAGAGAGCCGCCCAGGGCGGCGCTGCCAAGCCAGCCCCAAGACTCGTCCGGAGGCCGGCCGCCCATCCCGGCCTCAACTTCCGACGGCGGAAGTCGCGGCGGGAGGAGGCGAGCCCGGGGGCCGCGGCACCGTCGGGCGCCTCCAAAGAACCGACGGCAGAGGAGGCCGGCCGCGCGTCCAGGAGCCGGCGTTACCCGAGGGCGCGAACACTTCTGGCCAGCTCTCCCCTCCCCCGAAAGCGAGTTCAACCCCATCCCCCCCCCCTTTTAATTTCAGGCCGAAAGTGTCGCGGGGGGGGGTTGTCGGGGGTCGGAAAGAGGACAGGTCATTTCGCCCGTCACTTTACCGGTGGAGGATGCAGATGCGCAAGAAATCCAAAACAGCAGCCCTCCAAACACACACTAGTGCTTAATAATAATGGTAATAATTCCCCGCCCTCGCTGCTTCCCCCGACTCTCCGAGTGCCCGGAATCCTTCCGAAGAGTTGGGTTTCCCCCGTCGCGTCGCGTCCGTAGCGTTTTCCGACGACCGTCTCCCCTCGGTTAATTCGTGGGTGTCCCGGCTTCCTCCGAAGAGCCTGGCTTGGCAATCGCGGCCCCGGGCTGCCAAGCCAGAGGCTGCGCTCGATCCCGCTTCGCCCAGCGGGGCGGCACCGCGTCCCGTCCACGAGCCGTCGCGGCGCTTGAAACCAGGCCGGGGAGACGGGTGGCAAACTCCCAAGGGCCAGTGTCCCAAAGGCGAATGGCGGCCTGTGTCCTTTCCCAGGCCTCCCAGCGTCCCCTCGGGTGGGCCAAACGCGGTAGGGTCGCGCTTCTTCAGGAGTGGTGCCCAAACCCGGGTCGCGCGTTCACACGGGACGCCGGAGCTGCAGACGGGTGCCTCTTGATACGTCCGTCCCGTCCCGGGAGAGTTCGCGGCAGTCGCTCCAGCCCTCCAACGAAATCCGTTTCCCGCCTGATAGGAACCGGGATCCAGGCGCTGCGAGGGGCCGGTCCCGATCCAGAGAAGCCGCCGCGGTGCATCCGACCAGTCCTCCCAGCTGGGAACCGGCCCGGCTGCGAACTGACCTCCTTGGCCAACGGTTGCCCCAAAGAGCCGGATGAGGCCTCTTCAACGAAACTGGTCCCGGTAGGCTCGCCAGCTTCTCGGAACAACTCGGGACCCTCCCCTTCTTGCCCCCCCTTCTTGCCCCCCCCATCTAAGCCCCAGCCTGGGCGTCCCGAACCCCGCGCATCTCCCGCTCCAAAAACAGAGGTTTAGGCGGTTTTGAAAACAGAGGTGTAGACAGGGTCAGCCCCTAAAGGCACCCAGTTGCAGAGTGTGGGGCTGGCCCTAAAGAAAGGCCCGTTAGCCGCCTTCACACTAAATTACAACCATTTTACTAAAAATCAAATTAAAATTCTCCGCAAGCCTGTGCCTCTGCCAAGCTTTCAACGGCCAGCGAGCCCGTCGGGGAGGCGACTTCTCCCTGCAAAACTCCCTACAGGGAGGAGTTAAATTTAGGATGCCCGTAAAAAGATTTTAATCCGTTTTATTCTGGATTAATCAGGATTTATCAGCAGCAGCATTGCGGTGGCAAAACCGAAGCGAGCCCGCATGTCCTTTGCAAGCGTCTGAAAACAAAAGTGGGGAGGATACTTTCCCGCTGCGGAACCGCTAAGTCTTGTTCACACATTCCATTGCAACCCGTGTCTGAGCACTAGTTAATATCCAGCCAATATCTTGAGATCATAACCTGGGGATGCTACATAAAACTCTAGAGAAGAGGAGAAAGAATCCCAGAGGGACCCGTGTCTCCAGAATACACCTTGCCCACCTGGATGCAACTCTGTCTGGAGTCAAGGCTCCGGGGGGTTTGCGGTGCTCCAGCCCAGCAGCTGCAGATCCGACAGAAGCCCTTTCCCGGCTCGACGGAGCTCCCTTACCTGAAGTAGTCCATTTTGCAGAAGATCTCTTTGTTCTTCACGTAGCAGCTGTTCTGCTGGCGGAGGGAGGTCCGGCACACAGAGCATTCGAGGCAGCGGACGTGCCAGGTGAGGTTGTTCACCTGCCGGCAGAAGGAAGGCAGATAAGGCGAGGGAAGGCTCCCCTCGGTCGGCTCGGCGGAGCCCCGGCCCGTCTCCCTTCCTCCCTCCCCAGCGCGGCTCACCTTGAGCAGGTACCGGTCCAAGATCTCCAGGCCGCAGCTGGAGCAGATGTTCTTGGTCCCCGACGGGAGGGAGGAGGACGCCGAGGACGGCGGGGAGCAGACCGACGGCGTGGACGGCGTGCTGGCTCCCGAGCGCGCCTCTTCCTTCTCCAGGGCGCCCGGCAGCGCCTCCCCGTCCGGCTGGGCCTGCCGCAGAGAAAGAGGGACTCGGGCATCAGACCGACGGGGATGCACTCCGGGTGAGTGGGTGGGGGACCCGGAGCTGGCAGGGCCGGGAGCCCTTCTTTTGCACGGCAGTTCCCGCTTTTCGAGTCCTCCCCCAGCCCCGTCCTCCCCCAGCCCCGTCCTCCCCCAGCCCCGTCCTCCCCGTCGAAGGCTTACCATTGCCGCGGAGCGCAGAGGAACCGGACCGCCACGGACGGGAGGCTGCAGCGCTGGCAGCCGCGCGGGGCTCTATCTGCGGGGCTCCAGCCCCCCCTATATAAGCCGCGTCCAAACAATAAACCCCAACTTTGTAGTGGCCATAGAAACGGCGTCGATCAAAAAAAAAATGCGAACCCGCGGAAGGTAGCGGTGGAGGGGCGGGGGGAGCGCGGAGGAGGAGGGGGAGGCGGCTGGGGAAGCGGCTCTCGAGGCAAGCGCGGCGCTGCCGCTTCGTCCGCCTCCTCCGACGTCGCCGCCCCGAAGCACCTGCAATTAGCCCCGCTGCCCGGCCGGAGAGGCGCCGCCTGTCAATCAGCTGCCGTCGGTTGGGCCGCCAGCGGCAGCAATTAGCGGCTACCAGCCTTCCCCTCCCCCTCCCCGCCGCAATTCCTCCTCCTACCCCCCCCCCCACAAAACCAGCTCTTAGACCCCCCCACGTCAACCAAGGCCCTCCGCAAAACTTATTCCACGCGTCTCTCCCCCCCCCTCCACATTTCCCCTAATTGCTCCACCATCCATCAACGCTGCACAAGCAATAACCGAGAAGATCCCTCAAAGGGCAGGAAACCTGGGGGGGGGGGTTCATGTCTCCCCTACCTGTGAAAAGCATCCCCCCCAGCGATTCTTAGTAAACCCACAGGCACAACCAAGAATCAGCTGTACAGGACAGCCCCCCCCCCGGACAGCGGCAAAATGAGGACTCTCTTAATACCGTCCCCCCAATGCACACTGCTAGGAGTGTCTTCCCCCCACCCCACTCGAAAATGCAGGAAATTGAACAAGAAGAAAAAGAGGAGTCTGTCTACCCACCCACCCCGCGGCAAACAGACACCTTCATTCTGGGGATGGGGGCCCATCTGGGCACAGGGAGGGCCGCCCCCAAGAGCCCTCCGAAAGTCTTCAGCCCCATCCTTCTTAGATCTTTGTCCCGACAGGAGGGGGTGCGATCTCCCCCCCCCCCCATGAAAGTGAAGAAGAGGCAAACTGACGGCATCCTTACTTGGAGGATGGAGACCCGGTTCTCCCCCTACCGGGGCGGAAGCACCCTCCTGCCCCCTCTCCCTTCTAGACTGCCGGGCAGAGTTTGCATAGTGCGGGGGGGCACCTCTGCTTCCCTCCCCCTGGCCTCACCTTGGTCCGCGGCTGCTCGCCCTCGGGCTGAGGGGCAGAAGTCTCATTCTTCCAGAACATGGACGGGCGGGCACGAAGCGCGGCGCTCCCCTACACAGCGGCCGCCCAGACGGGACTCAGACGAGGCGGCTGCTTGGAAACGCAGGGCTTTGCCTGGGACGCCCCCCCCCCCTCAGCCGTGCAAGTTCCTCCTTCCTTCCTTCCTTTCCTACAGCTAGACGGGGCGGGGGAGAGCGAAGGAGGACCAAGCAGCGCCTAACCACGCTCCTCTACCCCGGTGGCCGGCTTCCACGGGGCTCAGCCCCAGAGTCCCTTGGAAGGGTAAGGAGGAGAGCGTCTCTGAGGACGCTCAGAGTGCCATTCCGGCAGCTGAGCTCCAGCTCCTCCTGTCTTGGGAATGAATCGCTGAGGCGCTCGAGTTGAATACTCTCAGTGCATGGATACAGGGGCCCAGATGCCCATGTGTCGGCAGAGCTTTCATTCCCTTTCCTGCCCTGTAGTCGCAGAAGAACGCTGCCACCTGTGAAGGATAATCTGGGGTTTAGCAAACACCTGCTTTAGCAAGTGACCCTGTTGCTGGAAGTAGGGAGAGTCCAGCCCCTTACCTTCCGCTGCTACCAGGGGGGCCAGGATTCCTTAAGGGGCTCCTTACCTTTCCCCTTGAATCAAGCATGGACTTCATACACTGAAACAAACACACTAGTTTATTCGTTCTTCTCTCTGTATATGTACACACACACACACAGGTTGGCATTTTTCCATCTTTGTCAGGCTAAGCAGTTGATGCCCTACCTGTCCTGACCTAGCTGCAGTGATCCATGCAACAGTCACCTCCAGGCTAGACTACTGCAACTCACTCTATACTGAGCTGCCCTTAAGGCTGCTCCAGAAAAGTAAACTGGTCCACAGTATGCAGAGGCGAGAGTCCTCACAGGGACCCCATGTTCAGCCGGTGCTCCACCAGCTGCGCTGGCTCCAGGTTGAGTACCGGATCAGGTTTAAGGTCTTGGTGCTGACCTTTAAAGCCCTAAACGGTCTGGGGCCATCATAACTATGGGACCGCCTCTCCCGATACACCCCTCAAAGAGCATTGCGCTCATCCAGTAACAACTTCTTAGTGGTCCCCATCCTGCGAAGTATCCGGCTGTCCTTTACACACACATTTCCTGCACAGAATTGTGCAAAGAGGTGCTGTCTCTATAGGGAAGCCACATGCGCACACACCTGTGTATCCCTCCTTTGCATCATCTAATTGCAACCTTCTCTTTGCAGAGACCTTTATTTTTGCAGTCTGTAAAGTGACACGCTTTCATGGCATTGTGGAAATAATAAATGGGGGAGGGGCTGTGGCTCAGTGGTCGCTCATCTGCTTGGAACACAGGTCCCAGCTTCAATCTCCATCATATCCAGTTAAAAAGATCAGGTAGTAGGTGAGATGAAAGATAGCCTGAAGCTCTGGGGAGCTGCTGCCAGTCTGAATCTGATGGACCCATGGTCAGTGGCGGACTGGGCATTGTGTTAGCTTGCCCAATGGCAAGTGGGCCCTGTGGATCCCTGATGGAGTGGACCCCCTTAAATATTAGACAATATGTTAAAAATAAAAATTAATAAAAATTAAATGATAGCCTTATAGTTGTGGGTGGGCCCCCTTAGTCTCCTGGCAACCAATATTTTTAGACCCAGTCCACCACTGCCCATGGTCTGATTCAGTGTATGACAGCTACATGTGTTTCCGCAATGGGGAATATTGTTTTATTCTCCCTCCCCCCCGCCCAACAATCTGAACATGCTGACCACTGGAAAGCCTTTAGTCCTCCTTTTGAAATTCAGCCAAGACATACAGTGTCAAAAGGTGCCCCATCCACCCTTCAGAACAAGAAACTTTATTTTAAAAGTTTTAAAAAATGTTCTGGATGCTACACTTTCTGCCAAATTTGGTGCTGGCTCAATATTCAAGCATACACATAACCTGTTTAACTGTCAGGGTCACAGCTCAATTTCAATTCTGCTCCTCAGTCACCAAGATGGTTTTGATCAGCCCCGAGACTATCCCAATGTTATAATCTATGCTTGCTCTCCAGTGGTCCCCACCATGAGTTCCTTGCCTACACAGGGCACTAAATGTCTACACAAGCCTGTCTTAGCCTAGCAAGACAAGAGCAAAGGCCCTCCTTTTCCCATTCCCTGTTGGCATGCTTTGTTTTCAAAGGATAAGTGGCTTTGGTTGCAAAAAAAAAACTGTGTGGAAGCAGCCACTCAAACAAGGTGGGATGTGAGCGTGGTTGGACCATCCTCATAACCTTGTTCCCCAGAGCTACGTGATTCATCTTTTCCTCATCCTGTATAACCTCCTCTTTCTGAGATTATAGAGTCAAAACAGGCTTGTCAGCTGTGTGGAGAGGAAGGGGCAGATATCTGTATCTCCCTGCCCAAATGCACACTATTTTCTCTCATTTATTTCACCCTCTTGGGCTCACCACCCCCTCCCCCAGGCTTTTGACAAGCTTTTAAAGAAAAATTGGTAGTTGCTATGTCACTATAGCAATCTGGGTACTGTTGCTTTAAGAAGAGTTGGTTTTTATGCCCCGCTTTTCTCTACCTTAAAGAGTCTCAAAGTGGCTTACAATAACACATGAACCTGCCTTATACTGAATCAGACCATTGGTCCATTGAAGTCAGTATTGTCTTCTCAGACCGGCAGTGGCTCTCCAGGGTCTCAGGCTAAGGTCTTTCACATCACCTACCTGCCTAGTCCCTTTAATTGGAGATGCCAGGGATTGAACCTGGAACCTTCTGCATGCCAAGCAGATGCTTACAAACTGAGCCACAGCCCCTCCCCATAACAATCCCTTTCTCTCCCCACAACAAACACCTTGTGAGGAAGGTGAGGCTGAGAGAGTTCTGAGAACTGTGACTAGCCCAAGGTCACCCAGCAGGCTTCATGTGGAGGAGTTGGGAATCAAACTTGGTTCACCAGATTAGAGTCCACTACTCTTAACCATTATACCACGCTGGCTTTCTACACCAGCAAAAATCCCACCAGCAGTGCAGAGGATGGGGGAGAACTGGAGACACAAGAGGATACCAGGGGAAACACGGCACATATCCCTGGGTGAACGCTTTGTTGGCCCTGCAACTTCTGCAAGTGCCTCTGCATTTGCAGCAGCAACGGATGGAAAACGGGGAATTGTACCCATGTGGAAGCAGTCAGTAACCAAGGTTGCTGCTTATCAGCCAGAGGCAGGTAGCAGCTTCTCTGCTGCATCCATTGGAGCAAAGTCACATGAGAAGGTGAAGGCTGGTGAAAAACATCACAGTTCCCAAGTCTGACATCCATACTGGAAGGAAATTACTTCTCTCCTTTTGCAAATGTGACACAGACCCACTGGGCTGGTGGTGAGAAGGAAACAGAGGCCAATCAGCTGTCTATGCATCCTTCAAGGCCTTTTTACCCAGCCTTAGTGGATCCAGTCCACTGAGAGCAGCGATCAGACAAAAGTCTTTCCCAGCCTTTTAAAGTAGAGCCTCCAGGGTGTGAACCTGGGATCTTCAGCATGCAAAGCAGGTCCTCCACCCCTGATCTCAGAAGCTGCCCTACACACTGATAGCAAGTGTGGTTCTCTAGGGCCTCAAGTAGAGGTTGAATCTATCCCGCCCTTCTGCCAGGGAACTCAGAGCAGCCCAACAGGGCAAGGCTGAGATTGATTTTGGTCTCACTTGGTCATTGGTCATGTTCTTTAACGGCACCCTTCACCATTGAGTTATTGGGCTCCATAGTCCTCTTTCCCAGCACTTAATCGCTGCCTCTGCCACCTCTAGAGTGGTGTAGTGGTTAAGAGCAGTGGTTAGGATTGGTTTGATTCCCCGCTCCTCCACATGAGTTGCAGAGGCTAATCTGGTCGGTTTCTCCACTCCTACACATGAAGTCAGCTGGGTGACCTTGGGCTAGTCACAGCTCTCTTTGAGCTCTCTCAGCCCCACCTACCTCACAAGGTATCTGTTGTGGGGAGGGGAGGGAAGGTGATGGTAAGCCAGTTTGATTCTTCCTTAAGTGGTAGAGAAATTTAGCATATAAAAACCAGCTCTTCTTCCTCCTCCTTTATTAGAAAGTTCTATATTTACCAAACCCGAGACTTCTAGTAAAGCCTACAAATAAAGCCTCTATCTGCATACATTATTAGAAGCCTTTTTAAGGGTTTGGGCTTTCTGATGTTAGAAATAGGAAGAAGAGAGGATTAAGGGGAGGGGAGACTATTTGCATACAATTTGATTAACATAATTAATTCCAAGCACAGAACAAAATTTTCTGGTGTGACTCTTCCATCTTCAGGCCCATGCATTTTAAAAAATTGGCACACAAACACTGTTGAGAGGCTGGGCCGTTGCGAACAATGATCATCTTTTGGCATACCCTAAAGCTGCTTTCAGCAGTCAACTCCCACATTTCGAGAGTATGCAACCACGATGCTTTTATAACCTCATCTATCCCTCACGATCACTCAATGGAGAATGGCTGAAGTTCTGTCAAAGGGCTTTGCCTGCTGGGAGCACGAGCTCACAGAGGAATGGCTTTTGGAGCATGGAAGAATGTCATAAGTCACCACTTCTATGAATTTTCATGCACATTCTATGAATTTTCACACACATCCCTCCTAACAACCAACAGTCTGCAATGTAAGTAGCATCCAAAGGGAGATTTTTGGTTTCCTCCCAGCCTCGACATTCCTGCTGCTCCCTCTCACAGTCCTACTACAAGGGTAATGAAGAGAGCCAGAATTGCTCATTCATTATAAATTCCAGGCCCCACTGGTAGAGAAGAATATCTAAGAGCCAGCGTGGTGTAGTGGTTAAGAGTGGTGGTTTGGAGCGGTGGGCTCTGATCTGGAGAACCAGGTTTGATTCTCCACTCTTCCACATGAGCAGTGGACACTAATCTGGAGAACTGGATTTGCTTCCCCACTCCTACACATGAAGCCAGCTTGGTGACCTTGTGCTAGTTACAGCTCTTTGAGCTCTCTCAGCCCCACCTACCTCACAGGGTATCTGTTGTGGGGAGGGGAAGGGAAGGTGATTGTAAGCCGGTTTGATTCTTCCTTAAGTGGTAGAGAAAATTGGCATATAAAAACCAATTCTTCTTCTTCTAAGGGGTTGTATTTATGCAGAGCTACTACATTCACTCAAAAGACAACCCTGAATTTAAGATCCCCCCCAAGTTACACACACAAGTTTTAAAAATTACTGTACATAGTAACTTGCAGTTGACAACCCATTCTTCCTTGACAGCACATCTGGGAAGAGGTACTAGTCTTCCTTTCATGTACATAGAGTATTAAGAATATCAGCTTGCCACAGAAATGTGAGAAACACAGCCACCAAAACAGCATAACACGAAGGAAAGATACAGGACCTACTTGGACTGAAATCAGGACTAGGAGTCCTTTTGAAAAATTTATGTAGATCAAAGACTATGAAACGTGCTCCCCATCATCACTGTAGATGTGCAACCTAACAAAAATCCAGACTGCAGCAGAAAAACCAGCCCAGTGTACAAAATGATTGTTGTATAAAGGCAAAAGGAGAGGGGGAGGGTTGGAAGATTGCGCAAAACATGGAAAGGTTGATTTGCAAGCGCTACAAAGAGACACCTCTGATCTTTTGGACTTGTTTTGCTTTGTACATGGAGACCCATCACAATGCTGTGGGAATCCAGCTTCTCACAAATGAATCTTAGTGTACAAACAAGGAGCTTATAGGAGGTTGCTCAAATTATCTTTTCCTTTTACAACACAGAAGCTACTCAGAGCCAACTGCCACTCAAAACTCGCCAAAGACACACTGGGACTGTGTGGGTGATTTTTCTATGATGCTGCATTGTCAGTGAGCTTGTTCTAAATTCCATTTGAATGTACACCAAGCACGGGCATTTCTGTATGATGCACCCCACATCCATTTTGTTTTATGGGTTCTGGACCTCTTCCCAGGTAGACTGCATCAGAATGCAAACATCTGGCTGAGGGCCTAAGAAATGGGCAAGAAATACCAGGTGTTGCTAAGTGGGATTTGAATCTGACTAGTAATACAGATGAGAGGATACTGTTTTTTAAAAAGCAAAACCCCTCACAACACAAGATCAAGAGAGAGGGAGACAAAGAGAACTGCAAGATCTCCATTTACAAGGAACCCTTTCCTATGTAGCAGAGGCTACTCACATTGAAAGCACATAGCCAGGAAGGAAGAAGGGATCCTGAACTTTTAACTGGCCCTAAGTGGTTGGATTGAAGGGGTACTACAGCTGTACAGGCCAGACTGTAGTAACCTCCATAAATCACGAACTGCAAACACTTGTTTGTGTTACAGCAACCCTCACTAGAATTTCAGGACTCAAGAGCGATCTTGCCTCCACTTGAAGCAACACAATAAAAGAAAAATAAACATTCAACAAGACCCCAGAAGGTTTCTAACAAAATATTGGCACAAATAATGCAAAGTCACATGCATTTTACGGATCGGTCTCACAAAACTGCAATTTCAAAACCTGGCCTGTCTTACTAGAGTGGTGTAGTGGGTAGAGTGTTGGACTAGGATCCAGGAGAACCAAGTTTGAATCCCCACTCTGCCTTAGGCCAGTTACTGTCTCAAACTAACCCACCTCACAGGGTCGTTGTGAGGAGAAAATGGAGAAGGAGAATGTTGTAAACCATTTTAGGTCTCCTTTGGGGAGAAGAATGAAGTATGAAAACAAAGTAATAAATAAATTACCGGTACAAGAAGATGCCATTTTAAAACTGCTACATTTGGTAGTCCTGAATATAGTTTATTCCTATACAACCATTTTAAAAGAATGTATTGATACATATGTCTGAGTGCGTTTAACTGGGCAGAAGAAGCAACACAAAGAGCCACCCCCCAATTTCAGGGTTCAGGTTTGTTTTAACAAGAGTCAAGATGAAAGAGAAGGTACTTGTTGGTTGCTGGAGTATACACACACACCACCCCGTTTCAGTTTTGTTTTTTGTTGGTCAGATTTATTTTCTTTGCTGACTAATAACAGCAATAGTATTTCCTGGCTAGAAAAAAAGAACTAATTCAAGCAATTAAAGAAAATAAGAATTCCACTGACAGCACAAATCTTGTACTTTAGAGTCAGGCTTAGCCCCACTGATGTGGTAAAAGTTCCGGTATTACTATTGAGAACAAACTTAGTTTTGCTTTCCTTTTAAGATGTTCTTCACTACTTTTTGGAATGGCGTCATATTTTGTTCATCTTCTCCACGGCCACCAAGAAGGTTTATTTCCGCACATAATTAGGTGAGATAACCAGGTCAACGCCACGCACTTTCCAGAAGTCAGGTAGTCCATTGCTCTTCCTAGTTAACTATATATACAAGAATGCTGGGCATTGAAGGGGGGGAATATCTGTCTCATCGGGATCATCTCTTTGACTTCCAGGCTGTCCTGGAGTACGGAGTAGTCCGTTTCTTATCAGGCGGCTTGAAGTAGGAGTAAGCAGCCACTGGGGGGAACTCTGCATCGGGGTTCTCCGCCATCATTTTCAGCTTGGCCTCAATGGCTTTGATCTTGGCACTAACACTGTGGAGGAGACAGAAGTTTGCTTTAAAAAAAGTGACCTCCCCCCCCCGAGAGTTTAAAACCAAAACCAAGGCACACAATGGCCCACAATAAAAGCCCCAGGCAACCAGGACAGCTTTAAGTACATCGTCGTGGCCTCTGTCCAGTCCCACATGGGATCTGCGCAGGCCAGCTGCACGTGCGCAGATCCCCATGTGTGCCTGCACAGAGGACCACTCAATGAACAACAATTACAGGTAAGTGCAACTTGTTGTGTGTGTTTCTTGAACAACAGATTTCTGGTGCTGTGTGACAAATGGCTGCTGGAATCATGGGGGATTTCAAAAGAAGCTAGGAACATGATGCACAGGGTGAGCGGGGAAGGTTGCCTGTCCGGGTTTTTAAAGAGACCAGAAATCGCACTGAGGATGCAAAGGTCCTGTTAGGCCACCTGTAAAACAGCTCTTTGGACCTTCATCTCCTACATTGCTATAGAGCTGCGTTGGCACATGGAGGATTGCCTCCTGCTCAGACTTCCACAGACTTCAGGTCCCCCTCCAGCAGGGCTGCTGAGAGGATGAGAGAGATGCCAAGTTCGTCAACCAGGAAATCTTGGCGGAAACAAGTGAGGCAGCCATATAAAACCCTCAATCCTTCAAGATACCTCTTGCACTCCCCACTGGGTTCCTGATTTCTCATTTGTTTAACCCCTTTCCCCACCCCCCCTTCAGTGCCTGCATCAAACTGCAGGTGGCACAGCAGGCTGATAGGGAAGTACAATTTCATCCTAACACTAGTACTCATGATTTCACAAGCAAATGAAAATTCACACAGCATTATCAATCTATGGAATAAATGGTCACTGGCTGAGGTGGTTTTAAAGGGGGGGAGTTCGTGGAGGAAGAAGCGGCCTATCATCGACGTTAGTAAAGACAGCTGAACAGAACTTCCATATTCAGAGCCAGTTGGCCATGTCCAGCTTGTGAAATCCCAAGAATCCCAGCCACATGGCTGACTTCTGCTGGAAACCAGATGCTAGGCTAGCAGGGCTATTGTTATGCTCTTGTATGGCTGGCTCTTTGGAAACTTTCTTCTCCTCAGAACCATTTCAACCATTACAAAGCAGCAGCAGAAAAGATGCCCTTCCCCCTTCCCTGCAACTTTGAAAGAGGATTCTGAAGATCTGAGGCACGCTTGTGGGAGACTCGTGTCTCTCACTATACTTGGGGTGGGGGACAAAGGACACGTCTTCTCTCTGGTGGGGGACCAGACACTTAGTGAGAACCACCAAGCAGCAAGATGCATTTTCTAAGGGCCTAACTACATGTAATATGTTTCCCAGGCCTGTTCCTGAGTCCAACTGACAGATGAACTCTGGGAGTTCTGTACCCAGAACTCAGTCCCAGGCATGCTGGGGCTTGATGTGGACTCGGGGAAGGCAACTAACAATTAAGACTTCCCAAGAGTTATTTGAGCAACCTTTGCACACTGGAGGAGTTTGAGCAAGTGTAGTATTTAAGACAGGGGTGAGAACTCATTTGTTAAGAGGGCTGGATATTGGATAAATGTCACTTGGTTGTGCCGGGCCATGCCTCGCCAGCCCAGATAGGGAGCGAGGGGTGGCTGCCTCATGGGCCGGATAAGAGCTCTCAAGGGAACGGATCCAGCCCGCGGATCTTATGCCTGACACCCCTGATTTAAGGGATACTCAGAAGTAAGCTACATAAAATATTTTGAAGTATACCATATAAAATAGTTAGCCTACCTGCTGTTTTGCTGTAGACTGACTATGAGTTTTACTGGAAACTGCCCCTCCCCACAAATCTTGAGAGGCTGTAGATATTTTTTTTAAAACACAGGGCTGATTCTGGGGTTTCCAGTGCTGAAATCTGAGTGCAGACTTAACACATGGTTCATGTTTAATGCTGGGAAGCCAGCAATAAACTGGCTGAGAGCCAGCCTGGTGTAGTGGTTAAGAGCAGTGGATTCTGATCCGGAGAACTGGGTTTGATTCCCTACTCCTCGACATGAGCAGCGGATGCTAATTTGGTGA
The DNA here is from genome assembly GCF_029931775.1 of Euleptes europaea. Classification (NCBI taxonomy): domain Eukaryota; kingdom Metazoa; phylum Chordata; class Lepidosauria; order Squamata; family Sphaerodactylidae; genus Euleptes; species Euleptes europaea. The sequence goes on along the minus strand of NC_079325.1, from coordinate 36,295,212 downwards.
ACCAGGTTGGTTTCCCCTCTCCTCCACATGAAGCCAGCTGGGTGACCTTGGGCCAGTCACAGTTCCCTCAAATCTCTCAGCCCCACCTAACCTCACAGGATGTCTGTTATGGGGAGGGGAAGGGAAGGTGATTGTAAGCTGGTGTAATTCTCCCTTAAGTGGCAGAGAAAATCAGCATATAAAAACCAACTCTTCTTCTTCTTACCTCAGATTGGACTGGGCTGGCTCTGTGCTGGACGAGGGCTCCAGACTGATAGGCAGTATCTTTTCATTCTTATTCTGATCGAATCTCTGGAAGAGGGAGAGAAAGGATGGGAATGGCAAAAATTACTTTGCAAAAGCGGAGCAAAAAAATGGATCCAGCCCTTGAAAGACGAAGTGGAGCAGCCAAGCACACAGTGTTTATGGGCTGGCCCGCTGGCCCCTTCAGAGCAGGGAGATTACTCAGGCTGCTCGGCTCCAGAGCTGAGGGGAGCAAGGAGACCCCAAGTTCTGCTCACCTTGACTTGGGCATGGGCCCACCGCACCACCAATTTTTTTGACAGGGCCAGCTTGCCATTGAGGCACTGGATCGCTTGCTCAGCTTCCTGTGTGGGAAAAGCATCAATCAAAAATTAATCCCTACCCCAAGGAACAGAGGCTCCTCTGTCCTTTGTGCTTAGCTTTTTTTTTCAAAACAGTAAAAATAGTCACAGGAGCCTGCAGTACAGATGAAGGATGTACATACTGGCAAGCAACCTATAGAAGACACTTAGCAAGCATACTATTTTATTTCTTTTTTATTAATAATTTGAACTTTTTATATATATAGGGATACAGAAAAAAAGGGAAGAACGCATTGGGGAAAAGGAAACCCCCCCACAAATTACAACATGTCTGTGCCCAAACAACTATCCATCCTTCTCTGTATCTTACCCCGGTATTCCAACATCTTCTCGGTGAACTCTAACTATAGAAGAAAGCCATTACTTGAAGATCTAATGTTTAGTAGAGGTTTCTAAGACAGCAATGCAAATTATAGTAATATTATTTACATATTTGATTAATACCTAATATGTATAATATTGCTTGATAAAAACTTATGTACATTTTCTATACTAATTATACTAACAGTGCTGTCAGCAAGCATACTATTTTCGAGCTGTCAGTGGTGTGCTGCAAGGTCCACCCACCCACACATGGACAGGGCATGCCTTCCTTGAACAGTGGGCAGACCAAAGTGGTTGACGCACTAACTGTTCCTTCCTGAACCCTGAAATTCGATGCCACCTCCCTTGGAAACAGTTAGGGGGACGCCAGAGTTATGTTTCCTTTAAGGAAGAGCTGTGCTGGGAGAGCATCCAACAAGATGGATTGGTCTGGAGACAGGAAAAGACCAGTGCATCATTATGCCCAGCCCCCTCACTTCCTACTGGCTTCCTTGTTGGGGAGGTGGAATAGAGAATGCCTTCTGTCCAAAAATTCGCCATGGTTCTGGTTGGCTTCAGTATTTCTGGATCCAGCGTTTCATGTCCACATTGAGGGCAGAAAACCAGATCTTTTGCTTGTTCACTTAGCAGCTGTCTCATGAGCCTGGACAATACTATGGGTGTTTCATGGAGTTCTGGCCAGTCCCTGTCCTCAGCCTCAAGCCACTGAGCACATCCCAAGTCTGGGCCACCATTGCGTCAGCATTATGACAGCAAATTGTTACCCACGAGGAGCAAGATCATGGAAAGGATCCCCCCCCCAAAAAAAAAAACCTTACCGGCTTAGTTTCGAAGTTCACAAAGCAGTAGCCCCTGGGCTGCCCCTCCAAAGCGCCTGACTTGTGGAAGAGAAAATCAAATTGCTTCACCTTGCCAAACTTTTGAAGGAGCTTAAGAAGGTGGTACCTGGAGAGAGAAGAGGTGGTCTGTTTACTGAAAGGTAAAAGAAAGCTGAACTCGGTAGGAAACCAAACGACTGACAGCACTAGTTCAGCACAAGCAGCTCTCACATCTTTGTTATGGCATCGCTGACCCGAAGAATGGCGTGACTAGAGACACAAAATTTCCAAGTACGCTAAAGCCACGGAAAATCCCAGGAAAATATGAAATGTATGGAATATGCTCTTATTAAACCTAATCTTATTTATATTTTAGTTAACCTATAACACCGTATTTAGCATATTTAAGAAATTTCAGAGTATAAATGCCTTAGATTTCTACAAGCAAAGCTGTAAAAGCATCCAATAGGAGAGCGAGAGAACACTGCAAGCCACTGCACCCAATGCTATCAAGGCAGATCTCTTCGCTTTCAAGGTCACCAGAAGAAGGCAAGCAGCAGCTCACAGGGAAAAAGGCCTCATGCGCTCCTCTCATTAAGGCAGCAGCACCCTCTAGGAGCAGAAACACACCTTGGTGTTGCATATGTCTACAATATAAACAAGCTATTATTCCCTAATACTGTTGACTGTCTTACATGAAAACCATCCAGCTACACATTTGGAGTGACTAGAACCATGTCTTCAAAAGTATTTCACTCCTCCCTAAGAACAAATATTTCACAGGAGGTTTTTTCAGTGCTGTAGGATGGCCCAGGCTAGCCTGATCTCGTCAGGTCTCAGAAGCTAAGCAGGGTCAGCCCTGGTTAGTATTTGGATGGGAGACCACCACCTCTGTTAGTCTCTTGCCATGAAAACCCCAAAAAAGAGGTCGCCATAAATCGGCTGCGACTTGAAGGCACTTTACACACACACACACACACACACACACACACACACAGGAAAAGGTGAAAAGTTCAGGGGGGGTATAGAAAGAACACTGAATTTTTCTCTGGCCCTTCACATCTATACTTGCAATAAAGTCCAAAAGAAAGAAAGGACACTGTTCATGCCTTCACCAAAAGGCATTTCAGAACATCAAATGATTTTGATGACATGGTAACCAGGTGAAGCACAGAATGTGGCAGCCAGATGGAACAGAGCTCCAAAACAGGCCCAATATAGCTTCCAGTTCTCGGGGCATAGGGGGTCCACACAGTCCACAGCTTTGACTACTGAGGTCAGGGACTACTCTGGGCTCCCAGCAGCAGCTAGGTCACAACAACTTCCCCAAAACTCACGCAGGTCTCTGCTAGTTTTGTCCTGGATTCCAGGACAAGCAAGGCAATTCCAGGAACTGGAGTAGTCTCCCAAGTCAGGTCACTGCGGATGTGTTCCTGGAAGAGGAGGAAGACCCAAGCAGCTGGAAGGGAAAAGTGGCCTTGCTCAGTGAACCCTCCCTTAAGGAGACTAATGGAAATTAAGGGACGAACTCTTCCTAGGAACATGACAGTGTATGAGTAACCTTCAACTTTTCCTGCAGTTATGTGAATAACTCATAACAGAAATTCTTAAGGGAGCCTAAGGAGACTGTTGGTTACCTTAACGTTTTGGAAAGCGCCAGCCTGTGCTTTGGACTTGCTGGAGAACTTCCGGGGTCACATCCCTTCCTACGACCAGAGGAAAATACTGCACCTCTAAGATATGCTCTTGTAGCCTCATTTATTTATTTTTTGAAAGTCATCATCAAGATTTATTAGCTATTGTTAGAAGTGCATGCACAGTCCCCTCCCCACCTGCCTTCTCTCTTTTGGCAAACACTGACTACTTTCCTGAGGTCTCAAAAACATAACTAATTTCTTTCCTTGAAATGAAAATGTCTCATACCTTGCCAAAGGGAACACGACTAGATTTCCTTTGGCCAGCCCCAGAGGAGTGTCTATTTTTAGGGCCTGTTTGTGTGGCTGCAGATCAGTCTTGATTTCATCAGAATGCAGCATGCATCTTTTCCCGTAGCGTCTCCACAGAGCACAGCTGGGAAGCAACACGGCCTCAGAGTCATTGAGCTTAAATACTGTGTTGGATGGGGTGGGGGGGAGAGAATGTTAAATTACACCAATTTAAAGCATAACAAGATGAGTATGTTAACCCCCAAGCTCCAATACTGCAGCATTCCTCTGCAGGCAGAGTTAAGCAATACCCTTTCCCCCTCCAGTACACCGTTTGTAGGGTTCTCTCAAGCTTGCTGCTTGTGTGGCTATATGGTCAGTCACCAACAAATCATTGCAAGAGTTCTGCTTTGAAGTCACAGACAACCAAACCCTACATACATAACATGAGGCACCTCTGTAACAGCAGCACAGCCAATGCATGTTGACCAGGACAGCGGGGGAGACCACTGGATACTACGGAACATGCCAGTGCAAAGCAACAAGCCGTGCAGAAAATAACAGCGATCCTGCAGGTGTGACCACAGTGCCACTGACACTGTTTTGTTTTATTGAATTTAGATTCTGCCTTGTCAGCTGCTTCAAAGGCCTCTGATGGGTTAAATACAAAATATTCAGTGTGTAAACAATTAGCTTTTTGACAGCAGTTTGGGGGCCTACAAATATCTCCCCTAACATGTTACACTTGGGTTACATGCCTGTGAACAGTTTTACATTGATTTAATCAATAACCTCAACAGGTTCAGAAGAACCAAGCACAATGGACAGAGAGAGGTAGAAGAGCCTTTGTAGGATCCAGTGCTGTTATGCTGTGGCATGTGCCCTCTTCACTCCATGACTCTGAAACCGCTATGCATGCACTTAGCTCTGGATGTCCTACGGAAAGTGAAGAACTAACTTCGGTTTTTTGGCAAAGTTTTATGCTTTGTGCTTCTGTTATAGGAGGCTCAAAAGCAGAAGTTCATCTCCTCTTAGGTATCTCAAACAGGCATCCACACTCAAAGCGGTGATTGCCACAAGAGAGATCCTCCTTGGCAAGAGACACTTTTGGGCCACAATGAGGTACTATTGTTATGTCTGTGGGCAAATTTTATTCTTTATTCTCCAGCTGCAATTTTGCACATGACTCCATTCTTCACTTCCAATACTTTGGATTGTTATTTGGATAGGTCTGTTCAAGGGGTCAAGAAATGGCTTATATGTATGGCAGGGCTGCTTTATGAAGAGGGAACAGGAAGCCAGGCTGTTGGAAATTACTGAAGAATCTTGATGGGGTACTTGGAGTGATGCCCCCCATGGGGAGGGGGGTGTCACATCTCCACTGTGAGCTGCAGCCAGACCTCGTTCTTACTTCCTGTCATCCAAAGCAAGTGTGGGACAATCTGGCCAAGGTCAGCTTCCTTTTCCTCCAGCCTTCCTCCTGGCACCCTAAGAGCTATTCAAACGCTGAGTTGAGGCTTCCTCTGAACAATGCTGTCCCAAGGATATGGGAATGGTACTTGCCACATGCTAAAGCCATTAGAGCTGGAAATTCTGGCCCACTGGGAGTCAACAAGATATTGTTAAACACATTGTTTGCCAAGCAAAACTTCTCACAAGAGATCTTAAAATGGGATGCAAAGAACTGATGCATGGTGCCTTTCAAAGGACCTCCAAAGGAGTTGAACTTTAACACCAAGTTGTTTTATATTAAGAAGGGCTGTGAGAAAGACAACTTGCAGATGGGTAAACTAAGGCACACCAAGATCCGCGCCATTCATTGACAATCACAACAATACAGAAGTACTGAAATCTATTGCAAACACACAATGGTATTTCTGCTGGAACACATTAGGTGTTAAATGCTGAAAGGAAGCAGGCTAGTTAAGCAGAAAAAGAGAAAATAAGGGCTTCTGTTTCCCATCAGCCAACAGGATTGTATGATCTTGGGTAACCCCTAGTTCCTCACCCTCTTATCCCAATCTGTAAAATGGGAATAGTGAAGGTCTGCTTTAAATGGCTATTGCAAAAATGAACTAGAATACAAAGCACTTTAAATTCTTCCAAAGGGCTATGTAAGCTATTGCGTCTGGCAAACCATGACATTTGCACTTCCTGTCATTTTGATTGCAGGATATTTTGCTAGAAATTGGCTTCTGAAAAAAAATCTAATTTAAAGGTACACAAACACCACAGGGAGGAAGCTTCTGTATTCACAAGGCAGTGAATTTTCAACTGTGCAGTCCCTTGGCCTCATCCTCATTGCCTCTAATCCATCCCTACTGGCTTTAAAAAAGGATCTGACAAATTCATGGAGGAGAGGTCCATCAGTGTCCACTAGTCTAGGTGACTGTGTGTTAGGAAGCCCATGCAGTACACAAGGTGCTGGCTTTCCATACGTAGGGAATGTTTGATTTTGGAGGAAGGCTCACAAACATGCCACACCCATGTGTTCTAAAATGGTATGTATCCTAAAAGAAATCTACCCGTCTGCTATTTCAGAATGTTCAAATTGTGTCAATGATCTAACAACCAAGGTAGGATCTGAACCAGAGGATCCTATGCCCAAGTCCAACTTTGTTCACTCTATGGCACAGGCTGCTGTATTACATGAATACCTCCAAACAACAAGATTTACAGGGCCAATCAAAGAGTCCCAGAAGCCGTAGTCAGATTTTTGTAGGAACACGAATGCCAAAAACCACCACCAGCAGAATGATTTTTAAGGAGCTGGGTAACCAAAAACCTTAGATTTTTCTGGCCTTGTGAAATAAACCAGTAATAATCAGAAATAAAGCAGTACAGCAAAATAAATCAAAGTTTTGATTGTGTTTTGAACTGAAATTCCTTGCTGCAGATCGAACTGCTGCAAATGTTCTCTTCCCCTCCCCCTCACATAATTTGTGGAACTTTAATTCCCCAAAATTTCACAAACGGACCCTTACCAGAGGCCAGGGCAGCTCAACACCGCTCGCAATTACTCACAGCGGATAAGCCAGAGCAATATAAACACAGGGCAAAAATGGTAATTAATGCAAAACCAAGAAGAGGCCGACTATCGCAGTGCTGAATGACTTGCCTGAAGAGGGCATTACGCTAATGACGGACTCCACTTAGAGGCACGGTTAGGACGCTGCCCGGCTGAAAGGAGCAGCACTTGGAACAAAAACCCCAAACCACTTGCTGAAATACAAGGAGCTGGACAAAAATTGCTTCCACAGCTGAGAGCCACACAATATCCGGGCAATAAAACAAGAACAGCCACTTGGAATGCATAAAACCGAGATTGTTTTGTAAAGCTGGGGGGAAAATGGCCAACCGAATCTTGGTCTCGCACATCTAATCTCCCTGTGAGCAATCAAGCTCTCCTCCATTGGCGTTTAATTGCCCCACTTCAACTTGCTCAAACGTGTTAGCACGCAATTTAAACGTGCTAATCATTCAGAGGCCAAGGGAATGTCAAACGCATACACTTAACATTTGCTGCCACCAGGAAAGAGACTGGGGCACACACAGCTGCTCTAACTGGCGACCACTCACATAAATATCTCGGGCCCATCATGCCTTACAGGCCCCTTTCTGCCACCACCTCAAAGATCACATCTCCTTTACTTGACCATCACATGAACAAGGCTGTGGACAATGGCAACCAGAGTGGAACAAAACACCAAACCAACATAAGACAACAAAACAGGGAAGGGAGGATCTCTTGAACTGCTAGGGCAGTGAAGGCAAAGGAAAAGTAGTAGGATGCTCTGGGAAAGGCTGTGGCTGTATGGCCTTGTCTTGAGGATGGGCCTGAATAAGGAGAAAGACCCTTTTCCCATCTTTCCCTCAGTGTTTTGCTGCCTATTCCTTTTCAAGGGAACCTCACTGCATGGATCTGTACAGCTCTAAACATACTGTGATCCAAACTGAAAACTTACACAGCAGCAGAAGTAACAATTGTATGCTTGCTTCCTTACTTCCTTCCCAACCTCCAGGCTCAGTTTCAGATCCCTGCCCTTGCCACCCCTCACTCACTCTGTAATCTTGGGGTCCAGGTTTCCAATCCAGAGGCGATGCCCATCCTGCAGAGCCCCCTCAGACAAGATGGACGCGTTCTCCAAGCGCAGGCTATGCATGGGAGGCACTGCGGCCGCCATCCGCACCTAAGAAGAAAAGACAAGGGGAAAAGGGTTGTGGGAAATCAGCTTGAGGTTGGAAAACAAAGAGCTGGCTCATCCCTTAAATGAGTAACACTATCACAAGAAGCAAGCCAGTGCTCCAAGCTAGGGTAAGCCAGTTTCCTAAGTGAAATCTCAGACCTGGAATATACCAACAGAATGCACTTGTATAGCTCAATGCCCAAGTGTAGGAACTGTTCAAATATCATTCTCTATTATGAATACAAAAGGCTGGCTTCCAGCAAAAAAATTTCCCCCTCTGAACAACAGTACCATCCCACCCATAAGATTGCTGCATGGGGCAATTAAAAAACCCTTCCCTCTTCACCACCAACATTTAGATTGTAAAGCAGGGGTGTCAAACATAAGGCCTGGGGGCCAGATTCGGCCCCTTGACAGCTCTTATCCGGCCCATGAGCCAGCCATGGCAGCCACACACACACACTCTTGATCTGGGCTGGTAAGCCCAATGCGGGCTTGCCGGCCAAGGCATCCACTTCCCCACTCTTAATCTGGGCTGGCAAGCCCACTGCAGGGTCACCAGCTGAGGCAGCCAAACCACCACCACCCCATCCCGATCTGGGCTGGCAAGGCATGGCCCAGCCCGACCAAGTGACTTTTATGTAATATCCAGCACTCGTAACAAATTAGTTCAACACCCCTGTTGTAAAGTCTTCAGAGCAGAGACCCTGTTCATTTTATAAAACTGTAAGTATCGCTTTACTCTGCTCTGGTTAGACCTCACCTAGAGTATTGTGTTCAGTTTTGGGCACCACAATTTCAGAAAGATGTAGACAAGCTGGAATGTGTCCAGAAGGGCAACAAAGATGGTGAGGGGTCTGGAGACCAAGTCCTATGAGGAAAGATTGAAGGAGCTGGGTATGTTTAGCCTGAAGAGGAGAAGACTGAGAGGAGATACAATAACCATCTTCAAGTACTTGAAGGGATGTCATATAGAGGATGGTGCTGAGTTGTTTTCTGTTGCCCCAGAAGGTCGGACCAGAACCAATGGGTTGAAATTAAACCAAAAGAGTTTCCATCTAGACATTAGGAAGAATTTTCTAACAGAGCGGTTCCTCAGTGGAACAGGCTTCTTCAGGAGGTGGTAAGTGCTCCTTCCCTGGAGGTTTTAAGCAGAGGCTAGATGGCCATCTGTCAACAATGCTGATTCTATGACCTTAGGCAGTTCATGAGAGGGAGGGCATCTTGGCCATCTTCTGGGCATGGAGTAGGGGTCACTGGGGGGGGAGGTAGTTGTGAATTTCCTGCATTGTGCAGGGGATTGGACTAGATGACCCTGGTGGTCCCTTCCAACTCTATGATTCGGTATGCATATACACTGTTTATGTAGTGCCAATAAATATAGACAGACCAGCCTCTGTCCCAATTAATTTACAATCTAAAAACAGTACCTAGGGAAAACAAGGGGGGAATAGATCAGGACAAAGTTACATATTTAAAACTGGGCTATAAAAACAAAGGAAGGTGATTATAGGGATGGCAGAGGCCACTGAGACAAAGAGGGATTCTGTGGAAGAAGGAGAAGTAGTAACAATGCACCAACAATTCACACGAAGTACTTTAAACCCAAAGGACATAACTAAACTCTGAAGCCCGACTGGTTTTTATTTAACACTTTGGTACACTCTTCCACAAACCTGATGAAACTTCAGTTGCACCACACCCTTGCATAATATATACTCTATTCTCCATTTTATGTAAGCTGCGTTGGTCACCCATTACGGAAAAAGATGGGGTACCAATTAAGTAAATAAATAATATATACTGCACCCTGATTGCTCATTAGACTCTGGGTCTCAGGCTCAAAAGGAACTTTCATTAGAAGAGTACACCTCTGGGTATGTGTGCAGGGCAATATCCCCCCACAACACATTCCAACCCAGAAAATTGGGCTTAAAAGACACAAAAACACTACCAACAGAGGCAGTAACAGTGGCTGCTCTTGAGCCTTAGCATCTCTCCAGAAGGAAACATGGGCTGTACAGCTAGGCTCTGGTAGCTTCTCTCTGCTAGAGATGGAGAAATGAACACCACTAGCACTGCCTCCTCTCCTTCCTCTGAGGAAGATAAAACTTAAAAGTCCACTACTTTGTTGGATCATGCTGTCCCCTGTCTGTTTTTTTCCATTATATGTCTTATGCTCAAATAAGATTCTTCTGAAGGCTTTAAAGATGAAATGACTATATTAACTTTCTATTTTCTTTTTTAAGAGTACAATTCTTCTCTGTTTATCTACCTGGCAAATAAATTAACTGTAAATAACAGAAATAGGAAGCTACCATATATCAAATCCCCTTTCCTCTAACAGTGGTTCTCAAGGGACTTTGGCAGAGAAGGGTCTTTCCCTAAGGGATTTTGTAATTAGAGGCATCATGGACTAAACCTGAGACTCTCCACATGCAAAAGCAGTGCTTGACCACGGAACATATAATAATAAACTTGGGATTTAAAAAAATTGTATGCCACCTCAAGTGCTTTGGCAGAATAGCGGCATGCAAGTAGATAAAAAACAATAGTGGCCAAGTGTATTTGCAAACTTCCACAAAGGCATGAACAGCTGTTTAAAAGAAAAAACAAACATTAAAACATTGTCGAAGGCTTTCACGGTCAGAGTTCATTGGTTCTTGTAGGTTATCCGGGCTGTATGACTGTGGTCTCGGTATTTTCTTTCCTGACGTTTCGCCAGCAGCTGTGGCAGGCATCTTCAGTGTGACTCCTCTGAAGATGCCGGCCACAGCTGCTGGCGAAACGTCAGGAAAGAAAATACCAAGACCACGGTCATACAGCCCGGATAACCTACAAGAACCAAACATTAAAATATTTATCTTGCTTTTCAACCACTGGATCTCTCCCCACGACTGACCTACAATTCAAATAAACACTCCTAGTAAAAAGCCACCCTAAAAGCAAAGGCAAGTACACAAAAAATACACCAGTGAGAATAAGGGAGCAAGCATAAAGCTGTTTTTGGAGATAAAGAAGACTTAACACGTACATGTTGTTTTCAGCGTAATGATTTAGATAATTTCTTAGCTACTTCCAAAGAACGGAAGGGATGGGGGGATCTTAGAATGGGGGTCGCTTGAGGGCCCCCCCCCCACGACGAGGCCAGGAAAGGTTCAGCCTCATAGCTCTCACCCTCAGGACCATTCGAGTTTCGCTGGGGCGTGTGCAGTGTGCGACCCCCAAAACACATGAAGGAGGCACACCCCTCGATCCCGGTACTTCTTCTAACAGACAGTCAGACGGGGCGACTCCATCTGAGCACCCTCCCCACAAAAAATGGGGGGGGGGAGAGTGAAAAACGGCCGCCCCCAAGTCAACAAAAGACTCACCGGCATCCCCTCAGCCCCTCTCTCTCTCTCTCGGCCCGTTGTGACGTCACCGGCACGCGCCGAAGGGAAAGAGAGCAACAACTGTCGCCGGTGACGCCATCACCTTCGCGCGCGGCGTGAGGGGAACGGACGTCATACGTGCGCGTCAAGCTCGTGGCTTGTTTCCTGCCTCGGAGACCACGCTTGTCTGGTAGGAAGGTTAGACGGTAGAAGCGGAATTAAATGCAACGACTAGGGAGGTAGAAAAGGAAGGAACGTGCTGAGGCCTCCACTCGGAGTAGGTGGGGCTTGGAAGGGAAGAGGCGGGGCTTGGGTGGCGGAGGTTTGTGGTGGAGCTAATGGGGAATCCGGATCGGATACGTTTACACTGGAGCCCTGAACCATGTCTATTCCTATCCTACTTTTCTTTCCCCAGTAATTCGGGGAAAGGGAAATTAAACGGGCTATATAAAAACACTCTTAGAAGAAACTGTTTCATAACATAGTTTCAGAGGGTAGCCGTGTTGGTCCGCAGTAGAACAGTTAAATTTGAGTGCCGTAAAGAGCTTCAGGGTGCAAGCTTTCGAGAATCAAAGCTCCCTTCTTTGGACTCAGTAGAATAGAAGTGGAGATCTGAGTCCTTTTATCCTAGCCGGAAGGTGGGTGTTCAGATTGCTGAAGTCGAGTTAATTCACAAGTTCAGAACAATGGATCCCCAGGGGTGAATAGGGGCACAGGATTTTTATCACACTACAGATGCTAATTTTCTGCTCCCAAGCATTTCCCCTCTGCTCTAATCAAGCTGATTACAATATGCATTGCACTTTTGCAAGGATTCTTGACAACACCCCTCCCACTTTCTGACTAGGATAAAAGGATTAGGATCTCCACTTACGTTCTGCTGCTTCTGAGGAATAGAGCTTTGCCTCTTGAAAACTTACATCCTGAAACTTTTGTTGGTTAAGGTACTACAGGACTCAAATTGAACTATTTCATAACTGGTTTTGTTTGTACTAAATGCTTTATAATAAGCTCTGATATTAAGCAAATGCATTGAATTAAATTGAAGGATGTAAAAACAAAGATTGCATATTAATTTTAGTTAAAAGAATCCTGGCAATTGCTGCTTTTCCCCCATGTACTATGAGTACCATGTTTTGAGCAAGTGTCTGTGTATGTGGTTTAGGATTCAGGTTCACCCTTCCCGATTGCTCTGTGCCTTAGTTCCACCTCTGCAAAAAGAGAATCTAGAGGGGCTTGGACTTTGTAGGGTTATTGTGAAGGTAAACTGAATTTACAAAGCTGTCTTCTTCAAAGTTGGTCCTTCTTGATTGCTGTCTCTGCACATTAAGACAAAAAAGCTATATGGTTAAAGAAATGGAAGCAGCATGATGGAAGTGTAGCTGGGGCTTCTCAACCTTTACCACCTGAAACAGCTATTTCAGGCTGGTCACAAGACTCCTTGCAGTATTTCATGAAATTCTCTCCTTGCAGTCAAAAACCTTGACATCCTCAAAGTCATGGGGCTCTTGGGTTGGTGCACGCATAGTGCAACCAGCTTTAAACGTTCCTTTCTAGCACTGAAGCAGCAGAAAGTGCATGTGCCACTTTCTCAACTGGGCCTTCCTGGCTACTGATTAAACTGGTCCAGTGTCACTTCAAAGACTAACATCATTTATTCCAGTATTAGCCTGTTCCGACAAGCTACTCCTGGAATAAATTATGTTACTCTTTAAAGTGCCGCTGGACTTCAGCTTAATTTCCTGCAACAGATGAACATGGCTACCTCTTGACTACTAATCTATACTAAAGGCTCAGAAACCTTTTCTTAGAGCAGGTCTGGCAAAGCTGAACCTTCCTTTGGAAGCAGCACCAGGATGCTTATTTTTCCCAAAGCAAGGAGGAGTATCCCACTGTTATTTTTTTCCACATAATTCATTTAAAAATATGCATATTAAAAATGGCCTGTCATTGAGTATGAAATGTGTTGGGAGGGGAGTACCCCAGTACAGGGGGGTGTAGCTGCAAGATGGCTAGTCAGCTGCCCCAGTCCCCCTGGCAAACATAGCTCCCCACTAGAAAGTGGGGGTATTGCCTTCAATTTCTATCCAGTAGTGTCATGCAAGATCTTCAGCTCATCCCACTCTAGTACTGGATCGATAACCCTTAAGTTAATTGAGAAGGGGATGGGACTCCATAGACTATGAAGTGGGCATCTATTGAACATAGGAACACTGTCTTTGCAAACCACCTGGTGTGTAACTCCTCTTCTTAGGTAACTGCAAAGAGTGTGTCATGGCTGGGCCACTGAGATGGCTCCGGCAGTTGCCTCCCCTCCTTCGTTACTCTGACTTGGGAACTGCGAGGTCTTTGCTGCAGGCTGCTCAGAATATGCAGGGCCCTGTGCTGAATGACTGCAGCCAAGGCAGGGCCTGGCAGATGTTGCAGGCCAGGCACCTTGCTGTCAAAAAAGCCAAAGGTAAGAAAAGGAACCAGTGTACCAGCACATGCATTTCTGGGTATCATTTGGGCAGTCATGTACTAGCTTACATTTTTTTTCAGGCTTGTTGTGGCTGGAAGATTTCCCAGCTTCCTTCACTTAATAGAAGGTCTGTGATTCAGTACAGGTTCAGGTCCCAGTTAGAGGAACTTGGATAACTGGTGTTGGGAAAAGCCTTTGCTTGAGAAGTCCTGCCAGTCAGAGGAGACATGGTATAAAATTGCTTTTGGTAAATTAGTTGTGTTGCTAACCCAAAGGGGTTGAAGGACCTTTCCTTTGAAGAAGCACTTGAGGATTTTTAGAAAAAAGAAGACTAAGGCTGGGGAGAATGCGGTAGAGTTTTTAAATGTTCTGACCAGTATGCAGATTATAGACGGAGAACTTTCTGTCCATGTTTAATGCACAGGAAGGCATCCACTGATAATGATTGACAGTTTATTCAGTACAGATTAAAACAAAGTATTTATTTTCACAGCCTGTAATTAATGTCAAGATGTCATGCTGGCCACTGGCTTACATAGTTTTTTTTTTTTTAAAATAAATATTTTTATTGATTTTTAACAATAAATAGGGGTACAGAAGGTAAAAAAGGAATGGTGAGGATAAAAAAAAAACAAGCAACAAATTATACAAATAGTGATTAGCGGTGTAACGCATTGTACTACCCCCTTGAATCTTGTATTAATATTGCTATTTTCTAATGGCTTACATAGTTTTAAAGGGGAATTTAACAAATTTCCAAAGATGGGTATATTAGTGGCTGTTGGATGTGAGAGCTACATGGAACCTCCATGTTCAGAGGCAGTATACTTCCAAATAACCGGTGTTAGGGGCAACAGCAGGGGATGAATGTTGCTTTTGTGCCCTTTTTGCTTCTGGTAGGCCACTGAAAGAAACAGAACGAGGTTGGTTTGATCCAGCAGGGCTGCTCTGTTATTCTTGGGGATTGCTGCTGACTGAAGAGTTTGGGGGAATTGCATGCCAAGGGCTCAGTATGTTGGGGAGTTCTTGCCCAGTGAAATGAATGGGGACTGTGCAAGAGTATTGCTGTGATGTAGGGGAACAATTTCTTTCCTGTGCTATATTAATTCCTTTGGGAATCTCTGGGCACTTTTTCAGCGAAAGGGAAAGGCCAGGCTCGAGTGAATATCAAAGCTGCTTTAGTGGAGGACATCATCAACTTAGAAGAAGTCAACGAGGAAATGCAAACTATGGTTGAAGCCCTGAAAGAGGATTTCGGCAAAAATTTGAGCATAAGAACCTCACCAGGTTAGTTGCTTTCTATCCCTGGCAGCTTCCTCAGACTCTTCTGCGTGGGAGGAGGTGGTGTAGCCCCCCCAAAAGTTTTACATTACAGATTAGAAGTCTGGGTAAGTCAAATGATGGAAGATCTGGTACCTTGCGGTGCAGTTTGGGACCAGGGGTGGGGTCCTGATTTGCCTCAACTGAGAATATTTTTTTAAACTTTCATCTGGCACAATACTGGCTGCATTTAAAGAATGTGATTTTTTAAAAAAAAGAATAGGAACATTTCTTGTTAAGAGGAGAAAAGTGGCCACTTGAGTCTCTGGAAAGAGTGCCCTTCCAACCTCTGTCTTCGTGACTTGCTCACCGCTGCTCACTTTCAGTCTTACTAGGCTTAAGTTCCTCTGAAAATAAAAGCCCCACTAACAGCTTAAGGCTGTGAGTGCACAAGGGGCTCAGAGGAGGTAACTTGAGGAAGTTAGGCATTAATCATTCTAAGGAAACATTCTGGAGCATAAAAAACCCATCCTTATTCAGCCTGTGCATTTCTGATGCTTTCCATGCAAGGAGACTGGCCTTGGCCCTCCAACTCTTCACCAGTGGAGGAAGGCTTCAAACTTGGCTAAGGAAACTGGTTGTATACATGTACACTGTAACCATGTCTCTGTTGGTTAAAGGTAAAGGTAGTCCCCTGTGCAAGCACCGGGTCATTACTTACCCATGGGGTGACATCACATCCTGACATTTACTAGGCAGACTATGTTTACGGGGTGGTTTGCCATTGCCTTCCCCAGTTGTATACACTTTACCCCCAGCGAGCTGGGTACTCATTTTACTGACCTCGGAAGGATGGAAGGCTGAGTCAACCTTGAGCCAGCTACCTGAAACTGACTTCTGTTGGGATCAAACTCAGGTCGTGAGCAGAGCTTTTGCCTGCAGTACTGTAGCTTACCACTTTGTGCCACAGGGCTCTTGTTTCTTAAAGAGGAAATCCTTTATTTCAATCCATTTCTTTAAAGTCCCCCCCCCCCCCGAAATATGGCAGCCCCACTAAGGAAGGCTGGTTGGCTGTGGCCTTTCAGGGGACTATGAAGACATTTGCCTCTCCAGCTACTCCACTTAGCATAACTGGAAGCTCTGGAAACACCCCTTTATCTTCTGTGGTCCTGGTCCAGCAATCTCTTGCAGGCATTGGGAGAATGGATGGGCCATGGTTAAGTAGCAGAGCATCTTCGTTGCATGTAGAAAGTCCCAGACTCAATCCTCAGCACCTCTAGTTAAAAGAATTAGGGCACAGGTGATGCCAAAAACCTGAGACCCTGGAGAGTTCTGCTAGTCAGAGTAGATTATACTGACTTTGCTAGATCAGTGATTTGACTCAGTATAGAGCAGCTTCATGTGTACTTCTGTGTATTAAATCAGCTCCAAATGCCTGTTAACTTGTTCACACAGGAGCGCCACGTGGGTAAAAGAGCAAGCGGAGAGTCCCTGCCCGGATGCTTAGTACTCATCAAACACATTATCTGCTTTCAGGAATTACTTTGCAGCAGAGGGCTAGGAGTTTGGTTTTTCTTCTTCTAATGACATTGTTTTTCACAACAGCAACTGTGAAGGTATGGAAGGCCCTGCTGGCATTCCAGTAGTTATACTACAGTTGAAGCTGTATTGTCAGAACTTCTCCCCAAGCAGTTTACTGGGCAACAGAACAAGTGCTGCCGAAGAGTCCTTACAAAATTCTTTCTTCACCCTGAGCTTGACCAGGAAGGATCCGTTTTTGCTAATAGCTTCCTGCAGAAGGCCGTTACAAGTGGGAGATGTCAGAAGCATCTAAGCAAACTGTTTGCAGATGTGACAAGGAAGGGAGTTGTCAGTTACTAGCAGGGCCGGGCAGGAAAGTTGCAATTGCCACTAAATTAGCCTCTTGCAAATTGCCTTCAGGATTTGGGGGGGGGGGAGGGAGACACACAGGGGCATATTTCGCTAAAAGCATAGATCTGTGTGGCCAGTGAGCAACTCCTAACGGTCTTTAAAGAATGTTGTTCCATAAAGAGAGCCTGACTCAGTTTTACCTGACTGGAATGAATGCTATGCTATAGCATCCTTTTGGCTAAACTGTATTTCACATGATGCAGCCGCAAATGTGAGCCTCATCTCTGGATGCATTACTCTGGAGCCCTTTTACAAGTTGTCTCCTTGCACTTAACTCCTTATCTCTCTGTTCCAAGGGCATCCTTTCCCCCCCTCAACCTTTCTGGCTAGTAACATTCTGTATAATAGCAAACCAACTTGCATAGTATGGCCACTCTATTGTATATAAAGCATTCAACTTTAATGTTCATACAACATCTATATTCCTAACATCAAAAACATCTAACATAGAATATAAAGCAAAAACACCCGTGTTTCTCCACAACCAGTGTACTTATACCTATGATAATTATCTAAATATACACAAAACTATTTCATATTAATACAATGTTTGTACAATTTTTTAAAAAGACGATATATGTATTCATAGATGGCTTGTCGCCTATATGGAGTAAGGTCTTATAGATCACCAATGGCTTTTAGCCTATATGGAGTTTGTTTATGGTCTCATTGATCAGTCTTATGTGGAGAGTCCAGAAAATGCCAACAAGATGGACGCTCTCCTCCAGAGGCACATAAAACCATTTCGTGTGAGACACTTCCTCAGTAGTATTCCAAAATCTTGATCTCGTGTTTAAGGCGTATATTTTCTCTACCTTTTAAGAAGAATCAAACCGTCTTACAATCTCCTTCCTCTCCCCACAACAAACACCTTGTGAGGTAGGTGGGGCTGAGAGAGCTCTAAAAGAACTGTGACTAGTCTAAGGTCACCCAGCTGGCTTCATGTGTAGGAGTGGGGAAACAAACACAGTTCACCAGATTAGTGTCCGCCACTCATGTGGAGGAGTGGGGAATCAAACCCGGTTTCCAGATTAGAGTCCGCCACTCCTAACCACTATACCACACTGGCTGTCTTGGGAGAAGGAGGCTGTCTTGGGAGAAGGAGGACCTAAAAGATGTTCCTATTAGGAGAGTATTATTCTGTGCTAGACCTCCAGAAAGGAAACTGTATGGACACAGGGTAATGGTCATTGCCCTTGATTTTGTGTTGGCATCCCACCCCTGTGATTACTCGGTGTGGGCTCTCGTGAGTTACTTTTCCTTCATTTCATTATCAAGGTGAAATTCCCAAAATGGTGCACAGAATTGTGTAAAAAAACAAAACAAAAACCAGAACCCCATAAACAGAAGATAAACCATTAAGACAGCTGGTCAGCAGAAAAGAAGCTCTCCACTCAACAATGACTGCAGGAAGGCCTCTAGGTCAGAAGAGAGGCTCTCAACAGCCTGTGCTGTGTTGGTTTCCGCAAGTGCCCAAATACCAACAGGTATTGTCACAATTGCATTGTCTTCTTTCAGGATCTCTCGATCACATCATTGTTGCAACCGAAGATGGGAAGTTTCCTTTAAACCAGCTTGGGCAGGTGTCCCTGAAGTCTCCCCAGCTCATCCTCGTCAACATGAGCAGCTTCCCAGAAGTAAGTGGATTCTGTGGAGGGGCTCCAAGAAGGCCAGGTTCCGGCATGCAGGCAGGGTCGTGCAGGAAGAGTGCTCAAGAACCTGAGAGCCAGCCAGTCCCCAGTTCAAGTCCCATAGGCGTGACCTCGCTGGGTGACCTTCCCCTTTGAGTCACTCCACAAAAAACCTTGGTGTAAGCTCCAACTGCAGTATGCTTCAGGGAGGGGTTGGGGCTGCTTTTCATGCAAACAGGGTCCCATGTTCAATCCCTGGCAGCTTCAGGAAAAGAATCCCAGGCAGAAGGGGCTGGGAAAAGCTTTTCTGTGCCTGTGACTCTGGAGAGGGCTGCTGGTCAAAGTGGACTGCACTGAGCTTGATGGACCAATGGCAGAGACCCTAAAAGGCCACTTCTGGCTGCAGAGAGATGCTTTGAAAGTATTTGCTAAAGTTTCAGAAGGGTGGCTGTTTGATGGGGTGGACTTGAGTCAACTGTCTGGCTCCTCACCCCTCCTCAAAGGTATCTAAAACAACCCTTTTGTACATATATAGTAAGTTACACAGGGTGCCGAATCCCGCATTTCACAATGGATAATTAGGATTGCCCGAACAGAGCTTTTCAAAAGTCTTTCCCCCTTCAGCACCAGCAACCTGGCCTTTGAAAGAAACTTAGTGCCACACCATATCACAGCCTGTCACCTTTGCCTCACATCAGTGGTGGTGGATGCATCGTGAGCCTTTCAGACACAGCCTGAAAATCTGCAGCTGTAAAGAACAAGCAGCGTGCTAATCCCCTTTATTTTCACACTTGCCCGCTGCAATGTGGAACGAGTTAAACAGTTTAACTCTTCCCTTTATGCTTCTGCCACGTGGGATCTTTGGCATGCAAAAGACTCTCCCGAATCTTTCATCTTCTTTCGCCCTTTGCTTTGCAAAGTCCAGGCGCTCCTCCCTCCCCTTGAGACTTTTCTGTGGTTTTTTGATCTGTGTTGCCTCAAACCATCAAAAAAAATTTTTTTGTTTTTTTTACGTTTTCATTTTTGGTTTTCGCTTTCTTCCACTACCCCCCACTCCACTCCAGCCGCTTCACTGATACCGTGATACCAAGGGGGAGGCTGTACTGTGCAATTCAGTTTGATCAAAGCAGTCCGCGCCAATGTCACTTCCTGGTCTCGCTAGTAACCCAACTAAATGTTTCCATGTTCTGTCAAGATGGATTGCTCCCCATTGATGGAGAGCTCTGGCGTCTGGTAATAATTATTTACTAATTCCTTCTGCCTTTTTGATCTTGGCTTTGCAGAGCGCAGCTGCAGCTATCAAGGCCATCCGAGAAAGTGGAATGGACCTGAACCCGGAAGCCGATGGGCCGGTAATTCGGGTGCCCATTCCTAAGTAAGCAATTTCAGTGACTCTCTGTCTCCGTGCACTGCAGGGAATGCGATGTCCTGGGCTAGCCTAGGAGATTCTAGTTCGCGTCCTGGATTTTGCTGTCGGAGGAGGAGGGGGATCCCCAAAGCTTCAGAAGCACATCCTGAGGAATGGCTTCCAGATACCTGAGCCGTCGGCCAGAGGCTTATGAGTCCGTCCTTTTTGTCTGCTTTTCTTTCCCCCTGACCTGCAGGAGGTGTTTTGGTGGTGGGTGGCTCACGGCCTCTGCTGGGCCTCCCAGGCTGCTGCTGGTTTAACTTCAAGAAACAAGATTTGGGTGGAGGTGGAAAGAGCTATGTAACGATACCAGATCAAGATCACATTTCAGCTTTCCTGTGGTGCTATTGAAAAGTTATCATGATGAGAGCAATGGCGTGTTCTGGACATCTAAAAACCTTGGCCCTGAATTAGTCCAAGAACAGAACCTAGCCCAATCCCTGGGCTGGTGTACACATTTCAGAAACAGCCAGCCATTACCAAATTCAGTCAAACCAGTATTCCAGCCTGCATTGTGCCAGCTTTAACTCCATTCCTCCAAAAGGTGGGCTGGACAGAAGAGATTTTTAGTGAAGAAGAAGTTCCAATAGACTGTAGTACTTGTAAAAAAATGGTAGGGAATCTTAGTGCTGGGAACATTTTTCAGCTCTGCAGAGCTGGTGCCTAAACACTTGTGAAGAAGAAGAGTCGGTTTTTATATGCCGACTTTCTCTACCACTTAACGGAGACTCAAACCGGCTTACAATCACCTTCCCCTCCCCACAACAGACACCCTGTGAGGTAGGTGGGGCTGAGAAAGCTCTTAATAGAACTGTGACTTTGCCCAAGGTCACCCAGCTGGCTTCATGTGTAGGAGTGGGGAAACAAATCCAGTCCACCAGATTAGCCTCTGCCGCTCATGTGGAGGAGCAGGGAATCAAACCCGGTTCTCCAGATCTGAGTTCACCGCTCTTAACCACTGCACCACGCTGGCTCTTGTGATGCTTGCAAACGAGGGAACGGAAATGAGTTTCTAGTCCTGCCTTTTAACAACTGTTACAAAGGAAACTTTATCTTTGGCAAGTCTTTGATGGGAACATTTAGGGCAGTTACCTCTGGTGAAGCATGAAAGGTGGTTAAAATATTCTGAATTGTGTGTGCATGCCAAGGGGCGGGGGAGATGGTGCTCAGAGAATCAAACCCAGTTCTCCAGATTAGTCTACCGCGCCAAACCACCACTCTTAACCACTACACCACGCTGGCTGTCTGGCTAACCAATGCTGCGGACATAAAAATCTATCGTCGTGCTCTTGGTCACATTTTTATCTTCTCCTTCCTCCAAAGAGCTTGGAGATATATGTGTAGTGTACTTCCACTACATGACCACCTTTCCCAGAGTCTGGTTCAGACCACTCAGAATTGCCTCTACTGATAGGCAGTGATTTATTTATTTGACTTCTAACCCGCCCTCAATCCCCAACCGAAGCTGGACTCTGGGCGGATTCCAACAGTTCATTACAATAAAACAATTTCAAAATCTATCATTTCTTAATTAAAATTAAAACAAGAATAATTCTGCAGGGCCTCTGGCAAGTGCCAGTCTTTCCCAGCGCCTGACACCCAAGGGCCTTTAACGGGAGATGCCAGGGACTGAACCTGCTATGTAGGTGCTCTGCCACTCAGCTACTGCCCTTTGCCCAGTTGATTAGTCTGAGAGACTGACCAAGGTCACACAGAGAGCTTCTCAGCAAAGTGGGGATCTCAGCCTGGTCATACCCAGACACTCGAATCATTATACCATCCTGTCTTGTTCTTTCTGGCAAGGTGTTATTTGCAACCGGGTCTTGGGCAGCCCGGCTCTTTTGGCTATATCCTGCAAGGCAGCCCTTTCATGTCTGCTGCCTCCTTGCAACAATATTATGCTGGGTTGGTTTGAGAGAACATGATGGAATGCTGTTTGGAAGCTGCCTAGTTTCATAGCAGCAGCATCCCCGGTGGACCTATAAGCAACCATTATCGCTTGGCTCAGGACTCTGCAGCAGTGAAGCACACACAGAGCTTTAGCAAAGCAATTGTATCCTGCTTTTCAGAGATCCCCAGCTACAGATAGATGAAGAATAGCCCTTCCTTTCATGATTCTCATGCATTTTGCTCAGAGGTGTCTATTCTGCCCCAGCTATACCAGTCCCATTCTAGTTAACTGCAGCTCCAAGACTTCCTCCCGCACTCTCCCTTTTTCTATTCCCTGCCCCTCCCTTCTCTTCTTCCCCCCACCCTTCTGAAGGAGACAGCTATTATCCCCCTAATTGCAGAGGATTTGGGGTGGCTGCATGGCAGCTTGATTGTTAGCGAGTTCCCAGGTCATCCTCCGATTTGAATTACAAGGGAGGAGAAACCCAGGAACGGGCAAGAAAGACTGCCGTAATGTTTCTCTCGCATTGTCTTTTGTGGCAACAGGACTGGAAGCCGGCTGGTTCTCTCTGGAGCTGTTTCTGGTCATTGGAAGCTGAGCTTCAGATATTGCCTTATCTACTACTGGCATTAGCAGACTAGTTTTCCTTTGGAGATCATTGTGTGGGGCCATGTCTCAGAATATAGGGGTAACCAGGGACATAAAGGGATACCATCAGTCCTTATCAGAGGTTATTTGGTTATCTTAAGAGTAGGTAAAAGGTAAAGGTAGTCCCCTGCGCAAGCACCAGGTCATTGCTGACCCATAGGGTGACATCACATCCCGACGTTTCCTAGGCAGACTATGTTTACAGGATGGTTTGCCATTACCTTCCCCAGTCATCTACACTTTACCCCCAGCAAGCTGTGTATTCATTTTACCGACCTCAGAAGGATGGAAGGCTGAGTCAACCTTGAGCCGGCTATGTGCTCAGGTCATAGATATGTGAAAATCTTGGAATATGTATAATGGTTAGAAGGGTGTATCTTTACTTGGAATTGCACTGTTACACGTCTCTAAATTCCACAAATATGCCAAATAGTACAGTATTATATACTAAGTTATCCATTATGCATTTTATGTTGTTAAAGTTATACATTATGTTGTTTATGTTGTTAAAGCAGTAACTTAGGTTTGCGTTGATAAGAAAGCATTTCATATATTTCCTTTTAAAAAAGCCAGAAAACGCCCCAGCATCAAAATTTTGATTAGGCTGAGAGTGGTTTTTCCAGATTTTAGTCCAACATGTGATCATACAAATAACATGTTGCAGACAAAATTAGTCACATTTTAAGCATATGTCTACCATGGAGTTATGCAGAGTTGTTGATTCTCTTATGTGAAATTCTTCATACTTCATAGTGTAATACCTGGCTTTTAAAAGCATTTCACTCATTTCAAGAGAGTGAATATTTCACAGAAGTTGTTTGTACAGCTTACCCCAATTTCCAGTTTTTTCCATTGGAAAAAATTGGGAAAAGGTCCTTGGTGGAAAGTTGGGGCAGGGACACAATTTGTTGTCCAAATTTTTCCAGGCTTTCACATCTGTACCTAAGAATCCTCAGTCGGGGTCTCTGACAACCCACTGCCTCCTTCCCTCTGCACTTGTTCACCATCAGCTAAGGAAGCCAGTTTTCTGCACCGCTCCTGGCCTTCTTGTTTGCCAGAAAGCTGCTGTCTCAGGCACCCTCGCCTTGTCCTTTTCCCCCTTTGCCATTTGGCTTTGATGCCATTCACAATTCTTCTCCCAAACATGAATTTTAAACAATGTCTGTCCTGCGGCCCAGGGTGGCTTACAGCAACTGAAATGCATGCATTGTGTGCCCACTGAGGCCTTGTTCTGTTTGTCTATCGCTTGTCAGAGTCACCCGGGAGCACAGGGAGAAGCTGACCACGCTTGCCAAACAGCTGACCCACAAGGCCAAGGAGTCCCTGCGGAAAGTCCGCGCCAAGGCAGTCAACCAGACCAAGAAGGCCAAGAGCACCGTGTCGGAGGACACCATCAGGTTGATTGAAAAGCAGGTACCTATCCATTTATTGGTGGCATTGTCACCCGAGGCCCTCCAGCTGTACAACCTGGCATCTACAGGCAACTGCACCAAAAACCAGCACCCAAAAAACCACACACAATGGTGTAAATACAACTTGTGTGGATATGATATTACCCAGAACTTGGGGCTGTAAGCACCACAGAATGCATTGGGCATGCTGCTGCACTGATATCCCTTCTATGGAAAGGAAGAACGGTGTGCAAAGCAAGTGGTTTCTTTGGGCAGGCATGTTGACATGATATAGTCCTCTGGAGGAGATGACTATGCCATATGTCCTTTCTAAACCAAACTGCATCTAAATTACCAAGATGTTTCTGGGTAAACTGACCATCTAACTTCAAGCGTTCAAAGCCCTTAACTTAAATTGGCCAAGTCGCCCATACCATAACCCTGTAGTGTAGGTCAGTATTGTCTCTCTATTGCAAGGGGAGGGAGACTGGCACTAGCCTGAAGCCACCTCCTCACTTAACGGCCGAAGCAAGCTAGTATCAGGAGCTTTGTGCCTCAGTTTCTTAGCTGTTATGCTGTGCCGCTTCTTACTGCGGCGAGAATCAGGATGAAGGAGCCAGTGGTGAGAAAAGCAATTATGCTGCCAGTTCACTACATGTAACAACGAGGGAATGCCGGCAGCTGCCCTCAGCAGTCATCCTTCATGATCCTATAACCATCCAGCAATAGGCATTTTATGCATGGTCGCTTAACCCTCCTTTATTCCCTGTTTCAGCCAGGATCAAATTTTTGGGAATGCACGTTACCTCATTCCTTAGAAGCTCAATGCTGCTTCAACACAAAACGAACCCGGCTTTTCCCATTCCTCTTCTGGACTGAGTCAAACAGTTCTTCCTGGCTCATTCCAGAGCCACAGAGCGAGTGTACACCTTTCTCGGGATGAGCTTCGCCCCACCCTTTTCCAAACCCTTCTTCAAGGCAGCCAAAGAGGGGAAGCACAGAAGATTAGGTTCTCTCACAGCCAATCACGAAGCAGTGTAAAGAGGCATGGATTCAAGTGCTTCCTGCTACCTCAGAGCTCTTTCTGAGCAAAAGAAAGGCTTTTTTAAAACGAGGCTTGGATTTCTCCCACCCCCCTTCTTTCAGATTGCTCCACTTTTTGTTTTTTGTTCTTAAAATGCTTTTTTGTGCCGCAGTTGGGTCTGGGGGGGAAGGGAGTCTTCTCTCAGGGTGAGTTGAGAAGTCAGCCAATTACAGAGCAGCATTTAAAGGGGTGGGACTTGATTTGAACTTGGGAGGCTGCTTTTCTGTATTCATGCCTCCATTAGCACACAGTTTCATCCCTGATCATTCCAGCCAATGCATACAGTTTTCCCCAACCCGGGTTACTTTGATCCTGGCTGAAACGGGGAATAAAGGAGGTTAAAGCGACCATGCATAAATGACCATAGACAGGCTTGGGGGGCATTAAAAGAGGCAAACACAAGATATAAACCTGGCTGCCACTTTTATTCGCTCTTGAAATCTGGAGGAGATTGTGTGTTTGCTTCCAAACATATTGATACCTTCCCCTTTTCAAAAGGAAAGCATTCATGCCACTATTTGTATCTGCTTCAATCACACTACTGCAGATCCAGCAAATGACGGACGACACCTCGGATGAGATGGACAAGCTGTTGGCGGCGAAGACGAAGGAGTTGCTCGGGTAGCGCATGCCGGAAGGGTGGGTGACTGGGAGCCATGAATCGCCACAGACCTCCTCTGTCACTGCTGGTTTGCCACAGCCACTCGAGTGCAGTTTTGAGCCCCGAGCAGCCGACTTGCGCTTCCATCCAACCTGCGTGAAACTCTGTGGATCAAGGCTTGACATTGGAGGAGCTTCTGTCCTCCCCCCACCCCTGGTTTGGCATTAACCAGCGACTCTCAAAGGTGGCTTATACCTTGTTCAAAGCAGGACACATACCTTGGCCACCTCCTGCAATCCCAGGAGCTGCTGGGTCCTGGGGATCAGGATCTTTTTCACTACTTCACCGGTGGAGTTATGGTGAAATGCAGCCACGCAGAGACCAGATGGAGTATTTAATCTTGCCCAGGAGAGGCTCAGGCTAATTGTGCTTGCAGTGGCAATGAGGCTACCTCAGCTGGGTTGGCCCTTTCTGGAGTAACTGCCTGCTCTTTTCTGCCTGGCTTGCAAATTCTCCTGGGCTCAGTGCAGGGGTGAGGAGGCAGCACACCTCACTGGCTGCTACGTGAACCTTCCAGGAATCTCATACGTGAAATAAAATCTGACGGGAGCTGTGAAGCCTCAGGATTCCCCTTCACACCACTGAATCTTTGGGGAATTGCCACACCCAGAGAAACTGGGGTTCAGGTGTTGGGGGAGTCAGTTGTGACCCCACTGAACTTGGGCCATTGCTTGTCTTGTGAGTGTGCTAGCCGGTGCTGCGTCTTGGATGGCCATGCTTCCTGTGATCCTGTGGGCCATCAGGCCCTGCTGCCATTCTTCATTAGAAATAAGGTGCGTGAGGATGCGAATAGGCCATGAATGCAGAGAAGGGGAAAGCATGGTATTGGATGCAAAAATAATCTTCCTTATGAAACCCTGCTTTCATTTTAAAAAGAAGTTGCTAGTCCTCATTGGTGTACAGTTTATGCTGAAAAGTGTCTGGTTAGTACTCTGGATTCTTTGGAGTCAGAGGTGGTGGAAGACTTCCATTGGTTGTGCCCTGTATAACACTGGGCCCATCCCCAATATCCAAATATTCTTCATTTCCATAATTTGCAGGATTGGAAAAAAATTAGCACTGGATATATGCAGTCCTGCTAATGTGTTGTGAAGAAGGACCTGGTAACCCTAGCACTGGGCCCCCCTTTGTCTCCTGGCAACCAATATTTTTAGACCCAGTCCACCACTGGCTGGGAACCTTGGCAGAGAATAGTTAGAGGAGCAGGAGGTGGCACGTTAGTTTCTTACAAACTGCTAATCTCAGGTTATGGTCTCCCTGCCCCCCAATCATCTGCATATCGTGTAGAGGTGGTAATCGGACAAAGGCAAGCAGTGATATTCAGATGGGATTTGTGGGGCCACATCCTTTATTAGTTTTGTGTTTGTGCCAGGGGACGGCTGCTCCTCTTTTGTAAAGGAGCGTTTAGAGGTCCCAGCACCTGTTGCCTTTTTACTGCTCTGTGTGTGTGTGCGCGCGCCCCGTCAAGCCACAGCTGACTTATGGCAACCCCAAAGGGTTTTCAAGGCAAGAGACGTTCGGAGGTGGTTTTCCATTGCCTGTCTCCGCGTGGGCTGAGAGAGCTCTGAGAGGACTGTGACTGGCCTAAGGTCACCCAGCAGTCTTCACATGGAGGAACGGGGAATCAAACCTGGTTCTCAAGTTTAGTCCACCACTCTTAACCACTACATCACGTTGGCTCTCACTGCTCTAGAGTGCTGTAAAGACCTGCCCATCTTGCCCTGGCAGAACTCATAGGGCATCTCTGCAGAGGAGAGACGACACACGCAAGTCCCAAACAGCAAACTATGTCAGTACTTAGGCATCATGTATTACTCTACTGGCTTGTGGTAGGGGAAGTACATGCACACTCCTTTTTTTGCAGCTAGGGTAAGGGCAGAGGGGGAGATTTTGTTTGATAAATGTGCAACTGGCTAAAAGTTCTGAACTGAAAGCAATTTGCTGAACTAGGTGAGGACCGTAGGCATTCTTTCCCCCTTCCATTCATTTATCAAGAGGCGCTTCTGGCCAGAATACACAAAGCAAAGAAATTGTTGAATGTGGGGTCCAAAAGAGAGAGGAAATCTTTCATTTCTGCCTCCTTTCTTCCCAACTTCTGCAAACATGCAAAAGTTTAAACGTACTGCTTTGTTTATTTGGAAAGCACAAAGGACGCCGAGCCACTGAGACCAGCAGGCAGGGAGGAGGCTGACTTGAAAATACTTGTGCACGCTCTCTCCCAACCACCAACAACGGCAGAAGTACCAATGTATGCAGGGCAAGGGGGCAGGATCTGTGGGACATGCTTGCTTTTGCGAGAGGCATTCTGTTCCCCAAAGACACACACATTTGCTTCCTTTGTCATTTATGTGTGTGCCGTCAGCTCACAGGATTTATGGCTACCCCATAGGGTTTTCCAGGCAAGAGAAACTCGGAGGTGGTTTGCCATTGCCTGCCTCCCTGTGTAATACATGCAGCATGAATTGCCAAGGTTTGTTTGAAAGGGTTTCCCTGATGGAGACACAGGAAGGACATGCTTCGCGCTAGGATCCAGTTGCTCAGCGTTGGCAGAGTTCCATCCTCAGAGCGATGAAAGAAAAACCTCCCGCTGGTGGCGAAGGGGGAGCTGGCAACCCTATGCATAAAACAATTTTATAATACACTCCTGACATCTATATACATGTTATACAAGGCAAAAGAAATATTTAGTCCACGTGTGTTAAAACAGTTGCCAGCTCACACCTTGTGTATGATATCAAGCTTCTCAGGGTGTGTATAACATCAACAAGCGTGAAAGACAGGAGTTTGTCATGCAGGTGCCAGCCAGTTGCTTGATTCGAACTCAGGCCCACCCTTGGCTTTTTTGGGGGGAGGGAGAATCAGCCCTCCCTCCAGGCTGTTGAAAGCCAACCGCAGTCCCAGCAGAGATGAAGCACATGAAGCTGCTTTATACTGAACCAGACCCCTGGTCCATCAAATCCAGTATTGCCCCAGGGGAGGGGCTGTGGCTCAGTGGTAGAGCATCTGCTTGGCATGCAGAAGTCCCAGGTTCAATCCCCGGCATCTCCAGTTAAAGGGACTGGGCCAGTAGGTGATGTGAAAGACCTCTGCCTGAGACCCTGGAGAAGCCGCTGCCGGTCTGAGCAGACAACACTGACTTTGATGGACCCAAGGGTCTGGTCCAGTTCACATCACCTACTGGCCCAGTCCCTTTAACTCACTGGTTCCCAACCAGAGGTTCGTGGACCCCCAGGAATCCGCGAGAACTACATTAAGGTCTGCGAAAAAAAGTTATAAACCCATAATAAATTAATATTTTCAATTAAAAGTTCTCTATTATAAAAATATATATTCAAATATTATTCTAAGTTTAATGTTTAACTAACAGTTGTGATTAAAGTTTATTTTCAAATTCTCTGAATTTTTATTTTGTACCTTGGGGTCCCTGCACCGAACAAAAAAGTCCTAGTGGTCCCTGGTCAAAAAAAAAAAAGGTTGGGAACCACTGCTTTAACTGGAGATGCCAGGGATTGAACCTGGGACCTTCTGCATGCCAAGCAGTTGCTCTATGCCGGGGATTGAGCCTGGGACCTTCTGCATGCCAAGCAGTTGCTCTACGCCGGGGATTGAACCTGGGACCTTCTGCATGCCAAGCAGTTGCTCTACGCCGGGGATTGAACCTGGGACCTTCTGCATGCCAAGCAGTTGCTGTATGCCGGGGATTGAACCTGGGATCTTCCGCATGCCAAGCAGTTGCTCTACGCCAGGGATTGAACCTGGGACCTTCTGCATGCCAAGCAGTTGCTCTACGCCGGGGATTGAACCTGGGACCTTCCGCATGCCAAGCAGTTGCTCTACGCCGGGGATTGAACCTGGGACCTTCTGCATGCCAAGCAGTTGCTCTACGCCGGGGATTGAACCTGGGACCTTCTGCATGCCAAGCAGTTGCTCTACGCTGGGGATTGAACCTGGGACCTTCCGCATGCCAAGCAGTTGCTCTACGCCGGGGATTGAACCTGGGACCTTCTGCATGCCAAGCAGTTGCTGTATGCCGGGGATTGAACCTGGGATCTTCCGCATGCCAAGCAGTTGCTCTACGCCGGGGATTGAACCTGGGACCTTCCGCATGCCAAGCAGTTGCTCTACCACTAAGCCCCGGCCCCTCCCAAAAGAGCAAACGAGGAGGAGGAGGTGTTCTGAGTTGCAGGCGAGCCCCTCCACGGAGTTTAAAAAAAAAGCAACACAACAACAACCCGCGATTGCACCCTTCAAGAGAGAGGTGATTGCTCGCCTTGTGCCAAGGGGGAGAGACGGCGACGGCGCGATTGCTTTTGTGCGGAGGCGAGGCGAGCCTCTTCTCTGATTGGGAGCTGTCCGGGCTTGCTTGCAGCCGATCGTGCGGGGCTGGCGTGTCAGAGTTTGCAAGGCGCGCCGGCATCGCTGACAGCGCGCCCCGCGCGAGAAGAGCCCGCCTCGCCGTAATCGCCGGCCTCCCAGACTCAGTGTTGATTAGACGCGCTTTCGGGGCTGGATTGAAGTGGGGGGCTTTTGCTTTTTCTTTTTTTTTTTAATCACCGCAGCGGCTCATTACGGCTTTCCCGGCGACTCTCTCGTCCTCCAGTTCTCCTTTCCGATTAGGGCCCCGTAGTCGGATGAATATTGGATGATTTCGTTACATACCAAATGCAATCAACAGTTTTGCATAAAAACCCCTGCTCTTTTTCTCGAGTTTCAATTGACCCCGGCACCCGTGGCGGTAGGCGCAATACGCATGCAAATGAGCCCGCACGGCGGCAAAATATATATATATTTGGAAAAGGAGGGGGGAATGGCACTCCGAAGCCAAATAAAACTGCTGGGTAACCTTCGGAGCCTCCAGAGATGAGCCAAACGCTTATTTTTCCTCCAAATCCCCCCCTCCGCTAGGGTTGCCAACCTCCTGGTCGTACCGGAGGGGGGAAAAGGCTCTGTGCTGCATAATATGGGAAAGAAACCGCAACAGCTGTTTACTTGTCTGTAATATACCTTGCGACATTTGCACTTACCTGGAAGCTTGAACTCTATAAAAGAAAATTGATACATCAATGATAGCTATAACGTTTAGTACTTACCTTTATTAAGTGAATTTTTGTCTTTTTATGTACTGTTTGTTATTTATGTAGTCACTGTATATATATTTTGCACCCAATATATATAACTGCATTGATAATTTGTGCTGTTGCTGTTTCTTCCCCAACCTCCTGGTAGTAGCTGGAGATCTCCTGCTAATATAACTGATCTCCAGCCGATACAGATCAGTTCACCTGGAGAAAATGGCCGCTTTGGCAATTGGACTCTATGGCATTGGACTCTAAGTCCCTCCCCCCCCCCACAAACCTCGCCCTCCTCAGGCTCTGCCCCAAAAACCTCCCGCCGGTGGCAAAGGACCTGGCAACCCTTCCCCCACACACACACACACCCTCCGCTTGCAGAACAAACTCTGGATTTCCTGACTTTCCGGGGACTTGTTGGGGGGGAGGATATTTTTTTAATACGTTTTTATCCCGCCCTCCTCCAAGGAGCTCTCGATGGCATGCATCAGTCTTCCCTCCTCCGTTTTAGCCTCACAACAATCCTGCGAGGAGGTAGGTTAGGCCGAAGGTCACCCAGCGAGCTTAAAGGCCCAGAGGGGATTTGAACCTGTCTCCCCCAGATCCTAGTCTGAAACTTCAATCACCATCCCACTGGATCAGTGGGCTTCTTTTGTAGCAAAGGGTCAATTTAAAACTATGCTGCTGCCCTTTCCCCCTCCCCCTTTTATCTTGTACAGAATTGGAGATTGCATTTCCGCCTCAAAGGATTCAAGTCAAGTCAAGTTTATTAATACGGACTTTTTGACCAGCCAGAAGTTAGTTTATCATATTGTCCAACTTGATGAAACTGTAAAAACTGTTACAAATTACAAAAATTGATTAAAAAATCTGGTATTAATAAGATATACAAAATTAGTGTGTGACACAAAAGTGGCATGCCAATTTAAGATTACTAAAAATATAAAAGTATAAAAGAGTTTTATTAATGGGACTCTCAGGCATCCCCACACACACATCTAACTATGTCTGAATGGAGCCCCATTAGGGTAGCCAACCTCCAGTTAGTAAATCTACTACTATTAATCTCCAGCCGGTAGAGATCAGTTCACCTGGAGAATGTGGCCGCTTTGCCAATTGGACTCTATGGCATTGAAGTCCCTCTCTCTAAACCCCGCCCTCCTCAGGCTCCGCCACAAAAGCTTCCTGCCGGTGGCAAAGAGGGACCTGGTAACCCTAAGCCCCATCTATGGCAGTGGGTTTAACAGCAATGCAGATGCACTGGAGCTCCACTTAGGGTTGCCAGGCCCTTAATCGCCACCAGCGGGAGGTTTTTGGGGTGGAGCC
The DNA here is from genome assembly GCF_029931775.1 of Euleptes europaea. Classification (NCBI taxonomy): domain Eukaryota; kingdom Metazoa; phylum Chordata; class Lepidosauria; order Squamata; family Sphaerodactylidae; genus Euleptes; species Euleptes europaea. The sequence continues at coordinate 36,263,217 of NC_079325.1, read as the reverse complement.
TGAGGAGGGTTGGGGTTGGGGGGAGGGACTCCAATGCCATAGAGTCCAATTGCCAAAGCTGCCATTTTCTCCAGGGGAACTGATCTCTATTGGCTGGAGATCAGTTGTAATAGCAGGAGATCTCCGGCTAGCAGCAGTCTAGCTTGAGACCTATCATTTGCTCTGGTCCTGTTAGAAACTTTAATGAAATTTTGCTGTGTATCCTTTTGATACATGTTGCTGATGAAGCCATGTGCGAAACGTGATTTGAATCTAGACAACACGTCCGGTCACCTTCCCTTTGTGGCTCTCGCCTGGGACATCTGCTCCTTCAGCTGTCTATAAGTACAACAGAAGTCCATACTGGATTATAAATATTGACTTACCTGTTTTCAGGATATTTACCTACTTTGTGTCTTTGGACATTTGAACTTGATATCATATTGGACTTCCATTATTTATTTTGTATGTGTATCTTCGTCATCCTTGTATATATATTTTGTACCTTTTGCACTATTTCACACTTTGATAAAGCTTACTTTTGTATTACAATTTGTGAGTGCTGTCTGGATCTTTCCCAGTACCTGGAGGTTGGCAACCCTAACGCCACTCCCTCCAGTGTACCTCCCGGGGGGGGGGGAGAATGGAAGATTGCCCCAAAGGCCCCCCCATGATGTCCCAAGGGTCTCTGAACCAATCTCTCATTTCCTGATGCGAAAGGTGCCCAGAGGAGGATGACCTGGAGTTGGGGTTAAACAGTGAAGTAGCCAAGTTTGCAGATGACACCAAATTATTTAAGGTGGTTAAAACAAAATCGGACTGTGAAGAGCTCCAGAAGGATCTCTGCATACTGGAAGAATGGGCATTAAAATGGCAAATGAGATTCAACGTGAGTAAGTGTAAAGTGATGCATATTGGGACAAAAAATCCCAACTTCATATATACACTGATGGGATCTGTGCTGGCAGCAACAGACCAAGAAAGGGATCTTGGGGTGGTAGTGGATAGCTCAATGAAGATGTCATCCCAGTGTGCGGCTGCTGTAAAAAAGGCAAATTCCATGCTGGCCATAATTAGACGAGGAATAGAGAATAAAACTGCTGATATCATAGATTTGTACAAATCTATGGTGAGACCACACTTGGAATACTGTGTACAGTTCTGGTCACCACACCTAAAAAAGGATGTTACAGAGCTTGAGAAGGTGCAGAGAAGAGCAACCAAAATGATTAGGGGACTGGAGCAACTGCCCTATGAGGAGCAGTTAAAACGCTTAGGGCTGTTTAGCTTGGAAAGAAGGCGGATGAGGGGAGACATGATAGAGGTCTATAAAATTATGCATGGTTTGGAGAGAGTGGACAGGGAGAAGTTTTTCTCCCTCTCCCATAATACTAGAACGCGAGGTCATCTGTTGAAGCTGGAGGGTGACGGATTCAAAACGGATAAAAGGAAGTATTTTTTCACACAACGCATAGTTAAATTGTGGAACTCCCTGCCCCGGGATGTGATGATGGCTGCCAACTTGGAAGGCTTTCAGAGGGGAGTGGACATATTCACGGAGGAGAGAGGTATTCATGGCTGTTAGTTAGAATGGATACTGGTCATGCTGCATACCTATTCTCTCTACTATCAGAGGAGCATGCCTATTATTTTGGGTGCGGTGGAGCACAGGCAGGATGGTGCTGCTGCAGTCGTCTTGTTAGTGGCTTCCTAGAGGCACCTGGTTGGCCACTGTGTGAACAGACTGCTGGACTTTATGGGCCTTGGTCTGATTCAGCAGGGCCTTTCTTATGTTCTTATGAGGAGGATTCTCTTGTGTTCTCCTCTGGCCACTGGTGCCATCACCATTGGGAGACGGGCCCAGAGGGCCCAACCAAGACATCATGCCAGCCATAGAGCCTCAGCATTAATTTTTACTGGGGGGGGGGTTTACAAGAAAGGCTGGGGCCTGGGCTCCCTCTCCAGCCGTTAAATGGCCGCACTGCAATTTACCAAGCCCTCCCGGCTCTTGTTCTGCCTCTCCTCGCGCCATCCCTGGAGGATCGGATTTATACAAACCATCGCTCTTCTTGCCCTCTGCAAATCCCTCCTTTGAAAGCCCTGCAATACATCAGCTATGATCTTAACAGCACATGGCCTAAATTCCCACACTGCAAAGACTGCAAAATGGTGTGTGCCAGAGATATCCCGGGGCTTTACCTCTGATAACAGATCGGAGACCACAAAATATTCTTCCCTGTGAAATCGAGCAAGGGGGGCGGGGAATATGATCCAGTCACACTGTTACAGGCAGGGTTTTAATACACCCAAAAATACCCAGAATTTTTTATTTACTGTTTACATTGGCTTAACGGGAATCTTTGACAGGGGGTGAGTCCTAGAGTTGTTTCTTCCTTGGTGCCAACTGTTTCTCCCAGCTCTGCTTTTAACAGCTGCTTGCCATCCAAGAATCAAATCTGTGAAGTTTCCCTCCTTCACTTCTTCTCCACGCTAAGAAAAACTGTCACCTGATAAACGCTGCAAGGCAAGCTGCTGTTTGAGGCTGGGGTGGCCAGCTCTGGTACCTGGGTAGGGTCTGCGGGTGAAGCTCAGCAAGTCTGAGTACCACAGGTCCAGGCAGAGCCAAGTGAAAAAGCCATCTATTCTCTTTAAAAACGTACAGCATAAAACAATATCCCAGGGCGAGACACCAAACAAAATCCCAGGCAAGAGACCCACTGGCCCAAAAGCAAAAAAAGACAGGCCATCTCTAAAAAGTGCAGGAGCACAACCAGAGTTTAAAAGTGGCAACATTATTTTCATCCCGTCTTTCAGACTCCTGAAAGGCTGATGGGAGCACAGGGCTTTCCAGACCCCCATGGCTTCTTAACCGCCCCAGCTAATTTGAAGAAACTTGTCATTATAATTAAAGGATCTAGCCATTAAAAAAGATTGGTGGAGAAGGGAGGGGAGAAACAGCCGTAGTAAAAAAATTAAAAATAAACTTGCCTTCAACATCATAATTTTGGAAATCATACATATACACGGCAGCCTGCCCACATGCCTTTGGAGGGGGCGAGAAAAAAAAACCACGGGGTCCTTTTGCTACCTTCTCTTGCCCGTCTTGTTAATGGGCTTTTAATTAATGGGCGCAACCTATTTTGCCACTGTGGAAATAGGCAGGTACATGTTCCCTGGTGGGTCAGCCCCCCCTCCATTATATACAGAGTATACTCGCACCCTCCCTCCATCCCTCCTCCTCCTCCCCGGACGTAAACCCATTCTGAAGCAATTTTTATAAAATAAACTCTCTAATCAGGTAAATGATCCCATACGGTAAATTACGGCCCTGCAGCTGCCTCGTAGACCTGCCTCTCATTTTTTAAGGGGGGGGGGGCAGGCAGGGGACACACACCAAATGTGCCCCCAATTAGAGCCAAATCTGGGTTTGGAAGAAACCCAAGGCCCACGGGAGGAAGGGATCCTTTGCAAGCAGCATCACTGATGTTGAAGTTGTCATCGGGGAGGGGGGACTGATAACCTGGGGGGCACAGTGGGAGCAGGGGCTGGTGTTTAGGTTCACGTCCCCTGCAATTTCCTGGCCTCTGGCATTGACCGTGACTGACAGACGGCTGTTCATGTCAAACTCGTGCATGTGGCTCTGGGCTGTTCTGGGGGAGAGGGTTGCCGCTGGCTGACCTTTGGCCAGGACAGAACCAACTTCCGAGTGCAGAAGCTGGCCAGACATTTTGGACTAGCCATCAGGACCAAGCTTGACACAGGGACTCCAGGAAATAGTCCTGAGGTCCTTCTTTCTCTCTTCCTCCCTTGTCAGCTAGGAAATCCATGCACTAATCGGTTAAAAAGAGAGAGTGCTTCCGAACAAACCCTCCCTGCAACGCTGATCAAGCAGCCCTCCTTACCAACAGGAATTTAGTACACATTTGCCTCCCGACAAATACACACTTGCCAGATGGGTAGAGAAAAAAGCTCCCAGGTAGGATTCTGCCCCAGCTGCCCTCACATTGCTGCTCAGAAAGTCTGGATAGGCCGTCCTTTATATTTTTACCTGTTCTCCATGGAAACTGATGACACAGCTGCCTTTGGAACCCTGTACGTATTGCTGTTCTTCCTATCTCAAAAAGGATACTGCAGAAAACTGAAACCCAAAGGATCAAGGGGTCGCAGCACCTTCCCTGTGAGCGAAGGCAAAGGAGTTTGGGGCTTCTTTGTTTACAGAAAAGACAACCAAGAGGGGACACGAGAAAGCAGTGGTTGCCAACCTTTTCTTTAATGAGAGCAAATGAGAGAGTAATTGAAAGTATCCTCAGCTACCCCCTCTACCTTACCAAGTTTTGTTCATTCCTGCTAACTAGGAAGCACACCAGATGTGAAGATATCAGCTCCATGGCACAGAAGAAAATCCTATGAAATAAAAGTTTTTTTTTTTTTTTTAAGAGAAGTTCTTTTTGTGATCTCTTCTAGGGAAGGAACAAACTACCAGTAGCTCACAAGTTACTTGCTGGTGACCAGTGGGATAGAAATGTATACAATTATGCACCTCTTGGAGAAAGCGAATACTAGAACTTCCAAAATACTAGAACTCAGGAGCAGGTAATGTATTTGATAGGCAATAGATTCAGGATGGACAAAAGGAAATATTTCTTCATGAAACACATAATTAACTTAGAAGAAGAGTTTGTTTTTATATGCTGACTTTCTCTACTACTTAAGGAAGAATCAACCTGGCTTACAATCATCTTCCTTTCCCCTCCCCACAACAGACACTCTGTGAGGTAGGTGAGGCTAAGAGCTGTGACTAGCCCAAGGTCTCCCAGCTGGGTTTGTGGAGTGGGGAATCAAACCTGGATCTCCAGATAAGAGTCCACCACACCAAACCACCGCTCTTAACCACTATACCACACTGGCTCCCCAGGACTTACAGGACTCACTGCCACTAGATGTATTGATGGCTAGTAGCTTAGATGGCTTAAACAGGGAATAAGACAAGTTTACGAAGGGTGGGTCCATCAGAGGCTATTAGCCGTGATGGATAAGTGGAAGCTCCCTTTCTGGTGCGACTCTGAATATCAGTTGCTGGGAAGGAGACTTGTCTTCCTGCCCTGCTTGTGGGCTTCCCAAAAGCATCTAGTTGGCAATGGCTGGAAAGAGGGTGCTAGACTAGACTGACCTTTGGTATAATCCAGCAAAGCAATTCTTACACAACCCTCCCCTGGCCCAGGGCCAGACATGGACTGTCACCACCACACCAATTTTGGTCTCATAACAGCCATGTAAGTTAGGTTAGACTGAAAGAGGGTGACTGACCCAAAGTCATCTCATTGGCTTCGCCACTGAGCTTGGGGATTTGAACCTGGATCTTCCCAGTTTAACTGGCATTCTTGCATAACCATGTCACACCAGACCTTGTATCAGACCTTGTAGTCTCTCTTTGTCTCCCGCCTAATCTATCATGCAGGGTTGTAATGTGGAAGGGGAGAACCTTGTACGCCACCCTGAACTTCTCAAAACATGGGGGGAAAGGGGCAGAGAAAAAGATTAAGAAGCGAGGCACTGATCAAACCACTAGAGCTGCCTCCCTCTGCAAAGTCTTCCTTGATGGTCTCCCATCCAAGTACCGACCCTGCTTAGCTTCTGAGATATGATGAGATCAGGCTATACTACAGCATTCCACACGCCCCTTTGAGTTTTAGCATTGCTTACGTTTTGAGAAAAGAGGTATACGGAGTTCTGAGTCTCAAGGCAGACTGATGGGAGTCACACTTCCCCCCCAGCATGGTGTAGTGGTTAAGAGCGGTGGTCTGGAGCGGTGGACTCTAATTTGGAGAACTGGGTTGGTTTCCCCACTCCTACAAATAAGGCCAGCTGGGTGTCTTGGGCTAGTCACAGCTCTCTTAGAGCTCTCTCAGCCCCACCCACCTCACAGGGTGTCTGTTGTGGGGAGGGGAAGGTGATTGTAAGCTGGTTTGAGTCTCCCTTAAGTGGTAGAGAAAGTCGGCATATAAAAACCAACTCTTCTTCTTCTAATCGTGGAAAGGGTCTCAGAGGCTGGGAGGAGGGTTACGAGCCATTGCACATTGCCAAAGCGCTTCTTTAACGATAATTTCCTGATGCCTGCTATTGTGACAGGCACTGGGACTAAACCCTGGCAAGCCCCTCTCCAAGATTCTGGTGCACCCACAGCCAGCGTGGTGCAGTAGTTAAGAGAGGTGGTTTGGAGCAGTGGTGGTTAAGAGCAGTGGTTAGGAGCAGTGGTGTAGTAGTTAAAAGCAGTGGTTTGGAGAAGTGGTGTAGTGGTCAAGAGCGGTGGTTTGGAGCATTGGACTCTGATCTGGAGAACAGGGTTTGATTCCCCCACTCCTCCACATGAGCGGCGGAGGCTAATCTGGTGAACTGGATTTGTTTCCTCACTCCTACACATGAAGCCAGCTGGGTGACCTTGGGCTAGTCACACTCTTTCAGCTCCACCTACCTCACAGGGTGCCTGTTGTGGGGAGGGGGAGGGAAGGTGATTGTAAGCGGGTTTGATTCTTGCTTAAGTGGTAGAGAAAGTCGCCATATAAAAACCAACTCTTCTTCTTCTACCCATCATCTGCGAATGTGTATGACCCTCACCCGAGTCTCAGTCTTGGCAGTGCTTCGAGCTCAGAAAATAAGCCTGGAACCCTTTCCCAGAGCATAGAAAAGGGGTAATCAAGATTGCTTGCTCCCTTGACCTGTGGCATCTCCCTGGCAACCTGGAAACATTTATTTCTGAAACAAATCTCTCTTTCCTTGCGGGGGAACGGGCTCAGGATTGCTGTATACTGGGATCCGCGGGGTTGGCAAGTCTGCACCGGAGACCATGATGAATTTGATTGCTGAAAGCCGCTTTCCTGGGGTATTAGGTTTCCCATTCCCAGACTTCCTGTCCAGCCTGGGCTTTTCATTTCTTATTTGTGGCCTTCTAAACACTGTCTGTCAGCTCCCCAACGTCTCCGGAAACAGCTGTCTCTCTCTGGCTTACCCTCTAGGATGGCAGGCCAAGAAACCACCACTGCCCTTTTGGAAATCCCTTTGGGGGGTGGGCAATCCTAGTGCAGGGTCCCACTTGAAGCCCTCTGGGGCCGGCCCCTTTGTTCCACTTGGGCAAGTCCTTTCACTTCAATGTCTGCAATGTTTTTCAACAGCAGCTACATTTGATGAATGAGGAGGGGCAAAATAAATGTTAGGCTCAATAGATATTAGCAGGGTACATAATAACATAGGAAAACCCATGCTGGATCAGACCTGTCAAGTCCAGCCGTCTGTTCACACAGTGGCCAACCAGGTGCTTCTAGGAAGCAAGACGACTGCGGCAGCATTATTAGGGTTCCCAGGTCTCCCCTGGCCACTGGCAGGGGATGGAGGGTAGGGTTGCCAGATCCAGATTGGGAAACTCCTGGAGGTTTGGGAATGGAGCCTGGGATGGACAGGAACCTCAGTAGGGTACAGTGCCATAGAATCCACCCTCCAAAGAATCCATTTTCTCCAGGAGGACTGAGTTCTGTAGTCTGGAGATGAGCTGTAATTCCAGGGGACCCCCAGGTCCCTATGCCTGTGTTCCACAGCACCTAATATAATAGGCATGGTTCTCTGATCCTGGAAGGAATAAGGACACATCATGACTAGTATCCATTTTGATTAGTAACCATGGATAGCCCTATCCTCCGTGAACATGTCCACCCCCCTCTTAAAGCCTTCTAAGTTGGCAGCCATCACCTCATCCTAGGGCAGAGAGTTCCACAATTTAACTATGTACTGTGTGAAGGAATACTTCCTTTACTCTGTTTTTAATCTCTCACCCCTGAGCTTCAGCACATGACCCTGTGTTCTAGTATTATGAGAGAGGGAGAAAAGCTGCTCCCTGTCCACTGTCTCCACACTATGAACAATTTTATAGACCTCTATCATGTCTCCCCTTACTCACTTTTTCCCCTAAGCTAAACAACCCCTAAGCGTTTTAACCAGTCCTCATAGGGCAGTAGCTGTAGCCCCCTGATCATTTTGGTCGCTCTTTTCTGCACCTTCTCAAGCTCTGCAATATCTCTTTTTAGGTGCAGTGACCAGAACTGTACACAGTATTAAAAGCGTGGTCTCGCCATAGATTTGTAAAAGGGCCAGTGTAGATCCCATCAGTGTATATATGAAGTTGGGATTTTTTGCCCCAATAAGCATCACTTTACACTTGCTCACATTGAATCTCATTTATGTAAGATCTTTCTGCCAGCATCACCTATATGTGCATCACTGCATTTTCTATTTCAGCAGTAGCTAAATAAGGCAAAACAACACTGCTGTCCGCTTCTCCTCCTGAGGGTGGTCAAAAACTTGTAGTTGGCACAGTGTCTAATGCTTTGGGCCTAACATAGGAGAGATATGGCCATGAAGCTCCCCAAAAGCCCTCTCTGTTAGCAGATCTCCTCATTCTTCGGCTTCAGCAGGAACAGAACCACAGGTTTGTTGCTTCTGCCACGCTCATGGGCGGGCAGAAAATGCAGCGTGTCCAGATCAGATATCTAGAATGCGAACTATAGCAGCAAAACAAATTAGGAACCCAGTGGCATATCAATATAAAAGCATCAGACTAAGGTGTGTACACCTCACTGCACCTGACGAAGCAAGCAGCTTATACTGGATTACGTTTTGTGAATCTTTAAGGTGCCACCAGACTTCTCATTTCGTTTTTGTGTTTTGTTAGAATATAACCTGATTTGCTGGGCCAACGATAGCCAAAACATGCCCCAGAACCCTCTGCGATGTGCACGGATTCCACGGTAGACAGTCAAGGGCAGATGGCTCTAGGTGGAAGAAAAAGTGAGTCCATGCTGGTGTCACAGTTTGGCCTTCAGTTGGTAAGTCACAAACCAAGGGGAGTTGTACAAGTAGCACCATCCCCATGTGGGATGTTTGTTTAATTTTTGAGAAACAGGAGAAAGGAGGAGAGCAAGGAGAGACTGAAAGCACAAATACCTTGTAAACCAGAAAGGTTGAAATCCCATCATGCAACAGATTCAAAAGCCCAGTATCGGGGCTTTAAAAACTGACAGTTTCTTGCACATCAGAAACCCGATGATGACCGTCTCTTCCACCTCTCAACCAAAAGTCCTTTTGGGAAGCAGGGTTGCCAACCTCCAGGTCCGATATCCCAAGGAGGAATCTATGGAACCTGACTAACCTGAAAGAGCAGAGAATTTGTTTTTTGAACTACCCATGGGGAGCTTTTGAATAAAGGAAAGAACTAATGTAAAATTGAAGGAATATACCAACTGGTAAACCTAAGGGTCTGAGGAGGAAATGAAGAAGAAAGAAACGGCCGTCTTCCTCTTCTACCTGATATCTGAAACAAGAATTTATATATGATTAGTCTTTTATAGACAATATTGTTAATTAGAGTGAAAACAAAATATTTATTATACTTATCTGATATAAGAAGGATCTTGTACCTTTTTGATATTTTGTATGTATACACTAGTTGGTGGATTGTATAGTTTATACGGGTGTGTTGATAATTTTTGTAACAAAGAATTTGCATCTATATTAAGTTGTGACTGTATTTTTTGAGTTGTAACCTCCAGGTAATAGCAGAAGATCTCCTGTTATTACAACTGATCTCCAGCTGATAGAGAACAGTTCACCTGGAGAAAATGGCCGCTTTGGCAATTGGACTCTATGGCAATGAATTCCCTCCCCTCTCCAAACCCCGCCCTCCTCACTCTCTGCCCCCAAAATCTCCCGCTGGTGGCGAAGAGGGACCTGGTAACCCTATTGGGAAGACGCTCAAGCAGGCTAATTTTCTGTCAGCTCCCTGCCAACTTTACTCTCATCTCATAAATACAACTGGCTCAATACTTGAAATGTATTGTATTGTAATTTGTACCCCTCTATTGTATTTTGGCATTTGATGGTTTTCATTTATTTATTTTTGCAATATCGAAAACATATATTTTTTCAATTAAAAAATAAACTGCATACATGCACATATAAAACTCTTACTGTTTTTTTAAAATCACACACGATAGGGTTGCCAGGTCCCCCCTGGCAGGGGGGTAGGGGAAGAGCCGAAAAGTGCTTTAAGTGGCATGTTCAGCCAGAGAGGGTAAAGTCATCAAAGCAGCCCCTAATCAGAAGTGGGTCCCTTGCTACAAAAGGCCGAATTTATATTACTGTTTACAGAAATTGCAGATAGCCACATTTCTCAACTGAGGGAAAAAAACCCAAAAGAAACGGGGGTATTTAGGACGAACCCAAACTATACAAAAGAGTGAGCAAGCTTTCCAGTTCAACATAATTCTTTTTTAGACTAGATGTTCTTCAGATCAATGCATTCAACCTGAATTTCAAAACCATTTTGGGATGTTAGTTCGTCCTGATAAAGGCGATACCTTACAGTTACTTTTGGATTTATGCCACCATAAGGTTTTTTTTTAATTAAATGTTTCAGAAATGGTGCTTGACTGCCCCTTTGTGGCACAGGCTGGATTTACAGCATTTCTTAATGCATCCCTTCTTCCTGTGGGGTTTCACACTAGTCGCCTTGGGGGAATTATCCAATTTATCCCGTGGCATCTCCAGTGAGGGATGTGCCCAAAATTTCCCCCCAGATTTTGGACTTTAAAATTACTTGGCTTTGTTTGCCAAATGGAACCAGTGCCCAAGGGATTCTCCTCCCTGCCCTTCTATGTTTTCGAAGTATGTACAGAACTCTGACCGCACCGTTAACTACAACCTGCATCTCCTTCCGTTCTTTTGCAATTTCCCCCCTTCTTCTACACTGCCAGCGTGCATTGATAAAGCACTGCCAAAAATAAAAAAGAGCAATCTCACTTAGACTGTACATATGATAGCAAGATGCTTTTTAGTATGGCACTTTACCAATGCGTGGGAGTGCTTCAAAAAAGCACAACACAAACAGACTCTCCATACAATTGTGTTTGTGATCACATCGGTGCTGGCTTTGGCTTTTCTTTGCAGGATTCTGTCAAGGTGCAAGAGGCTTAAGGAACCTGGACATTCTCCTGCTTCGCCAGAATTCAGGAGCAAGTGGGTCACAGCACAAGGCAAAAAACTGGAAGAGAATGGTGCCCTTGAGCATATGCAGAGTGTTTAATCCCACTCCTTGAGGCTGAAGGCAGGGAACACACACACACACCTCAGGGGATGTGAGTAAACTTCCAGAGTGTACAAGAATCAAAATAACCATTAGCTGAATTGTTGCGGGGTGGGGGGCTGAGATGGTCATTCATTTCTATAGAAAGTAATGACAGTTTAGCTACTTCTCTGTTAGGCAATTTTAAATAAATAGGATGTTTTGGTTATCCCAGGTAATAGAAAATGCTTCAATGAAACAAAATTTGACAGGAAGCATTTTCTGACTTTATAGGACTTCTACAAAAACTTGTTCTGGAGCCCAAATCTATCTGGAGGCTCTTTTAACTAATCCCTATAGGCTATCTGGAGGCTCTCTTAACTAATCCCTGCGATATACAGAGATTCTCTGTAGCCACTCAGTGATGAGAGAAATGTAATCTGCACCTGCTCAGGGTATATATTACGTTATACATTCCAACTTGACTTCTGACATCACAAAGAACAGAGGAAGAGGAGGCACAAATTAACCTCTGCAGCAGATGTATCTCTACCAGCTATTCCCCACCTGCTTGCTTGCAATTACTCTTCCATCCATGTTCCCAGCCATACATACAGCCTAGCATCATCAAGGAACAGACTAGGGATGACAGCCTCCAGGAGGGACCTGGGGATCCCCTGGAATTACAGCTCATCTCCAGACTACAGAGATCAGTTCCCCTGGAAAAATTTGATATTTTGGAGGGTCGGCTCTATGGCATTGTACCCCACTGAGGTCCCTGTCCACCTTAGACTCCACCCCCAACTCCCCAGGAGTTTTCCAACCTGGATCTGGCAACCCTACCCCCACATCCCCTGCTGGTGGCCACGGGGGACCTGGCAACCCTAGAGCAGGCATGTGGGTACTGCAGGCATCGGCGAATGCAGATGGCGAGAAGGTTTGTGGGGGAGCAGAGGAAGGATGTTCAGGCATGTGAGTCAGTGGGTGGGAAGAGAGGCTTGAGAGGGAGGCAGAGGAGAGGAGGGGGCCTTAGGTACTCTCTGCCCAGGCCCCCCCCCCCAAAAAAAATCTGGAACTGGCCTTGCCTCCAGCTTCACCCCCCCCACTCCACTTAAATGGCTACCCTGCTCCCCCCCCAAGCCAGCTGATGCCAGCACACTAAAGTTCAGAGACATCCCACACAGCCCTGGCCCTGTAATCCCAGGAGATCTCCAGCTACCACCTGGAAGTTATCCAAAATAAACAACCTATGCTGAAGATAGATAAAGCTAGAAATAACAGACAGCATGAGCCTCGCGCTGGCTGTTATTTCTACTACCTGGAGGTTAGAAATCCTATCTGAGAGGGTACCCCCCAGACACCAATCTGAGGCTACCCCTAGATTCCAGTCTGTTCCTGTCGTGCCCCTGCATTACAAGAAGGACCCCCCTCCATTATTTGCTTCAGAACGTCCTTTTGCTCTTACTGCACATCCTAGGTCACAACTTGGAAAGACTCATAAAACTGGCACGAATTGGCCATTATTAACAGTAACAAAAGTAACTGGTAAATCAAATCATAGGTCCTGCATCACACCAGCTCCCTAAACACTAGATGTCCTCTTCCCACAGTTGTTCCACCCCTTTCTTTATAATTCCCTCTAGACCACTCATTCTCCCAATCAACCAGCTGCCCCCCCCCCCAATCCATACCTTCCGTGTGGGACAAGACATATGAGCCCCATGCAAATTCTTGGCGAATATACAAAACAGCTTTCAAAGTCATTGTATTGCATAGAACAGACAGCGAACGGTTTACACTAAGGCCTGTGTTATAAACCATCTGTGACATTTTGCAGGCTTCAAGAACTGAAGGGAGGAACATCAGCATTAACAGAATAGAATTCTCCACATTTAAGTGTTCAAGCCTTTGCGATGTTTTTGACAGCCCTGTAAGGTGGGTCAGTGTTACATACTTCAGACTTAGGGTTGCCAACCTCCAGGTACTAGCTGGAGATCTCCTGCTACTACAACTGATCTCCTTCCAATAGAGATCAGTTCACCTGGAGAAAATAGCTGCTTTGGCAATTGGACTCTATGGCATTGAAGTCCCTCCCCTCCCCAAACCACGCTCTCCTCAGGCTCCGCCCCCAAAAAAACCCCACCAGTGGCGAAGAGGGACCTGGTAATCTTATTCAGACTGCAGACCTGAGAGAGAAGCTTGTTCTTGACACCTTGTGAGTTCGTGGCAAAGAGGAAATTTGAACTGGGGACCTCCCGGATCACTAGGGTTGCTACCCTCCAGGTACTAGCTGGCGATCTCCTGCTATTACAACTGATCTCCAGCCGATAGAGATCAGCTCACCTGGAGAAAATGGCCACTTTGGCAATTGGACTCTATGGCATTGAAGTCCCTCCCCTCCCCAAGCCCCACCCTCTTCAAGTTCTGCCCTGAAAATCTCCAGCTGGTAGCGAAGAGGGACCTGGGAATCCTACTGATCACAGCCCTCTCACTCGGCTACTCTCGGATTAGCTTCTCACGCCATGGCACTTTTTGGAGAGAGGAAACGAATCAGTCTAGAGAGCCACAATCCCTTTCCTCCTCTCACTTTTGCTGATCATGGAGACAAGACTTCACCTGGTGATATCCTTCCACTCAGGCAGCTGTAAAACACTCAACAGCCCTGCCCCAAAAATAAAAAGCTGGCACTTTTTGTTAACTGAAGAATGTGCTGAATACAAGCCACAGCTGAATCCGAAAAGATATGTTTAACCCAGGAACAGTTTCCCCCCCAGAAAATAAAGAAGTGTTCGGTCTAAAGTGCCAAACGGGGACAAAAGTTGGGGCGGCATCACACCTGAGCCCCTGAGTGATGCTTCCAAAACGCTTTTTGGGCTGGAACCTGGTGGGGCTTTTGAAGGGAAGCAGCTGGGAGCTTTCCCTGTCTATAAACATTGCTGGCAGCACATGCAGCAACTCAACACAGACAAACTGCAATGTAAACAGAGGGCTGGGATAGGAGATGAGTTGGAAAGAGGACTCAGAAAGTCCATCCAGGGCTGAGTTCCTTTCAGCCCCAGAGTCCATCCCACCTGGGTGAGGGATGAAAGCCAATACAGAAGCTCTTCCCATTTGTGTTAAAGCAGTAGTATCTTCCCTTTCAGGCACCAAACAATCCCCAAGGCGATTTACAATAAAGTTTATGGGCAATAGATTCAGCAGGGACTTATGCACTGTGTGAAGAATGTATAGAATTTACTGTCCCAAGATGTGATAATGGCCACTAGTTTAGACAGGGTCCACAGAGAAGAGAAATCTATCAATTGGTTATGAAGTGAAATGGCTAAATGGAAACTCCATATTCAGAGGCAGCGTACCTGTGAATGCCAGTTGCCAGGGCGGGGGGGGGGGGCTGAAGCAAGAGGAAGCTTTGGCCTCTGTGCCCTGATGGCGGGACTTCCTGGATAACTGTTGGGTCACTGTAGGAAACAGGACACTGGACTATATGGACCACTGGTCTCACCAAGGAGGGCTCTTTTTAGTAAAATATAATTGCACAATGCACAACCTTCCACGATCAACATATTAACCTTTCAGTAATGCCAAATACTAAAAGCCAAGCAAGAAGGACAGGCAGGCAGAAGAATTCCAATGTACTAAACCTAGTTAGAAGCCCTTTTAAACAAAGAGGCCCATCCTTTTGCAAAAACTAAAGCAAAGGCAGCATTAGGACAGTGTTGTGAGGGAAAGGATTCCCTAAAGAGGGAAAGAATTCCATAAACACATGACATCATCCATCAGGGTGTGAAGGGACACAGAGCAGAGCCTCTCCAGATGACAACCCTATAGTTTTCAGCCCCCTACCTCTATTCATTTAGCTCTTAAGCTCACAGTCACCTGGGCCCCAGTGTTCTTCAGCCCATGTGCTCCCTTCTTTCCTCTGGGCCCTGCGTGAGGTCCAGCTATAACCCCCCTTTTCCCCCATTGGTGCCTCCTTTCCTGAGCTCTCTCTTCTCACTAAGCTTCCCAGTCCTCATGTCTGCTCTCATCCTGCCTCTCAACAGCATATATAGTCAGAGGTTCCTGGGCTTAAAGCTTCCTTGTATGAGTTCACACGTCACCTCACATCAAGCCAAACTGACTTCTCGCTTTCTAGTGTACTGTGCATGTAAACTTTCTGTCATGCTCAGCCGTATCCCTTCTTCCCAAACTTCGAATATTACTAGGGTTGCCAGGTCCCTCCTTGCAACTGGCGGGAGGTTTTTGGGGTGGATACCTGAGGAGAGCAGGGTTTGGGGAAGGGAGGGACTTCAATGCTATAGAGTCCAATTGCCAAAGTGGCCATTTTCTCCAGGTGACCTGATCTCTATCAGCTGGAGATCAGTTGTAATAGCAGGAGATCTTCAGCTAGTACCTGGAGGTTGGCAACCCTACCCTCAGCCTTCTCCCTTCTTCCCAACATTCAAATGTTAGTGAACGTTCTGTAACATCACGGCAGACATGTAGTCACACTGACATCACCAAGAGTCATCATTCCAGATGACACCTCAAGCCCATGATGATTTTGAAATGGGCAATCCCATTGTATTAGCTCTAGATGTTTACTTTTTAAAAAGTTGGCTTTGGAAGAGATGGGCCATGAGGTTTCAATGCTGACTTCCTGTAGGGAGGGTGTGGCATTTTAATCCACACGGGACAGGCCAAGAAAACAAAGCACATGAACTTGAGCCAAGACACTCAAAACGAATGCCAAGAAGAGAAGCATCTGACACATCACAGAGCTGCTGAGAACATGCAAGAAGCCGGGACACGCAAAGAGGCATCCTGTGGATTTCAGGGGCTGAATATAGGGCTGAATCACCAGCTGTTACGGGAAACAAAGTTGTCCACACTTTGGTCTTGTGAGCTGATTACCAGGAGATGATGGTCTCTCAAGAAGCACCGTCTGGCATTGGCATCTCTCAGGCAATACAGCAGGCCTGCTTGTTGCAGCCTGCTGCCATCCCATCCCAAACCAAACACATTACTCACATTCACATCCCACTCTTTGCTCTCTGGAGTTCATACACAGGTGGGATTATCTGTATTCCCCCTCACAACAACTCTGTGACACAAGGAGCAAAATGGGCTCAAGATCAGCCAGCGTGCCTCATGGTTCAAATGTAGAACTTAGCTCCAGGTTGGGAAATACCTGGAGATTTTGGGGATGAGGCCCAAGGAGGGTGGGGTTTGGGGAAGGGGAAGGGAGGGTTTGGGGTTTGGGGAAGGGAGGGACTTCAGTGGGGTATAAGGCCATAGAGTCTACCTTCCAAAGTGGCCATTTTCTCCAGGGGAACTGATCTCTGTCGCCAGGAGATCAGGTGTAATAGTGGGAGATCTCCAGCTACAGCCTGGAGGTTGGCAACTCTAGTAGAACTGCACCCAGAACTATTCAGCCCAAGTCCAATGTTCTAACCATTGCACCACACCACACTGGCTCTACACAGCTCTATATAATCTGCTCTATATACTCCTCCCTCTTGATTTTGGCATGCCCAGGCAGGCAGCAACACCCAAAGGTTTTTCAAGCCCTTGCAGGTCACAGTACATG
Source organism: Euleptes europaea (assembly GCF_029931775.1). Lineage (NCBI taxonomy): Eukaryota > Metazoa > Chordata > Lepidosauria > Squamata > Sphaerodactylidae > Euleptes > Euleptes europaea. Next base: position 36,246,562 of record NC_079325.1, on the reverse strand, counting down.
ACTGGTAGGGGCAGCACTCCACTCAAGGGAATTGCAAATTGTGCAGGCCTGGAATAACTCAAGGGTATCTTGGTCCAACTAAGACTGGTGTATGAAAGCTTTCAAGTCCCACAGAAGAGTTGCCAGCTCCGGCAACTGAGGAGGGCGGGGTTTGGGGAGAGGAGGGACTTCAGTGCCATAGAGTTCAATTGCCAAAATGGCCATTTGCTCCTGGTGAACTGATCTATATCGTCAGGAGATCTCCAGTTAGTACCTGGAGGTTAGCAACCCCATCCCACAGCATGCTTCTTCAGGCACAAATAAAAGAAGGACAGGATGACGGTGCAACCCTCTATGAAAGGTCCAATAAACTTAATGTCCTGAATGTCTTCTATCTTTTAGGATAGGGTTGCCTACCTCCAGGTACTAGCTGTAGATCTCCTGCTATTACAACTGATCTCCAGCTGATCGAGATCGGTTCACCTGGAGAAAATGGCTGCTTTGGCAATTGGACTCTATGGCATTGAATTCCCTCCCCTCCCCAAACCCTGCCCTCCTCAGGCTCCGCCCCAAAAATCTCCCGCCAGTGGCAAAGAGGGACCTGGCAACCTTACTTTAGGCCCAAGGGCAGAAATGAACAGCGGGGCAGGATCTTTAGATGACCCGGTGGCTTGTTCCTGAAAAGGGGGAGCAAATAAGGTCTACCTGGAAGTCACACACCCCTGCCAGATGAGAGACAGATAGGGAAGGAGTCCCGGTTAAACTTGCACTGAGCTGTGGTTCCACAGGCTGAAATCCCATCCCAGTGAGACTCATTGTGGGCTTAAATGGTTTTTAAACAAAAGGCAGATTCTTGGGCTCAGTCCTGCATGGAAGCCACACTGGTCTAACCAGCAAAGAGGGAGAGTATACTCTGCACATGCTCTGTAGATGCCAAGACAAACCATGCTTAGGTGCTCATACTTGCACGAATAGACTCTTAAAACATACATAAGCTCAAGAGGAAAAGATCACTTTGGTGTCTATTGTCAGGTTTTGCTCTTCTTTTTGCTACCTCTGGGGCATTTCACAAGAAGCAAAACATCTAGACCCTTGGAGGAAGGGCAAGACCTTTCCAAAGGTTCCAGTCCAGTACCAGCAAAGCAATACATCACGAGACAATAAATTCATTCATCACGTTGCAGGACTGTGTTATGTTAGCTGCAGCAGACAGAACAGGCAGCCTCTGTGGAATTCAACAGATATTCAATGGCCAGCACGATTCCAAGAGAAGCAGCTTTTGGCAATACATAAACCACATTTCTGGCAGCTTTGGATCAACTCTTAATCCCACAGCAAATGCAACATATCCATATGAGACACTGTGGGGGTGGAGGGGGGGAGAAGAGGCAAAGTCTTATCCAAATACACTACTGGGCCTGACTGACTCCCATGGAAAATGGGGGGGGGACAGTAGCTGTGCCTGCAAATTTTGGCATGCAGCACTTTCCCTCTTCTGGGGGGAGGCAGCTTGGGCACTGTTTAACATAAAGCTTTGAAACATAAAGTGGTTTTCACATAAAGCTTGTTCTGTTCAAATGGGTGGGATCCAGCTATTCTTCAGGCAAAGGTAGCCAGAGGTGTCTTCTCTAGACACGAAGAGGGCTGTTGACAGTTCAAGGCCCCTGAAAACAGAAACGTTTAAGCTACAAGAAAGTACTCAATGAGCGTCTGCAGACAGCATTTCCTAGTCTATTTTTAAAGCCTTGACTATGTTTTTCTTGTCGGTAACAATGAGATAAAACAGGTCTCTGAAAATGCAGGCAAAACACAGGGAAATGCAGGAGGACAGCGAGGCGACCTCTGATGGTCGGAAACGGTATGCATAATCCAAACAAAGACTTGAAGTCGTCGGAGGGGTGACAGCGAGTGAAACAGCCATGCATAAAAGACCTGAGTCGATCCATCTAATACTGGGTCTTCCCCTTTCCTGCTACCTTTAACTTTCCCAACCATTATTGTCTTTTCCAGTAAACCTTATCTACTCAGGATGTGTCCAAAGTATGGTAGCCTCAGTTGAGTCAATCTAGCTTTGAGTAAGCAGACATTGTCCAGTGCCTTTCAAGCTGCCAGGAATTCAGCTTCTGGGGAAATTATTTTCTAAAAAATAAACGTATGTGTAAAGTATACTGTCAGTTACCCATTTAAAACCGTCCTGAAAGCAGGATTTGCATGACACACATTACACCCTAAATATTTTGACCCTTTAGGATGCCTTGTGGTCATTACATCGCAAAGGTTGAAAAAGTGAGAAAGGAATAATGGCGATGAGCTTTAAAAAAAACCTTTTTAAAGCCAGTAAACGTATGTCTAAATAACTATGCATCACGGAAAAAGCTCATTTTTACGAATTCTGTCACTTCTCTTTGTACCTCCCTCTCAAAGCTTCCCACCGCTGACGCAGGGATAAAGGAAGTCGGCTTCAAGCATACAGGCTTGTCTTCCTCTCCTTGCCTGCCACTCAGATATTCTGTTGTTAACTACTGAGCAGTATATTTCCTGTACACACTCTCCCTTGCTCAACAGGCCATATGCACAAGAAATTTCCTATAGATATGCCCCATATAAGTTAGTGAGATGAAACCATTTGGAAAGAAGAAGAAGAAGAAGAAGAAGAAGAAGAAGAAGAAGAAGAAGAAGAAGAACAATAACAACAACAACAACAACAACAACAACAACAACAGAAAACAAACCAGGGAGTATAATTTACGAAGGAGCTTTAGAAAATGAAACTGTCTTTGCTTGGCACTAATATGTCTTAGTCCAGCTTCAGCTCCTGAGGGGGGAAAAAATAGTTTATTTCTTTTCATTTTGGTAGCTTGTGGAACTCCCAGCTACTATACAATGTTAGATAGTTGAGGGTTAAAAAAAAAAAGAACACAGGTCAGGACTGTGTTTTATTTAAAATAAAGAATTGTTTCCTCAAACAGAATCGTGACTCACCAACTCCATTCCAAAACATCTGGTTGACTAAGGCCATTTATGCATGGGAAGATTTGCCTTGGACTTGCTGCTTTCTAGGTGCACATTTTCCTCATCCGGATTCTCAAAACTCTGCGTGGGGGCTTACTGTTGAGTTTTGAGAATTTGGATGGGGAAAATGTGCCTCTAAAGAGTGGCAAATCCAAGGCAAAACTCCCATGCATAAACGGCCTTAACGAACTTCCCTTTCTCTTTGCCTCACTGAAGCCTTGCTGTTATTGTCACTATCTGAAAGCAGGACTCATACAAGAGGGAACAGGTGTTCATAAAGAGTTAGATGCAAGAGATTGAAATGCACCAAAATTGAGAGGGCCCAGAGCCAGAAAAGTTTTTATGAAGAACTCTTTGATCTGCCTCAGTCAGAATAAATTGAGATCACTTCCTTCATTAATAATTAATTGACCAATTACATTTTTCATTGCCTTTTCAGTTAAAACTGGCTCACGGGAAATAGAACCCACACCCAATACATGTGACATGTAGATTCCCCACCCATATTTCACAGAAGGGAGATATTGTGCTTTAATGTGCTTCTCCTTAACTAATAGGGTGCCAACCTCCAGGAAACAGCTGGAGCTCTCCTGGTATTACAATTGATCTCTAGCTGATAGAGATCAGATCACCTGGAGAAAATGGCCGCTTTGGCAATTGGACTCTATGGCATTGAAGTACCTCCCCTCCCCAAACCCCGCCATCCTTAGTCTCCGCTCCAAAAACCTCCCGCCAGTGGCAAAGAGGGACCTGTCAACCCTATTAACTAAATCAGTTAGATTTATTGGGAAAATGAATCCAAAATATTCCTAATTTTTCATATATACAGCGAAAGGAAGAGTTTATTTTAATAGCTTCCGGCTTAGTAGATAAAAGATTAATTAACAATAGAGAAGGCTGACCAAACTAGACTTTGAATCTCATCTTTCTCCTTGCTTTCATCTAAAATTAACAACAACAAAGGTGCTAAGAAAGAATCAAGTATAAACCATAAAGATGCATAAATTAGCCAATTCTGGGTTGAGAAATTCCTGGAGATTTGGGGGTGGAGCCTGGGAACAGCAAGGTTTGGGGCGGGGGGAGGAACCTCAGCAGCATATAATGGCATAGGGTCCAGCCTCTGAAGCAACCATTTTCTCCAGGGGAAGCTGATCTTTGTAGTCTGGAGATGTGTTATGCTTCTGGGAGATCCCCAGGCTCTATGTGGAGGTTAGCAACTCTAGGCTTAACATTGTTGTTGCTGTTGTTTCAAAGATATAATGTTACATAAGAACATAAGAAAAGCCAAGCTGGATCAGACCAAGGCCCATCAAGTCCAGCAGTCTGTTCACACAGTGGCCAACCAGGTGCCTCTAGGAAACTACCTATATTCCAAAGCACCTAATATAATAGGCATAATACTGGAGAGAATAGGTATGCATCATGACTAGTAGCCATTTTGACTAGTAGCCATGGATAGCTCTATCCTCCATGAACATGTCCACTCCCCTCTTAAAGCCTTCCCAGTTGGAAGCCATCACTACCTCCTGGGGCAGGGAGTTCCACAATTTAGCTATGTGTTATGTGAAGAAATATTTCCTTTTATCTGTTTTGAATCTCTCACCTTCCAGCTTCAGCAGATGACCCGCATTCTAATATTATGAGAGAGGGAGAAAAGCTTCTCCCTGTCCACTGTCTCCATGCCATGAATAATTTTATAGACCTCTATCATGTCTCCTCTTAACTTCCTTCTTTCCAAGCTAAACAGCTCTAAGAGTTTTAACCCTCCTCATAGGGCATTTGCCAGGGTTGCCAGGTCCCTCTTCACCACCGGCGGGAGGTTTTGGGGGCAGAGACTGAGGAGGGAGGGATTTGGGGAGGGGAGGGACTTCAGTGCCATAGAGTCCAATTGCCAAAGCAGCCATTTTCTCCAGGTGAAAATGATCCAGCTTGGCTTTTCTTATGTTCTTATGTAACATTATATCTTTAAAACAACAACAACAACAATTTTAAGCCTAGAGTTGCTAACCTCCACATAGAGCCTGGGGATCTCCCAGAAGTATCTCTATCGGCTGGAGAACAGTTGTAATAGCAGGCGATCTCCAGCAATTACCTGGAGGTTGGCAACCCTAGCAGTTCCTGTAGCCCCCTGATCATTTTGATTGCTCTTTTCTGCACCTTCTCAAGTTCTGCAATATCCTTTTTTAGGTGTGGTGACCAGAACTGAACACAGTATTTCAAGTGTGGTCTCACCATAGATTTGTGCAAGGGCATCATAGCAGCAGTCTCCTTAAGATCACGTTATATCGGCCAAAGAGTAGGTTAGAAATTTAAATGAATATTCAAGGGAAATGGGTATCTTTAACTGGGCTGCGGGTTGTTTTGTTCCATGCTCTGCTCTAATGCAGAGATCTGCTGAACACAAAAGCTTGCAGGCTGCCAATTTCAGCTTGGTGCCATTACAGATAGTTTCCTATCTCTACAGATGAAGGGTGACCATGGAAATCTACCACAGCCAAGAGTTCTGTGTCACCTTTAAGGTTAAGGAATTGTGGCAGAAACCTTCTGGCGCCAGATCCCAAATTTATCTGATGCAGCCGCTTCAACATAATATTTTACAAGGCAGAAGAAGAATCTCTATTTAGTAAGTGGGCAGAGACAACAGAGGTCAGACCAACCTGGCATCCTTTTCCCCAATTGCCCGCCCCAGTGCAGCCTGCCACGTTTCTGTTAAGCACGCAAGAAGATTGGCTTTCCCGGCACATTTGTTTCAAAGCCGATAAGCAGCAGTTATTTTCCCAAAGGATAATTGGGAAGAATTCAGGACCATAAAACTGGGCTGCAGAGGAAAAGTACAGCAAGATCTGGGGAGGACCCCACGAGTTTCCATTCTGCAAACAGCACATTTGTTTGACTTTGGCATTTTAGTGCCTTTGCTACATACAAAGCTTTGATTGCTGGCTTGAGTTGCCAGCTCTGGAGATTTTGGGGGTAGAGCCTGAGGAGGGCAGGGTTTGGGGAGGGGAGGGAGTTTAATGGAGTATACTGCCATAGCGTCCACCTTCCAAAGTGGCCATTTTCTCCAGGTGAACTGATCTATGTTGCCTGGACATCAGTTGTAATAGCAGGAGATCTCCAGCCACCACCTGGAGGTTGGCAGCCCCATTGCCGGCCCACCTAGTGATTATTTGGTTGGCCTCTGAAGAACCCCCGTTTCGGGCAGGGGGCTTGATATCTCCCTCTTCTCCCATTTTACTTTAGTGCCTCACAGGCCTGTGAGACAAGGTGGGATGGTGGATTTGGGGTGTGTGTTTAAGACGGGTAGTGGAGGAGAGTGATGTATGTGACCCAGAGGCAAACCTGCAGCTTGGTGGGAGAAAGGAATGCCAGCCTCACCCATATTCCTCCCTGACTGTCTTGCGCTGGTAGTGAACTAAGGCACGATGCCATGGTGCTCCCCCCCTTCTTTGGCTTGTCCCTGCTGAGTCACCTCCAGGTATGAAATAAATGCAAAAGGCAAAGGGCCAAGGCAAGGGGTGGGAAAGGGGTGCGTGGGTTGTTACTGGAATATAATTTATTTCTGCCTTCTTCCTTCCTTGCCTCAGGCCCTGCAATTATGATGACTTACAGGGTGAGATTGGAGTCATGTCACACCAATGCAGACGACATATTAGCTTAGATGGCTGTGGAAAACAAAAAGGCGCACACAAATTTGTGGAGGATTATTGGCCAGGATAGGGAGTTAAATTGAACCTCCATGTACAGCAGCAGTCTGTCCCTGGATCCTGGGGACTTGCAAAGGACGGCCATCACATTCATGCTCTGCTTATGAGCTTCTCAGAAGCATTGGGCATGCTGCCATGGCCAACCTGAATGCTAGATGGCTGGATCCATAGGATTGCCAGCTCCGGGTTGGGAAATACCTGGAGATTTTGGGGGCGGAGCCTGAGGAGGGCAGCGTTTGGAGAGGGGAGGGACTTCAGTGCCATAGAGTCCAATTACCAAAGCAGCCATTTTCTCCAGGGGAATTGATCTCTGTCGCCTGGAGATCAGTTGTAATAGCGGGAGATCACCAGCCACCTTCTGGAGGTTATACCAAAAAATCAGCACAAGGGCTCTGCTTTAAACATAAGATTATATTCACCAATTGCCAGTTGTAAGTTTCCCTTATTTAAGTAACACTATATACATTGAAATCAAAATAAACATTTAAACAAGATAATACAAAGTGTTCAGTCACACCATTCAATTTCAGAATCAGTTACTCAAGTGTAAGCTGTTAAAGAGTCCGTTACTCAAGTGTAAACTACTAGAGAGTCCAAATGAAATTCAAAAACAAACCAAGGTATAAATCATGCTGTGGCTGTCTTCTTGCAGCCAAAAGTCAAACCAAGGTGTAAATCACGCTGCGGCTGCCTTCCTGCAGCCAAAAGTCAGGGATTCTGTATGGCTTGTGAGCATCAAAGCGGGAGATCACCAGCCACCTTCTGGAGGTTGGCATCCCTATGGATCCAGCAGAGCAATTCTTATGGCGACTCATGAAGTGCCAATGAAACCTTGGTGCTTAAACTAAGACAACAGGATTCCAGGTTCCTTTAAAAAAATGGTACAAGGATGGTGCTGAGTGGACCCACACACACCCAGCTGCGGCTGAACTTTTGCTCATTCTGGATGTTCACAATTGGGGGGGGGGGCACCACACCCAAGTGCAGAAACATTGCTTTCTCCCAGTGTTTCCCTTTTGTTTTCATTGAGGTGTTTGTACATTTTTCCTGTGTGAACTTGCTACCTGAGAAAGAATTCTGTGGCAAATCAAAAGCTCATTTCCAATATTTTAATCATTTGTTGATCTAAAAAAAGTACTGGTTTTGGGGGGGGGGTTGTTATTGGTTGAAGGAACCCACACTAATAAGACTTTGGAATTCCAGCTGTGTGTGTTTTGAAACAATATTTCCTGCCAAAACAGATTTTGCTCTGCTTTTTTGGCACAATCTAAAACTACTGGTCTGGAAAAATATTTTACATACCCAAGTGCCCATTAAATTCCCATTTTTTAGCTGTCAGGCAAGGGGGGATGGTTCTGGCCCTGGGTATCAAGAGGTCATCTTCTCCCCAGATTTGTCTATCCACAAGTCTATCTGGCTATCGTGCTTCTTATACCAGCAGTAGATGGTTTTATAAGGAACCACAGCAACTGAGTTTTACACACTAGCCGCTACTGTAAGCACAACAGAAATTGTGGGGACAACAGCACTGACAAGAACCATGTGTATTCTTCAGTTCCACAACTGCACAGTAAAAGTCCTTTTGGGTTCAGAATCTAGTATCCGATACTGAACCCAGCAGCTTTGTGGTTTTTTAAAAACAAACAACAACACCAAGTATCTAGTCTTCAAGAAAAGCTTGAAAGATTCAGCCAAGACTCATGTCACACCTTAAGGATGAAACAAGAATAAACAGGCAAGAGCCTAGGCAAGCTCGAACCCCAACAAGAAGTCTTCAAGATACCAAAGACTCTTGGGTGTTTTGCTTCGATCAGCTACTCTTCTGGTGGACTCTCAGAAGACAGGTGGGATTTCCATGGGTCAGGGTCCAGGGCGAGGGACTATACTCCCTTGCCGATCCTTATATGAACATAAGAACCCTGTTGAATCAGACCAAAGGTCCATCTCGTCCAGCACTCTGTTTGCCACAGTGGCCAACCAAAAGCCTGGCAGATCCACAGGTACAGATGCTAGCACCTCTCTCTTTTGTTGCTCCCCCTCTAGAAGCTGGAATTTAGAGATATACCACCTCTGAACACGGAGATTAACCATCAGAGCTAATGACTGTTGATGGACCTTTCCTCCCCACATGAATTTGTCTAATCCCTTTTGAAGCTACCTGTGCTAATGGGCATCACTACACCCTGTGGCATTGAGTTCCACCAGTTAATTATGCCTGTTTCCAGACTGAAAGTAAGAAAGATTAAGCGAAATGAGATAACCTGCCCATTTACATGTATGCATATGTTGTGGCATTTCGTATTTCTTGGGGAAATGTGTATTACTTTCATGCAGAATTATTCATGCATACTTTTAAAAAGGTTGTTTTAATTTCACTGCAGAATTTAAAAGAACGAGGCTGGGAAATAAAGCCAGGAGCTTGCTTTTTCAGCCTTACTAGAAGGGTCTCTGAAGGTTTTTTACCATCACATCCACTGTTGTGATTAAAAGAATACTCCAGGCTAGGAATCTTGGAATTCAGTGCTGAGTAAATAAGGAGGAGGCAGCAATTCCATATCCCTGGAGGGGGAGAAAGAGGCCCGAGAGATTGCACAAGGGAAGACTGTTGGAGAAGGCACCCAATGTTTGTTTGTGAATGAGACTAATATTTGGCAAAGGCATAGGTTTTCCTTGCGCATCCCTTCATGTTAAAATGCGATACGCAGGACTTTCTAAGATGAAGGTTTTGTGGGAATAAGACAAAGCTTTACAGGGCACAACAGAGAAGAAGAGTTGGTTTTTAAATGCCGACTTTCTCTACCACTTAAGGAAGAATCAAACCGGTTTACAACCACCTTCCCTTCCCCTCCCCACAACAGACACCCTGTGAGGTAGGTGGGGCTGAGAGAGCTCTAAGAGAGCTGTGACTAGCCCAAAGTCACCCAGCTGGCTTCATGTGTAGGAGTGGGGAAACCAACCGGATTCACCAGATTAGCCTCCGCTGCTCATGTGGAGGAGTGGGGGAATCAAACCCGGTTCTCCAGATCAGAGTCCACTGCTCCAAACCATCGCTCTTGAACACACCACACCACGCTGGCTCCACTTAAAAAGACCAAAGGGGAAGCTTTTCAGACAAACCCTGTTGTGTATTTCCCCCCCACCCTTCCTCAAAGGAGCTTGGGGCAGCATACATGGCTCCTTTCCCATTCTATTCTCACAACAACCCTGTGAGGTAGGTTAGGATGAGCAAAAGCGACTCACTGACTTCAGGTCATCCAGCGAGCTTCATGGCAGAGTGAGGAATAACACACACACACACACGAAACTGCTTTATACTGAATCAGACTGTCAGTCCATCAAGATCAGTATTGCCTACTCAAACTGGCAGCAGCTTCAGTTGGAGAGGACTTTCACATCATCTACTGCCTGGTACTTTAAAACAACAACAACTGGGGATTAACCTAGGACCTTGAGCATACAAAGCAGAGGCTCTACCACTGAGCCATGGCTTTCCCCCGGGACTCAAAGTTCCTAGTCCAGGGTCTGTTTGAGGTATTTTATTGCTAGGTACACCCAACCCCTTTGGGCCTCACCATGGTGGCGTGGGCCCAGGTGGGGATGCCGGTCCCCTCCCTCCCATACCTCTGATGGCTGGGAGTGGGGCATCCACTGCTTTCCTCATTGTGCTGCCACCGATAGACAGCAGATCCAATGCTGCTGGTTGCCCCTTAAAAATGAGGGCCAGCAACGAGGCTCCTGAGTTTTGTGTTCTACGCAAGGCCCACCAGGACTCTGTACCTTTGTGACACAAACGGAGGCCCGGAGAAATGGAGGTTTACAAAAAAGTAAACAGTGCAGCTGCATGGGAGTCCCAGACGGGTTGGGCAGCGGTGGGAGGGGAAAGGGAGGGCAACCCAGCGAATCCTGCATACCAGAATACTTCTGTTAAGCTGGCGATCCGACGCCAAGCCTGTTGGATGCAGATCTGAGAGGCCAGAATTGGCTCCTAGTTTCTTATTCAGCGCGGAGCTGCCCAAATAAGGAACAGACATTTGTAAATCTCTACGCCCCAAAATCATCATTGCCCCATGCCAAATTATACATCTCCATGATGGGCAGAGCTTCCCCTTCAAGATGCTCCAAAATTGTCACCAGCACAAAGCTTTGTTTTATGTGACCCACCACAGTACACTATGCCCCCCATACACTCTGAAATGGGGAATGGGGGAGAGGGGTGCAGCCCTCAAATTTGCTTTGCGTCAGCCCAAATTATACACCTTAGTTACAGGAAAATTGTCCCCTAGAAGATGCCCTACTACTTTGTCCAGTCCTAAGCTTGTTTTTGTGCTCTAGAGTGCCAATAAACAGGGAACTGGTGGTTTTGCATCCTTAAATCAGCTTTGGGCCCGCCCAGATCATGGGGTCGTATGTCAGGATGTCTTCCGCCCCCCCCCCCAAGCTCTAGGTTAAATAAAGAGCTGAAAATCAAGCACCAACATCAACCTCAAAATTTTGTTATCATCCCTAAATCCATGGAGTGGAGAGAGCTGCAAGACCTGATCTACTTCCAAATTCCAGGAAGGGGACAGTGGAGGGATGCTTGAGGAGTGGTCGTGGCTCAGTGGCAGAGCATCTGCTCGGCATGCTAAAGGTCCCAAGTTCAATCCCCAGCATCTCCAGTTAAAAGTTCAGGCAGTAGGTGAATGCGAAAGACTTCTGTCTGAAACCGTGGAGAGCCAGTGCCAGTCTGAGTTGACAATATTGGCCTTCGTGGATCATGTGACCTTGCACAGCTGCCCCAGCAGCCTTAATTTAACCTTCCTCCAACATCACCTTTGAGAGCCAGGGTGGTGCAGTGGTTAAGAAGAAGAGTTGGTTTTTATATGCCGACTTTCTCTACCACTTAAGGCAGAATCAAACCGGCTTACAATCACCTTCCCCTCCCCACAACAGACACCCTGTGAGGTAGGTGGGACTGAGAGAGCTCTAAGAGAGCTGTGACAAGCCCAAGGTCACCCAGCTGGCTTCGTGTGGAGGAGTGGGGAATCAAACCAGATCAGACTCCACCGCTCCAAAACACCGCTCTTAACCACTACACCATGCTGGCTCTAATCTGGAGAACCGGATTGATTCCCCACTCATCCACGTGAAGCCTGCTGGGTGACCTTGGGCCAGTCACAGTTCTCTCAGAACTCTCTCGACCCATGCGAAAGCAAGCAATGGCAAACCACCTCCGACCATCCCTTGCCTTGAAAAGCCCTACCGGTGGCCATGAGTCAGCTGCGACCGGAGGGCACACTCACACCCCATCACCTTGCCCCGGGGAACAATGAATGATGGAACCTGCTGCACTTCCTACTTGGCTCCCAGCCAGTGCCTGGAAGGGAGACTGGAGTGTGGCTGCTGTGAATTGTATGCAAAGCGACCTCCCTGCAGATTTTAGGCCTGCAAGGCAAAGGGGTTGATGGATGACTCTGCCCCACTCCCCACTCCATCCTCCCTTTGCCTGCGGCAGCGAAAGAGAATTCTTGGTTGGCCATCCGAAGGTTAAGAGGGGCCCACTGATCTGCCTCGCCTATGAGCCCCTTTCCCAATCCAGAAGTTACCACCGCTGTGCATGCAGAGGAAAGGGGTGGAGCAGCATGTGGGGAAGGGAGGAGGCCGAGCCGGGGGCTGCCTTTGGAGGCGACGTCAGGAAGGGCACAGCTGCCTTGTGGAATTCGCCGTGCAGGAGGGAGGCAGCGCCTGGACGGCTTCGCTTTCCCCCTCTCTCTTGCTATGTGCTGTAAGTACTGGCCAGGCGCCGGGCTCTCCCTCTGGCCCCTCCCCCTAAAAATGCCACCCCACTAACTGCCCCTTTTGTCTGCCTCGCAGGGTTGTGCTGCACCCTCCCTTTGGTGATGCTTCTGAGTCTAAGTGTGAGCCCCGGAACCCCCAGCACAGGTAGGAGATCCCCCCCCATACACCCTACTGCCCTTCTGTATAAGGGAAGCCTGAAGCCCCCCATCCATTTCTGTTCCCACCACTATGTGGACACTGGGGAGCGGGCAAAATATTCCTAAGAGAAGGGGAAACAACTGTGGTGTCCTTCGTGGGCTGACAAAGAGGTACAGAAGTCTGGCAAACTTTGGTGTATTATTTTTTTGGGGGGGGGAGTAGAGATGTTGGGTGTGTTTCCACAGAGGGGAGAACCAAGGGAAGGGTAGCTTGTGGGTTGTTGGGTGTGTGTGCTAGAAACAGAAATTGGGCTAGGTGATCCAGCCAGGCAACACTTGTGGTCTCTGGGCTACAAGTTTAATTGGAGCCAGGGCTCCTCCAGTCTTTGGAGCTCAGCTGCGTAACATTCGACACTGTGCTTCTGAGCATGGGCAGAGTGCCTCTCCACGACCGTAGCTAGCTTCCACACTTCTTGGATCAGAAGGCATGGGTTACAGCCTCCATGTGAGTGTGGAGGCCGGCATTTCCGCACCGGCATGACATTTTGGGTCCTGCGGGAAAGAGATAGTCATCAGGCTGCTGCTTGCTTGTGCCTGTGGAGCCATGGCCCACCCTATCCTCGGGGCTTGCAGTTGATGGTGAACATCTGTATTCTTGAAGGGCTTGGCGTGTATGTAAATGCACTATGGAAAAAATATGCAAAGGGCTCAATTCCTGAAAATCTCCCTTTGCAGAGCTCTTAGGGCCAAACTACGTATTTGGGTGTTTAGTGAGTTGGGTCTGGGTTCCCCACAAACACACGGTAGCTGTGAGAAATAGCTTTTGGAAATAAAAGGGAGCCGAAATGGGCAGTGGGGATAGGAGATGCTCCTGCCTCCTCCCCTCCAGCCATTTCCCCATGTAGAAACAGCACTGGGGGTTGCTCTCCCCCCCCCCCATGTTTGCTCCTCCATGAGCACAGAATTTTCCATGGTGGGAAAACAGCTGGAGGTGGGGTGGGGCAGGCTGGAGCCTCTTCTCCCTCCCTCCATAGTAATGTTCCAAGCCCATTTGGGCTCTTCTTTCTTTTGTAAAAGCCATCTCCCACAGCTGCTGTGTGGCTGTGTGGAACCCATAGTCACCTTGTTAAAAACCCCAATGCATAATTTGGCCCTTAGTTGCCACCCACCCATAGGAGAGCCCCCCATCAGTGCCACCCTCCCCGAAACATTTTCGATTTCTACACTCTTCCCTTTGATATGCTAAGATCTTCAGATCTTTCTTTGCCATAGCTACGGCACCCACCAGAAAGCAAGACAGCTGGGCCCTCTTCTTTACTTCCCTGCTCTCCCCTTTATAAAGGTTCTTTCCCAGTGGCTGGTGTAAGTGGGAAGCTCTGAAGAACTGCAGATAGGATGTGCCGAGGCCACGTTTTACTTGAGTCGGTGCTTGGCATATCTTTATCATGAGCATCCAGTTTGACCAAGGGCCTCTGTGCCTCATGCCCAAGGCTCCCCTCCCCCCAATATTCCAGGACCAAAACCCTCCTTTCCCCAACATTGGCTGATGGATTTTGAAACCAGTCAGGGGGAACCTGAGTATGAACAGAAGGAACCAGGGATTCAAGGCACAGTGCAAAATTCACCTCTGGGTCAGAGCCATAAGCTTTGCCCAGCCTCTTCTTAGCCTGGTCTCTCTTTCATCTCTGCATCTCTCCTCTCCGCAGGCTCATTTAAACCAGAGTTCAGCCTTAAGAACATAAGAAAGGCCCTGCTGAATCAGACCAAGGCCCATCAAGTCCAGCAATTTGTTCACCCAGTGGCCAACCAGGTGCCTCTAGGAAGTCACAAACAAGACGACTACAGCAGCCCCATCCTGCCAGTGTTCCACAGCACCTAAGATAATAGGCATGCTCCTCTGATACTAGAGAGAATAGGTATGCATCATGACTAGTATCCATTTTAACTAGTAGCCATGAATACTCCTCCATGAATATGTCCACTCCCCTCTTAAAGCCTTCCAAGTTGGCAGCCATCACCACATCCAGGGGCAGGGAGTTCCACAATTTAACTATGCGTTGTGTGAAAAAATACTTCCTTTTATCCGTTTTGAATCCGTCACCCTCCAGCTTCAACAGATGACCTCGCGTTCTAGTATTATGGGAGAGGGAGAAAAACTTCTCCCTGTCCACTCTCTCCAAACCATGCATAATTTTATAGACCTCTATCATGTCTCCCCTCAGCCGCCTCCTTTCCAAGCTAAACAGCCCTAAGCGTCTTAACCGCTCCCCATAGGACACTTGCTCCAGTCCCCTAATCATTTTGGTTGCTCTTTTCTGCACCTTCTCAAGCTCTGTAATATCCTTTTTTAGGTGAGGTGACCAGAACTGTACACAGTATTCCAAGTGTGGTCTCACCATAGATTTGTACAAGGGCAGTATGATATCAGCAGTTTTATTCTCAGTTCCTCGTCTAATTATGGCCAGCATGGAATTTGCCTTTTTTACAGCAGCCGCACACTTGGTTGATGTCTTCATTGAGCTATCCACTACCACCCCAAGATCCCTTTCTTGCGAGCTGTTTTAATGACCAGGGACCACAGCTAGTAGCTGATGGGCAACATATACAGTGCAGACAAAAGGAAATACTTCTTTACTCAGCAAGTAATTATATTGTTCACTGTCAAGGGGCGTAGTGATGGCCAGGAGCATGGATGGCTTTAAAAGGTGATTAGACAGATTCATGGAGGAAGGCTCCATCAATGGGCACTGATCATTGTGAATGAAGGGAACTTCCGTATTCAGAGGCAGTAAACCTCTGAACAGCACTGCTGAGAGGCAGCATCAGGGGGAGGCCTCGGCCCTCCAGGGCAACTGGTTGACCACTGTGTGCAACAGGATGCTGGTCTAGATGGTCTGATCCAGCAGGGCTCGTCTTATGATCTTGCATACTTAGGTCTTTTTGCCACCTGCAGGTAGGCTCATTGGCTGGAGCAGAGGTGCGTTTGAGCATGTACAATCAAATCGGTATCTTGATTTCCCACTGCCAGGCAGCCTCCCACAGGCAGCCCAAGCTGATGCCAGCAGGAGAGAGATGCCATGAAGATTTGGATCCTGGCACCTATTGTTTCCCAAAATAAGCTCTCCTTTGACTCATCTCCCAGTGGATTGCTACAGTTAATGGCAAAAACCAAGACAGGTGATAGGATAGTGCTGCGGCACATGACTGCCTAAATTGTTTGCCAGGAAATGCAGCCAGTTCTTTGAGTGTCCCTGACCCTCCTAGGTGGGTGGCAATCTTGCTGTAGAAGCAGGTGCATTTCAAGATGTTTTGTCACCCTCCAAGCCAGGTCATTCATTGCCCCCTCCCATGCAGCTGCCAGCCAGGTCTGAGCCAAGTGGCAGTGGTCATTGGCTCCCATGCCGCTGAAGGCTAGAGTGAGCTGAGCTGGCAACCTCCTCGTTCTTATTGTGCCATTGCTTAGTGGCTTGAAATAAACAAACACCTCTGTACTCATACCTTAGGGTTTGGAAACTAGCACCGAAATGAGAATGTATAACAATGTGCAAACATGTATTAAGTGCTACAATAATTGTGTGTGTGTAAAGTGCCGTCAAGTCGCAGCCGACTTATGTTGACCCCTTATGGGGTTTTCATGGCAAGAGACTAACAGAGATGGTTTGCCTGTGCCTTCCTCTGCACAGCAACCCTGGTATTCCTTGGTGGTCTCCCATCCAAATACTAACCAGGGCTGACCCTGCTTAGCTTCTGAGATCTGACGAGATCAGGCTAGCTTGGTAACACCGATTTGGACCTAGGTGGAACTCCACAGTTAAAGCCTACAGGACTCGCATATATTATATAGGACATTGTTTTGTATGTATTAGAATAGGATACAATTATGTTTGTATAGTTGTAATTATTGTAGCACTTAATACATGTTTGCACATTGTTATACATTCTCGTTTCTGTGCTAATTGCTTAGTGGCTTGGCTGGAGAACTGGCCATGCATGGGTGCTTTATACAGAACTGTAAAGGGAAGGGAAATTTCAAGCCTGCCAGCAGTCTCAGGAAAAGAGATGGCCTAACCTTAAAGTCTAACAGGTTTTCCAAGAAGTGGAGCTTTTCTTTTGCAAAATATGAACGATGTTGCAAAGGAACTGCAGTGGCAAAGGATCTGAACTGTGTTGCAAACTGTTATGCTTTGAGCTTAGAAGTTCAGTTCTGGGGCAAAGAGAACTTTCTCTGAAAGGTGAAATTGACTAGAATTCAGGAGATTAGACTTCATACCAGGAGACGGAGCACACAGCATGATTGGCACAGATGGCCAAGAACCCCACCAGTCATGAACTGCAGTGACTACACTTTTTGGCCAAGGAAGCCAGACACAAACTGGGGATCTCTACAACACTGCAGTAATTCCAGGGGGCAAATCTCTTGGGCCTTGACCCAAGACCCAACTGCCATCTCTCAGCCAGCGAGGTGTAGCAGTTAAGAGCGGTGGTTTAGAGCGTTGGACTCTAATCTGGAGAACCTGGTTTGATTCTCCACTCCTCCACATGAGGGGCGGACACTAATCTGGTGAACCGGGTTGGTTTCCCCACTCCTACACATGAAGCCAGCTGGGTGACGTTGGGCTAGTCATAGCTGCCTTAGTGCTCTCTCAGCCCCACCTACCTCACAGGGTGTCTGTCATGGGGAGGGGAAGAGAAGGTTATTGTAAGCTGGTTTGAATCTTCCTTAAGTGGTAGAGAAAATCAGCATATAAAAACCAACTCTTCTTCTTCCTTCCATCTTCTTTCTTTCTTCTTCAGTCTTACCTTCTTCGCATAGTTATTGTGAGAAGAGGCAAGGAGAAGCATGTACCCTACCCTGAACATTCTTAGATGAATGGGGGGGGGGGCGGTATGGGGTATGTGATTGATAGTTTGAAAACTGCTACTCACTGCAGGGTTTCTTTCCTTTTCTTCTGAGAGAAAGGAACTAGCTTCTCAGGGGAAGCTGAGGACCAGCAGGCCTGGGTTTGGTGGATCCAGATAAGAGCACTGTACCAGTTGCTAACAATTTATTAATAAGCCTTGCTCATTGTCTCGCAGCCTTCCAAAAACTGGAAGTAAAGCATTAAAGAGCAGAGCTGTCCCAGCAAGCCAGTCTAAGGCCCCTGCCTCTCATCCCCAGACAAGATCCCGGATGGAATTGCTGGGAAAAGCCACCCCAAGTTTTCCCTTGTATTCTTATTCCTTGCTAGAAACAAAGAAGCAGAAATTTAGAATACTTTAGACATCCACAAATTGTTAATGCTTTCCCACACCACTGACCTGGGCTATTTCATTAGGGTTTTTTTTTAAGTTTGAAAGAAGGAAAGGAGAGTGTTAGTGGTGTCCTTTTCTGGAAAGCTTGAATGAAGCTTTTCTAGGTCCAGATGTTTTTGATATATACACTCAACAGAGTAAACAGTGTCATGTCCTCTGTACACAAAGCAGAAGTACAGGCTCAGAGACCGCAGCCCAGAGCTCAGCCAGGATTAAACACTGTTGAATGCTGACATCTGAAAGGGACTCCTTGCCCTACTGTAGGACTTTGAGCAGCTTTGCTATGCCCAAATTGAGAAGAAAGTGGGGGTAAGAGTGTTTTCAAAAGAATAGAGTTTGGGTTTGCAAACTGAATGGAAAGGCACTATCCAATGGAGTGTGCATCAGGCTTTTCAAAAGGCAGTGTTTCCCCCCTTCACACATGAACACATGAAGCTGCCTTATATCAGAAACTTGGTCCATCAAAGTCAGTATTGTCTACTCAGACCAGCAGCGGTTCTCCAGGGTCTCAGGCAGAGGTCTTTCGCATCACCTACTTGCCTAGTCCCTTCAACCGGAGATGCCAGGGATTGAACCTGGGGCCTTCTGCATGCCAAGCAGATGCTCTACCACTGAGCCACAGGCCCTCCCCAGCCCCTTCTTCCCTCTGAGCCACAGCCCCTTCCTAGGATGCGGGTACACCTGAACCCTCAACCAGTAGTAGTTGCCTACAGCAGTAAGTTGAAAGAAGAGTTGGTTTTTATATGCCGATTTTCTCTACCTTTCAAGGAGAATCAAACCGGCTTACTATCGCCTTCCCTTCCTCTCCCCACAGCAGACACCCTGTGAGGTAGGTGGGGCTGAGAGAGTTAGAAGAGAACGGTAACTAGCCCAAGGTCACCCAGTTGGCTTCATGTGTAAGAGTGGGGAAACCAACCTGGTTCACCAGATCAGAGTAAGCAGCTCATGTGGAGGAATGGGGAATCAAACCCAGTTCTCCAGATTAGAGTCCACTGCTCTTAACCACTTCACTGTGCTGGCTCTCAAGTTACCTGGTGCTCACTGGATGCTTTGTTTCCAAAGTCCAAATTTGAAGTATCTTTACCTGATGCTGAGAATCTGGGTCAGAATAGTGATTCTGTTGGTGTACTGTCCATTCAGCTACCCAATGCTTTGTATGCCTGAGCAGACAGGCACAGTCTCAGATTTGGTATTGAGGAACCCAAGGTTTATGGTAATGGAGACTTTGACGTCCCTGCTGAGGCTGCTATGATGGGAATGGCTCAGGACTTCATGGCTGCCATGACAATCATAGGGTTGTCAAAAAAACAAAAGGGGGAAGGAAAGACCCAGCCTAAAACCAAAGCTGGGTACCCAAAGGTTGGGTGGAAAAAGACTCAATTGTGTATAGAAATAAATTTATTTCAAGGCGCTGATATCTATATTAAAAACATTAAAAATGATATTAAAAGAAAGCACAATGGCAACTAAAACCACAATCCAAATGCGTTTTGGCCCCCTGGCCTTCATCAGTGGTCTAATAACATCCCTTATAATGCATACTGATACATATTACAACTGTATACCAGTATTATAGCAAAATAACAACAACAACCCAGGTATGTATGTAGGGATGTATTCCAATTTGTGCCCAATATATTCTATAAAATTAAAGAGCCCACTTTCTGCTTGTTGAAATACTTTCTGCTTGTTGTTTTCTGGGCTTAGCCTTCCATTCAAGGTGTGTGTACCAGTATCAACCAGATAAATGGTCATGTATTTCTATACATAATTGAGTATTTTTCCACCCAACCTTTGGGTACTCACCAGTCACAGGGTTATGCCAAAACATTCTGGCCTTACACATGTAGTAAGGAATACATTTGATCTGGTCTTCTCTGAGGACCAAATGTATTGTTTGGTAACTTACCAACATCTGGAACCTCTGCAAGGGTCAGGGCACCAGTTAGTTTGCTCCACACCAGGAGGCTAATGGGTCTGAAAGGTTTACTGATATCTCTTGGGAATTTGCTAATCAACAAGGTTGACACTCCTGTCAAAGCACTGATTAATCTGTGGACTCAGATGAGCTGTGGACTCACTTCTTTGCCACCATTGCATTCACATAATGCTGTCCAACTGAGCTTTCTCAGTTGTGAGGGGACTCGTATCTCAGGCGCTTGAAGTTGTAGACCTAGAAAATTGTACAAGCTGGCTATGACTCATTTGCAAAGTATTTTGTGGTTAAACTCACATCTGCCAGAACTTGGATGCCGTGGTTAGTTCCGTTCAATCTCAGGATGTTACCAGAACACAGACTGGACCTAGTTGAATGGGTGACTTTTAGTTGGTAAGATCTGATAAAGTGGAGAAGCTGCTCATAAGCATGCGGTCTACCGCAGCTTGACTCAGGACTTGTCCTTGGTAGCTGAAAATATCTAGCTAGGACAGTGTGTTCAAGTGGGACCAGGAGGTGATATATGCTCCCTTGAGGGATGGTGTAGTCTTGACCTCTTTGAAGGAAGAGTTTGTGAGACCACTCCTAAGGAAGAGGTCTCAGTGGCTAATATGACATTCTTGAACCAAGTGCTTTAATAAGTGGTGGTTATACAACCTCAGGTGATCTTGGATGAGATGGATTATTTAGACCCATTTCAATCCAGTTTCAGGCTTCAGTTTAGGACAGAAATATCCATGGACACCTTGATTAAAAATCTGAACAGGGAGAGTGATAAATTTGAGTATTTCCTTGTTGGTTTTTCTGGACCTCTCAGTAGCTTTAATACCATAGCAATCCATGCTTGGATCATGTCCAGTTTAGATTACTTGCATGCACTTTATATGGAGATGTCTGAAAACTTCAGTTGGTCCCATATGTAGCAGCAAGACTATTGTGGATGTGTAAAGTGTCGTCAAGTCACAGCCAACCTACGGCAACCCAGTAGGGTTTCAAGGCCAGAGACTAACAGAGGTGGTTTGCCATCGCCTTCCTCTGCATAACAACCTTGATATTCCTTGGTGGTCTCCCATCCAAATACTAATCAGGGCTGGCCCTGCTCAGCTTCTGAGATCTGATGAAATCAGGCTAGCCTGGGCCATCCAGGTCAGGGAAGCAAGACGATAACCAGGGGCAAATAAAATGGTTGTATCACCCTTTGCTTGAAAGATCTGTGATGGCTGCCCTTTTGTTTCTGGGTACAGTTCAGAGTACTGATGGTTATAAAGCCTTAGACTGCTTGGGTCTGGGGTACCTGGTAGACGACCTTCTCCTATACAGTCTAGCCCACAAGCTGAGATCCTCATCCCAAGTCCAGCTGTCTCTCTGGAGGTGAGGTAGGTTGCAACTAGTGACAGGACTTTGTTGGTGGTGACTGCTCACCTTGAAAATGCATTCCTCCCCTTAAGGCTTGCCTGGTATTTGCCCTGCAGTCATATGGGAGCCAGGCTTTTACTTGAAGCTGTCTGGGGCTTTTAATGGTCTGTTTGCTATTTTATGATCTCTGTTGAAATAGCTCTTTTGCTGTTTCTGTGTTCTTTTATGTTGATTTTAATTGTTAATTCTATCACTGTTGTATGTGTGTGTAAAGTGCAGTCAAGTCGCAGCCGACTTATCGCGACCCCTTTTTTGGGGGGGTTTCATGGCAAGAGACTAACAGAGGTGGTTTGCCAGTGCCTTCCTCTGCACAGCAACCCTGATATTTCTTGGTGGTCTCCTATCCAAATACTAACCAGGGCTGACCCTGCTTAGCTTCTGAGATCTGATGAGATCAGGCTAGCCTGGGCCATCCAGGTCAGGGCTATCACTGGTATTATTGTTGTATTTGATGTTGTATTGTCCTTTTTTAATGTTAGCTGTCTCAAGCAGGACTCTGGAGAGGAGGCGTACACATTTTCCAAATAAATGAAAAAAATGTGCCCTTGTGCCCCACTTTTAGTACCCTGTGGTTGCTAGGTAGCATCATCATCATCACCAAAAGAGGATCAGGGGCCACACTGGCCCTTTAACTTACCGGGACAGTTCCTGGTGGGCCTACTAACCTGGAGGGCCACGAGGAGCACCGCAAGGGCCGTTTGGCTCAGTTAGCCCCAGGGTTGTTTTGACATCTCAGTCTGCCACTGGTTAGGAAGGACCTGTGCCAGGAATGAAGAAATAGGGCCACGAGGGAAGGAAATGCCTCCCAAGTTTATCACAAAGAAGGTGTAAGTAGGGTTGCCAACCTCCAGGTGGTGGCTGGAGATCCCCTGCTATTACAACTGATCTCCAGCCGATAGAGACCAGTTCACCTGGAGGAAATGGCCGCTTTGGCAATTGGACTGTATGGCATTGAAGTCCCTCCCCTCTCCAGACTCTGCCCTCCTCAGGCTCCGCCCCTAAAATCTCCAGGTATTTCCCAACCCAAACCTGGCAACCCTGGGTGTAAGCCCAGCATGACTCACTGACTTAATTGGTACAGGCACAGAGGAGGGACCGCTCTGGTCTGGGGAGGTCTGGAGAGAGACATCATAGCTAAAACCAAATAGAAAGGATTTTTGTTTTTCATTTATAAGTCATCACCACTTTGCATTTATAAACTGACCTTTCTGCAAGTGCTCACAATGATATACAAGGCATGCAGCAGCCTTACAAATAAGCTCACAAAAATGTTAACTAGCCAACCTTCCCACCTATGCTTGAAAAACCTGTAAAGAAAACAACACATGAAACAACCTGTCTTTGAATTTACAAACTTCCTTGCCTGAAAGAGGTTCTTTCTCACCAGTGTAACAGCAATAAAGTTCCTCCTGAGGATGAAAAAAGAGAAAGCTTCTCAAGAAAAATGATCCTAACCCAGATTTGCTTGTAAATAAAAATCAAAGTGGACAGTTCTCCAATATTTCCCCCCTTTGCAACTCTCCCTGTTGGACCTCACCTGGTTGTGTTTATATCTCGCTCTCAGTCAATAATGGGCCGGTCATGGTGTTGTCCTGTAATGAACAGCAAATGATGGGAAAACTTGGGTTGGCCAAACAGCCCAATTGGATTAAATTTCTGGTTTTGTGCTGTTTGAAGTTGTAGGCCCTAAATATTTTGTCCTTTGCCACACCCACTGTGTCTTCAAAATTGAGAGTTTTCAAATGCCCTTTCTCTGCAAAGCCACTAAAGTCCTATGTCCTTTATTGCATTTGGTTTCCTGAGTGTGTTTTGTTCTTCCCATTCTCTTGTAAACACTTCATTCTTCCACATACTTGCATTCCAGCTGTAGCCTTTAAGGCTGGCCAAAAAATAAGTCTCAACGGCAGCTGGGGACCTTGCCAGCATCCCATTGACTATAGAGCTTAGCTCTGGATGAGGTCAGAGTGGGAGGTGTGTAGCCACAAAAACAATTGTCAATTTTAGCCGCAGGTGGTATTTTCTGTTAATCAGAGCAACAAAACCCCTACCTGTTAAAATTGCCGGCTGCATGGTAGTAGATTTTGTTGTCTTGCCCACTGAAAATATATACCTGCCAGCTTGGTCTACTGGTGGAATTTTCCAGTAGCTAGTTTTGTTGATGTTGTTTTATTGCATTTCCCATCAGAAATTCTCAACTGACAAAACCTAAGGAAACCTCTTAGCACATGCAGAGTGTCATTGGGTTGTGACAGCAGTCATGTTATCTGGCTGGATATTAATTAGAAAAAAGTGTGTGTGTGGTGGGGGGGTGGAGAAATAGTTGGAAGATCCATAATCCATCCAGGCAGATTGGGAATCTGGAGCTGGGAAAGCAGAGGAGCAGTGGGCATACTGGCTGCAGGAATAGCTGGCAGTCAATCCTAGGACCAGGGGAGATGGATGGGCAAAGGACCAGAATGTGTAAGGACCAGAATGTTTCTCACTCTAAAGCCTGACCCTTTGAGTTTTGCCTTCGTTTTAGCATCCAGTGACATCCCTAAGAGTTACACGTGGATTGCCAGGAGTTGAGCTTTTTGGATCACAGCAAAATCCCTTTTCAAGACAGCTTCTCATCTGCAACCCCTGTTAAATAAGCCTTGCAAAATCTAAAGTGCTGGATCCAAGTTAAAATAAGCTTTGATAAACTATAGCTGATTCTGCAAGAAGGCCTTGTTCATAGCATCAAATTAGTACTGCTGCTTATTCATATATTTAAGAATGAGGTGTGATTGAATGCCAATATTAAAATACGTTTGCTGGTGTGACTCCCACCACCACACACAGTGGATTAGGAGATGGGGACAGGATGTGAAGGTTAAGGTAGGGGGAAGGAGTTTGGACTTTCCAAAAATAGCAGGTCTGCTTATCCAAGCAGGTGTGTACAGGTGAGATTCTGACCTGTTGATTTGCTGGCCCTTCAGAGCCGTATTTCCAACTCTGCAAGTGCTCTGTTTCTCCACTCCTTCAGGAACTCCCCTGAACTCTCTCAAAATTTTAATTCGTCCACGTATCAAACTTTCTGGTTGTCCTACAGCTGTGTTTTCCTGTTGGAAGCAAAACCCTTTCTCCTTTCATATCTGTCCGACTGATCTCATAGCCGACCTCCCTCTCAAGTCTCTTCCAGCTGCTGCAGTACTGCAAGGTAAAGGGGCTGCCCATAAATCACTGTCGTCCCCGCCCTTGTTGTAAATGAGAATGCTGGCCACTTGCCCCTGGAACAAACATTGGATGTGCCCTGCCATGCAAGGACCGGCTGTTGAATAGTGGCTGGGAAGTTCAGGGGAAGGACCAAGCATCTGCAGCGAAAACAGCTGTAAAGGACAAGAAAGAAGTCAGGCTTAGAACTCAGTCAGTAACAGAGCAATTCTATACACCAGTGGTTCCCAAAGTGGGCAGTATCACCCCCTGGGGGGGTGGTAGGATTACCTAGGGGGTCATTAAGAGGCAAGGGGGCAGCAGTGGGGCGCTAGAGGTGGTCCCCTTCAACTGTGTTGTTGGATAGAGTAGGGGGCTCTGGGCTTGAGTTTGTGGGACCAAGGGGGCACTGGGCTTGAGCTTGTGGGACCAAGGGGGCGGTGGCCCGAAAAGTTTGGGAACCACTGCTGTACACAGTGCCTCTAGTCTAAGCCTACTGGTTCCAATGATCTTAGGCCGGAGTAACTCTGCATAGGAGCGCACTGTAAAGTATTTGGGGGCTTTATGGTTTACAAAAAACATGAGTGTGGGAAGGTAATGGGAAAGACAGTTGATACAATTGTGAACAGGACAGAAAAAATACGAATCTTTTCCTATATTATTTTTAGTAGTATGGGCTGTACCAGGAAAGTTGAACAGCAGTAGGTTTGGGGCAGACAGGGAAGTGATCCTTTACACAGGGAGTCGTTATTAGCTTGTGGAATTCACTGCCACAAGAAGTGGTGATGCTCATTAAATTGGCTGGATTTTTTAGAAAAGATTTGACAGATTCATGGATAGGGTTAGGTCCCTCTTTGCCACCAGCAGGAGGTTTTTGGGGTGGTGCCTAAAGAGGGTGGGGTTTGGGGAGGGGACGGACATCAATGTCATAGAGTCCAATTTGCAAAGCGGCCATTTTCTCCAGGTGAACTGATCTCTATCTGCTGGAGATCGTTTGTAATAGCAGGAGATCTCCCGCTATTACCTGGAGGTTGTGCAACCCTAAGGAAATAATGTCAGTACACAGCCACCAATTTGTTCACTTTTAAATATATTCTTTCTCAAAGTGTTTTCTTAATGTAAACCTTTAACTTGTCATAACAAAATGTACAACAGCGAAGTTATAAGTTCTGAATACAAATGGATTTACCCATGAAGCTTCACTATACAATAACACGAATCAGAACCTTTTAACAATGATGAGTCCCCCCCCGGAAAAGTCCAAACGCCGGCAGCAATGTGACAGAACAAAGGACTAAGAGTCATTCTTTTGAACTGCAATAATGCAGTCAGAATATTGTTGCACAGTCTGAAGAAGCAAGTTGTACTCAACACGAAACAAGAGACAACCGGGATCTTGTAACATCAGTGTGTGCTATATATGATTCATGGATGAATGTTCCATTCAATATATAGCCGCTTTAGCCAAATAAGAGATATCGGCAGGAACGAGATTCTACCATTGTGACTGGATCGCTCCACATCAGCTGACCGCGGAAGTGGTGCTGCAGTTGGCACAGAGCGGGTTATAGCGATCCCCACAATATTGCCTACTTTCGAGTAAAAGACATTGCTGCCGGTGTTTGGACTTTTCCGGGGGGGACTCATCATTGTTAAAAGGTTCTGATTCGTGTTATTGTATAGTGAAGCTTCACGGTAAATCCATTTGTATTCAGAACTTATAACTTCGTTGTTGTACATTTTGTTATGACAAGTTAAAGGTTTACATTAAGAAAACACTTTGAGAAAGAATATATTTAAAAGTGAACAAATTGGTGGCTGTGTACTGAGATTGTTTCCTTAGGGTTGCACAATTACAGATCAGTACACCTACTTTTATATAGTTACCTGGAGGCTGGCCACCCTATCCATGGATGGAGGGGGGGGGTTGAGGGGGAGGGCATCATCCAGGCTTTAAGAGCTGTTCACATGAAGGCCACTCCGGGATCTCTGCCTTGGCACAGGAGTTCAGGAGCAATGGGGACGCAACTCCAAAGCTGGTTTCAAGATATCCCTGCTCTTTGTGCAAACTGGGCGTTATCAGGACAAGCCAGGCATGCAACGGATTATGGTTCTTGGCTGTGACACGGACGCTTATCATACCACTGCCAGTCAGCCCTTCTGACCTGTTGACCAGACTTGAACATTCTCCTGCCCTTTCTGAAAGGGGAAAACGGCTCCTCCCCAGTAGCCTCTATCTCACCTGCTTCCTGCAGAGAGCTTTGGATCCACCTATCCTGCCAGGCCCATTTGCAAGGAAAATCTGACACCAGATACCCTTCCGTAAGGAGATTCGGCCTGCTTTTCAACGTCACTGTTCTCTGTGTGGTGGCTGGCATTGATGGTCATTAGGTGTCCCAGAGGAGAACAAACGCTGCTTTGTCCCAGGGCTGTCATTTGTTTAAACCTTCCAAACCTTCCAAAGGCGTGGGACCCTGTGGTCATTCTGTCCCAGTGTTTTCTGAATTAAAATTGGAGACCTGCGTCATTCTTATACCAGAAAAGGAGTATTTGTTGAGGGTGCAACTTGGTGAGATGCTAGTTCTGTGAATAATTTTAAATGGTAAATAACTTGGATTGGGGCCACAACATAGGGAAAATCTGTGGCATAGGGAAAATCCTTTTCCTCCTTGCTCCTGTGCCATTGTCTCACCCTCAAAGGCTCCAGAAGCAGCTGCTTATAGATTGCCTCTGTATTTCCTTTTTGTTTACTCCAATGGGGCAAATAGCAGTTGGGAGTATTTTTTTTTCATTGATACTCTGCCTTTATACTCAGTCAGGACCCAAAATGGTTTACATTGTTCCCCTCTCCTCCATTTTATCCTCACAGCAACCCTGGGAGGTTGTTTAGAGTATAGTCACCCACCAAACTTCCATGGTAGAATAGGGTCTCCTAGGTCCTACTCCGACAGAACACTATGCTGGCTATCCATTTGAGAGCTAGGGAAGGGAAAATGGGGGGCAATCGGGGGCCCATGGTAGTTGTTGACCAATTACGAAAACACGTGGAGGATCCATTCACCAGTCTCAACTGTCTCTGTTAATTTGACCCACAGAGTTAGGAGTTACCTATTTTCCGAAGATACATGGACACATTATACTTCTGTATGAGTCCCTGGTCTCAGCATGCCTTAAAACTGGAAGGAGACCATCCCAGGGCAGCAAATAGGGTTGGCAGCTCTGGGTTGGGAAATACCTAGAGATTTTGGGGGTGGAGCCTGAAGAGACGGGGTTAAGAGAAGGGAGGGACTTCAATGCCATAGAGTCCAATGACCAAAGCAGCCATTTTCTCCAGGGGAACTGATCTCTGTCGCCTGGAGATCAGTTGTAATAGTGGGAGATCTCCAGCCACCACCTGGAGGTTGGCAACCATAGATACAAATCATGCAGAGAGAGAGAGAGACACACACACACACACACACCCAAAGCAGCTGATTTTACTGCTTTTGCCATACTCTGCTCAGGATTACTTGGGGTTGGTCTGGGAAACAGGGAGGGCAGCATGTATTTTCCAACCTCACAGCAGAAGAGTAGGAACTAAGACAAGAGGCGCTTGGACTTAAGACATGATGGAAGGGGGCCATCATTATTAGCAATAAAGCACCATTTATATGCATAGCACTTTATTAGAGTTGGCAACCTCCAGGTACTGAAATGAATAACAGCAGAAAATAGCCCAGCTTTAAAAAAAAAAAACCCAAAAGTGTAATAACTTATAAGATAGTGTACATCACCAACCAATACATATAAACAATCCTATAACATCATATATATGTCTAAATCAATCTAGCTAATAGAGTCCACATTGGGGTATTATTATCAGCCACTCAACTTCCTTTTTGCAAAGTGTCGCGTTTTCCAAGCCTCAGGTAAGTTGAAAAAAGAAATTCTTCATATGGTGCATTCGTGAAGTACGGTAGTGTCCTGACAGATGCACAATTCTTCATGGACAAACCACAGGTCTCACAAACCAGCCACGTCAGTGCTGCAAAGCTACAGGGTTCCGGGTATCGCCATGTTTCAACCCGCGTCTTCTTCAGGAATCAACCATGGCAGCTACTATATCTGCTCCTGCATTGCCAGGAGAAAGACACTGTGCAAATACTCAGGGAAAGACACTATCCAAATACTCAGATGCCATCTGTTCTTTACTGGGGCATCATATTTCATGCTCTCACTCAAATGAAGACCTATAGTGGGGGGCCCCATTCTGTGATTCTGAAACAGATAATCCGGAAAAAAGCAGTCTGGCCCCCGCAGCAGCCTAGCACAAACCTGGGAGAAGCAGGACCCTGGCCGCTCTTTGGAGTCCGATGCTCCCCCCTCATGTTGTCTACGTGCCTCATCTGGGTCTTGTTTGTTTAACCCAGACAGCTTTCTAAAGCCTTATCTCTGCTCCAAGTTTTATGGGCCTGTAAAAGCGATTGCGCCGGGGAGAGATCCCCCATCTCATACCAACTGCATGGTGGATTTGCAATAGAACTAGAACAGTAAGGTTGCCAACCTCCAGGTACTAGCTGGAGATCTCCTGCTATTACAACTGATCCCCAGCCAACAGAGATCAGTTCACCTGGAGAAAATGGGGTGGTTGTTACTTTTCTGTTTTTTAAGTACATCACTACCGTATTTATCTACTGGGATGTTTCCTGTTTTCTATTTTGCAACAGGACCATTAATCTGAATGCAACTTTTTATAGGAAAGACATTTTTTAACTACAATTTGATTGCTCATGGGGGTGGTGATTGCAAATAATGGATGTTTATTATTTCTGAAGATTTTTCTCATTTGTAGAGAACTTTACAAGTGGTACACTTTTAGAGCCTGCAACTTGGTATATAACTATAAACTGGAACGATCCCTGCATCTCTTCCGTCGTACCTCGCTTGTGAGGCAAGTGGGTTCCTCCTCTGCATTTATCCCCCTTTCAGTCCTTCTCTAAAAAGGGGGAAAGGATTTCTCTGAAGGACACTATCATACCTTCTCTCTTCTTCCCCATAGTGAATCCATGCTGCTATTTCCCATGCCAACACAAAGGGATATGTGTCCGAGTCGGCATGGAAGGGTATGAATGTGACTGCACCCGGACTGGCTATTTTGGCACGAACTGCACTTTGCGTGAGTATCTCCCCCACCTATTTCACAATTTACGGGGCAGGAGTTGGTGAGAGAGCGCGCACAAGGAGGGGAATATATGCTGAAGCTGAAACATGTGGGATTTACCTAGACAGCAACTCCCCATCCATCCAATAGGTAGTGTGTAAGGTTGCCAATAGGGTTGCCAACCTCCGAGTAATAGCAGAAGATCTCCTGCTGTTACAACTGATCTCCACCTGGAGAAAATGGCTGCTTTGGCAATTGGACTCTATGGCATTGAAGTCCCTCCCCTCGCCAAACCCCGCCATCCTCAGGCTCTGCCCAAAAAACCTCCTGCCAGTGGTGAAGAGGGACCTGCCAACCCAACGCCACTTGAGTCCTTACCAGGAGTGGAAGGAACTCAGCATCTTTCCCCTCTGGGGAAGCATTATGCACTTTATTCTGGAAAAGGTTATTCTTTGAAACCTGGTATCATGGATGATGATATATGATTGCATGCATTGCATCTTTTGAAGGACTGATGAAGAACTGAGCCTTTGTGCTCCGAAACGATCGTATTTCTCCTTGACTGTGCATCTTGCAGCATCTGTTTTGAGAAAAGACCAAGATAGTTATTTCAAAGGACTTACTTGATACTTACCTGATAGAATTTATATTTCAAATTAATTGTGGAATTTTTGCACATCCATTGTTGTACTGAATGTATGTGTGGCTGGTGGTTTCATTACCACATACTGTAAAGTGTATATGTAGCTATAATATATTGGCATTGTTATCAGCATTGCTCCTGTACTGGTTTTCTCAACCTCCAGGTGGTGGCTGGAGATCTCCTGCTAATACAACTGATCTCCAGGCAACAGAGATCAGTTCACTTGGAGAAAATGGCCACTTTGGAAGGTGGCATTATAACCCACTGGTTTAAGGCTATAAATGACTTTAAACAGCAAAGTCCAGGCTTATACCCGCATTATAGCCAGGAGGTCCACATGCCAATCATCTCAGCCACCTGGTCTCAGTCAAGGCTCCAGGTTGGTCCCAGGCACGGGCCCTGCCCAAAGTCCTTCAGTTGGTGCCTCTGATTGCTGCACTCTTAATGCACGATGTGTACATTTGGGCAGTGTAGCCTGCCACCCTCCCAGCAAATACTGCTTCCCTTTTCCCTGGGAAGGCCTAGTCTCTTCAGACTGCTAAGACACGATGCCTTGCTGCCTTCCCTGCTCACAGGCTTCCTGCCCTTGCCAACCATCTGCCTTCTATCCCTTCATTTTTTCCTGTTTGGGCCTTTTATCTACATCCTCCCTGCCACACCCACTTCCTGGTTCTCTTGGTCTGCTCTTGAACAGGGCGTCACTCTGAGGTCTCCCCAGGAAGTCTTCAGGAGACCAGCACTGGCTTTCATTTCCCTGTCGGTGTTTTAGTTATCCTTGGGGGGGGGGGGGGCTGCCTTGCGGACCTGTGGGCTCCAATCTCCAGGTGGTGGTTGGAGATTACAGCTGGTCTCCAGGTGACGGAGATCAGTTCCCCTGGAGAAAATGGCAGCTTTGGAAGGTGGACTCTATGGCATTATACCCCACTGATGGGGTATACCCATGGCATTATACCCCACTGATGGGGTATACCCATGGCATTATACCCTCCTGTCCCCAAACCCCACACTTTCCAGGCTCCATCCCCCACATTTCCAGGAATTTCCCAACCCAGAGCTGGCAACTGTACTTGTTGCCTCTTTGGGGACTATCCCTGGGATTCCATGAATTGTACTCCAGCTGGGAACAGCCTGGGGTGTGAGTAGGGTTGCCAGGTCCCCCCTTACCTTCGGCAGGAGGCTTTTGGAGCTGACGTCAGGATCGCGTGTGTGCGCACACCGACACGCCACTCGCGAAGAGCCTTATACCACTCAAACTGGTATAAGGCTCCTCACGAGGTGCACATCAGGTTATAAACTGGAAGTGGTGCGTTGGCACGCACGTTTGCCCGCCGACCCTCAGGTGGTCGCAGGGCAGAGGGGTAAATTGCCAGGGGGTTGCCCTCCACCAGCGGGCACCTGGCAACCCTAGGTGTGACAGGCATCTAGGCCCTACAGAGAACTATCTGTCTTCCTTGGATGGAGTCTATGGCAGTTAAAGAGGATCAAAATTGGTTTATATATCCAGCATGCAAGCACTATCCTTCCCTTATGCTTAATTCAATGGTGTGAAAAATGGCAGCATTATTTTGCATTTATTTTCTCATGGCACAAAATGCACCTCCCATTATTGGCCCTGACCTGACCCAGTTTGGCTTTTGCTTCAGTATGTTATAGGGGTGCCAACTCCAGATTGGAAAATTCCTGGAAATTGGGGGGTGAATGGAGAGGATGGAATCTGGGAAGTGGAGAGAGCTAAGCGAGGATGTGACGCAGCCACAGAGTTAACCCTGCAAAACTTCTATTTCTTCCATGGGAACTGATCTCTGTTATCTAGAGAGGAATTGTAATTCTGGGAGAACTCCAGGTCCCACCTGGAGGTTGGCAACCCTAACAAGGTGGGTGCATCATATGCCCTCCTGCCATGTAAATGTTGCATGGAGAATCCTGGTTGCCTTGCTTGGCATCCACAACCCCTTAGAGAAAATTATGTGTGCCCTTGAATGCTGTAAAAACAGGCTGTCTTTGTGCAACGTAAACCAGTTTCATACCAATTTAATTCTCGTGGATCCTAATGCAACATGCCCTCTGAACTGTATTCTGGCAAGATAGTGAATAATTCTCAGCACCCTAAAAAAAAAAAAAACCTTCCAGTGTTCCTTGGGCAGAAAGACATGGCAATTATACCTACCTTATACTGGCTTGGCATCCATAACCCCTGTGGCGCAGAGTGGTAAGCTGCAGTACTGCAGTCCAAGCTCTGCTCACAACCTGAATTCAATCCCGACGAAGTTGGTTTCAGGTAGCTGGCTCACGGTTGACTCAGCCTTCCATCCTTCCAAGGTCGGTAAAATGAGTACCCACCTTGCTGGGGGTAAAGGGAAGATGACTGAGGAAGGCACTGGCAAACCACCCGGTAAACAAAGTCTGCCTAGTAAACGTCGGGATGTGATGTCACCCCATGGGTCAGGAATGACCCAGTGCTTGCACAGGGGACCTTTACCTTTTATACTGGTTTAAATATGCAGTGCAGACAGATGTGCCAGTTGATGAGGTCTACCCTAAAATAGCTGGTTACATCAGGATTGTGTATCTGGCACAGCAGCCTTTGAACCTGAAGGCTGTAGACATCTGTTGGGACACATCATCAACTGGATTTGCTTCTTCCTCAGCGGAGTTCTGGACGAGGTTGCACAGAGCCCTGAAACCAAGCCCCAGTTTCTATCACTTCATCCTGACCCACTTCCGATGGTTTTGGAACATCATCAACAGCACGTTCATCCGGGACACGCTGATGCGGTTGGTGCTGATAAGTGAGTGGAGAGTGACGAATTGGAGCAGAGGAGCAAATGATGTTCATGCTTTAGGAGGGAATTTTGACTGACAAGGGGATTGCATTGAAAACGTGACACCTCCAGGCATCCAGAGGCCTCTGCAAGTGTTGCTCCCAATGTTTACGTGCCTCAGATGGAAAATCCAAATGTCTTTCCTCATCCATTAATGTGGCACAAACCTCTGGGAAGTTTCCTAGCACAGGCTAGGTTAAAATGAACAGGAGCTGTGCAAGAGAACTTCCTATCTGGTTGTACTCCTTATGTCAGGTCTGACAGTCTCGTGCTTTGCCACCCTTAATAGCAACCACAGTTTACCATCTGCCATCATCTAGCCTCATGGCAGTACCACCTTCCTGGTAAATGATTTTGAAAACATAAGAACAGGACTACTGGGTCCATCTAGCTCAGTATCCTTAAACACATGAAGCTTCTTCCTGCTGAGTCAGTTGGCCTATCAAGGCCAGTGTGGTCTGCTGAAACTGGCAGCAGCTCTCCAGAAGTTCACATTACCTACCTTTACAACACCTCTTATCTGATCCTTTTAAGTGGCGAGGCCGAGGACTGGACCTGGGATCTTCTGCATGCAACGCAGATGCTTTACCACTGAGCTACGGCCTCATCCTGTCTCCCTGGCTGTTGCTCCTCAAAAGCTGGAGTTCTACTACCTCTGGACATGGAGGTTCAATGTAACCATTATTTCTTACTGCCACTGATAGACCTCTCCTCCATGGATTTGTCTTATCCCCTGTTAAAGACACTACATCTTGTTGTAGGGAGCTCCATAAATTCTGAATCTACTCCCCATCAGTTCTGTTGGGTGCCCACAGGGTCTCATATTTTGGGAGAGGGGAAAAGTTCTCTCCATTTACTCCTTTTCCTTTTCTCTGTCTCCTTGCAGTCCGTGCCAATCTAATTCCCAGCCCACCCACCTACAATTCTGCTTATGGGTACATCAGCTGGGAGTCCTATGCCAACGTGAGCTACTTCACTCGTGTCCTCCCACCAGTGCCCAATGACTGCCCCACTCCCATGGGAACCAAAGGTATGCTCCGACTGCTGCTTGGGAGGCCTTATTGGCTTAGCTGTCTTTAACGTCTGTACTGCCAGGAGAATCAAGAAATTGCTTCTGAAAATATAAAGTCCAGCAGAACAAAACTCGAGTCTAATAGCACCTTGAAGATCATCAAAAATTTCCTGGGGTATAAGGCCTCATGAGTCAAAGCTCACTTAATCAGATACAGGTAGGAATGAAGATCCCTTACCCCTCATTTAGGCCTGTTTGTATCTGATGAAGTGAGCTTTAACTTACAAAAGCTTATACCGGGGGCGGGGGGAATTGGCCTTTGAGGTGCAACTGGACTCAAATTTTGTTTGACTACTACAGACTAACACAGCAACCCACGTGAAACTAAAGTCCAGTAGCAATGCAAACTTGCCTCTAGCACTAATCCGAACACATGGGGCCCCTGTAAAGCAGCAAGGAAGCATGGTGGTCCTCATATTAACAAAGATGTAGGTTAGTTCAAGGTGGTGCACTAGGTAAACAGTCAATAGAAGTCAAATTGATTGCAATACCTAGTAGTTGGAGAGCATAAGCAAAACTTGGTTAAAGATCATCTTCCTCGAGTTGTAGCATCCCTTTCTTGGACAGCTAAAATTGGCATTTCCCCAAAGAGACACAAATTGGAGGTAGCCATGATAGTCCTCTAAGTCTCTCTTATCACCAGGTGCAAAACGGTTCTAAATGTGGTTTTGGTAATATGGCAGGAAGTTTGTGAGATACACTGCGAATTATCAACAAAATCAGCTAACCATTAGCCGAAGGAAATGGCTGTGTCTCCACTATAGTAAAACCACCACTTTCAAAACAGCTATGTAAACTAAACCACGCAAACCAACCCATTGATTGAAACTGAGCTTCGCAATGGATCTGCTCACTTAGTACCAAATTGCAGCCAGGATTTTAAGATGCAAGTCTGAAGATCAGTGCTAATTTTAAGACAGCACTGGCTTGTTGCAGACCTAAGAAGTCTTTGTTGGTTATGCAAGTTCTTCCAGAGTTCGGAAAAGCAAAGACCATAGAAACAGCCTTGCAAGATCAAACCAAATGCCCATCTAGTCCAGAATCCTCTTTTCCAAAGCAGACAGATGTCTCAAAGAGAAACCACCAGATAGGACAAGAAGGTGGCAGGTCCCAACTGTTACTCTATGGCCTTTTATGCTTGATAATTAGCAGCGCGTTCCAGGCTGAAGCGCCCTGCATATTTTTTTTTAGTTTTTCACACTGAACCTGCGAAGCCAGTGCATACATGCTTCACATTTCTTAAGAGCCCCTTTAATGCGACCTTTTGTGTTTGCTCCGCCCCCACCTCGAAGAATCCCCTCAAGGAAGCATGCAAAATCACAGCCGTGTTAGCTATGCAAACAGCGGTTGCTAATGGCTATGCAAACGGAGAAGGAGAGTGTGGGGATGGAATTTCTCCTTTTGCGTTGAGACCGTGAATAGGCATTTTAAAGGTTGCATTTTTTAAAAAGAGCTTTGAGCGAGCATCAAAATTGTCCCTGCATAAATGGCCTACCTTTCCACGAATGGTTATTCACACTGCCTCTGAACACAAAGGCTCCATTAAGCCAGCACAGCTAAATGCTAATAACAGCAAATTCATCGTGTCCCCTTTTAAACCTAGAGGTGTCATCACATCTTGTGGCAGTGAGTCCCACAAGTCAATTTATGGAATGAAGATAAGCTGTAGCAGCCAGAAAAGGCAATGGAGGGACAGCTTTGGATTCTGCTTCTTGTCCTTCCGTTGCAGGTCCAGTGTGGCTCCCTGATCCAGAGCTGGTGGCGGAGCGGTTTTTCCTGCGCAGGACGTTCCAGCCTGACCCTCTGGGGACGAACTTGATGTTTGCTTTTTTTGCCCAGCACTTCACGCACCAGTTCTTCAAGACATCGGGCAAGATGGGCCACGGTTTCACCCGGGCTCTGGGGCATGGGGTGAGAAGAGCAGCGTGCAGGCAGCACGCCTTGGACCGTTTGGTAGTGGTGGTGGTGGTGGGGGAATGTGAAAGAGACATAGTGAAATCATTGCGTGCAGACTCTTGCTGCAGAAATAAATGCCTGAATTCGCCTCCATGGTGTCTCCAAGCCCCTGGAACACACCAGGGACTAGTATCTTATCCCAGTTTTGATAATGGCCTGAGTAAAACAATCCATACCTCAAGCATCTGGGATGAGCCGAGGAGAGGTTTTTGAACACACGAACACATGAAGCTGCCCTATACTGAATCAGTCCCTTGGTCCATCAAAGTCAGTATTGTCCACTCAGACAGGCAGCAGCTCTCAAGTGTGTCAGGCAGAGGTCTTTCACATCACCTACTTGGCCTAGTCACTTTAACTGGAGATGCCGGGGATTGAACCTGGGACCTTCTGCATGCCAAGCAGAGGCTCTACCACTGAGCCACAGACCCTCCCCTGGGTTGATGCTGGGCTATTTCCACAGGTGGATCTCGGGCACATATATGGGGACAATTTGGAGCGCCAGCACGAACTCAGACTCTTCCAGGATGGGAAGCTGAAGTACCAGGTAGGAATGCAGCTCAATGCCCCTCCTGCCTTGGAGACAAGGGGAAGACCCTGCCCAGTTTGTTAACATCTAGTGCGGCTGGGGTTCAGAAACACCCTGACCTTCTTGCTCTTTGAGGTGGGCTGCAGTTGCACCCTCATCGCCCTTGCTCTCCTCTCCCTAGATGGTTAATGGGGAAATGTATCCACCTACGGTGCTGGAAGCTCCAGTGCACATGATCTATCCAAAGCACATCCCCCCGGAGAAGCGTCTTGCCGTGGGCCAAGAGGTCTTTGGCCTGCTCCCTGGCCTTATGATGTATGCCACCGTCTGGCTGCGCGAGCATAACCGCGTCTGTGACATACTGAAGCAGGAGCACCCGACCTGGGATGACGAGCAGCTGTTCCAGACCACAAGGCTCATCCTCATTGGTGCGTGCATGCCTGTGTGTGCGGAGGGGAGACAGTGGCATGATTCTTGTAAAGTCCCCTCTTCTTGTATAGGGCTCATCCTTCCAGAGCTCAGTGTATTAATTTGTTTTCATCTCAGCAGCATGGGAAGTAGGACACTGAAGGAGAAATTAGAGAATCCCTTTGCGTTGAGTCAGGGAGGATGATCATTGGCTAAAGTATTATAATTATGCCAATAAAGGTATGTGTATGTGAGTCAGGGAGGAGGCTGTCTCTTTAATGAGCACTATAGCCACCTCTTTCTGGTCAGAAAGATCAGGTTAGTTACGCATTTCTCTTCCAGATCCAGCTGCCAGATTCTTCTAGCAGGAATGTAACGCTACAGGAATGCAACAAGATCTTATCTGACAGCCTTTGATGATTGTCTGTAAAAGTTTGTTTGTTGGAGGAAACTGTTTATCTCAACTGTTTGAGAGCCAGAGTGGTGTAGCGGTTAAGAGCGGTGGTTTGGAGCAGTGGACTCTAATCTGGAGAACCAGGTTTGATTCCCCACTCCTCCACATGAGTGGCAGAATCTAATCTGGTGAACTGGGATGGTTTCCCCACTCCTACACATGAAGCCAGCTGGGTGACCTTGGGCTAGTCACAGCTTTCTTAGAGCTCTCTCAGCCCACCTATCTCACAGGGTGTCTGTTGTGGAGAGAGGAAAGGAAGGTGATTGTAAACCGTTTTGATTCTTCCTTAAGTGGTAGAGAAAGTCAGCATATAAAAACCAACTCTTCTTCTTCTTCAAATGATGGAGAAGCTACCTTGTGTAACCACGCTGGTACCTCAAAAAGAAAAGGAAGAGCATACATGTGATGGTATCTTTTACTGGACCTAGAAGCAGCTTAAAGATGGTGCAAAACTTGCACATTTGTTTAATCTAAGAATACAGTCTGGCCTAACTCAAAAGCTTGCTACTACTTCTGGCTGGTCCTTTAAAATATATTATCTCATGGATTTGAAATCTAAATTTTGAAATTCATACTGTAAATGTTTTTGCAGTAGAAAAATCCAGTCATTCCTAAGAAAATGGGCTTTTTTGTTATCTTAAACACACAGATAAGTCTCACTGGAGACAAGATCAAAAACCCGTTTGCATAATGTGATGTAAGCAGAGGCACCCACAGCTCTCCTCTTTTCCTCCCAGGCGAGACCATCAAAATTGTGATTGAAGACTACGTCCAGCATCTCAGTGGCTACTACTTGCATCTGAAGTTCGATCCAGAGCTCCTCTTTGGGGCGCAGTTCCAATATCGGAACCGCATTGCTGTGGAATTCAACCAGCTCTACCACTGGCACCCGCTGATGCCAGACAGCTTTGCCATCGAGGACAAGGAGTACAGCTATGACCAGTTTGTCTACAACACCACCATGCTGACAGACTACGGCGTGGAGGCCCTTGTTGAGGCTTTCTCCAGACAGCGAGCTGGGCAGGTGGGTGTACTGCAACAGCCTTCCCAAAGAGCCAGCAGGCTGGGCTGGTTATAGGTGCATTGAGACTGATAGATGAGCTAATTTGATTGGCTGTGTGCCTCGATAGCAAAGGATCCTTGTAAGTCAATGGATGACCCACAGGCTCCCAGATCCACTAGATCAGGCCCCCAACTAACCCAAGCCATGGCCTCTTCTCCCATCAGTGATAAAACTGAATCAGACCATTGGTCCATCAAGGTCAGTATTGTCTACTCAGACTGGCCGTGGCTTGCCAGTGTCTCAAGCAGAGGTCTTTCACATCACCTACTGCTTGGTCCTTTTAATTGGTGATGCCGGGGACTGAGCTTGGGACTTTTGGCATGCAAACCAGAGGCTATTCCACTGAGCCACAGCCCTTCTGTGCTGCTTCACTGCACACGGTCCAACCACCAGTCTGTAACTCATCCTTTTCTACACTGGTGAGGAGCGGCTTTCAAAGGTCTGAGGCTGAGGAAGGCCTCTTACCTGAGATCCTTTAAATGGAGATGCAAGTGACTGCATTCTGCCACTGAGCCACAGCCCCTCTTGCATGGTGGCCTCTGCTACCTGGCTTTTGGCTGCCATCTTTTCTTATGATTACATAGAAATGGGTGGCTTCATGGCAGGGCAGGAATTTGTCTGGCTGCTGTCAGAGGCTGAATGCTGGCATCGATAGACCACCTCTCTGATACAACATGACCATTTCCCTCTGCCCCAAACTCCTTGCCACTTGGTAATGGATCCTCGCCATTTCCCCCTACTGCTGCTTTCCAGATCGGAGGGGGGCGGAATATCCACAGTCAGCTTCTGAAAGTGGCCATCGGAGTCATTGAAGAATCGCGCCTGCTCCGTCTCCAGCCCTTCAACGAATACCGGAAGAAGTTTGGCATGAAGCCCTACATGTCCTTCCAGGAACTCACAGGTACAACAGACAAACCCCTGGGTCTTGCTCAGAGGGGGCATTTTGGAGGGTCAGTTTAGGAGTCCCCCCCCCCCAGGAAGTTCTGCCCTGAGATAATGCTGTAGGCAGAAGCCATCACGTTTCAGTGGTCCTTAAACTTTGTGCATTGTCCGAGTGCCATGCACACTGTTGTGTTGTGTAAGGATAAGGATAATTTAACTCTTGCTGGCCAGGAAGAAGGAGCAGTAAACCCCAATGCATTTGCCTGAAAGATCTGCACAAAGCCAAAGGGGTTCTGTTGGCCATGGTGCCGTTCTGTTGACCACGTTCTCCCTCTCTCCGCTTGTTTCTGTCCCAGGGGAGGAGGAGATGGCAGCTGAGCTGGAGGAGCTGTATGGGGACATCGACGCCATGGAGTTCTACCCTGGCTTGCTGGTGGAGAAGAGGCAGCCCAAAGCCATTTTTGGCGAGAGCATGGTGGAGATTGGGGCCCCCTTCTCCTTGAAAGGGCTCCTTGGGAATCCCATCTGCTCTCCGGAGTACTGGAAGCCCAGTACGTTTGGTGGTGCCACTGGCTTTGAGTTGGTGAACACGGCATCGCTCCAGAAACTGGTGTGTCAGAATGTGAAGAAGTGCCCATACGTGGCTTTCAAGATACCAGGATGGGATGGGGAGGGACCGGCAGAGGCAGCAGGCAGCAACTCCGGTGAGAAGAAGCCGTCTTCTGAGCTATAAGACTGGGAGGGAGGATCCTCCTGGGCTTGGCAGGTGATCACAATCCAGCCAGCCAGTATTCTGTCCATCACTTTTGGTGGCAATGAGTGCCCATGTATGATGGTTGGCAGGCTGACAGACAAACGGGCACAGTGCCCCTTCCAATCATCATGCTCCCCTGAAGCAGAACAGAAGGCCCTCTTATGGTTGATGAAGATTCCAAGGAGGAGGCTGTGGTGTTTTTGAGAAATGAAAGCCCACTGAGGTCCATCCATCCCCAGCAGAAGAGACCCTGCTCCCTCCCCCACCTCCTCGAATCCCCCACCTCCTTGAACCACCTTCCCCCCACTTTCTTGAACCGCTCCCCTCTGTGCCCTAAGCCACTTTCAGCAGCTCGGGTGCAGGAGGGATGTCACCGTACACCATTGCCAGCCCCCTATACTAGGAATTCTGTTCCCTGGAGTTGTGCCCCTAGTTAGAATTCCCAGAAACAGTTACGCCCGCTTTAAACTTGGGGTGTGGACAAACCCTAGAGTCAAACCTTGTGAGATCCAAGCGGCAGGAAGAGTCAGAACTTTTGGGATGCCTCAAGTGTGTGTATTCATCCTGCAAGGAGGGTGGAAGAGAAGGAGATGACTTCTGACAGTGGGAATCGAATTGGGATGGAGAGTGTGACTTTCGGAATAAAGATCTGTACTTTGTTTAGTTGGCTGTGTGGATCTCTGATATGCTTCTTTCTTCAGACCACGGGAGCATAATTGGCTCCATCACCTGACAAACCCAGGCAGATGGGATGGTGAAGGACTAACTCCTGTTGCTCCACGGGCCCTTCAACCAACCACGGCATCTGCCCAGGTTAGCAGCCCTATCGCTCCTACACTTGATCGATCTCTCCCAGCCCAGTAGGTGGCAGTGTTAGGAGCAGCGCCTCGTTCGCTGTGCTTGGAGCAGGCAGGCAAACCAAGTAACAGCAGTGTTGGCTATGAAAACTACGGAAAACTACAACGTGAACAGCGTAGCTTTGTCAGTTGAATACTATTAAAAATACATTCAAATACAATCATATAATACGATGTGCAGTTCTTACGCCATTACATGAACAGAACTGTCGTATTCTCAATACAAAAGTGAAGAGAATTAAAAGTCCATGCCCAGAACTCCTTGAGATGGAAAGGAACAATTAATCCCGATCCCCCTGGAGCTGTGTAGTGAGGTGCAGGACTTCAAAAGTGGACAAAAGTTGGTTCAAATGAACCCATCACAAGACAGGGCAGGCAGGCAGCTTGCCTTTATCCCGGGACTGCATGCTTCTTGCACCATTGCTGGTCAGCCCAGAGAAACTGCACAGAATTCTCTCCTGTTGTTCCTGTGGCCTGCCAATACATGTTTGGGAGATTGTAGGTGGGGAAATGCCATGGAAGTTTCCCAAGGTGTGTGTGTGAGAGAGGAAGTCACTGGAAAGGGCTTGAGTTGGCCTCTAACTTCAATTGCCAGCAGCTGCAAGCTGGACACACAGTGAACCCTCTTGCAAATGCTCCTTGGCTCACTGAGCTCTGCATTAGGCATGTATGCAAAGTCCTCCTCCCCCCTCCAATTTTCAGTTTTGTGTTTGTCCTCTTTATTATAATTACTACACATTTGTTTTCTTTATTCCGTTGGCTTCAACGGGAAACACATTTCCAGCTGTCGCTTTCCCCCTGCCCCATCCAGCTGGGATGAAATTCTCAGGGGTGCCGTTCTCTCCAGTGGGATCCTTCCTGCCAGGTTTCAGGAAAATAAAGAGGTATGTTTTATAGGCAATTAAATCCTTACCTGCAGAGCAGGCAGATGAAGACATTGGAGCAACCCAGTGTGCCGTTCACATCTAAAGCAGAGACATGGCGGGGTGGATGTCTATTTTTAAACAAAAATGGATTGCGTGAGTGTGAAGAGCTAAATCCTGCCCCCTCCCCCCCAACACACATATGCTGGTGCCTGAAGCATTTTCCCCCAGCCTAACCTTCAGTGCCTGTCAGTATTCTGTCCTACTTGGTGGCAAGATCTGTATAACTATGTTCATTGGATAACATCTGTGTCACTGTCCTCATTTCCCACCCTCTGACCTTCTTGAACTCTTAGCCAGACAACCAAGTGTCAGAGTAACAGGCAGATCCAAAAGCTTGCAGCTGTCACCCACTGTCATTAATTTTCTAATCCACGTTAATTATAATGAAGTTATAGTCAGATTAGTTATATTGAAGAAGGGGGAGTGTTCCATTAAGGTTTAAATGAGGAATATGTAACCAAAATGTTATTACTCTGCATGGCTCCACTACTCACATGAACACATGAAGCTGCCTTATACTGATGAACCCTTGGTTCATCAAACTCAGTATTGTCTACTCAGACTGTCAGTGGCTCTCCAGGGTCTCAGGCAGAGGTCTTTCACATCACCTACTTGCCTAGTCTCTTTAACTGGAGATGCCCGGGATTGAACCTGGGACCTTCTGCATGCCAAGCAGATGCTCTACCACTG
Organism: Euleptes europaea; assembly: GCF_029931775.1. Taxonomy (NCBI): domain Eukaryota; kingdom Metazoa; phylum Chordata; class Lepidosauria; order Squamata; family Sphaerodactylidae; genus Euleptes; species Euleptes europaea. The sequence continues at coordinate 36,203,941 of NC_079325.1, read as the reverse complement.
AGCCACAGCCCCTCCTCGTATCACTTCAGCCCCACTTTGGAGTACTTTTCACACACACACACCTCATTAGGTTGTGAGAATTAGAAGAGTTGGTTTTTATATGCTGACTTTCTCTACCACATAAGGAAGAATCAAACCAGCTTACAATCACCTTCCCTTCCCCACAACAGACACCCTGTGAGGTAGGTGAGGCTGAGAGAGCTCTAAAAGAACTGTGACTACCCCAAGGTCACCCAGCTGGTTTCATGTGTAGGAGTGAGGAAACCAACCCGGTTCTCCAGATTAGAGTCTTCCGCTCCAAACCACCGCTCTTAACCACTACCCCACGCTAACTCAATTAACCTCAGCTCCTGCCACTTATGGGCCCTGTCACTGAGCCTAGGTATGTCATGGCAGAAAGTGTGTTGAGAAGGGAATCCTGGGAAAGGAGGAACCCCAGGAGCAGAAGCAGGTGCACATGAAGCTGCTTTATCTCATCAGAACATACATCCACTGTAAGTCAGTTACTGTCTCCTTGGGCGGCAGCTGTCCAAGGGCTTGAGCAGCAAAAGGCCTGTCTCAAGACTGTCCCCCTGGAGATGCCAGGAATGGAATCTTGAACCTCTGCCATGCACAACATGTGCTGTACCACTGAGCCATGGCTCCTCAGAAAGTCCCTTCTATGTCCACTGGCCCAGCTACCTGAATATTGTCTCCTTTGATGGACAGCAGCTCTGCAAGATCAGAGGCAGAGAAAAGTCCTTCCCAACGCTTGCTGAGAGTTATTAGCTGGAGGTATCAGGGACTAAATCTTGGACCTTCTACATGCAAAGAAGGGTCTCTGCAACTGAGTTATGGACCCTCCCTGGCCAAAGAGGAGACAACATAGTTGTGAAGCTAGAGGAAAGGCAGAGCATGGTGTAGCTGTGGAGAACAAGCCTCACTCTGAGGAAGATAGGATAGGGTGGATATTTTATGTTCTCTGGAATCTTCATTGCCTCATTTGTGGCCAACAGGCTGTTCCTTGACAAAGAAATTAGCTGGATCCTTTCCCTGGGTCTCCAACAAAACGGTGACATTATTCGCCACAGGTGATATTGTCCTCCCTTGGTTCTAATCTGGTCACAAAAAGGTCCAGTGTCCTGCAGAAGGAAGATGCAGAATAAAGTCACACCTTCAAAATGAGAACAGGGGGATAGCCCAGTTGGTTAAGAGGGCTACAACTAGGGTTTTTTTTTTCTTGAGAAGTTAAATTTGTTCTCATCCATGCTAGGCTTTGTAACAGCCTTTGAAGACTGTTCGGAAATTCCAAATGCAATAATATGTGGCAGCAATGTATTATAATACAGGGAGTACATCATGCCACTTTTATAAAAAAAACCTCTTCTTTACTTCTTGTTTGCTTGCAATTCAAAGTGTTCTAAGCCCTAACCAATCTGCAACCTGAGCACTTGAAGAATCACTGCTCTCATATGAGCCTGCCTGTCAATTAAGATCAGCATCCAAGAACTGGGTGTGAGGATGATCAGTGACCAGAGGCTGAGCCTTTTCTGTGGTGGCACCTTGACTATGGAACACCCTCAATTTGCCAAATGTCTGACCTTTTGTGCCTTGGGTGCCAGAAGATAACCTCTCTCTTTCCCCCAGCCTTCTGCTAACGGCATTGTAAATTCTGTTTTGTTTGGGTTTCATTCACGCTTAGACTAACCCTTGCTGAAATGGTTTTAAGCACCCTGTTGAAGTTGTTTCACTCTGCTTTTTCATGCTGCTATTTTTGTTCTGCCATATCACTGTACTGATTTTTTACCGATATTATTAGTTTTATAATGGATGTTTGTGGGTTTTTAAAAAAAATGTTATAAGCCAATTCAGGCATATTTTATAGAGTGCAACTAGAAAAAATCCAACTAAATAAATAAATAGCTATTTTTATATAGATGATTGAGACTCTCCTCCCTCTGTATTTTTCATGTTCCCAGAGGCCCCCTTGGCCAGCCAGCTCTGAGTGTACCAGTGATAAGAAAATCAGGGTCATAGAGGAAATAATTTCATTCCTTGGTTCATGCGTTTTGCCCTAAATTGGACAATCCAGCCAGTTGCCAAGACTTCATGATCTAAGACCCTGGCTCCTAGACCACTGGGTTGTCTGGCCTGTTAAAAACACAATTTAGGGCTGGTTGGAAGAGGCAGAAAGAAACTGATAGTCCAGCCACCATTACCTGTTCTGGTTGGCAAGAATAGTCTATCTGCCCACTGCAAGAGGTCAGCTCGCTGGACTTTTAATCAGATTATTGTGTATGTACTGACTGGGTTAAAGGGAAACAATTCCTACTGATTGGTTTAAAGGGAAACAATTCCTACTGATTGTGTGGTGTGATTGAATCAAGGGAATGAAGCTCCTTGTAATTGCATCAGAGGAAACCCTGGGCAGCTTGGAGTTCCCCAAGGCCCCTGAACTGTATGTTCCCATTGGCTACTGGGGTTTCCCCCCCAAATCATGGTTGTGGGGGGAGTGGCCGCAGGCAGCCAAGCGGGCATATAAGCAGGGGTCTGGTCACTATAGCTAGTTCTGTTCTGCCTGTTCTTAATAAAGCGTTTGCTGTTGGAACCCCGTCTCCGTTCTTCGTGTATCGCCCACGTGACTTAACAGTGGCATCGAGGATGGGATCCGAGCGCTGATAGGCAACCCAGCTTATCTCCGCTGAAATCACTCGAAGGCCGGTAAGCAGCCCCGCTCACTTGCTGAAATCACTATCACTGGGGCAGGTCACCTTGGGTGTTGCTTGAAAGGTTGGAATTGAAACAGTTCTGTGGATTAACTGAACAACGTTTAACCCTGGTTGGGGCAAGGGCCTATGTTGGCAAGGCACACGGATGGTGCTTTAATAATTAGGCCACTGCCGCAACCTGGGCTCCCTGGTCCGCTGCCAATGAGTATGCAGCTTCCCCACAGAATTAGGTCATTTTTTACCTAATACACTGCTTGATGTATACACACCCTCAAGAGCCCAGCATGTAAAAGAAGGTGAGACATGGAAGCCATGTTCTAGTATACAAGGAATAAACAAACTTACAGAGAGCTTCACTATACTAGAAGGGCTTTTATACATTTTTTACTGTTTAGAATGACAGAATTGCCCTGACCTGGATGGCCCAGGCTAGCCTGATCTCGTCAGATCTCAGAAGCTAAGCAGGGTCAGCCCTGGTTAGTATTGGGATGGGAGACCCCCAAGGAACACCAGGGTTGCTGTGCAAAGGAAGGCACTGGCAAACCACCTCTGTTAGTCTCTTGCCATGAAAACCCCAAAAAGGGGTCGCCATGAGTCGGCTGCGAGTTGATGGCACTTTATACACACACATGACAGAATTATATTATTAGGATGTGTGCTAAATTATAACTCTATGACGGACCACTGAGGAAGGCCTTCTCAGGCCGAAACGCGTTTGGTCCTTTTTGGATCCTACTTTGGTCAATGTAAGATTGTACATCGCAGGTGTTTATGTTTGTATATATTGAATGTGAAAGTCTTGCCTATGCTAGAGGCCTTGTGTTTTTAACTTGATTGTCCACCTTATTAAAATTTATATATTTGTAATTTTGGCATTTTTCAGCAAAACCTCTTTGGTTTGGAATCAGCATTTTGCTTGAGTTCCATTTGGTCCCCCCCCCTCTTTTCGTGCTTTAATAATTAGGCTAGTGCCAGCACCTGGGCTCCCTGGTCCACTGCCCATGAGTATGCAGCTTCCCCACAGAAGGACATACTTACCAAGATCCAAGGCTGGCGTTTCTGGCTGCAGAGCCACCTCTGTTGGGTCCTCAGGCTGAGATCCAGGGATGTGCTGAGATCCAGAGATGCTCTGAGATGCCGCCAAGGAGATCCTTGTGTGGTATGGGAAGAGGTGGATCTCGACCATTACAGTGGGCAGAGCCATGCACCAGCTTGGAAGGAAAGATTTGGAAGTGGGCAGGGCTGCTGGAATACCCGTGGTCCCGTTCCCTTCTGGCAAAGTAGCACATCTGATCTGTGGAAAAATGTAGGCCAAAGGAACTGGGGTGATGCTGAGCATTTGGCAAGGAGACCCTCATCGCTGACAGAAGCAGCAGAGAGCCTGTTTTGCTCTTCCGGGTGAGAGGGTATCACAACTTATAAGGAAAAGTGATTTGAATATGGTGCAGCACAGGTGCAACCCATTGCCTGTATGCCAGCACATATAACTGTTGTTTGTGGTTGTTACCAGCCTCACCCTGCCACTCCAAAACTCCTTGGTTGTTGCGTTTCCTTACAATACTGTTTGCTGAACGTTTAACCCTGGTTGGGCAAGGGCCTATGCTGGCAAGGCACACGGATGGTGCTTTAATAATTAGGCCACTGCCGCAACCTGGGCTCCCTGGTCCGCTGCCCATGAGTATGCAGCTTCCCCACAGTGTGTGTGTGAAGTGCCGTCAAGTCGCAGCCGACTTATGGCGACCCCTTTTTGGGGTTTTCATGGCAAGAGACTAACAGAGGTGGTTTTGCCAGTGCCGTCTTGCTCACTCTTTCATTAGAGAACCACAACAACCCCAGTTATTCCTACTCCTACGAGTTCCTTACCCTCTGCTCCGCAGACGCTGGCCTCTGGGGATCAACCTCTTTTCCAGGGGCTGAATCTGGGTGTCGAACTATCCCAGGTGGATCCGAACTGACAGCGCAAAGGACAGCAGCACCCTCCTCCTCGAAAAGCCCGCTGGTCCAAGATAATTCGTTATCAGAAAGCAGAAATTCCAGAGGAAGACCCCCACCCCCTTTGCCAGGATTGCCCCACAACAAGGTGGTGGCAGGAGGTTGCTGCCACAGGCTTTGACCTCAGCTGGGCTTCACAAACTTGCCAGAGGCAGCAAGGGCTGTTGGAGAAAACAAACTCCTGTCCCTTTAACAGGCATAATAGGATGTTATTTACCTCCATGCCATGATAAGCGTCAGCTGCTCATTTCTACACGTTAAGCCGCTATGAAAGGGACAAGACATTTTACTCCAGGCTCATTGGCAATCTTACAGGCGGCGGGAGCCTTACCTGTTCTCAAGCACCTTGTCCTGTGCTTCTAAGCAGTAGTGCCTTCTCCGGGGTTCCAGGGTTCTTTGGGTAGCTGCAAGGAAAGAGTCGGGCATGGCCATGCAGCTGCCGATGCATGGTTAAGAAATAGCTTGCAAAACTTGGCAGGACATATCCAGTTAAGCACCAGAAATAGGCCCAAGACAGTGGCCGAGTCATGCACTAAAAGAGAGATCCCTTTGCCCTTGCGCAGCTTTGAAAGTGGCAGTGGAAAGTATTTTGGACAGCAATGTGCATTCCTAAGAGCCATCATGGAATGTTTAGGCACCCAAATGATCAGGGCCCTGCATGGCTGATCTCCCACTGTGGAGGAATAATGAGTTAGGAGCAAGGACAAACCACTTTTACAAGTCTGGGATTCAAAATCTGAGATGTCTCCCAGGCGGGACTCGGCCCCAGCATTCCTTCTCTTAGAGAATTCTGCACACTCTCAGATGCCCATCACTACTTCATATAATCTGATAAATTTTTGAAAACAGATTATGTGGCTTAGCCTGGCAAACCTTATCTCCAACAACCCTGTGAGGTAGATTAGGCTGGGCTGAAAGAAAGTGACTGGTCCAAGAGCATTCAGTGGCAGAGTGAAAAATTGAACCCATTTTTTTTCCTGGTTGAAGTATGGCTCTCTAACCATTTCACCACCCTGTCTCTCTTGCAGAGGTCTCCCTGTCTCTCTTGCAGAGGTTTTTGGGGCGGAGCCTGAGGAGGGTGGGGTTTGAAGAGGGGAGGGACTTCAATGCCATATAGTCCAATTGCCAAAGCGGTCATTTTGTCCAGGGGAACTGATCTCTATCAGCTGGAGATCACTTGTCATAGCAGGAGATCTGCAGCCAGCACCTGGAGGTTGGCAACCCTAGATCTTGCACCTCTTGAGTGGGGGGGAAACCTACAGGCCTGCCTCCAGCTGCATCTTCCCAGGCTCTTGGCCTGCAGGAGTGGTGCAACCATGCTGGGAGGGGTCACCCACAACCCCCCCAAAGTAGAGGGAAAGAAGATCAGACTAGGATTGCCAACCTCCAGGTAGTAGCTGGAGATTTCCTGCTGTTACAACTGATCTTCAGCCGATAGAGATCAGTTCACCTGGAGAAAATGGCCACTTTGGCAATTGGTCTCTGGCACTGAAGCCCCTTCCCTCCTCAAACCCCGTCCTCCTCAGGCTCCACCCCCAAAACCTCCTGTCGGTGGTGAAGAGAGACCTGGCAACCCTAGACCAGACTCTTGCCACTATTTGCATCCATCCTATCTGGGGTTGGGCAGCTGGCTTCCTGCTCACTTCACACAGGCGAGGGCTACCCCTTGCTTGGTCCTGATGGTAGGGATGACAATGAGGGGGCAGTGATTCTGTGGCCTTCTCCTAGACTTTCGGCCAGGGTCCCAGAATCACTAAAATCACCCCTGCTGGCTTGGCCCCAATTGCTAGATCCCCACTGTGCCCCAGAAAAGCCCCCCCCCTTTCTCAGTTCAGAATTGCCCTCACTTGCCTTCACTTCTCCTTACTCTCCTCTGGAAAGAATATACCCCCATGAAGATGAAGATCAAAGCCAAACAAGCCAAGACCCCCACAACTATGGGGATGTCATGTTTCTCCAGGCCTGGGAACCAGCTCCAGTTGTTGGGAGGGGTCTGCCTGCAAAAGAAGAAATAGAAAGGTTATTACAACATGGAGGTGTTACTTCCATTTTGTTTAAGGGGAGGAGGGAAGAGAAGTGATATCATGCAGTCAGCATCTCACCCAGAGTTTAATTTGGGTAGGGAATTTAATTTTTGCATCCTTTGTAAACCAGGAGGTAGTGCTTCTGACTGCATCTCACCTCCTGCAAACCACAGCGGGCCTCTCATACCACTTGGATGGCAAAAAGCAAGCATGGGCTTTATCAGCATTAAAGAATAAAAACCAACCAACTCATGGAGGAAACTCAATTAAAAACAAAGCACAGTCACTTCTTTTCAAGGCTGCTTGATCTTGGATGGGGAGTAGAAATTAAGAGAAGTGTGTCCCAGAGCATGGGCAGAGTGCTGCTCTGTGCCCCACTGAGTAAGCCATAACTAGCCCTTACTGCTGCACATCTGGAAGGAGGAGGAGGCCCTCTTGGGTCAAAGCAGCCAGAATGGCAGGTTCTGGTGTCAGAAAAACCATGTGACGTTATCTGGAAAGTAGCCATTGCTGGAGCAGAACAAAACCAGCAGCTGGGCCACAGGGTAGCACTTGAGCAACCAGATCAACACGTGGGAGCCACACTGCCACAATAGAGATTGGGGATTGTGGGTAAGAAAGAGGGGCAACGAAAAGGCCACAATCTACCCCACCAGCTCCCCCAGCCTCTCCCCTCTCTGCCCCGTACCATGCCATCCCCACATCACCTGGCTGTCTGGTGGGGCTCGCCAGAGGTGACCTGCGTAGTGTTCTCCATATCTGTACGTGTTGATAATGTTAAGGCCACTGTTGAGTTCCCAGCACATGGGCCACGGACCGTTCCTGGGTTGGTGGAAGCTGGAGTGCGCCGCTGGTTCCCTGATGGATCCGCACTCTCTCACACAGATGCTGTGCTGCCCTCTTCTCCAAAGGCTCCCGCTGCCTAAGCTCGGGCCAAGTTGCTTGGCATGGGTGACAACTGACCTGCTGTGAATTAGAGACTAGAGATTTTAAAGGTGCAGGTGAGGTCAGAGGAACTGGCTGGCCTCTCATGGTGTCACCCGAGCCACGGCACACCCAAATCAGGATCAGGGGGGCAGGTTGCAATTAGGCCAGGAGCCCTGCAGCCAGCACACTGCATGCGTAGTTCTCAAAGAAATGGGAAGGAACAAGAAGGCTAAGGTGGGTCCGGTAATAACACCTCACATTTTCTGAATGCATTTATAAGGAAGAGAGGAAGGAATTAAGGAAAGCCGCCTCCGGCAGCAGCCATTTTGTGGTGGTGCTAAGGTTGCCAGGTGCCTCTTCGCCACCAGGTTCCTCTTCGCCACCAGCGGGAGGTTTTGGGGGCAGAGCCTGAGGACGGCAGGATTGGGGGAGGGAAGGGACTTCAATGCCATAGTGTCCAATGGCCAAAGCGGCCATTTTCACCAGGTGAACTGATTTCTGTTGGCTGGACATCAGTTGTAATAGCAGGAGATCTCCAGCTAGTACCTGAAGGTTGGCAACCCAAGATGGTGCCCACCACTCTGGGTCAAATTTTGAAATGTGCCCAAAGGCTTCAAAAGGCTGGGGAGCCCTGCCCTTGGTGATCGCCCAGGTGCGCCTAGTGGAGGGGTTGGCCCTGGAAAGCAGATTGCCAGTGGGCTTTACCTGCAACATTCAGTTGCAATGGGACTTTCCCAGTCCCTGCAGATACTTTTTTTTCTGTCAGTAGGGTTGCCAACCTCCAGGTATTAGCTGGAGATCTCCTGCTATTACAACTGATCTCCAGCCGATAGATCAGTTCAACTGGAGAAAATGGCCGCTTTGGCCATTGGACTCTATGGCATTGAAGACCCTCCCCGAACCCTGCCCTCCTCAGGCTCTGCCCCCAAAATCTCCCACTGGTGGCAAAGATGGACCTGGCAACCCTACCTGTCAGGGTTCTTATGAGTTTTGCATGTGTTTTTGTTAATGTAGGGGAGAGAGAGTGCACAGCGATCCCTCCCAGGAACACATACAAACCATAAAACCATCAACATGCTCCAGTCCTTTTCTGGCAAATCAAAAGAGCACAGATTGCTTATGTGAGACTTTGCTGCTCCGGCTGCAATGGGACATTGTGAGCGAGTAACTCCCATAAAGCAGCAATGAGACAGCCGGCCTCATTCAAAGCCGGAAGTCACAATGAAGTATTGGCCAAAGAGGTCCCTTGAATTTCTAGCAGCTGGGGGGTACGGGGCCAGGAAGGAAGAAGTGACTTAAGTGAAAACTTTTGGAATGAGTCCCACTATCATGCAATCACATTCCAACTGCTTAAAAATCCACCGTCCTGGTCAGTACTTTATTGTGACTTCCGGCTTTGAATGAGGCCGGCTGTCTTATTGCAGCTTTCTGGGAGAGTCGCCCACAATGTCCCATTGCAGCCGGGAACAGCAAACAGTCTTGCATAAGCGATCTGTGCTCTTCTTACGTCTCAGAAGAGACTGAAGCATGCTGATGGTTTTATGGTTTGTTATGTAGCAACTCCCCCCCCCGTGGAGGGATCTCTGCGCTCTCTCCCCTACATTAACAAAACACATATGCAAAACTCATAAGAAGCCTGGCAGATAAAAATTACGAGCCTCTTAGCAGGGACTGAATGTTGCAGGTAAAGCACATTTGCAATCTGCTTTCCAGGGCCAACCCCTCCACTAGGCACACCTAGGCGATTGTCAGGGGATTACAAAAGAGAACCTCTATATATAGAGGCAGTAAAATGCAATACCAGTGCCAGGAGGTAGCGTCAAGTGAATGCCTTGACCTCTATGCCGTGTTTGTTGGCCCTCCAGAGCATAGGGTTGCCAACCTCCAGGTACTAGCTGGATATCTCCTGCTATTACAACTGATCTCCAGCTGATAGAGATCAGTTCACCTGAGAAAATGGTCACTGGCAATTGGACTCTATGGCATTGAAGTCCCTCCTCTTCCCAAACCTCAGGCTCCGCCCCCAAAACCTCCCACCGGTAGTGAAGAGGGACCTGGCAACCCTACCAGAGCAGCTGGTTGGCCACTGTGTCAAACAGGATGCTGGACTAGATGGACCACTGGTCTGATCTAGCAAGGCTCTTCTTATACAATAAACAAAGCAATAAATCTGGATTTCAAAATTAGAGAACAGCAATACAAGCAGCAGAATACGTATAATAAACAATGCAATTAAACTGCCTATCTGCTTTATAAATAATATTTATATCCCCACTCACTGGCTGTATGGCTTATCCAATCAAAACATCCACATTACAGGCCGATCAAAATTCACCTCCCCATTTGCAGGCTGAACATGGCACGGAGCTTAAGTGTATGTATGTGACTGCATTTATCCACATATGCACTGGAAACAACAGGCATCTATCCTCCACTCAGACATTTAGCTTCCAGAGATCCTGTGAAGGGAGCAGAAATCTGAAGAATGAGACCTCCAGCTGTTGGGACTAACAACTTCACAAGGCATCCAAAGAAGGCAGAATTAAGACCCTGATTTACCATGAACAGAGACTACCCCCCGGGATAGTTGGGAACATATGTGGTGGTACAAAGCAACATTGCACAACACCCCATGTTGCTGTTGCGTTTAACTTTGATTGCCTCAATTTATTGTTATTTTGCTTTGCAGATTACATGCAAACTTTTGCCCAAACCAAAACAGCCGGCCAAGGCTCAGTACTCCTTCTCAGTACTCCCGTCCTCCACTGCAAAATAGGATTTTTGCCCTTTGATTTACCCGTATGGAAGAAAGCTTTACAGGTAACATTTTACATAGGCAGCTTACCAGGTGATGAGATGCAGGGTCCCTTTAACAATCACAAACTCTTTACAAAATATAGCAATGTAAGAAGAGCCCTGCCAGATCAGACCAGTGGTCCCTCTAGTCCAGCTTCTTGTTTCACATAGCGGTCATTCACCCAGTTGCCATGGAAGCCCAGCAAACAGGGCTTAGAGGACAAGTCCTGCACCTGATGCTGCCTCCTAGCGCCGGTATTCAGAGGTCTGTGTGACTGTGACACAAAATGTTGTGTGCCTGAAGAGCATGTTATAAACATAACATGGTCCACGCCTATAATTGAGCACAATCCTCATGGAGTCTCCCTCTCTCATAATACTAGAATGCTGGGTTGTCTGCCAAAGCTGGAGGGTGAGAGATTCAAAATAGATATTTGTTTATTTGTTTATTTCAATTTATACCCTGCCCTCCCCAGCCGAAGGCCAGGCTCAGAGGAGATAAAAGGAAGTATTTCTTCACACAATGCATAGTTACACTGTGGAACTCCCTGCCCCAGGATGTGGTGATGGCTGCCAATTTGGAAGGCTTTAAGAGGGGAGTGAACATGTTCTTGGAGGAGAGGGGTATTTATGGCTACTAGTCATGATGCATACCTATTCTCTCCAGGATCAGAGGAGCATGCCTGTTATATTAGGTGCTGTGGAACACAGGCAGGACAATGCTGCTGCAGTCGTCTTGTTTGTGGGCTTCCTAGAGGCACCTGGTTGGCCACTGTGTGAACAGACTGCTGGACTTGATGGGCCTTGGTCTGATACAGCATGGCTTTTCTTATGTTCTTAGCTGGATTCAATATTCCCCCCACCAAAGCTCTTTAGGGATACAGCTTTACAGCTGCCTCCCATTGTGGCTACAGCTTGCCAAATGTTGGAACGGATGATGCAAATCTTTCAGGTGCATGACTGCACTACTCACCTGGTCTTGCCCAGCCCCAGCCAAAGCCACAGATTTGCATCAGTGCAGAAAACTGAGCAGAGCCACAGACCCCAAGTCAACATCCATCACTTCTCCTGCTCACTGCCTGGTAGAACCACACCGATTATGGAGGGAGCATTCGAGCATGTGATTCTTGTCCCCTCCCCCTGCTGTTTGAAATAGTCTAGGAACATGAAAAGATGTCTAATGTGCCCCCGACACGTGGTCTTCATGCTCCACAAGGAAGGAGAGATTGCAGTGGAATATGAATGCATCACCACCCCCCTGTTGGGCAAACCACCACCATCCTCAGGATTATTGGGCAATTCACGTACTTTGTGTTCCGCTGTAAGAATGTATGCTTTCCCCTGGTATGGGATCTCTGCATTGGAGCAAGGTAACATAGAAGATGGTCTTTTACATTTATTTTTACACTCACATCCCAGAGGTTTTTCCTCAAAGAACTCAGAGCAGGCTGTTAGGTTCACAGTAACCCTGCAGAGTAGGACAAGTGGAAATGGAGTGGGGACTTACCTAAGAGTTTTGTGGCTGTCCAGAGAGTTTTGTGGCAGGATGGGGCTTTGAACTCATGTCTCCGCCCATCCAAGGCGAATACTTCCCAGCTATGACACTTCAGAAGAAGAAGAGTCGGTTTTTATATGCCGACTTTCTTCACCACTTAAGGGAGACTCAAACCGGCTCACAATCACCTTCCCTTCCTCTCCCCACAACAGACACCCTGTGAGGTAGGTGGGGCTGAGAGAGCTCTAACAGAGCTGTAACTTTGCCCAAGGTCACCCAGCTGACTTCGCATGTTGGAGTGGGGAAACAAATCCAGTTCACCAGATTAGCCTCCGCCGCTCATGTGGAGGAGCTGGGAATCAAACCCGGTTTTCCAGATCTGAGTCCACCGCTCCAAACCACCGCTCTTAACCACTGCACCGTGCTGGCTCCTGAGCCCATGAGAGCAACAAAACTGCGCTGCCTTAGACTCGTTCGAAGTTCATATTAACTTACCTTCTGAGATGTCCACTCTGTTTCCAGCAGGAAAAATTGCAACCTCCAAAAGAAACACTGGGGTTGCTGAATTGGGGAACCTTGCCTTGTTCAAGATAGAGGACCAAGCTTGCTCAGCAGAAGGCTGGCCCCTGCCCCTTCCTCGGGGCCACGCTACCTTGAGGTTGCTGCAGGCCTGAGTCCAAGGATGTTTGAGATAGGAGCAAACTGCTCCAGAGATGCTCAGCAACCTGCTTCTCCCCTTCGAAGGAGATGAGGCTGGAAGATCACGCCTTTTAAAACTCCTGAGGTTGCTTTGATCTTCTAGCCTCTTTCATGGCATTGAGTGATGGGATGGGCTCTTTCTGCATAATCCAATATTTCAAAGCTATTCTAATATCTCTGGCAGAACGAGTGCCATTGTGATGGTAATGGTAGGGAGCTTCTGCAAGGCCAATAACTGCAGGTGCTTTGGATTTCCCCCTCCCAATTAAAATAAGGAATACAGATCCAAGGTTAGCATTTTATTCCTAAGTATAGGTTTTCCTATCACAGTTGGCCTAAGCAGATCTAATGGAATCCTTCAAATTGCTATCCAGAAAATCATGCAGTTTTTTTTTTTTTTTTTTGGCTTAACTCGCAGCTTTAAAATTACTCAGTGCATTCAGATGGGGCCCAGTGACCAGTCTGGGAACACAAGACGCTGCAGCATTACTGAAGCTGCGTGGATGCCAGGACTGTGGCTGCCAACTGGGACGAGACCTCCTCCTCAGAGGAGGATCCCCCTGCAGACCTTGCCGTATTTGAAACCAAGGTAAGGGCTGGATCCCACACAAAATCTTTGCTGACAGGAAGAATTTCTGTCAGTGGAGCGGGATTTCTGCACCTTACTCTTCCAACTGCAACCCACAATACCCTCCCAAATGGTACTCCTGGTGCACAGAGGTCCTTCAGGAACAGTGTGAGATAGGGATGCCAGGTCCTCCTTCGCCTCTGGTGGGAGGTTTTTGTGGCGGAGCCTGAGGATGGCAGGGTTTGGGGAGGGGAGGGACTTCAATGCCATAGAGTCCAATTGCCAAAGCAGCCATTTTCTCCTGGTGAACTTATCTCTATCAGCTAGAGATCAGTTGTAATAGCAGATCTCCAGCTACTACCTGGAGGTTGGCAAGCCTAGTGTGAGAGGGGAGTCAGAGGTCTGCCATAGGAGAGGGTAACTGGCAAGAATCACTCCACTCCTCCTACCATTAGCAGACATGTTCCAGCAAGTTCCTACTGTAAATCAGGATGTCCAGAAAAAAAGTCACAAGCCCCTCAGCCAGGAGGAAACTACGTTAAGGGAACCAGCAGAAATGGGAAGCAGGAGCCACCCCCAAACTGGACCAGTCCATCTCTGGAAACCCCCTGGCCCCAAGGATGACACAGGCAGCAAGCCCATGCAGAAACATGGTCCGGAAGACAGAGGGCAAGACGAGCATTTTATGACATCCTTTGGGAGGAGGGAATTGAATGCTCTGCCTTGCCAGGCTCAGGACCCTCTTCATGACAGCAGGAAGGGTGGGGCACCCAGGCTGGAAGTTTGAAGCCTGACCTTTGCTTGTAAAACCTCCCCTTAGGCCTGCTCTTGCTTTCTAGGTTTGATTCTGTCCCGGCTTCCAGATCCTTGGGCAGCTCCTGTGCTGACTGCTGCTTAGCCATCAGCCAGTAAGCCTTGTTATCCCAACTAATGGGGCTGGATTGAGCCTACTGAACTGGAACTAGGTCAGTCGGTTTTATGCAGGGACGTTTCCCCGTAGTCCCCCCTGCTGGGGCTTCCTTGTGATTATGTATGCCTTTTCTCCCCATGCGTTTTACCTGTATTTTCCAGATTCTGGAAGACATGGGCAAAGCACGCGAGGCAACCTCTGAAGGGTGGAAAAGGCACGCATAATCAAAAGGAAGCCCCAAAGTAGTCGGCAGGGGTGTCCGTGGGGAAACGTCTGTGCATAAAAGGCCCTGGTCAGCTGTCTGGATGGGAGGCCTCTGCAAATACCATCTGGAAGCAGAGAATTTTTGCAAATAACAACAGCACATTCAGACATTTTCCTCCCAGTCAGACATGTTTAAAAAGGTGGAAGCCAAGATCTTCAACATGTTGCATATGCCAGATGAATCTGGAATCCCTTCCAACTACCTGTAGTGGCTGATTTTCTGAAACTGTTGCTCTAGTAACTTCAGAATAGAACTCACTGTCAGAAATATTTTTAATACTTCAGCTCTGCATGTTAAAAGCCAGGTGTGGAAAGAAAGAACGTGCAAAACGGAACATGCAGTTGAAATAAACTGCACAAAAATTCAAAATGCCTTGTTGAAAAATTAGCCGAGCTGTGCAAGCTAACCCTTTACTCCACAGTCACAATGAGTCTGACCATAACAACCACAGGGTTTCAGGCAGCCAGAGGTAGACTAAAGTGGTACCCAACTGATGCTGGTTGCCAAGCAACAGAAGCAGTCAATGATGATGGCTGGTAAAAACTCCCCACCTCCCTTTTTATTTTATAAAAGGATGAAATAAATAACACTGATTACTAGATTACTATGGAGGACTTTCCCCCCTCTTCCTCCCCTTTATTTTGCTGAATCTTTCCAATGCCAAACACAAACAGCTGCTATAACTATGAAAAAGATGGAAATTTGAAAGATAAAAGATGAAAACAAAGTCCTGTGCCCCTAAACTATTCTGAAACTGCATACTGCTTTGCCAAGATCACTCATTTTCCCTCTAAAGAAGCACTTTGAGTCTTGAGTGGAACAGCCTTGGGTCTAAAGGCGGCATTAAAATGTTTTAAATAAATAAATAAAACAAGGCAATGTGGTTGGCTTGAAGACATGGCTTTGTCTGTCCTTGTGCCAGGGGGCCACTGAGCCCAACTGGGCAATATGGCTAACTCACGGCCACAGCTGGGCAATCTCAAGAACTGCTGGCTGTATGCCAGAGTGGCTCCCCATCGCCATTTGCCACATCGTTTCCCGAAGATGCTTATAAACAGGATGTTTGTTATTGACAAGAAATCAGAAATAAATATATTTCTCTTTGTGTGGAGGGGGTATATTTTATTCATCCAGCATCAGTGTGTGTGGGTTCTGATCTGGAGAACCAGGTTTGATTTCCCCACTCCTCCACATGAGCGGCAGCTGCTAATCTGGTGAACTGGATTTGTTTCCCCACTCCTACACATGAAGCCTGCTGGGTGACCTTGGGCTACTCACAAGCTCTCTTAGAGCTCTCTCAGCCTCACCTACCTCACAGGGTGTCTGTTGTGGGGAGGGGAAAGGAAGGTGATCGTAAGCTGGTTTGATTCTCCCTTAAGTGGTAGAGAAAGTCGGCATATAAAAACCAACTCTTCTTCTGAGCACGGTATGAATCATTGTGGTATCTCTGGACAAGAGCCTCCATCTTCTTGAGCTTCGCAGTTGGGGTCAGTTATTTGTACAACTGCAGGGCATGCTGGCAAAACATACGAGGTAAGCCCTATCATACCAAGTCAGGCCATTAGTTCATCTAGCAGACTGATGTTTCCTTGACTTGACAGTGATCTCCCCAGGGTCTCAGGCGAGGGGTCTCTCCCAATAACTGCTCTTCCAATGATATTGAACCTGGAACCTTCTGCATAGAAGGTGTATGCCCTGCCGCTGGCCTATTGCCCCCCCCCCCCACACACACATCCCAAGAAACTACTGGATAAGAAGCTTACTTTATTCTTCATTGCATTGCATTAATTTAAGAAAATGTTAGGAATTGTTTACATGTAGTAAAAGTGTTTAGCAAAATAGTCAAGTTTGCACAGAAAGGCGACGGTAAAGAGGGCACAGGAAGAAGGAACAGGCAACTCACAGCACAGAGAATCTGCCAAGGTAAAACCACGGCAGGGAGACATTCTTCGTGGGTGACATTTTACACATCTTCTAAGGGGTTTTAGAAATGGAAGGAGTGGCTGGAACCCTGACATAAAAGCCCTTAACAAGCAACCAGCTGGACAGAGCTACAACAATCACTTAAACAATAACTTAAGCCCTAGAAGTCAGTGTTTATTAAACTGTCTGGTGACCCTGATCACTCGACACCCAAAGGCCAATACTGCCCTGGTTTTCCTAGGGGGTTGCTGGTATTGTCTAGCTGACACAATCTCTTATGATTCTACACATGCGAGAGAGTCACATTTCTTGGCTATCAGAGTACAATAAGTACAGCACAGGAAGGCCCAACAGAAACGAGGGCAGGGGTGAAAGGGCTGCATTCAGACGGCATAACAAATCAGCGTGGACACAGCTTCCTGCTGTGCTCCCACAAAGCACAACTGAAAGTTTCTTGGTTTGCGAAACCTGGAATCAAGCTCCAGTTTTGGTAGCATCTATCTGAACACAACCTGGGCAAACTGGAGTTGTTTCCTCCCCATAAACCAGGATTCTAATCTGGTATGAGCTTTAGAATCCCACCTTGTGGGGAGGAAACTACCGCTGGCAAATTGGAACTCAATTCAAGGTTTCCCTAACCGGGAACCCTCCAATAATGTGTCACATGGGAGAGGTGGTTTGTCATGATTCCCCAAAATGTCTAGTGTGCAGTTCTGCTGGACAGGACCAGGGGCTCTGAGATGGCTGCCTATAGGGGACACGGTGGTAGGACATTAATTACCCATCCCCTGTGAGCTACCTAGGAAAACGCTTGGGTGTTCGCATCTCCTGATCTGGGTTCCCTCCTACCCCTGCCTGGCTTCAATCTATTTCCAGGTCGCTGTCCTCACTGTAGCACGAGGAGGCCTGGCAGATGGACGTGAGGAGCACCAAGTCCTTTTCAGGAAGCAGGCCGCACTCTTGCAGGAACGCCTCCAAGTCCACTGCAAAGAAGTCTTCGCCCAGCTGGTCGGTGATACGCACAAAATTGCCGATGAGTTCCCCGCCCTTGTAGACCAGAAGGGTCGGCAATGCGTTGTTGGTGAAGTGAGCGCTGGCGCCGATCAGGGAGCTTCTCACCCGGCAGAACTTGACCACAGGGTACTCGGCCGCGAGGCAGATCATGCAGCCGTTGAGGGCTTCGGCCCCGGGGACGTCGTCCTCGTAGATGTGGATCATCACCAGTGTGTTCTTGTGCCCCGTGTCGATAGTGTCCAGGAAGGCCTCCCCGCTGTGGATCTCAAACACCTGCTTGAACTGCTGCCCGCTCTGCAGCTGCTGCCGCATCTCTTCCATCCGCTGCTTGCGGTACTGCTGCAGGAACTCCTCGTCGTCGGCGCTCTCGTGCAGCATGTTGTACTCCTGCAGAGTAAGCTAGGACAAAGGATGGGGGGGGGAGAGGTATCAAGCACCTGACTAGAGACAGATACACTAAATCTCCTTATGAAGAGAGACTCTGTGTTTGTACAAAGAGACAACCCGAATTGGTAGCCCATGTCCTATTACACTGCGACTTTCACGCGCTCCCGTGAGAGAAATTTCTGCTACCATTACTTAAGGATAGCCCAGCCCAAACAGATGTGGGCCTAGTGTACTACCTATTAAGGGACAGGGACGTGCATAGAGCACTGATGGTAGCAGGATTTCTGGAAACCTCTCTAGGAGCGCTCCTCCACAGAGATAAGCACTATTAAATGAACTACATAGCATTTGAAGAATTACAGATTTTAATTATTTTATTGATATTTTACCATTTATGTACTGTATTTTAATGACTGATTGATGCACTTAAAAGATCTATGCCAATAAAGGTTTGAATGAATGAATGAAAAGGTATCAAGCATCTTTTAACAGCAGGTTGCAAAGGTGTGTGTGGGAGAATCCCACAGCTGTATTTGTGGAAAGTTGTTAAGACCCTTCCAAAGTGTGCTGTTTGGGGGTGGGGAACTGCGTACAGGTTCATTGTGGGAACTGGTGCAAAAGTTGAGGCAAACAAGGCACGTGTGCACACCCACCAGCCAGAGGTCTGTAAAATTCTGAACCACGCAAAAAGAACAAATAGAAAAAAGATCATTCTCAGGATTCTTGGGGTGGAGCTGCAAATCAGAACATGAAAGAGTATAAAACCAGTATACGTCATCTGCAGCACAAACACTCAAAACACCGGAACACAGGGTCCAATTTGGCAGATGTGAGAAGAGACCTTATCATGGAAACCTAAAACGAATCTACTATTTAACCTTAAATATAATCAAAAATGAACACCAGATAGAGAGCAGATAATGCCCATATGGAGGCTGCTCTGTCTTGGACATCCCACCTAGAAAACAGTACTGCTGTCACTCCAAGGATGTGACACAACAAACGCAGCGGTTCCCTTGGGGGCACGCTCCGCCACACTCACCTTTCCATTCAGCTTTTCCTGGAGGTCCATTTGCTTTTTTTTGCCTTCCTCCTCATCCAGGTGTGACCTGCAGGTCATGGAGAGCTTCTTGATGAGTCGCTCCATTTCCCGGCACTCCTCCTCACGCTGCTCTGTCTCCAGCTGCTTGAACCGTCTCCAGTCATTGATGACGCCTTTAGGACCTGAAGGGAGAGAAGAAATCAAGGAGGCAGCGGAGATAAGAAGAGCTAGCTCAGCCACAGACCTTGGTTGTCACTTTGGACTGCAAGAAGTCCACAAGAGGTGGGGCCTCGGCTCAGCCCATGTTTTGTATGCAGAAGGCTGCAGGTTCAATCTCCAGCAAGGAGGGTCTCAGGTAGCTGGTGTTGGGAAGAGCTTTCTCTGCAGCAGGCCCTAGAATGCCATTGTCTGTCAGAGGATCAAGCCATTGTTTGTCAGAGGATCAAGGGATAAAGCAGCTTCACATGTTCTACTTCAGGATAAGAGTTACGAGAAGCAAGATGCATCTTACATAACAATAATGAACAATTTATTAATGAAAGAATTTCAAATTACACCCCACCTTTCCATTTTAAGAAGCTCTTGGCAAAATAAAGAGAAAATAAAGGGCAGCCTTTTTCATTAGCCCCTTTCAGACATGACATATACATGTACTGGGAGCCTGGGAACTGTGCTTATCAGGCGTGTGCACTACCTGAGATGCTCCCGATATGTTCTGGCGTCATGGGGAGCACGCCAATCTTGCTTGGTCATACACCTTTGGCACGTGTGAACCAGGACCCTGAAAAATCCAATGGTCAGTTCACACATACCAACGCTGTACGGTCATGCAAAATGCATGCGTTCCACTGTTCAGACAACATGGTGACGGTGCACATCAGAAGCATCCCAGCTAGCGTGTGCCCCTGATAAGCATGGTTGCTAGGCTCCCAGTATGTCTGGCTGTAATGTCCAATGTCCAAAAAGGGCCAGCGTTAAGAAGAAGAAGAAGAGTTGGTTTTTATATGCCGACTTTCTCTACCACTTAAGGGAGAATCAAACCGGCTTACAATCACCTTCCCTTCCCCTCCCCACAACAGACACCCTGTGAGGTAGGTGGGGCTGAGAGAGCTCTAACAGAGCTGTAACTTGCCCAAGGTCACCCAGCTGGCTTTGTGTGTAGGAGTGGGGAAACAAACCCAGTTCACCAGATTAGCCTCCGCCGCTCGTGTGGAGGAGTGGGGAATCAAACCCGTTTCTCCAGATCAGACTCCACCGCTCCAAACCACCGCTCTTAACCACTGCACCATGCTCACTCTAAGAAGCAAACTTACTGATTTTGATGGGCAAGCTTCATGTACAGCAAGGGACCATAACTGATGAGGCACGCACCTGTGTTCACGGCACTGCCATCGCTGCTCAGCTCCACTTCCGCTGGCACGGCGCTAGAGAGGGAGTGCTGCTCCTTGTCTCGATCCTCCTTCTCGCTATCCTCATCCTCGCTGCTACTGTAGTAGTACTGCAGCTTCTCGCCCAGCAGTTTATCGTCCAAGGTTGTCATCGTGGGGGGCTACAGAAGAGAACAGCAGGCAAGGGTTTGTGCACCTGTGGCTTGATCTGGGAGCTGCCAGGAAGGGGCTTCACAGCACGCGGATCGGCAAGATACAGGAGAGATGGAGACGCCAAGCGAGCGTTATGAGCTGCAAGAACAGGAAGGGAACTTCTAAGGTCTGCAGCGAATGTGGCTGAAATCTTTTAATGGGAAGTTTGTGCCCGTCCACTTTTACCACTGGATGTAGCGAGGCGAAGGGTGTACGTGACCATTTTAAGGCAAAAAAATAAAATAAAGAGTCTGTATGCTCAGCTTGATCATTATATCCTTCTTGATCTTCTGCTAAATATCTGCATCATTCAGCAACATCAGCCTGTTTACATAAGTGGATTACTTTCCTGTTTTGCCTGGAGAAGAGTTGATTGTCATTCCAAGCTTTTTACACCAAGAAGCACTTATGGCCTGACAGATTTGCTATCTCTGTACACCGCCACAAGAATGGAACATGGCCCAGTACCCACTCATCCAAGGGAGCCAGTATAACCACCCGGTACAGGGGCCAAGATGTACACGGGCACCACAGTGGCAGCAACAGCCCAGCATTAGCACCAAGCAATAATCCCTCCCTTTATCCTAAATAAGATCCCCTCTCGGCCATCCGTTTGCAAGCAGCAGCTTTGTAAACCATCTGGCATATAATCTATCAAAGATAAAAGTGACAGCCTCTCATATGAAAACACTGGCACAAATGAAAGCTGAAGATCCCCAAAGCGAAGAAGTGGCTGGCCCAGAACAGGGGTCTCTCTGATGTTATGGTAAAAAAAAAATATTGCAATTTACTTGTGGGATTCACTGCCAAAGCCACAGATGACAGCTCCGGCTTTGACAGCTTTAGAGAAAGAACAGAGAAATTCACTGGAAAATTGATTCATTAAAAACTGTTATACAGGACAGCTCAATGGAACCTCCATGTTTAGGGGCAGTATATCCTCTAAATACACAGGCTGGAGATAGACAATGGGAGAGGGTTGTTGCTTTCACACCCTGCTTGTGAGGTTCCAGACAAATCTGGCTGGCTGAGGTCTAGAAAAGGATGCTGGCCTAGACCAAATTTTGGTTTCATCCACCAAGGCAATTCTTCTGTTCTTACATAGTCTGAGGACTCCCCAAGCTTGACAAAGGATGATTCAGACATGCATGCTCATCTTTCATGGACTGACAACGTCATGTGAGAACAAGTGTGATGTAGGGGTTAGAGTGTCAGATTAGGGTCTGGGAGTGCTGGGAACCATTCTGCTCCAAAGCTTGCTGAGTGATCTCAGGCCAGGCATTCTTCCACAGCCTAGCCTGTCTCCGAGGTTTGTTGTAAGGTTAGAAGGAGGAAGGCCGAACCATGCATGCCACCCTGACCTCCTAGGAGGGTGGGACAAAAATGTCCTAGTCAGGCAGATTTATAAGCAGGAATGAGCCAAGCATAGACCAACCTGCACAGACAGAACTCCTGTGTGTCAGCTCAAATGCAGTACTCGGTACAACACAGCTAGCACACATATTTGACTAAGATGTCGAGCAATAGGTGGGCATGCGTGAACTACAAGAATTTTAAAGGCAGGCAAAATCTACAACATTCTGCTAGAGCAAGTGCTGCAGAGAACCCAACCCTCCCCCAACCCAGCACAAACAAGGCAAGAGGACCACCGCCCACAGGGGAGCTTGTGCTCCTGCCTCTGACCCTTTCCAGTACTCCCTGAGCCACCATCCAAGGCCGCAGCCCGAAGCAGCAGCCTGAAGCAACAGGTGCTCAGTAAGTATCTGTTGCTTTGGGCTACTTTGGGGGAAGGGAGAATGTAAGAACATCAGAGGAGGACGGGAGCCATCTTCCCAATTAATTTTTCAGGGTACAATTGTAAATCCTGCATAGTCTTCTATCTTTGTCACCCGCTTTCTGCATTATCATGTCATGCCTTAGACAGTTTTTTTGTTTGCTCTGTTGTCTAAATTGGTAAATCCTAGTCCTTTTGCACTGACTACTGGATGTCGTATGCTGACCGATTGAATTGTTTTGCAATCTGCCTTGAATCTCAGCATACATAAAGTCAGTAAATAAACATTTACAGAAGCCCACCCAGAGCCCTAGGGATAGAGTGGCATGTGTTTATATAAACAAAGAAAGAGATGAGCATTGCCTGCCGTTAGCCTGGGCTCTGTGCCACTGGAAATCAGATTTTGAAAGATTAGTAATCAGCTCAGAGGCCAAATGGTGTGGATGAAAATGCAGAGGAAAGGAACAGCCGTAGAGTGGAGCAGAAAGATACCGGCACCTTGAAAAGATTGTGGCAGCCACTTAACCCTCGTGGTGCCAAACAAACAGCAACCCTTAACATGTAATGAAGCCCAAACTGGATGACAGCTTCGCTGCACCCCACCTGAGAATGGCCAACTCCCTCTGTTAAAGAGTTCTAGTAGGATCAGAGCTAAGGTTAACAAGAAGGGTGGCACAACCAGGCATTACTATAACAATCCTAGCAAGTCTGGCCTCAGCTGAGTGGCAGTTTCTGGCTCTTGCTTCTAAGCAAACCGCCCTCGGAAGTTCTCTCACTGTTCAGTATTTGATAGGCAGGTGCCCTCCCCCCCACATTGTGATCACCATGCCAGAACCCTGGACAGCTCCTGTGCTGATGAACACATGAAGCTGCCTTATACTGAATCAGACCCTTCGTCCATCAAAGTCAGTATCGTCTACTCTGACCGGCAGCAGCTCTTCAGGGTCTCAGGCAGAGGACTTTCACATCGCCTATTTGCCTAGTCCCTTTAACTCGAGATGCCGGGGATTGAACCTGGGACCTTCTGCATGCCAAGCAGATGCTCTACCACTGAGCCACAGCCCCTCCCCTAAATATTTTAAGTGCTTAGGGCCTCTAAAGGTCTTAATCCGGCCCTGATAGCAACCCTGATATTTCTTGGTGGTCTCCCATCCAAATACTAACCAGGGCTGACCCTGCTTAGCTTCCGAGATATGACGAGATCAGGCTATACCATGCTGCTAGTCCCAAAACAACCAACAAGGGCACATGTACTTTGGTAGCACTGTGTAAATAATACCACAAAAAGAAAAAGGTAACAGAATTAGTGACAGCCTTTTTCACCTCCTGCTCCCCTTGCAGCCAAAGGAAAAATGGCAGCCATCAGTAAATATTCCAAAGCTTCTGAGCAGAGGAGAGGATTTACTTTGTCTCTGCTGTCCAGGCATGATGGACATGGAGCTTTGACTGTGCATTATGATGATTAAGGCCAGGATTTCATAACGTTAGGTCAGAGGAATGTTATTAAAAATACATTTCCAATCAAGTCAACCAGGTGTTGCTTTGGGCTATTCCTGTCTCCTCCCTTTCCCCTTTGTTTAGTTTGATACCCTCATTTTATGCCCCACATAATCTGAACATCAGAATGAGGGGCCCAGAAGATAAGGAGCCAAGTCCCCAAGATATTATTTCTATGATTGTAACACTTGAAGATGTGAGACTACATGGGGGTGGGGATATGCAAGCCAACCATATCCCCCCCACACTCTTGATGCCGCCTGTCTTTCTCACTTGCTGCGCTGTCCTGGGTTTTTAACAGCTGCCTTCCTGGCAGAAATATCCACCAGTGACGTTTTCATTGTCAACAAAATTATGGAAGGGCGGAAAGGAAACTTCAGATGTTTATCTGTATGAATTGGGGCCCCAGCCCTGGTTAGCTACTTGCTGACTCTATGCAACAACAACCCCCCAAAGTCCCCCCTCTGAATCCAGCGAGTCATTTGTTCAAAATTAATTATTTTGTCCCCCCCAACAGCTGTGATGATCCTGTCTACCTGGAGTTCTGTCTATGGGGCAAAGACTAATCCCAAACTCTGCAGCATGAAGCTATGAAGACCCAGCTAGACAGTCCCCCCCTCCCTACCTCCAATAAATCATTCCTGATCACTGTACCCTATAAACATCATCCTTCTAGCATAGCCAGTGTTTCCATCCACCACTTCCCCTCACCAAACACTAGTTCAGGGGTCGGCAAACTCATTAGTCAAAAGAGCCAAATGTCAACAGTTCAACGATTGAGATCTCTTTTGAGAGCCAAATTTCTTAAACTTAAAACTATATAGGTAGGTACACTGTTTATTAATTTAATAAATTTTAAGTTTTAAGTCTTAATTAGACTACAGGTACCCTGAATAAAACTTGATGTCATACTAAGGGCCAAACGAGACCCCACCTCCCCCAGCACCGACGACCTCTAGCCTAGCCCCAAAAGCTCCTTGTAGAGCCAAGGCCCTCTCTTGCCCACTCCCCACTCCAGCGCACAATCGCCCGGCTTCCTCGAATGAAGCAAGGCCTCGAAATCAACAGCTACCAACATTTTATTTCAGCACCAGGCTTCGCAGAATGATGCTAGAAGAAGCCCCGTGGTTAAGACTTTTTTAAAAGGCCTGTTTTTGGTTTTGCTCCAGGACTCAACCGGTGGGGTCATCTGGAAAGAGGGGCTTAGACCCCTCCCGTGGAGACCTCCACCCCCACTCCTATGATGCCCAGGTCATTGCCTCCTAGCCGTCAAAAAACACTAACCTCAGCACCCCTTAAATCTTCGGATCCCGCCTCCACCCCCGCGTAGTAACTACCGCAACTCACCCGCCCGCGTCGCCCTCTTCCTCCCTGCTAGGCAAAGACGGAAGCGTAAAGGATGCCGGGAAAATCGAGCCGAGGAGGCGCGCCCCGAACCCAGAGGTAGAAAAACAGGACCAGCGTTTTGCATAAACGTCACTTCCGGTTGACGTTCGGAACCCCCCCCCCAATTGCATGAATGCAAAAAACGCATCGGCTCCAGCCCCGCTATGCAGGGCTTTTTTTTTTTTTTTGCCTCGTTTCTTTTGTTATATAATTCTTAGAGGATTGTAAACGCACGCGAAACAAATCTTACCTGAATCTTACATGTTCGCGCGGATGGAAACAGCTGGCGCTTCCAGCTGTTTGGCCCGCACGTTTTCTCCGGGAACTTTAAAGGTCTCTGCGCTTGGACGACCTGATTGAGCAAAGATGACAACTGCGCATGCTCAAAACCTCACGGTCCAGCCAAGGGTATTCAGTGGGTCGCCTTGTTATGTCTGTCTGCGGTAGTAGAAAAGGGCAAGAGTCCAGTAGCACCTTAAAGACTAACAAAAATATTTTCTGGTAGGGAATGAGCTTTCGTGAGCCACAGCTCACTTCTTCAGATATCTGAAGAAGTGAGCTGTGGCTCACGAAAGCTCATACCCTGCCAGCCAAGAGTAGTTCCAGTATTCGGGGGATATTTCCCGAAGTTCAGTCGTGCTGGATGGCCAAAGCCAGCCCAAACTTGTCTACATTCCTGGGTCTGCCCTGGTTAGTACTTGGATGGGAGACCATTAACTGGTGTTCAGAACTATATTGCTTTCTGAATATGAAGATTCCATTTAGCCGTCAAGTTTAATAGCTGTTGATAAAGCTATCCTCCAGGAAAGAGGCAAGAGAAAATCTTGTCAGTAACCTTACACACAATGCCCCACCTATAGACACCCCCCTGCCTTCTTGGAAAATCTGGGATAGTTGTTAGAAGCCTGTTTCCCCCTTTTCTCCAGTGCCCAAACACAGTTGTTGCCATCTTCCTGGATAAACACAACATAGCGCTATGATTCATGGCACTATGATTTAATCGGATTTTAAAACTATTTGTTATGCATTAAACTTTGTTAATTTAACGTATGCCACCCATTAATATTTATTCTGTTATTAGGCCTTGTCAACCTTCTAGGTTATGTTTTTTTCTGGGTTGAAGTCCCCCCGCCCTTTCTGTTTTGGTTAATCATCCCGAACCTTGGAGAATAGTAGGCTATAAATGTACACACCTATGCTCCAATACCATGCTGCTAGACAAAAAGAGATCCCCTACACGATGTATAAAGAAGAAAGGCAAAACAACTTCAGGTGGACAAATTTTTTATTTTACGGCATGCAAATACATGTCAAGTACTGCAAACTTTTTCTATTAATTCTCTCTCAAACACTGAAAAAAACACAATTTGCTGAAGTCTGTGACCAGCCCAAAAGCTAATTCTCTCTCCACTTCAGTGCTACAGCAAACACACATACAGAATTCACTCTGCTATTCAGGCTAATCACAAAGCCCCAACCCCACCCCCACCCCATCTCTCAACCTCCCCCCCCCCATACAGACCGTATGGTCTAGCTTTCCCATGAAAATCCTATTCCTATAAACACAAAAGGGAAAACAATTTCAGAAATTTAAAACGGAACTAAATGGAATAGAATTCATCCCCCCAACCACCCCAATATATCCCCCATTTTACAGATTTTTTAAAATTATATTTTTAAATAGAAGCTGAGAATGCACCATTAAAAATGAGCATTAAATCCATCGTAGCGATGGTGTCTGCTTTATTATACATGATGGGTGTACACCATCTTATATTTCATTTACATTGCAATCGAACAATAGATTTGAAAGAAAATGTCTAATACAGACGTAAAAATATTCACACTTGAGCTTCACAACCGGTTGTACAATTGACAAACAGGCCTCTTTTCCCAAACTTTCTAGGCTAAGCAAGTTTATAAATGTTAATCAATGCAACAAGAAAAAAAGTTTTTTCTTTTCCTTTTAACTTCCAGGGAAAAGAATATGCAGGATATGGTATAAAATGCAGACAGCAGATACTGCAAGCTAACCACGCTACTTTGGAGTGGCTGTACAGTGGGAGTGGGGGCAATACAAATAAAAGCCACATGTGTTGTATCACAACTACAGTATAATGGTTTCGTCCGCCCAGCTAAGGAAAATGCATGCATTCCCATGACTTGGACTAACTGAGGGCTCCCCTGGATAAACAAGTGGGATCTGTGCAAATGTACTTTGCCCTGGTTTCTGGCTCAAATAAATGCAGCCAGAATTATTTTTATTTCGAACTGTGTCAAATATATAAAGTGTCCATTTAAAAGCTTCACCAAAAAAAAAAAACACGTTACGTGTGAACAATTTTTGCTTTTGCACCTTTTAGGGATGAGATGTCCAGCAATTTCATCTCTCCCTCTTCAGCCATCCCCTTATCTTATGGTTCAAGGATTCCTTAAATGTACCACTTTGCCAGCAAAGCTGTGTACTGTAAACTCTGCCCTCCACCAAATGTCAAGGAATTAGCTGGATAGTCCAGCTGGGAAAAGTTAGCTGCCCCCCCCCCCAACTCAATCATTGCGTCATGCCATGTCTATCTCTCACATCACATTCTCTGTTGGCAGTGCCCAGTTCCAAAAGATCAAAGAACTTCCTAAATACATGGGGCTAAGAAATAAACGTTTACTGCAGGGCAGTGGCTGCCCCTTGCTATTTTGTCTATGAGGGAAGCATGCTCTCAGATTTTTTAAAAAAACAAAACTTTTGCAAATTGTGCCAGAGTAATAAATATTGGGAGGGGGGGAATCCACTCACAATACAGGACCCCAATGTTGTCAGCACCTCTTCTCTTTCTATACTATACTATGGAGTCTATTTAGCAATACCGTCCTGAACACAGCCAACAGTGCTCTTTCTGTGTTTAGAATGCAAGCACAACATTTCTAACCACTGGCCTGGGTTCCTAATAAAAAATAAATACATAGAAGCATTCTATCTGCACTTCCGTTCTGATTACTGTCGGCTCAGGCTGGCTCTCGCACGAAAGGAGCATCTTCTGTGCTGCACCATACGCTTAACAACAGTCGAGTGCCCATCTTTTCCAAACACTTCCAGGTAAATGACTCGGGATTTAGCACAATGCATGGTGTGCTGTTGGCTTTCTTGCGTGGCACTCCTGACAAACGGCAGAGACAATCTGCTAGGCACTGCTGCTGTGCAGCCTCTGCTGGGGCTGGCACAGAAGTCCTGCAATAAGCCAATTGCAGTGCAAAAGGTGTCCAGTGATGCACAAGGATTGCACAGAAAGTCCACAGAGCTAAGCTATTCCTTCATTGCTTTGGTGTACACCCTTGATCCAAAGCCACTCCTTCCTTGTTAATGCAGGTCAGTTGCAACTGTTAAATGACATGATGGACAGCAGCTAAAAACTGGCACTTGGCTGTTCTTGCACACAAGGAGGTATCAAATGTAACTAGCACCACTCCCTCCATGTTTCACACTGGAAACCCAGCTACAAAAATCCTAACTCAAAAGAAGTTAGGGGAGAAATCCACATTTCAATGTAAATTTCCCGCTGACACAACTTTTTTTTGTTTTGGTCTCTGAAATCTGTAATTCTCCCTACAACTTTCTCCAAAAATGCCACCTGCCTCCTAATATGTCTCCCCCTGTTTCCGCCAGGGCCTTTTTTTTCTCAGCTGACCCAGATTTTTGGGTAGGCCTAAGTACCTCTCCAGTTCTAGACCAAACACCTGTCCAGTTCCCTGCCTCAAAAAACACAACAAAAAACCCCCAAACAAAACAAAAACCCCCCAACAACCCACCATTTTGGTCCCAAACACAGGCATACTGGTTAGTACAGACCCCAGAGATGGAGTTTGTCCCATGCTCTCAGCCAGAACTGCTCTGTCGTCTGGTTCCAAAGAACACAGTTTCATGGCTAGACCACAAAGTTTGGTTGCTAAGGCTCAAAGCGAAGAATGGCACATGGTTTAAAGAATGGCCACTGGGGTCTTATGCCCACGATCCTCAGTAGCAAAAGTTCAAGAACAGCCCAGAACAGACTTTTCTTGCTACAGAGTGACTGTATCATGGGGGTCTTTTGCTACCATCACCAGACAAACAATCAAATGAAAATGAAAGCTCATACCCTGCCAGAAAATATTTTTGTTAGTCTTTAAGGTGCTACTGGACTCTTGCTCTTTTCTACTAATCAAATGAAAAGAGAGCTCATTCTTACACATGCTGGTAAACAACAGGAATGGGGTTTTCTGCTAATGTAATCTCAGTGGAGAAACAGACAAAGATTTGTAAACGACTGCTTCAAAATCCCTTTGTCCAGCAGAGCGCAACCACAGTCTTAAAAAAAAAATTACACATATTTAAAACTAAGAAGTTAAAATACGCAAGAGCTATTTAGGTATTGTAACATCCACCCCTCAGATTGGGCTGAAGATGTGAGGTGGCATTCTGGTTCACAGAGGACGATTTCCCTGAGGGCAAAATAGAAGGATCTCTCAAACTTTTTTATATTTCTCTATTTTTGTAACAAAATAGCATTTTTTAAAATTACATCAACCTTCAACATGGAAAATCTCACCGTTTAAATATCCATGTAAGAGAGATATCGGTTTGCATATACATATATATATACTGCAGGTATGTAGAGCACAAATTAAATTGTTCTGGAAGCATTTCAAATGTGATATATAAATTCATATATACAGAATGGCCTAGCTAGATTGACTGCACAGCTGTGGCAGATGAACGTGTGACATTCTACATCAAAATCTCTTAACAGTCACAAGGTAAGGTGAAGAGATACTTCAAGAAAAAAGCTCCGAGCAATTTCCAGTTGCTTTGTTTGTGTCACTGCAGAAGTGAGGTGGGGCAATAAGGTGGAGAAGATGCTAGAGAAATCAAAGGAATTTAAGAGGCGGTATTTGGCTGTCACTTACAAATAGCTTTAGTATTAAATAAGTAGGCAAGAGCCTCCACGACATTACTGGAATATAGATATAGCTATATAGATATAGATATATTTTAAAAAAAACAGTCCTTGAATTTTCAGTTTGTATTAAGTTATGTACAACATATTTTTTTTCATGACCCTGTGAGTCATAAGAGAGATTTAAAAAAATTGATCCAAGTTACATCTGCAACCCTCAGGGAAATGCCAGTCCCGACCCACCCACCCCGGCCCCAGTGTGCACATGATGGTTATCAAAAAGCTTTGTCCCACATCCAGAGCTGCAATCGGAATATTAACAACTCTGTTTGCCAGCAACATGATAGTCTATTTTTTTTCTTCCTTTAAAGCCATTTGCTAGCAGGAATAGCCCTCGTGTACAGTACACCTGGCAGAAGTTCCGCTTGGCTAAAATATTCCAGTACATTTTTCAGAGTAAACAACTTCACAGAAGTTAATTAATAAACATTTAGAAAAAAAGAGAGAGAGAACTGTAAAACTCGTAAAAGATAACTTATGAAAGAAATTGCAGAGGGCAAACTAGGAGAAGTTATTTTGCCAGAGTCCTCTTGCCCCTCTAACTTCAGAGTGGCCACATTTGTTAAATAAGAAAAAAAATGGCTCAAATGCTAACATTGAGGGTGGTGATGTATTATTTCAGTTGACAGTTTCTACCAAATGGTGTTTTTTTTTCTCCTTTCCCAGTCACATCTTCAGAGGACACATTTATTCATTTTTCTGTACAAGCTCAGCTAAAGCTATATTATTAATAAGTTCAAGGCCCTGTCTGAATAATCAGTAAGGAACCCAATTACCAAGGATTCTCAGTAATACTATAACCAACAACATCAGGCGCATCTAAAGAACCGCTAATCAAGTATAGCAACAGCAATACTGTGTTGTTAAGTCAGTGCAAACACAAACATATACAAGGTTTTCGCAGGGAATCCATGAGGCTCTGGATGCCAAGTCACCTGGGGACTGTGCCAAGGGACCTCCTCCTCAGCACAGTGCCCACAGAACGAGCACATTGTGTTATCAAAACGGAACGTAGCAATTCAGCTTACAACTTGGAGCAGTCAAAGACAGAGCACGTAAGCGGAAAGACTCAGGCACTTGGTTTTGCATTCTATAATTTGTACACAGGCAAAGTGCTTGATATATGGAAATACCAAGTCCCCAAGCAGAAAAAGATGGAGGGGGGTTGGGGGGGGAAATGAAGATGCAAAGTGAGGCACTGCTGCATATAATGTAGGAGTGCAAAACGGGGAGAAAAACACAAAAACAAAGAACTGTATCAACCCTGAATTAAAAGTCTTATGGTAAGAAGAACCCCACCCTCTTCCTTTCTCTCTCACACTGTTTCATGCAAAGGTTCCACAGCTGGAGAAACAAGCAGCTGCAGCCAGATGCAAAATTCCTCTCCTGTGAAACAAGAATGAGGCAAAAATAAGTTAATTCTACTTCCTCAAGGTGCATCGCCTGAGGATCCTGCTGGCTTAAATAAGTGACTCATTAATTTCCCTAGGGAAGCCATTTTAAAACAAGAATGGCTCAGCTGGTGCCCTGGACTTCTACAAACTCATTAAAAAGCTGCTTTAAGCTTAAGTCAAACAATGTCCAACTTCTACCACTCATGGAAAGTGAACACCTGATCCTAGCAGAATTGGTGATTTCTTTTTCTTTTTTCCAGAACACTATTTTGAGAGGGCCTTGACGTATCAAAGAGTCCACAGGAAATAGATGACCCCAATATTATTTTCTTAAAAAAAATATACATTATATAATATATATATATTATATATATATATATATATAAAAAGCAAGGGTAGATGCTTCCATAGCATGGTCACAAGCTTGAAAGCAGAACACCTCTCAGCTGTTCACCAACTTGCCATTTGCAACTGGCCTTAAAAAGTCATTTTTCCCTTCCACCATAACATGAGTCGTTTTGAGAACAAGGCCGCCCACGCCAACGGACGTTGTAATGGCCAGGGAGCCTGTGCAGGAGGCCATTGGCTGACTGAAGCAGGAAGTCACTGGCAGGATTGTTTTTTGCTTCTCCCTGGTTGGGAAGTGGGATGAAGAGAAGAGAAAGGAGACAAAAACCAAACAGATTACGTTTTGTGTGTGTGGTGGGACAGCTCTGTTGATCCACAAGTGCTGCTCCCTGCAGTCCTCTGAGGCATCTAGAAACCCAGCAACCATCCTGAGTCTCTGCTTGGTGATGCGTGGTTCTCCCAGATTGCCTGACCCTTGGAGGGGTTTCTCTTTCGCTTCTTCTTTGGTATGCTGCCGCCAAATGGTCATTTACCTGCCAAGAGGGCCTGTAATCCCAGCTTCCCTTCTGCATTGCCATTCTAAGGCTCTACCTAGTATCCGTTCCTCCCCACCTACTATTAGTGGTATGGTTACCATGGGGATGGCTTACTGCACTTAAGCACTTTCAGGGAAACAGAGATTTAGCAACTGACACTTCCCTTCCCTTGGTGCCTGCTTTAATGCATTTAACAGTGGAGGTATAAGTGGTCTGGAGAACAACTACCAGCATTTAAAATAGTAAAGAATTTGTTAAAAATAAAATGTCCACACACATACTGTCCGCACAGCAATCAACTGAGCAAGAAATACAAAGGAAATATGTAAACATGTGACCCTCTGCCCCTCAGCCCTATACATACCCTAGCTCATCTTGTTCTAAGGCAGGTTCTTTAACATCTAAGTTAGCTAAAAGCTTCCCACTACTTTGGAGTCTTTATCCAGTCAGCCAGCCTTTTGTCTCCTCTGCACATGAGAGCTCCCTCCTGCAAGTTATCCCCAAATGGAATAAGCCAAAACAGACCCCTCTCCTTCCATGCCAAGGGATTTTATTCTCTCTGTTTGCCCACCCCTTGTAGGTCAAAGAAACCTTTCCCGAGAGCTACTGGAAGATAACCACCTAGACCAGTGGTTCCCAAAGTGGGCAGTACCACCCCTTGGGGGGCAGTGGGATTACATAGGGGGGCACTAAGAGGCAAGGGGACAGCGGGGGGTGCTAGAGGTGGGCCCCCCAACTGTTTTGTTGGATAGGGTAGAGGGTGCTGGGGTTGAGCTTGTGGAACCAAGGAGGCGGTGACCCGAAAGGTTTGGGAACCTAGACCCTCACACTGCCAAGTCTCTGTGCCAACTTCTAGGTATCAGTCTCTAGCTACAGTGTGAGCTGGCCATTTCACTGTCTCTAGCCAGGATGGTCATTCGTGTTTCCAAAGCTTTGATGGTTGGTACTTGGGTGATGCTTGGGAGTAACCGACTTCCCCCCTCCTGCCTGTCTTTTGCTAGAAGAGAGAAAAACCTTTAAAGCTAAACGTGTGTGTGTGTGTGTGTGTGTGTGTGTGGGTTTGTGAAGCCCAAACCTCAGAGAGGAATTTCACCACAGTGTGTATGTACACTCACATCTCACATGTGATCAAACAGCCACAATTTAAGAGACAATCTCTCCATCTGAGTTTGCCTGGCCCTCTGGAGAGAAGCAAACCACATAGGTAAGAAGTAGATGTTCTACATTAAGAGCATTTTGTGGAACTCCCTTGCTAAATTGAAACGAGGTGGTTGCCACTATTTATATCCACACAAAAATAAATAAGTTTGTGACTAACAAACTCAGTGGTGCCTTTAACCCAGGCAAGTTGCAGCCCTGACCCTGCAGCTCTGATGACCAAGGTCAGCTGAGCTTAAAGGTAGCATTTCTCTGGGATGCTTCAGCCAGACAGAGCCTGTTTTTTTGTTAAGAGTTGGACTCAGTGGCATGCTGGACCTTTCCTAGTTTCTATGAACCAGTCATCTTTTATCGGGTCATCATCCGTTTGCAAAAAAAGAGCATCACCTCCTGAATTACACAGAACTCTCCATTTGGTAGGGGCAGGCAAACCAAGCAAAGCTGAATCTTTACAAGACTGAGGAAAAAATGGTTGGCAGATGTTCAGATCTGTTAGTAACCATATAGGAAACTCCTCCACCACAATTCAGATGCACTGCCAACAGTGTGACCTAACTTTCAGCTCTGAAGCTACTATCAGTGCTCAGTTTCATTTTTTGGGGGGGCTATCAGCCTGGTCCAGAACAGGGCGAGAGGGCCCAAAGGAGTGGTCCAGCATGCAGTAAAGATATTGCAGTGAACGGGTCAGGGGAGAGGGCAGAGACCTCTCACCACTGATGCTTTCTGAGCTCAGGGGAGCATGCGAGAGAGAGCTTTAAAGAGATTAGACACTGTTGGTTTTGTCTAACACTCACAGAATAGTAAGGTCTTCACCTAAGCTGGGCCTCTTCTGCTGCCTGGGTTCCTTCTGGGACTGCTCCAATGAGTGGCCATTCTCCAGAGCTGACCCATTGAACAGATGATCATCTTGACCGCTGATCCCAAGCTGTAGGCTCAAAATCTCCTAAAGAGAGAAGATAGAACGTAAAAAGCCAATCCTAATTTTGTCCTTGTCAGCCTGTGTCCTTTACCTGTGACCCATGACAGCTTCAGAGTAAGGCCTCCTACCTCTTAAAATAAAATTATGGTAGTACTGAAAACTGTAGAGAAGGGTGCAGTGGAGAGGGGGAAGGACAGGGCTTGAGGAGTTAGCCAGACATGCTTTGCAGACCTGATAGGGATCAGAAGTACACAGAGAGCTGGCATTCACATCGTGGCCAACAGAATGAGCTGTGATCTGGAAGGTCACTGGTGCAAACCTCACTTCTGCTCTAAACTCACTTGATAGCATTAGGCAAGCCACTCTCATTTAGCATCCACCCCCCAATAAAATACCCAGCCTACCTTACAAGGCTGTTTGTAAGGATTATTATGATAATTTACACGAAGCATTTTGAACGCTGAAAGCACTAGAGAAATGCAAAATATCATTATTATGGAGATGACTAAATGGCATTCTCTGTGGTTGTTCTAAGAAACATAGGATTTCCTCTGCTTGGACAGTTAAAGCATGGGTAATTTTTGAAAGTATCAGAAAAAAAGCTGCTTTGGCAGCTGGGATCGGGCTGACACCAGGTCGTTTTGATTCCATATTTTAACAGCATGGCCACCTGCTCTGAATTCCTTAGACAAGACAGAAGGAAAATACCCCATGCAAAGTTCAGCAAAGTGAAAGGCTTCCGTACTTCCATTTGTTCCACTTGCCCATCAGGTTCATCAGCATCCAGGGCTGAAAGCTCTAACTCGATGTCTCGGTCTGGCTTTGTGTCTGCACCGTCTTCCGTGTAGTCAGTCTGGGGGTGATGGTGGTAGGGAAACAACACACAAGATTTTTAAACAGGTAGAGATCACACACAGGTGCCACTCAGGACAAGAACCCAGTGTGGAGACAGATGAGCCAACAGGATGCCAGTGTTGAACGAGGACTTGGGAGACGCATGTTTAAATTGCCTATCAGCCATAATCCTTCTGGGGTGTCCCTGGCCACTCTCTCTCAGGGTCACCTACCTCGCAGGGCTGATGTAAGGATACAATGGGAGGGGGACGGGAGAGTCATACATTCACCCGGGGTTCCTTGGCAAAAGGGCAGAATAAAAATGCAATAGACTGATCTGCCTGGTATGCAGAAGGTCCCAGGTTCAATCTCCAGCGTCTTCAGTTAAAAGGATCAGGTGGTAGGTGATGTGAAAGAGCTCTGCCCAAGGCCCTGGACAGCAGACAATACTGACTTTGACAGACCAATTGTCAGATTCAGGAGAAGTCAGATTCATGTGTTCAACTATGGCATGGCAGCTCATCACATAGAATAACAGAATCATAGAGTTGGAAGGGGCCATACAGGTTATCTAGTCCAACCCCCTGCTTCATGCAGGATCAGCCTAGAGCACCCCTGACAAGTGTTTGTTCAGCCTCTGCTTAAAGACTGCCAGTGAGGGGGAGCTCACCACCTCCCTAGGTAGTTGATTCCACTGTCGAACAACTCTTACTTTAAAAAAATGTTGCCTAATATCCAGCCAGTACCTTCCCGCCCGCAATTTAAACCCATTATTACGAACTATCACATACTCCCATAAGAAATCAACAGCCCACCAACTCCCAGTCTCCTTACCTCTCCATTTCTCAGATCAATCTCTTTGCTCAAAAGGTTCAAGGTGAGGCGGCTGCCTTCATCTAAAGAGCTCCATTTCTGCTGCGTGGCCAGAGCATTTGCCTCTCTCTGAAGTAGCAATGAGTTGCTTTTGGCCTGCAGGGAAGAGCAAAACGTAGCAAACTGAGCTGGAAAGTCAGACAAGTTGCAGCTAATAAAAGTGACCTTGGTAAGCACACAGTGTACAGCAAAAGGCTGCACAGGAGAACTAATTACTCTGTGTCTTCTCTCTGCAATTCCCAACTGACTAACAAAAATCCGGGATGACAATGCTGAGTATGAAGTTGCAGGAACAAGCTACCTGCTGTAGTTCGATGCTCAGTAGATCTCCAGTGCTGGAATGCTTTCTTGGGGCAGATATATCAGTAACTATGAACCGGTCCCTTGGAAAAGGAAGGGTTAAAGGGTTACAATTCACATGATATATAAACCAAAGTGCAGCACAGAGACTGATGGGTGTCCCTGCTCTTCCTCCCCAACCCACTCCAAATTAAGTAGGCTACTGGCAGAGCAGATCATCCATATGAACACTTTTCTTAATCAGACAAGACACACATTTGAATCCCACCTTTGCCACAGCCCTATTAGCTGACACTAGGCAAGTGACTCTGTTTTCAGCCTTAGACTCCCAGATGCAATATGGGGGAGAATAAGTCTGGCCTATCTTACCGGCATGTTGTAAGGATTACAAGAAAATGTATATGAAGTGCTTTAAATAATGGAAAACAGTATACTATGTAAGTATTATTAACATGTGCCAGTTGTACATGTGCTTGTGCCTGGTTTATGAATCAAAGGCTGACTTACAATAGCACTGCTATGTTCTTGTGCTTTGCACGACCCTTCTGATTTTAGCCTTAGCCTGCCTTTGCTATGAGAGAATGTACTGACTAAAATGCCACATTCACATGCAAAAGCTGCCTGAGGAACTGTGGAGTCTGTGCTAATTGCAGCATCTACACACAGCCTGGTATCCCTCATTTCTGTAGTATGAATGGGCTTAGGGTCAAGGGTAGAATAAGTGGCTTGTAGGTTCTGCTCCGAGACAGACAGCCTTGCGAAAATCAGCCCTGTATCTCTAAGGATTGCTGACAGCTGTGATCCTACTTGCTTACCGTTCTATAAAGGGTGCTGATGAAGTAGAATCTGAACTATAGGAGCTCCATCTTGAATCAACAGTGCTGACATATGGGATATAATCTGTGAGAGACAAAAGAACAAACAATTATTGGAAGAGAAAATTACCACCCCTGGCCTCTGCTGTTGTATTTCCAGTCATGGTGGCAACCCCCCTCTATACCTACCCAAGGCTATAAACCAACATAGCTTGTACCTGACATGCTGATTGGCTTTGTAGCACTTCCTTGGGAAGCAGTGGCCTGAATTGGATCTGTTGTATGGTAACCCGTGCGAGATGAACGGGAGATTGCGCCCCATTTGGAGATGATAGGCCCATCGCTAAATGGAATTATGGGGTCTTCTTCCTTGGGCCTTCGTTGGGTTTCAAAGAGATGTACCCGCCTCTTCATGTCACTGCTGTCCAGATCCTGTGCATGCCAGACAGAAAAGGCAAAGTCATGGTCTCCAGACTGACTGCAGCATTCAGTACCAATCCTGATGCTACACTTTGCGCCTTTAGGACTGAAGTGTAAATTAAACAATATGTATCATTTATTATCTTGCATCAGTACATTCAAATAATTTCACCTGCATTATCTCAGGATAGATTTGTACATTACAAAGCCCTCAATGGCCACTGTGAGGAGTTTCACAGAAGGGAGCTCCCCTTCTCGGAACTCAATTCTATGGCACGCACAGGCCCAATTTGGATCAGGGCTGTGGGACATGGGGAGAAGGTGCAGAAGCTGTCCCAATCTGAAATGGCTCGGGGGTAAATTTTCCCAGTGGAGCAAACAGCGGTTCCCCAAAATGTTTTAGGTCTGGAAAATGGTGAGGGAGGGGGAGAGGCTTAAGTACCCTCTCCATCCAAACTAATTCCCTAAGCAGGGAACTCCCAGAACATTGCTGCTTCCACACAGCAAGAGCTGACAGAAGGAAAATGGCACTGATGCTGGCAGGGCCTTGGAAAATGTGCACCTTTCAATCCAGACAGCATGCTAGTACACTTGGACTGTGTTCTTTCATAAAACAGCAAGCTGTGGATGAGTGAAAACCTGGATAATTAAAGGATGACATCATGTGAATGCTAACAAAAACTTCACTCCAGATTTGAAGCAAAGGGAGAGAACATCTCTGTGGAAGCAGCCCATATGTCGACTGGCCACGTGGACTTCATAACAAGAGAATCAGCTCTTAATAATCCTTACAATAAGGTAAAGCGTGCTGTCGAGTCGCAACTGACTCATGGTAACCCCAAGAAGTTCCACCTCATGGGGTTTTCAAGGCAACAGATCAGTAGAGGGGGTTTTCCATTTGCCTTCTTCTGCATAGCACCCACAGTCTTCCTTGGTGGCCTCCCATCCAAGTACCAATCCTGCTTAGCTTCTAAGCTCTGATGAGATCGGATGAGTCTGGGCTGTTAGAGCTGCAGGTGCAATTATCTTCCCACTGCAGATGGAGAAGGGCAGGGGCCACAGCCGATCATATAACGAAAATGTGAAGCTTCCTGACACTGGTCCATCTAAGATCTCTTGTCTCCTTTGATTGGCAGCATGTCTCAAGGGTCTCTGGCAGAGAAACGTCTTTTCTGTTTTTTCCAGATCCTTTATCTGGAAATGCTAAGGACA
This sequence comes from Euleptes europaea, assembly GCF_029931775.1. NCBI lineage: Eukaryota > Metazoa > Chordata > Lepidosauria > Squamata > Sphaerodactylidae > Euleptes > Euleptes europaea. The sequence goes on along the minus strand of NC_079325.1, from coordinate 36,165,160 downwards.
GTACAGGAATCACCATGCACGCATGCATGTAACACAGGAAGCTGCCTCTCTGACTGCAGGTCCTGCTTGTGTCAGGCAAAAAAAAAAATCTTTCCACGACACAAGATGCCAAAGACGGAACAGGAACCCTTTTACACGCAAAGCACATACTCTGCTCACAGCCATGGGCTCTGCCAGGTTGAAATAAAGTGGTTACAAGAAAGCTCTCCGTATTGTATCGGCGGCTGGCTATTAAACACGACAGGATCGAGAACAAAGCTGCCGTACCATGAGCACCGTACTGGAGTTGGCAATGACATCCTTGGGCTCCGATTCGATGGCACTTATGCAAGAGCTGATTGTGCCACAGGACCACGGCGAGTAGTGGGAAAGGCGGTTGTCTTCGTACTTGGTGTTGCTTAAGTCACTTGAACTTTCACAGAACTGCAGGGAACAGAAGACAAAGAAAAGATCCATTCCTTATTATAATGTGAAGTACTACCCAATCTCACCAACAGCTTGTGAGCTAGCCTCCTTTCTGATTATTTATATATTAGGTGGCATTTTACAGCAAGTTGAAAGATCTGTTCCAAGGAGTTTGACAAATGGAGGGAGTCCACACAGGAAGAGGAGATGCAAGAGTAACAAGGGATGAATGCGACAAAATGCAGCTGTACTAACAGTGTGTTTCATTGTGGGTGTGGGAACATAAGACTCCACACAGCTGGGGTTAGAGGATACGACAGGGGTGCCACCTCCCACCCTGATGCTTCAGTGCCTTACTTCCGTGCTAAAGTCTACGCTGAATAGTGGGGAAGGCGGTGTCGGAGACTGAGTAGCCGTGGAAAGGGCAGAGGATACCAGGGGAGTCTTCTGTGCATGGCACTGGGCCCACTGCTCTGGCTTCCTCCTTAGTGGGTCATCGTAAGTGGGCTTCAAATGGCCACAAGGTTCCTAAAAAGAAGGTGCCAATCAGCGAAACAAACAAGGAGCAGCTTGTATCAGATGCAAGCAGGAAGCTTCATTCAGTGGCTGAATTAAGAAATCAGAAAGTAAGGATCACCTCCCCCACACACACACACACCTGCAAAGACCTAACTTCTCCTGATGTCAATTATATCGGAGAAAATAAAAGGACACAGGCACTCTCCCTAACTATGGATGGGTTAGCTGTGCTTTTTCAAAACGCTTCCCCCAAAAGTGTAACCAAATAGCTCCTTGAAGGCTGTATGCCGGTCAGGAGAACTAAGCTGTTTGAACACAAGAACTGTCAGTGCCCAATTTCCAAACAGGAAGAGGTGCTGGTGGTTAACTCTGCCTGGAAAACATGGCTGTGACCCACAACACCTACGCCCAGATGTGTGGTGGGACTCAAGCCCACAGCGGGTCCGAGCTGGGAAATGACAGCAGATAGTGAGAGTTACTTGGTCTCCTGCAGCAAAATCTTTAACCCAGGGGAATCTGCGAGCCTGGGAGACAAAAGAGGGGCCTGCAGGGAGGTCAGTCTCACCACCAAAGAAACTTCTAGCAAGAGGGCAGTGCTCCATGACCCCTATGAACACATGAAGGTGCTTTATATCAAGTAGCTCCATCTAGCTTTGACTGGCAGCTTGTCTTCAGTGTCTCAGGGAGAGAAAGTTATTGTCCAACACCTGCTCTTTTAGATTCTTTTTACTGAAGGTGCCAGGGATCGAACCTAGGATCATCTACATGCAAAGCAGAGGAAGCACTCTGCCACTCAGCCACAGCCCCACCCTCTTGTTGCTCCTTGTGAGCTGGCTACATACCTGACTTGGCCTTCCTTCTCCCTGGCCTTTACACCCAGTAATAGGTTAGAATTAGTCATAAGTCTCAGCATGGGAGGACCGAAGCCTCGAAGACCAACACAGCACCTACCCTTGACAAAGGCACTGTCCTTTGCTCAGCTGACAGCTGGCAGGCCATGGAATAGTAGCTGTCCAAGGAGTTGTATCTTTCTCGCAAAAAGGTCTGATAGACTGAGGGGTGCACAACATCCATGGGAGGTAAGGAGTTACTCCTGATGATGTCATCCCGGGGGTACATCTGCGGCCGCCAAATCCTTCGGCTGTCATAGACGGGGGCGTACATTCCAGACGGAACAGGAGGGACTGGCCCGTACGGCTGCGGTGGTGGAGGCTGGTAAGGAGAACTCAGCCTGTCTCGAGGGGGGAAAGTGCTGTAATGGTCACTGTAGGGCATGGAAGCAGGTGGAAGTGGGGGCTCTGGAACGTTGCTGGACCGAACAAAGCGAGGGAGGCAGGGACCTACACCGGCCTGGACAGTTGGTGGTGGTGGGTAGTATCCTAAGAAAAGAGGAGATATTTATTTCTCTCTCGTCATCATCCAGGCTTTCACACATGTCTAAGCTTGTCTATATACGTAGCAGTATGAGGTGACAGAACGGACTATACCTCTTCAGGATGCAGGTGTCTGCATGGTGGTGGTGATGGTTGGGAATCACACTTCTATTGTAAAACAAATTCTCCCTGCAAGTAAAAAACTAGCACAGCAGGTATTACGACTGATCTTGCTCCCTTGTTGTAGTTATTTTCTACTTGCAGGGTTTTTTTGTTTTGTTTTAAGTAAATCATTCAAAAGTTACATACCCCCAGGCAGTCTGAAATAGTACCATCCAATGCACCAACTTGTTCTGTTGGGTGCACTGATGGGGCACCAGAGAGCTCCTTTTGCTGCCCCCAGTTTCAACACAGCTTACTTGACTTCCTTCGTAAAATCCAGGCATCTGCTTAGAACACAGGCCTAATGCGAATCTTTCCCTTCTTGACATACATCTAAACGAGCAATCAGCATTTTCTTCTAATTATTTTTGAAAACATAATCTAAAATAAGAGATGTTCCCTTAATGTATAACTCCTGTCTATTATCAACAAATAACCAGCTGTAGCGCCACCCACAGAACACACACATTTCCTATACAGACTGAACTGCGAAGGAGAGAGAACAAAATATGCATGCAGATCAGTACAATTTACCCCTTGTACATTTCTTTTTGGGCTGAAATAAGGTACGACTAAAACTCTTCTTAAGAATTCCTTTGGATAAAGGGGATATGGGCAATTATCAACCTGTGTCCAACCTCCCCCTTTTTTGGGGCAAGATGACTGATACCCAGCTTCATATCTCACTATCCAAGTCTCCAGAAGCAGCTGTGAAGATCGTGGGCCAGTGTCTTGAGGCTGTGGTCAAGTAGCTGAGGGATTCTTAATCCAGACAAAATGGAGGTGATGCTGGTTGGAAAGGTAGAGCGTTTGCTGCTGATTTACCAAATCTAGATGGGGTTAGTACAAGTTTGGTAGTACAAAGTAAAACCTTGGGGGGCTGCTCTTGGACCCAGCCTTGCTGATGGATAAACAGGTCAGCGCTGTTGCTAAGAGTCCCTTCTTTCAGTTACACCTTCCTTGCAAGTTAGTCCCTTATTTAGACTCTGCAGACCTAGCCATGCTGATCTATGCTACTGTCACCTACACACTGAACTTCTGTAATATGCTCTACATGGGGCTGCCTTTGAAGACGGCTCAGACACTTCAACCGGTACAAAATACAGTGGCTGTCAGGGGTCAGCCACTTGGAAGATATCACCCCAGTGCTGCATCAAACTACACTGATTAGCTGTTTGCTTCTGGGCCCAATTCAAGTGCTGGTCATTATCTTTAGAGTTCTTCACCACCTAGGGCCTCCATGCTCATCTCCTTGAATAATCTTATGGGCCAGTTACATTCCTCAGACAGCTCCCTCCTTGTGCTGCTTGCTCTTAGGACTGTTTGCACAGCTACAACCAAGACATGGGATTTATGTGGGATAGGTCCTCTCCTCTTGAATGGTGTACCAAAGTGGACACTACAGAGGATACCCTCACTGGCTACATTTAAGAAGGTGTGCAAGACAGTTTCAGAGGACAGCAAACTGTTTCAGCAGAACTAGCGCTGTGTTTTAACATCTCTGTGCATTCTTAAATGGCAGTATGTTTGATCGGTTAACAGATTTCTATGTTTTATGTCGTTGCAACTTGTTGTTGCATTGTTAGCTGCTTTGAGCCCAAGAAAATAAGTCAGGATATAAATATTTTAAATAAATAAATAATAAAAATTACTTAGGCTTTTAATTAAGAGGTTTTTTTAAATTGTTTTTATGCCCTGCTGCTAGCCCCAAGGGATATTTATGGGAATCTTTTTATAGGGTGCTAAATGGTTTGTGCTGATCTTATGTCTTGCTAATTTTAATGTTTTGTTTTTTATGGTTTTATTGTGAATCACCTCAAGCAAGGTCTCTGGAGAAGCAGCACATAAACTTAAATGGACAAGAGAGAACCAGCAAGGCGTAGTGGTTAAGAGCAGTGGTTTGGAGAGGTGGAGTCTGATCTGGAGAACCGGGTTTGATTCCCCTCTCCTCCACATGAGCAGCGGAGGCTAATCTGGTGAACTGGATTTGTTTCCCCATTCCTTCATATGAAGCCATCTGGGTGACCTTGGGCTAGTCACAGCTCTTACAGCTCTCTCAGCCCTGCCTAACACAGGGTGTCTGTTGTGGGGAGGGGAAGAGAAGGCGGTTGTAAGCCGGTTTGATTCTTCCTTATGTGGCAGAGGAAGTCAGCATATAAAAACCAATTCTTTTTCTTGTTTGAGTTCAACAAAAAGGAGAGCAGTAGTGAAAACAGACTAAAGCACTAACAGCAACAGAATTAAAAGTAAACAGCAGCCATCCCAGTCATCCCACCCTGTTCAGACCACTAAATTCTGCTATAATTATACACATGCCCATTTCTAGGCACCCCTTGCCTCCCTCTGCATCCGCTTCTCACCTGCTTGTGGGTACTGTGGGGTTTCGTAGGACAAGTGGGCCCGGGGATCTTGAAAATACTGCAGGTTGTCAGAGCGTGGAGGGTAGATAGGCACTCTTGGTGCGAAAGGGCTGGACTTGGGGGGCACAGAGCCCATCTCTGTGCCAACAGGAAGTGGAGGAGGAGGAGGTGGGCCCGCTGAGGCAGCTGCTGCCTGACTGACAGGAGTCTTTGGTGGAGAACCAATTTTACTAAAAAAAAAAAGGGGGGGAGGGAGATCAAGTTAGAACTGTCATGCAATTAAATAAATATTAATTAACTATATTGAATGTATTGATTTATCAGTTCTGTACATGAACCAAGACAAAAATTCTAAAGGAAAAAAACCACTTTCTTTGATTTTATATCTTGCACACAAGCGTTTTAGGAAGCACCATCTCAGAAAAGGCAAACTCCCTGCAGGGGAGGAGGCACAAATGCCTGTTCCAAAATGGGCTTTGTTTTCTGCTTGGACACAGCCTGGCTGACTTGCTTGAGTCGAACCATTTGCTCCATAAACACCTGTGATGCGCTTGGCTTTCTGACACTAACACGTACTTTTCAAGCAGGGGATCTGTTGGAGATCCAGCGACATTCTGACTGTTGGTTCCAGCCTTCCCTGCTTTCTTCACACTCTCCAGAACTCGTAGGGAAGAGGTGTCGGCACACCGTGGAATCAGCTGCGGCAGGCCACTCTCCAGGCTCGTGATCCCGTTGGTGCTAGGAACTATCTTTCCTGCCGATTCTGCGCTTCCTATGATGGAAATAACACTTCCTGCTGTGGTGGCGACAGTGCTGGTTACGTTGGCTTTGCTTAGCAGCGGGAAGGTCCTTACCGTGGCACTCATCTTCTTGTTCCTCAGTCGATACCTACAGTTTCGGAAAAGAAAACGAGATCTCCCTGGGCGGCTGAATTTGGGAGGGAAATCATTTGCAAGCAAGAGGAAGAGACCTAGTTTCCTCCGGCCTCTAGAAGCAGTCAAACTGAAGGATTTGGACAGTAAGAGGGAAGGTGGCAATTTGAAAAAGGCTGCAAAGCTCCTATTCCAGTCTGCTTTAGAGTTCTTGGATTTTGGGGAGCTACTATTTGAAGAGTGGAAACAGACAACCTTTTTTTAAGACAGCTGAAAGTGACATGAGAGTGCCTTCCCTTCCCACCTGTGTAGCATCTATTTTTTTTTCTCCACTACCACCTTGGATCAAATGGGTTTTGGAAGCAGCCTGCCAAACCTGCCAATCAGAGGGAGAAGTGGGGCAAGCGCATGTCTCACAAGCCTTCAGCTCTCTTTGAAAAAGCTGCCACCCTAAGGAAAAGTTTGCCGCCACCACAACCTAGGCAGTGTTTCCTTACCCAGCTGCCATACAGCAGGCAAGCAGCTCAATGCAGTTATAGGTGGAATTAAGAACACTTCCGCTTTCAAGGAGGGTCTCTGGTTTGTCAAGGGAACCCTGTGAAGGTCAGGAATCCATGGGAAGTGGAAAAGAAGAGCAGCTTTCCTCCCACTACTTACTTCTCCAACTCTTCCTGAGAGTGAGCAAATGTGCAGTTTGTCCCACGCGGACACCCGCCTTGTTGTCGCAGATCCCGGCACATGCTGGTTTTGTATTTGCTATTTGGTTGTGGCTTTCAAGACAAGGAGGAGGAGAAAAAAGATATGGCTGATTACGTGCGGCCTGGAAGACACCCACCAGCGTTGCTACTCTTTCCACTGATTTAAACAGACAGAAACAAAACAAGTACTTCTTGCTGTAGCAGCAGATGTGGTGCATCCTATGTTTGGAGGCAGTAACCAAAAATGGGGCACAGAGGATGAAAGAAAAAGGGGGAAAACAACTAGAAGAGCTACGGCCTACCTGTGACTCCTAAATCTGCTGGGGGCTGGCACCTGTGGGTTAATAGCACAAGGAGCAACCAGAGGAGGCAGAGAGCATCGGAACTGTCCCACTGTACCAAGCCCAGGTCCATCTAGTCCAGTGGTGGTGAACCTATGGCACGCATGCCAGAGGGGGCACTCAGAGCCCTCTCGTGGGCACGTGCGCTGTCGCCCCAGTTCGCCTGAGCTCGTTACTAGAAAGCCAGAGTGAAGCAGGGCCGGGCTGCTCCCCTCCCCCTCTCCACACGCGCCTGAGGGCATTTCTCACATCAACGCCCCTCTGCCCAGCAGCCCAATGGGAGTGCTTCCTCCCTCCCCTGTCACATGCGGCAGGGCGGCTCACATGTGGCAAGAGGGTGCTGCGTGGACGGCAGCCTGTTGAGTCTGTGGCAAAGGTGATTCCTGTGGTGGGGTTGGAGAGGAGCTAGGTTGGAGGGGAGCATAGCTCACAGCGTGGCATAGCTGGAGGGAACAGAGCGCTCGGGCCTCAGCACGGGCTTTGCGGTGCCTCCCACCTTTCAGTGAAATCCCCTACTAAAAGAGGAACACCCACTTACCCAGCATGTAATTAACCTGTGAAACTCTGTTATTGTGTTTTTCTTTTAAGACAAAAGATGTTAATGTATGAATTGTTTTTTCTAAACTAAAACCTCAGTATTCAGGTTAAATTGCCGTGTTGGCACCTTGCGATAAATAAGTGGGTTTTGGGTTGCAGTTTGGGCACTCGGTCTCTAAAAGGTTCGCCATCACTGATCTAGTCCATCACTACGTTTTCTTATGACAGCCAGTCAGATTATTCTGGACACCTACTTGTGGAATGAAGGAGATCACCATCCCCCAGTTTATGCATAGCTATCTGCCTTTGGCAGTTTTCATTTAGTCATTCTAGCTAATAAAAGCAATTACAGACATATTCTTCTTTATAAATGGATCTAATCCTTTTAAAAACAAGCTTATTCTCCAAATTAGCACAGATTCTGGATCTAGCTGCCAGGGAAGAGGAGGGATTAACCCTAGCCCTCCCCCCAAAACCTCAAGGCTACAGGGGAGAGTTAGTTACAGCGAGCATGCACTGACAAAACAGGCCTTGGTCTTCTCTTTCACTTGTACACTGAACACATGAAGCTGCTTTATACTGAAGCAGACCCTTGGTCCATCAAAGTCAGTATTGACTACTCTGACCGGCAGTGGCTCTCCAGGGTCTTAGGCAGAAGTCTTTCACATCACCTACTTACCTAGTCCTTTTAACTGGAGATGCGGGGGATTGAACCTGGGACCTTCTGCATGCCAAGCAGATGCTCTACCACTGAGCCACAGCCCCTCCCCTCCATTATTCAGTGGAATCCACCATTCCCTTCCCACCCAGCTTCTCTGAGGAAGTGATGGTATGCCATATGCACATGCCATCTCCTTTAAGGATTCAGTGTTTCCCACATCATCTACTAACAAGACAGAACAAGGATGGCTTTGATGAAAACTCCACTGACTGTCTGGGACAACCTGTGCCGAGCACTGACGTAATCACCTGTGGTGTTTCATGGCCTTTCCGACTATAGTTCTGAATGAAGTCTACCAGGCCGTGGACTACCGTCTTCACAGCCACCATGGCATTCTCCAGCTGTTCCCACGTTGGAGATGCTGCATCTGGAAGACCAGGAAAAGGGAGGAAGAAAAAGCAAGTCAATATTCCATGGATTTCAATATTCAAAACAAATGCTGCCTTCAACTGAGCAAAATTCTTTTTGGAAAATGTTTAGTGCAGGCATAACCAAAATATTCAGAAGTTCTGTGGCTATGATTTATCGGTTGTTGGGATTGTATATGTGAAGATGCCTGCCACAGCTGCTGGCGAAACGTCAGGAAAGAAAATACCAAGACCACGGTTACACAGCCCGGATAACCTACAAGAACCAATTGTATATGTGTGTTTGCTGCCCTGTGATTAATTGGCTTTGGTTTTGAATCCACCTTGCTATCTTGCTGAATTTTACAAAATAATTCTACTGGATGTTTCTATTCTGCTGGGAGATGTTTTGAACCACTCATTTGAAAAGCGGAGTACAAATGTTGTTAATAAATACAATAATTGATAAATGCAGAAACAGCAGAGCAATGTTCCACACGAGGAATACTTTCTGATGTTTCTGAGAAAGGCAAATAATCTGCCTAAGAGTTTTCTCTCCGAAGAGGCTGAAAACAATTTAAAAGGCAAGACTGTTTTTTGAGATCTCCTTGTCAATCAGTTCAGAATTACCCAGACAGAATAGAAAGCAAGTTAATAAGCATTTTAAACAGCCAGTGACAAGCGTTCCTCATGCAACTGTTAGGGCATATTTATTCATTGACTGAGGATATCTCTACGCCACCTCTTCAGAGTCCTGCTCAAGGCAGCTTACAATTAAAGCCACGTCAGAACGCTAAAGATAAGCCATTAAAAACAAGCCATTGGACATAAGCAGCATAAAAACTATCCATAAAATAGAAGCAGACCATTAAAAAGCTTTAAGATAAAAACTCTGACTTGTTTGTGTGCTACTCTTATGATGTATCCCACATTACAACATTTCTATATGGAAGGCACTCCTGGACAGGAAATAATATGTAGATTATTCCACGTGACAACGGCATATCTTGGCACAGGTGAAGCAAAGCCCAGGAGAGAGGAATTCCACAGGAGAAATCAAGAATACCCCTCTCCTTTCTTAAGATAAATGTATACACATGTATACACATACATCACTCACATACCTGGATTAGGATCTATGTTGGCCAATAGCTCCAAATGGGGTCGAAGCCTGTTTAAATTTGCAGGGTCACCAGTACGTTGCAGAACGATTGTCAGCTCTTGCACACTTTTTGCAAAGGATTCTGGGGACTGAAGCTAAAGACAAGAAATGTGTTAGCGATCTGCATGATATGAAGAAAACTTTACAGCTGCTCATGAAAGACTGAATTCTCTAAAATCTGTATTTTAAGATGGGGGTGTTATTGGCTTGACATGAAGCTTAGATGCGCAACAAGAGATGGTTTAAAAAAGAAATTTATTATAAGAGTGCAGGAGGTGTCTTCAGGTTGCATAAACGGAGGATCAGTGATGAGAGGCTGGGCCTCTCAGCTCATAATCTGCCCTATGCAGCTTCATCACCAGACGTGTCATATTGGGGCAAGAAAACGCAGCCACTTTAAAGCCACAGCTCACCTTGTCGATGATGGACTGCATGTGGGATTTGTGGGCCAAGTCACCATAAAGGAGGGACGACCACTGCTCTGGCGATATCCGAAGTCCCGCTTCCATAGCGATGTGGACAATCTGAGCATCATGTTCCCGGCGCAACGCTTCGTAACTGCGAAATTCCTCCTTCAGCTGCATCAGAGAAGAATCTTCATCCCTTTTGGTGACCTACACAAACAAGCCAGCTATGCCTAAATATTTGTTCCTGACCATAGCTAAGCATACCAAATATGGCATCCACACTTTAAATTTTCAACAGTCTTTATGGTTCAAGAAGAAACCCCATTTCATTTTTGCTACACACATGGATTTTTAATGTATTCTTGCCAACTAAGCAAGGGGGACTTAAAAGAATTTGATCCTTTCCCCTTGCCATTCTTCTTCAGGCATAGCAACAACGAAAAGCGGAAGCAAAATGGACAAACTGCAAAAAAAACCTTCCAGGGGTACTTGCTATAATTATTAAACAAACCTAATTTCATAGCCAGTGTTTCCTGAAATAACACTGCTAACTGTGAGCTGCCAGCAGAGAAGAAAAACTTACTTTTCAAAAGCCAACCCCCCCCCCCCAAAATCAACTGATTCAACATTTTACCTTGAAGCATGAAGCTCGATACAGCAGCTGCACAACGTGGCCAATGCTTGTTTTCGACGCCTGGGGGAATCGTGGCTCCAGCCTCTGGACAACAAAAAGCACCAGCACTTTCCGGGAGAGGGCAGAGCCGTCTTCTAAGGCCAGCAGCACCAGTTTCAAGGCTTCCTCCTGCATAGCTACAAGGCCACAAGCTGAAGTTATGGTCTCAAAAGGACAAGACAAACAATCCCCAGGCTGAAAGGACACAGGGGCTCTGGTGCTGAATCAGACTCTGACTATGGCTTTGCAGACAGTGGGGAATGGATACCTAACAAGTGCTTTAAAAAGTGAACAGAGGCCACCCACTACATCATGCAAGGGGAAAAAAGGAGCCAGACTTCTCAAATAGTGAAGCAGTCACAGCCTCGTCCAATTTTAAGACCACAGTAGAGACACATCGACCACAAAGATGTTGGAAATCAGTCTCCCTCATAAGGCAGGCTGCAGGTTCTCTTGGGCTTTGTGCATTAGCTGTCCACACCATTGCAACACTCCTCCCTGCTCCTCCTCCCCCCCAAAAGACATTGCAGCTCTGCTGGAGGGAGTATCTCCACGCCCCTGAAATAGTGCAGGGCCTTCTGGCCCCTAGACAATGAGGCCATTCCCCACTTTGCCTTTTCTCACATGCTGAAGCTCTCCTGTGAAATTTCACTCATTTTATCAAAACTCTTTTGGCTTCTCTTGACATTCCTTAACACTTTTGTTTGTGTAGGAGCCCCTAATTTTGCTTCAGATTTTGCTTCTGGAGAACCTCCTGGGACAACTCCAGGGAACAGGGACTATGCAATTTGTCTCTGCACAGAATGCCTGCTCATGCACAAGGGGTTCAACCTGGCCCCTTAAAGATTACTGTCTCTCTTCCACCCATAGCTGCCATATCCCTCTCCCCCTTCCTTCCATTACTATACTTGGGTGTTTTGGGGTGACAGGAGACAAGAGACAAGGAAGCATGGCTAGGGGATGGCCACTTTCTCGCTCTGCTTCTCACCTCCCTAAAGAGAAAGATGGAGAGTAGCAAGATGGAGAGACCAACAGCTGCATTTGCTGGCAGGCTGGGGTGGGGGTTTTGGTTCCATACCTGCCGCTACAAGCATCCTGCCAGCCAGCAGTTTTATACAGGCAAAACGAATGCACCTTTGTACGTTTTCAACTTCATTGAGAAGGCTCCCCAGCCTTCTGCTCTTTCCCAAGAGATATTAAATCTAAACACAACAGCAAGAACAATGAACCATCCCACTTCCCTTTACACAAGGGCTTACCTGGCCCTAGAAACTGGCACCCTCGTGCCCTGACAGCAGCCCACAGATTGGCAGACAGCTGCTGAGGGTTCTGATGCTGTAAGATCAGCTCCGTCACAGTTCTCTCGCCAAGGGAGCGGGCTGCCCGCATGGCTCTCACCCGACCCTCTTCTTCTACCAGCTGACAGTTCACCAGTGTCACCAGCTTCCTTTGCATTGGACGGCTCAGCGCGCTCTGGTTCAAACTGGCAACACCTTTGAAAGGGGGAGGGGGGAGACACAGGTTAGCCAAGGGACATTTGAATGCACACTCAACAGTAAGACTTCACTATTTCCCTACCTAGTCCCCAAAGGGGGGGGGGAGATATGAAATGCACACATACCAAAAAGAGGTATAAATTGACAGCCTGCAAAGAGTTGCATGTGGGGGGGAGAGGAGGACAGACAACTGGAAATTCCCTGCATACACACGCAGCTTAGTGAGACTGTGGCTTGCTTATCCCCAGATTTGAGCAGCCTAATGATATATTACAATTGCTGTAGACTCAGTGCCTTGACTGTTGAGGATAGGGAAGAGGTTAGCAGGAAGCTGCTGGTTAAATATAAACCTGAGGGGTATAGTGAGGGGAAGGAGATGTTTTTGCACCCTCCCTCCCCATACTATGTGGGTGAATTTTGATAGGGGAAAAGGAAACTAGGGTAAAGGGATGCATATCCCCAAACCTTATTTTTACCTCCCATGCCAGGTTACTTCAAACTGTTTGGGGCGCAGGCAACATCAGTCTCCCCCCCCAACTGCTGTCCCAAGTTTGCTATTAGAAAAAGTGGCAGGTTGAGGGCTCATGAAAAAAATATGAAGAGCAGAAATAACTGAAAAATTTCACTCTGACCCAGATCTCCTCCTCCAGTATATTATAAGCTCTTAGGGTCTTGAGCACAAATTTTACATTCCCCTGCTGTTTTATCTGTCAACTTCACTCAAAATTCTGAGGGCAATGAGCATGCTTAATCCTTAACAGGTGAAGGTTTTTTTTTTAAGGTCACAATGTCATATTTTGTATATTTTAGTATACTGAAAGCCAGTATGCTGAAAGCCATATTTTGTCTTTTATTTATTGCATACATTACATTAAACAGTAGCTTAATACAAAGAAGACAAAAGAAGAGAAGAAATGTGTTTACAACAATTCACAGCCTTTTGGGGTTTTTTTATTGTTGTAAACAGCCCTCTCTTGTCTATGAGGGGTCCTGCTTTACTGTCTTACTGCTGGCACTCAACCGTGAAGCTCACTAGTATAGGAACAAGCTTACAGCCTGGGGGAGTTACAAAGGGGAAGAACAAGCAATCTGTAAGATTCCCCCGCACACACACTCACAAACCTCCCCCTCCAGGATTCCATAAGGTCTCCGGCTAATTTCCTCAGCACCCTCTTGCTTCCTCTAACTGACTCAACTACTCTCAACATTCCTTGTTTCCTGGAGCATATGCATGTTTTACTTTTGTGTTGACAGTAGTTTTTCTTCATAGGTTGTAAGTCTTCCAGGATGTTGCAACCTCTATCTTATGTTGTTGCTGTTATTTTTCGAGACTAGCACAAGCCACCCACTTGGCCATTAGATACAGTAACAGAGAGGATTTAAATTCTAAAGCCTTTGATTTTAACAGGGCAAACCCAACACTTGTCTTGGCTGCTTTCACTTGCCCACGTGGAGAATCATCAGTAAGAACTCACCCTTGCCTCCACTCAGCGGCTTTAAATAAAGTGCCAGGTCTTCCACACATTTCTTTGCTATCTCGTAGTGCTTGTTCTCTCCTAGGTTACTTAGCTTGACAGTCTGGTGATCAGGTACCTGTCAAAGGTGCAGGAGAACAGTCACTGGCAGGCTCAACTGCCATCACACGGGACACCAGGCAAAGGTTAACAAACACTTTATTCCTTAGCTACTGGTAGGGGAGGGGTGATGACATCATGAAGGTACGTGAATTCAACAACACAAAATATATAAATCCATACTAATAACATTTTAAAAACGTAGCTGTGTCAGTAAGATTTATTTATTTTTTGTAGCCAGCCCATTCCCAGCACTAATGGACAGATAAACCTGGAAGTTCTCCATTTAGGAAGGAAACAAAGTTGAAGATCTTCTGTACTTTGAGAAAGCAACTGCTTAACTTGAGTGCAGCTCAAACCAGAGATGTAGCAGAAGAACTAATAAAACAAGATGGACTGTAATCAAATACAGGCCAAAAAATATTGTGGCAAACCAAAAGGTCACCGTGGTTGAACTGAAACAGCTCTAATTGTTGATCCAACAAGGAAAAGTAAGCAGAGAGATCTTGCTCCATATTTAGAACCTTTGAAAAGGGAGTTGTTTAGGATACAAGAATTTTGGGGAACACTTGGCCGAGAAGCAAGCAGCAAGTCACACAGCTAGCCTGATAACACAGCTAGCCGTTCTTCTCCATAGCGCAAAGAAACACAGGGCTGATTCACACAGTTACAAATCCAATGTGCACAAGTGATAAACACAGAAAGGCTGTTCTCAGTGCTTTCGCATCCCGTATCTGATCAGAGCTGACTGTGCAGGAAGGCAGATTTACAACTGCATTCCAACCTTCCTGCATTTGACAAGGCACACGAGATTGTGGTTCAAGACATTCTTCTCCTCACTGCCTGTTTGCAGATAGTGTAGACTTATGAGGATCTTATGAGGATCCCCCGCCTTTAGGGCCAAACTACATGTGAGGCGAGGGGGTTCACATGTGGATTCCCATGACATGAAACTGAACTGCAAACAACAGTTGTCAGGAGTCTGTGTGTGCTACATAGAATTAGGGCTACTGTGCTGTTCAAGGTGATATGCAGCTCCCCAACCCCCAAAATCTTGTCTTTCTGTTCTCTCACTGTCTTCAACCAGAAGGTGAAGACTTCCTTATGTGCCCAGTGTTCCCTCAATGATCTCTACTTCCTGCTCGGTGTTTTAATTGATGTTTCTGTGTTTTTAGATATATATTCTTTCGTTTTGTTTTTAGCTCATTCTATGATGTGTTTTATACTGCTCTGTTTTATACTTCCTTGGTGGCCCTGATTGGGCTGAAAGATAGGATATAAATCTTGTAAACAAATAAATATAAATAAACGGCCCCTGCTTCAAGCCCCAGGAGACAAAAAGGATGGGCACAATGGAGAGACTATTTTTGCCCCTGCTTGGGCTTAAAAGCAGCTCAGGAGGGCCACGTCTGATCAAAGAAATGTGTGGGGGGGGGACAGTCGCCCACCCACTCACACCAGAGCAACAACAGTGATCTACATCAGTTACCCTTACCCTTACACAGATCCATAAGGTGGCCTTTATGAGGGCAGAAAGGTGGGGTATGAATTTGGCAAAATACATAAATCAATAAATCCACATGACTGCATGTAGCTTTGGCTAAGTGAAGAGCAAAGAGGTCTGGGAGCACCTACCTGGGCTCCAACTAACTGGAGAAGTGCAAAGTTTACGGGAAGCACATCGATGTCAGTGTTGATGGCTGTCTGGTCGAAAGGGCAGGCCTTACGGTGTAGCTTGTTCAGGCAGGTCTTGCAGACTGTGTGCGAGCAGCCTAAGCTGATGGGCTTGTGCACGTTCTCATCAAATTCATTGTAGCAGATCGGACAGGACAGGAATTCTGTCCACTGTGCTGCCTGCACGGGCATTGTAGAAGGTGGGCGCTCACTCCGACAGCTAGCAAACCATTATTTCACCGTCTATTGTTTGGCAGCTGTGAAGCAAATGAAATGTGTTAATGTACAGAAAGAGCTGGAGGTTTACACATTTTGCCATTGGGAAGATGAGTTTAAAACCCATCATGGGTAACCCATGAGGTTTGGGATTCTAGCCTAGAAAAGGGAATGAAAATATCTCTCAGAGGCAGCTTGAGAACATTTTAAGCTAGTCTTCAGTTGCAAAAAAGCACATGTACACAGACACAGAATTAGCTTGCCTCAGGCCAGGAACGTAGTATGCAAAGCGTTGGGTGTTTTTTTTAGTGACTCAGCACAATGCAAGCAAACTATTCATCAATTATCTGGCTGCACCTAGCCTATTTGAGCTCACTATATACTATATGAGGACTTTTTAAAAGCCTGGATATATCTCTGCCCAATATTATACAGCTGGAATGAACAAGGCCAATTTTACTTCATTTCTTACATTTTCTTTTGGCTACCATACTGGAGACTTCATGTAGCAGAATCTGAATGAGTCAGTGAGGAAAAAAAACATTTAGAACAAACAGAGAATGGAGGACTGGAGTTCAGAGAACAAAGGACTGGAGCTAGCTTACTTTTTTACACATTCTCGCACTATTCTCCTCCTCACTACAGCCCCAATCTCATATGGCTTGGGTTCATGCTGGTCCCATGATCCCTGCCATAGCCTTCTGGGGAGGTCTGAAGGGGACCCTTCCTTTCTTTTTCATAAGCAGAACAACTGGTTGGATTCAACCCAAGGTATGAGCATCAATAAGGCAGCATGAGACCCTAACAGTAGGCCTCTTTGCAATGTCAGAGAGGTTGTTTGGGCCAGCTCTGAAATTGCTCCCCCCACACTTCAAGGTGAAATCCCATTGAGACCATCTTTATTTGGCTAGGAAATGTTCTGGATGCCCAGGTATCTGAAAAAGTGAATGTTGTGTATAAAAAGAAAGTTGACTGCATGGACATATAGACCGTGCCCTGCAACATATGCTGACACAAAGGCTCCAGCCTATCCTGGAAGCTGAAAAAATGCAATACCAATTCAAAGATGTTACTTCTGCCACATGTTTGACACCACTCGGTTAAGGTTTCTGTAATGGTAAACAATTTATTGAACAGTAGTTGGTTTTAGGTAGCCAGCTCAAGGTTGATTCAGCCTTCCATCCTTCCGAGGTCTGTAAAATGAGTACCTAGCTTGCTGGGGTAAAGTGTAGATGACTGGGGAAGGCAATGGCAAACCACCCCGTAAACACAGTTGCTACTACTTTGCTTTATTTTTGTTCTCATTTCACCTGTAGTGTTCCATAATAAAAGCAACTGAAAGATAACTAAAGGTACAGGTAGTCCTCTGTGCAAACACTTGGTCATTACTGACCCATAGGGAGATGTCACACATCTCCCTATGGGTCAGTAATGATCAAGTGTTTGCACAGAGGACTACCTGTACCTTTAGTTATCTTTCAATTGCTTTTATTATGGAACACTAAAGGTGAAATGAGAACAAAAATAAAGCAAAGTAGTAGCAACCATTAAAAACTAAAGGCAGGTTTTAAAGGCAGCTGTTAAAAATAACACAATTACGAAATAAAAGGAGGAGCTGCCACTTAAACAGGGGAATTTTTAACTTCCTGGAATATGTGATAATATTTGACTATGGTAAATTGGCTGGGCAATTAACAATACTTGACATTTGACCAAACAACTGATCTGCATATCTGTTCTACTTTAGTAGCATGATCAAGGGCTTGGAAAAAGATGTATCTTTTAGAGTATATGAGTTATTACATAAAGTGCAGGGGAAATAATTTGATGCATCTGCCTGCTCAATCTGGCTCAAGCTAAAGAGGTCATTTGGGATTTAAAAATTTATTTCTCCAATCTGAGGCAGCTTTTTTACTCAAACTCGCACAATTCTCCTCCAGCCCTCATTCCACATGGCTTCTGTACATGCTGCTGGTCCCATGATCGCCAGCAGAAAACAGCATAACTTTACAACACCACACTACAATACCAAATATTAAAACAGTTAATACGATCATCAATAGCTTTCATCTGACTCCACCCAAGGAGACTTGTACCGGATTTACTAGTGGCCTACTAGATATGCAAGTAAGATATGAAAGCTGTGTAGCTGAATGATAATGAAGAGGACAGGCACACATGCAGACAATTTAAACCCCTCTTTGAATACAGATGTAGGGAATACAGGCTTAGACCTGGCCATTTTCTATACCTCTTGGTATAGAACTGATATCACGGGCTACTGACATCATGGCATTTCTATATTAGTGTTTTTCAAATATATGAGGGGGAAAGCAGTTGAGAAATGACCAAAGACATTTGCATCAAAGCCTTGCATGGATCTATTCACTCCAAAGGAAACCCTGGGAGGTTTTTAAAGACACAGATCTCTTGCGCAGATTTGGCCATTTCTTAGTGGCTATTTCTGGGTGCTCCCCTATAGAGACATAGTGTTAAAAATGCCCTTCTGTGATTGGAACAATGAAACTTCAGTTATGCAGTTAAAATACAGACACAGCATTAGGGACGTGCTGCTGAGGCTGCTGTGAGCCCATTTAACTATTCGTTCCTGCTTAATGTCTCAGTTCTGGAAAACTCAAAACAAACTCCAGTCTAAAACATATCTTCCCTCCCCCCCACCCCATTTCAAATCAAGTTTTTCTGTATGGCATACCAAGTGATATGCACATATCTACCACATAAAGTGGAAGACAGAAAAGGACAGAATGAAGTACTGGCCTGAGAATTCAGCTTCTTGGGAAGCCCAACCTTCAGTAAAATGCAAGTTTCTGGTCCTTATGAATGCAGCTGTGCACGAATGCCTGGTGAAATAATAGAAGCCCAAACAGTGGCTTAATAATATATCAGAGGCTGGAGAAAGAGCTCTGTTGCTCACAAAAAAACCCCTGGAATAAATTATGCCAAACAAGGGGTTGGACCCCATGGATGTATTCGCCTGTCAATGTTTTCCTCTGGTATAATGAACATTCTGCTATCTTGAATGGATTTCTGCATAGGGAAAATACCACCGTTAGCAGAATGGATCCACAGGATTCAACCCAAGAGCATTTTATGACCTGTCTGGGGTACAAAATTTCAGCATTTTATTGAAATCAGAAAGCAGTACAGAGAGCCCTCAGCATAGCAGCTTAAAAGCAAAATAAATAAATAAAGACAATAGTAATAAATCCCAAACAGAGTCAACATCTGGGAACTCAGCAACCCATTCTGCAATACCACCACTGTCCAACTACCAGTTGCCCAGTAATGCTCCAAAGAGGAACTGCCACACCCACAGCTGAAACACAGCACAGCAGCCAAACAGGTCTTGGCTTTTGGGTACCACCAACTGGGAAACCAGTTGGATGGCTTCTTGTGGCTAATACGCCTTCTGCATTAGCACTTCTGCTGCTCAGAAACACACAGAAGACCCCTTATTTTTGCTGCTCTTGCCAAGATCAGTTCAATACTGCGTGTGGGGTAGATCTGGAGGCAGGAAACAAAGTTTGGACCCATCTCTCTGTCTCAAAACAGGCAACCATCATTCGATTTGCACATTCAACAGGGCTCTTAAACTGAAGCAATTCTTAACTTCGCTTAAATGCTAACAACTTCTAGCTTCATAGTTCAGTTAGGTTTGGCTGCTCGACAATTTAATTAGCAGCAACACATTAAAATGCTTACTAGAATGCTGCTGATTTAAGGACTTGCTTCTCTCTCTCTTTTTTGCATATATTTTAATTACAACCATCTGTTTAAAAATTGTTTGGAACCTCGGCTACCTAATGCCTTCAAAGCAACAGGATATACTCGATACAAAGTGTTCCTATCTCCATGCAGAATTTCTAGCTTTTGGAAGGATTTATTCTTTCCGAGTTGTTCAAAGTTGGATCTGTGTGCTGCTTTGGTATTTCTGAAGCAGAGGATTCCTTCTGATGGATCATTTCACCATTCCAAGGCAAGGGCATCACACCCACCGTGGCCATTGTTCATTGGTTTTGTTTCCTTCAACGCAATGCTGTCCTCTCCTTTCAAACATCCAGTCTACAAGATGGCCAATGTAAAAATTCAAACACACAATTCAAAAACATAAATCTGAAAGGACCACACTACTTGTCATCAACTGAGCAAATGCAATGATGCCCTACAATAATTTTTACCTAAGGTTGCCATGAGTAGGAAGTGACATGACAGCACTTCACACACACACACACACACACAGCTGCTAGTTGTCTATTTCATCATCACCCTGTCCCATAGCAGTCAAAACTTGTGGTGTTTGGGACCACGGCACCGAAGGGCACCTCAACATCGTAAACCAAGTTTGCAGATGACACCAAATTATTTAGGGTGGTTAAAACAAAAACGGACTGTGAAGAGCACCAAAAGGATCTCTCCAATATGTATCACTTTACACTTGCTCAATGTGAGCAAGTGTAAAGTGATACATACTGGGGCAAAAAATCCCAACTTCACATACACACTGATGGGATCTGCACTGGTGGTGACAGACCAAGAGAGGGATCTTGACGTGGTAGAGGATAGTTTGATGAAAATGTCAACTTAGTGTGTGGCTGCTGTGAAAAAGGCAAATTCCATGCTGGCCGTAATTAGACAAGGAATACAGAATAAAACTGCTGCTATCATACTGCCCTTGTATAAATCTATGGTGAGATCACACTTGGAATACTGTGAACAGTTCTGGTCACCATACCTAAAAAAGGATACTGCAGAGCTTGAGAAGGTGCAGAAAACAGCAACCAAAATGATCACAGGGCTAGAGAAACTGCCCTATGAGGAGTGGTTAAAACGCTTAGGGCTGTTTAGCTCAGAAAAAAGGTTAATAAGGGGAAACATGACGGAGGTCTATAAAATTATGCATGGTGTGGAGAATGGACAGGGAGAAGCTTTTCTCCCTCTCTCATAATACTAGTATGTGGGTTCATCTGCTGAAGCTGAAGGGTGAGAGATTCAAAACAGACAAAATTAAGTATTTCTTCACACAATGCATAGTTAAATTGTGGAACTCTTTGCCCATGGATGTGTTGATGTCCGCCAACTTGGAAGGCTTTAAGAGGGGAGTGGACATGTTCATGGAGGATAGGGCTATCCATGGCTACTAGTCATGATGAGTACCTATTGTCTCCGGTATCAGAGGAGCATGCCTGTTATATCAGATGCTGTGGAACACAGGTAGGATGTTGCTGCAGTCGTCTTTTGTGGGCTTCCTAGAGACACCTGGTTGGCCACTGTGTGAACAGACTGCTGACTTGGTGAGCCTTGGTCTGATCCAGGATGGCTTTTCTTACGTTCTTATGACCACAATACCTCAAAAACATTCCTTCACCATCAGAATGTATTCAATTTTTAGCAAGGCCATTTCAGAGGCCTTAAATTAAATGACAGCAGAGTGGAGAGTTACTAGAAACATTTAATTTAATGAGTTCAGCTATAATGACTTAGCACAGATTCAAAGAACTGCACAAATTCTGCATGGCCTGAGCACATCTAAAGTAGCCACAGTCCACACTTTTTAACACTTTTTAAAGACCATCTCCACAGAACCACAGCTAGGAGTAAGTTTTGATTTCAATGGGAGGATAGTGCTTCAGGCAGAGACACTCCATATCAGTCCACCGATTCTAGTAATAAACAACATGTTGTACTCATTTTAGAATTTAAAATATTTATAGTTTCTCAAGAGACTGGCTTTTGAGACAACAAAAATTTATCACGAAAAAATTGACCCAAATAAAACAAGAAACAACAGCAGCAGCCACAGCCAAATCCCACAGTCAAAACTGCGAGTCTAGTACTAAAAAGATTTTTTTTAATTTAAAAAAGGATTGAAAGGAGAATTAAAATAGCATTCAAAGGAGGGGGGTCAGTCAATCAAAAGCTGGGAGGAGGAGTTGAGTTTTCACCCACTTCCTAAAGCTGCGCCAGGTGAATAGTAATGGAGAAGGCACCCCAAAACTTGTGGCTCTACTGAGAAGGGCCTGTCTCTGATAACCATCCACCTCACCTCTGAAGATGGGGGCGCACAGAACAGGGCCTCTGAAGAAAACCTTAACTCAGGGGTGTCGAACTCAATTGTTACATAAATGTCACTTGGTTGGGCTGGGCCGGACCATGCCTTGCCAGCCCAGATCAAGAATTGGGGTGTGGGGGTGGCTGCCTTGGCCAGCTCGCAGGTCAGATAAGAGCTCTCAAGGGGCTGGATCCGGCCCACGGCCCTTATGTTTGACACAGCTGCCTTAACTGATGAGGAGGCACATAAAGGAATGGGTGGTTTGGATGCTTCTTGTTATTGCAGCTGGAATTTTAGACAGGGTGGTCACTTTTTCACCCAGCAAGGTGTTTCTATAGAATCAGCTACTTGATCTCTTCCTTTTTTTTATATATTAAAACTAGCCTGCACTGGATCCCCCTCTGGACACAATTAAAAGTTACTGGGCTGCATCCAGGCAGCTTCATTGATTAATCTCACCCATGATCGCCAAGGATGGCCTTTTCGCTGGCCAAAATGGACCGCTTCCTTCCTTTTTGATCAGTGAAAAAGCTGGTTGGATCCAACTGATTATTAATTTATTGAGTACCTAACCATAACTCTACATGATGCTCCACAGAATTTCATAAGCAAAACTTAGACACCTGACTGTTCCCATGGACAAGAGACAATGGATAGGACAGGGTGGTGTGGGCCAAACACATGTGAGGCTGCCACTTCCACAGTGCCCCATCAATGTCAACTGATCCTGGTCTCTCAATCCCTCCACCATTGTACCAGGTTTATACAACAGGATCTGAACAGAGGGGTATTCCTAGTGGCTCACTCCCACTTGAGCTACTCCCTCCCCCTGAAGATTTCTGGAAGCCCAAGAATATTCTGGAAGGCACCTCAAGAGCAATTTACTTGGTGAGAGTTAAGCTCATAGACCTAAGGCTTTAAAAGCTAATTCAGGGAACTGTTTCCACATCAACTGGAACCTCAGCCTGCTGCAGAGAATTCTGAGGCATGTTCTAAGGCACCTGCTCAGTTTGTGGAGGGAGCTAGCCAGGCCTGCTGTGCTTCGTGGCTGCTTGGACTGAACTGAGTACATGCCGTACAACACACCCTACGTTCCTCTGCAATTGCAACTGAACAGCGGGCACCCAAGGCAACTGGCAGTAGTAGGCAAGTGTCTTCCAGGAAAGCTAGTCCACCTTTACTGAACTTTCTATAGCCACTGACAGATGTCTGTGAGTTTGTTCTAATAAAGAATACCAATGACTGTTAGCCATGATCACCAAATAGATCCTCTATGCTTAGATGCAGTATCTTTCAGATTTCAAGATGTTCAGGAGAAATAACAAAGGATGCTGGGACAAAAATTTATAATTTTTAGATAACCTAATTGGGTTTTAAGTGAATGTCTTCAGCAAGGGGGAAATTACAAATTTTAGTATATAGGTAAATTACACACAGAGGTCCTCTGGACTAAATCTCATCCTGATAGGTTTTGTTTAAATTAATTATGCTTACCTGGTGTGAGGCTGCAATCTGAACCAGATTTATCTGGAACTAAATTTCATTTAAAATAAACAGACTTCCATAATCTTACTTGTTAGTTTTAATAACCTGGGACATCACTGCAAATAGTGAGATTTTAACTGTTACCCTCCCATCTGTCAAAGCTGAATAAGTATTATCCAGTCTGTTAACACACACAAGGAGAAGGGTTCCAAAGTACCCCACAATCAGTTCCCTATTCACACTTATCAACGTACAAGCATGCAATTACTTACAGAGGGGCCTTTGCTTCTTTACACACCAGTTTGCTTCCATAGAACATAAGGAGACCTGAGTCATTGCCAAAGTCAAGGAAAGAGCAGCATCACAATAATAGCCCTCTGCATCGTTTAGATGTGATGACTTGAAGCCTAAATAAACTTCCTCTAGATAGAACAGACTCACTTATTTCTGCATATTGAGTGATGTCTGCCACAACCACTGCTTTTCTGAGCCAAGGATGAGTCTTGGAATATACAATGAAAGATAGATGACAGTGGCCCTAGCCATGTGCAGAATGTCTTTCTTAGACTACTGGTTAAGCTCAGTTTGCCATAGGATGCAAAACTTTCACATTCTATGTTGTGAATGCTGGCAAACTTGAGACTTATCTATAAGTGTGAAACACCAACCACAACCAGACTTCCCTACCCAACACTTCCCTCCTGTTCAGTCAATGGGACAATACAGAACAGATTAAGCCTTTTTGGGGGGGGGGGGTGAATCTGAATTCACCTTTCCAAGAGACTGTGCCAGACTTCCAAACTTTATAGCTAAAACCCAAGCCAGTTCTTAGCAAATAACTTAAGGCAAAACAATCCTTCCCTGAAACACACATACACTTTCTCCATGGCCCACCACGTTTTCCCTTGAACCACATGCCTTTCAAAAGAAAAATGGCTCATATGTTTATACTTAATTCCATGCTTGTGGTTTTCTGATGGTGGATAGGGTTAAGTCAGCGGAAGGATGAAAAAAAATAATTGTTTTAGACTCTGGTTTTTATTCAATTTCTTCAGTGTTTATGATGATTTTATTCAAATATCAACAGCATAAAAAAAACCCCACACTTCTAAAAAGCAAAATAACAAAGAAAACATCAAAGTAAATACAAGGGAAAATAGTTATCTGCCTGAGCTTTAAACATAAATACCTAGGTAAGACTGTATGTGTTATTGGGCCAACCCCCTTCCCTTCAACACAGAGTGGTAGCTGCTGCCACATGAACACATGCCTGTAGAGGGCACTCTCTGGCTTAACCACACCACTGAAAATTATTGGGTAAATCCCTGAAGGTGAAAAATGCATGATGTTGAATAACGCAGAATTCTTTCAAAAGATGAAAAAAATCAGCACTTGCTGAGATAACTGGTAAGCATCCTTTCAACCACTAAGCAAATGTTTTCGACACTGTAAAGCACAGGCTAGTTGAAAGACAATTTGGGCCATCTGAATTTCTCACTGAGCTTCAAAGCCATTTCTATCACTGTTTTTTCATCAATGTTCCCACAAGATGTTAACATTCGAAAGAGCCTTTCCTACATTTTCATAGGAGTGAAACAAAAGATGAAGACAGTCGCTATGTTGTGAATACATTAACATCCTCACTAAGAGGAAGGTGTAATGGTAGAAAATGTGTAGAATTACAAAGAAGATAACTGCAAAGGTGAGATCAAATTAGTCAGCATCTCATCTGAAGCATCAGCCTCTATCTGCACCACAGAATGTTGGTAACATACTTCATTCTGAGTCCAAAAGAGCAATAATATTTGCATCCTTTTGAAGACTGATGTAGCTTAAATATTTAACAGATTACTGAATGGAGGAAAGATCTGCTCGTCTACTGCCTATAACTAAGGGGCTGTTTCAATGACAACATTGCTATCTGGAAAACAGCTCTATGTAGGAAACAGTGTGTAACACATATGTAGACTGTCACTTGCTAGAGAAGCAGATGTGTTTAGCTCTATATGTATAGGGAGCTGTACACAAGCAGGGAACAATCACATCTTCCAGGCATGCATGGTACATGCAGCAAAATACATGTATGTGTGATTGTGATCAGCGGTATCAACCTGTTTTGCGTGAGATTTCTTACGTCCGTGTTTCCATGTTCAAGTTATGTCATGTCTGAGGAAGACCTATGACAAGTGGGTGGCCCTCCTAAATATGTTGCTTCTTGTTCCAGATATTAACGGCAGTACATACGTTGCTTAGAAAGCTTAACAATCTGGATATGTAACTTTACATTCCTTAACAATGCTCTAAATACCAAAGCCTGAAGAGCAGTTCTCTCTAACATGAAAGCTGACTTCCAGCATTTTAAACATTAGATGGCCTTGCATGCTGTTAAATCAGTAGAAGGGGTATTTCACACATCCATCCTCTCTTATTTATGTAACTCCAATGGAAGATGGAAAGGGAAAAAGAGTGGTAGGGGGAAGACAGGAAGAGAGGAGACAAAAGAGAGGGGGTGGAAAAAAGGTTGCCTGTGTTCAAATTTGCACACACTTTTCTTCTTCTATTTTTGAGGGGGGGACTTCCACTTTTGTGAGGAATCATCACCCCAAAGGAGACAATTGATGGCAGTGGGAACAGACATGGGGCTAGAAGGTTCACACTCTCCCTTTTACAACAGCTTCCTCATTCCCAGTTTACTGGCACCATGACAAGATGCAAATAAACCCATTCCCTTCCTCGGAGACCTGACAAAATGCCCCCAACCCCTCCCCAAGAAAGTGATCACAAGCGAAACAGCCCTTGCCTGAATGTCAATATCAGCCCCTCCCTCCCTGGGAGAAGCAAATTGAGGGTGAAATAGCGACCCTTGAACTGCCATCCCCACCCTCATCAAGGGGAGGGGAGGGGTTCATCGTCTCCTTAAGGAGAAGGGAAGACGTGGAGCCCTTGGTTCCTCCTGCCAGGGCAGACCTTTCTCCGACCCAAGGGCTGCCCTGCAAATGAGCACAACCTTCGTGTGTGTGTGTGTGTGTGTGTGTGTGTGTGAAAGAGGGGGGGGATACTGAGAGGATGGGGCTCAAGGAGGCCCGAAGGATGGAGACTGGACGGGGTCACTCCCATTCTCGGTCTTAAACGGCGGATACCTGGGGGGGGGGGAGAGAGACAGCTGCCCTGAGAAGCATTACCTCCTTCGTGGGGGAGGGGCTCACGGAGGCCTAGAAGGGAGGGACCAAACAGCCTCCCCCACCGCGGAAGTCTGGGTGGGAGGGGGCGGGGTCTGGGGCGGACACCACCCCTCAGCGACCGCTGGTGGTGCTGCGGCTGCCACCGTCCACCTCCCGTACCTGCGGTTGGGCCCGGCCTCTCCTCACACCCCCTGAGGGGCGCACCCCGGAGCGGCCCAGCGTCGGCGGCGACGACGGCGGCGTCTCCTCATCGCGGTGACAGCCGGGAGCCCCGCCCACCTCTCGCGGTCCCGCCTACTTCTCGCGAGACGCGCCGCGGCGAAGCCGAACCCGCCCGGTCAGCTGGTCACGTGAAACGGAACGGGGAAAAAAAAAAGCGGCGCCTGATCCCAGCTGGAGGACAACATAGAGTCTGACAGCTAGAAGGGACAGGGAGTTGATCATAGAGTCTGTCTCTGGGGGTGACATCCGCCGTGCTTCAAAGGAACGTCCAAAAGGGGGTGGGGCGGACAAAGATGCACGGGCGCTGATTGGATTATGTTTTTAGGCATACATAACTAAAAACAAATCATTTCCCTAATTTCTAGTTAACTATGCATCATTGTCCGTTCTGCAAGCACAGAGTTTATGTGCTTCCTATACATTTAATTTTCTCCTAATTAGGCCGCCTTTCATTTTACAGGTTACAACTGGTGAGGTTTACAGCTTGAACTGACCCGCTGGCTCTCCCCCCCCACCAGGCCTCGAACTATCTGCTCGTCTTTATGGCATTGCCCTGTCCAGGAATTATTTTAGCATTTTAATATAGTGTCCATACATTTTATGCGATTCACCATTAAAAAAAAAAGGTTTTAACGTCTGCTTATTCCAGTAAAGCAGCATCAGCTTTTTGACACATGTAAGATGCCCTTTTCTTGTGTTCTCACGTTTCTCAGTGCTTTTTGGGTGGCAAAGCCGTCTCAGGTAGCACAGACTTAACAGCAGACATCATCTCCCTGTTCTGGGACAGGAGGCCTTGCTACTACTTCCATTGCTCCAGTGGGTTACTTTTTAGAATCTCTCAATTTTCAGGTATTTTTAGCCAGGGCTGCAGAGGTCAGTGGGGATTTCTGGTGACCTGTTGCTGAGGCACCTGGAAAACTAATCTGGACTCCGAAGTACTATTTATACGCCAGTTATGCTAGCTGAGTAGGAAGTGGACATCACCCAACCTGACACGTGAGGTAATGTCCAGAAGATAGATATGTCTGAAAGGTTTTTTTTGTATCAGTCATGCATCTCAACCAGTCTTTATTTTCAGTACAACCATGTGGAAGAAACATGTATGCAAACCAACAACAATATAACAGCATGGTTTTTCCTGTAATTACAAAACAGCACTTTGAGATGAAGTAGCTAATGGAACCCTCATGAAATTGTAACACAGCTCTCTGCATAAACACACACGAACGAGGGTTTACATCCCAGATTGTATAATATTGTACAAGTACAGTTTTCTGCGGCTTGAGGCTACAATGATTAACACACCAAAAGATTTACATCCAAATTTACAAAAGCCAAGACCAACTGATCATATGATAGAACAAGCCTATTAAGCTGCTACAGAAAAATATTATATTTATATATATGTGTATGTATTTGCTAGTAAAGACAGTTGTATGGAACAAAGTTGAAGGCAAAGAAATAAAGGAAGGACAGCTGTTTTCTAATGCAACAGGAGAATGGGTTAGAGTGGAGAACTGGAACAACCTTGGTTAAAACCTTCACTCAGCCTTGGGACAGTCACTATTGCTTAGGCTAGCCTATCTCACAGGGTTGTTGTGAGAATAAAATGGAGGAGTGGAGAACCATCTTCATGGACTTGAGCCCCTTAAATAAGGATGGGTAACAATGTGATTATAACATGCCTATCAAAATGGAAACCAAATTAGGCTGATGTTGCATGGGACAGCAGGACAAAGGAGGCCAATGGATATAGCAATTGCATTGGATTTTCAACTAGTTCCTTCTGCTTGGGACCCACAGATCAGACTGGATCCCAAAGTGTAGATGGTCAAAGCATAACAGGTCCTGCCAGACCAACCTAGTTTCCTTCTTTGATCGAGTGACAAGCTTACTGGATCGAGGGAATGTGTTTGATGTTGATGTTTACCTAGATTTCAGCAAGGCTTTTGACAGGGTTTCCCATGATGTTCTGATGGGTAAACTAGAGGACTGTGGATAGTTAGGTGGGTAGGGAACTGGTTGGAGAACCGCACTCAAAGAGCAGTTGTCAATGGCATTTCATTTGAATGGGGGGGGGGGGGAAGGTATCCAGTGGGATGCCACAGGGTTCAGTTCTGGGCCCAGTACTTTTCAATATTTTTATAAATGATCTGGATGAGGGTGTGGAGGGGCTATTCATTAAATTTGCAGATGACACCAAAGTGGGAGGTACAGCAAACACACCAGAAGGTAGAGATAGAATTCAATGAGATCTGAACACACTGGAAAAGTGGGCGGATGTGAACAAGATGCAATTCAACAAGGATAAGTGCAATTCAACAAGGATAAGTGCTGAGTTCTACATCTGGGTAACAAAAATGAGGGACATGCATACTGGATGGGGGATACACTTCTGCATGGCAGTGTGTGTGAACAAGCTCTTGGGGTATGGGTGGACTGTAAGTTAAATATGAGCAGCCAGTGTGATGCAGCAACAAAAAAATCTAATGCAATCTTAGTGTACATCAACAGAGGCATAACATCCAAATCACAAGATGTCATAGTTCTGCTGTACACTGCATTGGTCAGGCTGCACCTGGAGTATTGTGTGCAGTTCTGTAGGCCTCACTTCAAAAAGGACTGAATCGAGCGGGTACAGAGGAGAGCAACGAGGATGATCAGGGGCCTGGAGACCAAGCCCTACGAGGAAAGGCTGAGGGAACTGGGAATGTTTAGTCTGGAGAAGAGGAGGTTGAGGGAGGACATGATTGCTCTCTTTAAGAATTTGAAGGGCTGTCACTTAGAGGAGGGCAGGGAGCTGTTCCTATTGGCAGCAGAGGATAGGACTCACAATAATGTGTTTAAATTGTGGGCGAAAAGGTACCGACTGGATATTAGGAAAAAATGTTTTACAGTAAGAGTTGTTTGACAGTAAGATCAGCTTGCCTAGGAAGGTGGTGAGCGCCCCCTCACTATCTGTCTATAAGCAGATGCTGGACAAACACTCGTCAGGGATGCCCTAGGCTGATCCTGCATTGAGCAGGGGGTTGGACTAGATGGCCTGTATGGCCCCTTCCAACTCTATGATTCTAAGTTGACCAGCCTAAAATTTGCAAGCCTGAAATTAACACCCTTGGAAATACTGGGATGCAACTTCCTGGCCAGCGTGTCGAATTGGGGTCTTAGTGGGAGGCTGGCCTTACCTACACATGCATTAATCATAGTCTATTCTGACTTCAGTAATGGAGTCAAAGGCTGCTTTGTCCATGTTGCCCCTCCCGTGAACAGATGTCAGGTGCTTCTTGAGGGCCGATTTGTGCTTGAAGTCCATGTCACAGCAGTGGCACTTGTAAGGCCGGTCTCCACTATGAATATTCAAGTGGTCCTGGAGGGTGCTTTTGGCTGTAAATGTCTTCAGGCACACCATGCACTGGAATGGGCGGATCCCCATGTGCCCTCGGATGTGCCGGTTCAGGTTCTTCTTTTGTGTGAAGGTTTTCCCACATTGCAAACACAAGAACAGTTTGTGCATCTTCAAGTGGCGGAGATAGTTATCGAGGTGAAGGAACCCCCGGGGGCATTTTGGACACTGGTGGCGCCATGAATAGCCAGAGTCCTCTGGATTTTGGAACCCACCCACAGCACTCACAGCTCCTTCTGGGTTCTCACCCCTGAAGCCCGGGAACTGACTCCCGGGCACTTCTGAAATTCTGCTCTCAACAGTTGAGTTGATCAAGGAGTGCTGAGTTTCGGGAAAATATAAGTTTGTTTTAGAGGAGGTAGAAGGTTGTGAATACTGTTCATCTTCTACCCCAGGCGCATCGATGGAATCCATTTGGAAAATGCAGATTTCATCATCTTTGTATCCTATCTCAACAGTCGATATCTCAGGGCTTTTTACATCCTTCCTTTCAGATATTAAATTTTGCAAGGGCGGCTGACGATCATCCCCTTTTTCCTGCTTTACGTGATCCTCTAAATTCACAGAACTGTCTTCTGAAATCTCAATGATTTCACAGTCTTTATCCAAACTGGCATCTTTGCCCCCCAGCTCCATGTCCGAAGAGTGGCATTTTTCAGGGCTCCTGCTATTGCCCTCCACAAAGGCATCGATTTCCAGGTACCGTGACAGTGCCTCGGTGCATTTCTCCACAATATGCACCATCTGCAAGTAACTTGCAGCCGTAAGGTATTTTAAAAGCTCCTTCTTTTTCACCTCCAGAGCGCCAGTGTAGCATGACAGCAGCAACTTCCTGCCCACCTCGGCACTCTGCAAGATGGTGATGCGCATTTGCTGGGACTGGTTGAGCAGAAACTGGTCCCTCATGAAGGTGGAACATGCAGCAAGAATCACCTTGTGCCCCTGGAACTCGGTGTCATTGATGTAGATTGACACATCACAAAAGAGGTTTTGTTGCCGCAAGAGGTTCATCTTCTGCAGCACGGCATCCCCTTGCTGCTCAAACTGGAAATGGAGCACATCTGAATCGGCAGCCATGGCCACAATCCTGCTGAGAAGAAACACACAAAAGTGACGTTCAGTTTGCCAAGAATGCCGGTCATCCTACATGGTAGGGTGAAGGCAACTTCACATATTATCAAGTTCTCATGTTCCTCACACGGCTGATAGACAGATGTGGTTTAGAAACGCTGTGTTCAGAACTTAACTCCCAGGTGTGTACAGGCCTGATTTCCATTGGTAGAGAGGGAGGGCACAGTGTGTGGAGGAGGCTTATGCCTTTCTCCCTGTTTACCATGGCCCTGATACTAATCAGATCCCTGCATGCCTGCAGCATGGAACTCCAGATACATATCTGAACAACAAGATCCATGGTGGCCACATGGTCTTAATAATGTGTAAATTGTGAATTTTAAAATGGGGGGGGGGGCTTCTTTGAATTAAAATTAGTATTGTTGGGGCTCTGGTTTCTAAGAACTTGGATTTATGTGTGCTTCAAGTTGATGCTATAAAGGCACAATATGCCATAAAGCCATTTTTTTTTAATGGTAGCCAAATTACTAATAGCCTGACATTAGGGGACTGTCACAGAAGGGCAGAGCTTGTTAATGGAAAAGCTATCCTACCATATTCAAGTGGGCAGAAGTCAAGCTAATAAGTCTGCTGGTTTCCTAATGGGTTGGTTGCCTGCCTATGGTGGAATATAGTGAGGCTTCCAACATGATTTATCCCAGGCTGAGTTAAGTATGCTTCAATTTCCATTTATCAAGGAGTTATGATCAGTTTTTAAAAACACTGTACAAAAGAAAAAGACACCTTCATCAATGAAACAGTCTTGAGCAGTACAGTGTTAATATTAGAATAAATCATCATCTTATATTCTAATAGAGAAGTAGGCCAAATTTTTGGATACTTAAAATCTGGTGACTGGAGCTATGAATGGTCACGACAGATCTTTCTACAAACCTAAACAATGCCCAGGTTTGCAGAAAAAATATGAAAAAAAATACATTGGGGGTTTAAATAAACCCAAAAATGATAAAAAGGAGTGTCTGTAGCTTTAAAAAAGATTCCCTCAGTGGCTGTTACTAGGCAACCACAGCATTCCAGGCTTCAGTTTTTGTCAGTAAAAGGCCTCGGGAGGGGGCAGGGCCCTTTCCAGAGCTGTTTTGGCCTTTGAAGGAGGACTCATAGGAGCCAGGCCTGGGAGCAACCACTGGATTACTCGATACAACCTGACTTGCATGATTCAACTAGGCCTGGTTGCTTGCTACTGTTAAACAGCGGGCACCCTACAGAATCCAGTGTAGCAGTTAGAGCTTCAGAGTATGATCTGGGA
The DNA here is from genome assembly GCF_029931775.1 of Euleptes europaea. Taxonomy (NCBI): domain Eukaryota; kingdom Metazoa; phylum Chordata; class Lepidosauria; order Squamata; family Sphaerodactylidae; genus Euleptes; species Euleptes europaea. The sequence goes on along the minus strand of NC_079325.1, from coordinate 36,132,884 downwards.
GACCCAGGTCTGAATCCCCATCTTGCTGTAGAAGCTCACTGAGTGATTCGGGCCCAGTCACATACTTTCAGCCTAACCTAACTCACAGTAGGTTGTGAGGATAGGTAGGTTCTTGTGAGGATAAAAAGGAGAGGAGAATGGTATAAGCAGGGAAAGGCAGGGTATAACTGAAGTAAATACATAATAAATATAGCTGAATATGAGAGGCAGATAAAAAACAGGTTGGTGAGTGGGTGACAGAGAATGAGTCAGAGAAAGGGGAGAGGATATGGGGATTGCCAGAAGGAGGGAAAGGGCAAATAATGTGGGAGAGGGATATAGGGGAAAGTGATGTCCCCCCCCATAAGTCCTTGAGGGTTCCCTACCTGGCCCAGTGGCTGGCACTCACAACTGCCCCATAGTTTTCCTAGGTGGATGCTGCTGGGGAGGGGGAACTGAAGACAGAGGGGCAGGTGATGGTAGGTGTGCTGTTTGGTGGGAAGGAGAGAAGGAAACAGGAAAAGGGGAGAGACTATGCGGGACTTTCAGGAAAAGGAAACAGGAAATATTGGGGGGAGGGGAAATAAGATGCCCCTTGTGGGTTTCCACTTGTATATTCTAATAGCAAAGTCGGCCAAATTTGAGGATACTTAAATTCGGCAACTGGAGTTGTGAATACGCAAGACAGACCTTTCTACAAACCTGAACAATGCCCCAGGTTTGCAGAAAATTCTGAAAACTTAAAAAAAATAACAGGGATTTTTAATGGGTGGAGAAGTGGCCCAAACCAATACAAGGAAAAATACAAACCGAAAAGGAAAAGATGCACATCAGATTACACTGTCAGCAACTCTGATTTTTAATAATGTTAGTAAGATATAATGAAAAATAATCTAACTGTAATAGACAAAAGGCTTTCCCTCTAATCGCCTCTTAAGGATTAAAATACCCTAATTTTAAGGATAACTAAAATGTTATTTCAGGAAATTGAACCGTATACCAACGCTGTTGCTTTGCATAGTGTTGCTTTGTTTTACTAGTGAAGATGAACTGTGATTGGTGTTTCAGCTACTGAATGGATAATTGAGAATATGAGAGGGATACCCCTCCCTCGTATGGCATCCTGTGGTTGCCTACCTTCTCTGTAAAGTGACAATGCAAAAGATGCCTCTGCAGTAAAATGGACCCTACAGGCCCCCATTTTTACAAAGGGCAATATGAGATTTTATTTAGCTGGACCAGGCCTCAAGCTGCTAGACCTCAATGAGGATTTAACCACTCCAGTTTATTCTACACTCTACCACCATCAGCAGGGAACTGGAAGAATTGCAGTGTGACAGCTGTAGTTAGACCGACTGTTCCAAATGCAAAATATCTTCTATTTAAATGACGAACCGGATACGGGGAAACTTAGAAATCTCACACCTGAGATATTATCAAAGTTAAGCTGCTTATCCATAGTTTGAATGTTGATAAGTCTGAGAAAAGTTTAGAGTTTGTTTCAAAGACAAATAACTGTAATTTGTGTGTGTAAAGTGCCAACAAGTCACAGCAGACTTATGGCGACCCCTTTTGGGGGGGGTTTCATGGCAAGAGACTAACAGAGGTGGTTTGCCAGTGCCTTCCTCTGCACAGCAACCCTGGTATTCCTTGGTGGTCTCCCATCCAAATACTATGGGGGAGGGGGGAAATGTAACCAGTTATTGTTTATACACTTAAAGGTACAACAGTTGAACAGCAAACTAGTACAGCATCTGAGCCTAGGAAAAATCAAATACGTTTAAAAACAATCTTCTTTCAGCAGGTCTAAAATATATTAGTATTGTATTGTATCAAATGATTGTGGCTTTATATGGACTTTATACACAAAGATTACAATACTAATACTTACCTGGTACTCTGTTGAGACCTTTGGAATCATTTCTGCTTTATGCAGATTGTACATATTGTATATATTTGTGCTTTGTATGTGTCATGTATATAATACCTGGAGGTTGGCAACCCTAAGAACCCTAAGTCTAGGCAGACTTTGTTTATGGGGTGGTTTGCCAGTGCCTTCCCCAGTCATCTTCCCTTTACCCCCAGAAATCTGGGTCCTCATTTTACCAACCTCGGAAGGATGGAAGGCTAAGTCAATCTTGAGCCGGCTACCTGAAACCAACTTGATTTTGTTTCCCCACTTCTCCAAATGAGTAGCGGATGCTAGTCTGGTGAACCCACTCCGACACATGAAGCCAGCTGGGTGACCTAGGGCTAGTCACGGCTCTCTTAGACCTCCCTCAGCCCCACCTACCTCACAGGGTGTCTGTTGTGGGGAAGATCATTCACAGTGGGTAGTTGTGTTAGTCTGTCTGCAGTAGTAGAAAAGGGCAGGAGTCCAGTAGCGCCTTAAAGACTAACAAAAATATTTTCTTTTGTTAAGTCTTTAAGGTGCTACTGGACTCTTGCCCTTTTCTACTGTTGTGGGGAAGGGAAGGTGATTGTAAGCAGGTTTGGTTCTTCCTTAAGTAGTAGAGAAAGTTGGCATCTAAAAATCAACCCTTCTTCTTCTGAGAAGCTGCTGATGTGGTAAACAAGGGTTCGTGGGGGGAGAGAGAGACCTGAGATCGTTATTTCAAGAAAACAGTTTATTTGCAGCTGCTGACTCAGAGGCCCTAACGGGCAGAAATCTCTGAGCCCCGATTGTACTGAGGGAGAGATATTTATCCAAATTCAAGATATGACAACCCATCAACATTCAGGGTAGGCTGATAGCACTCCAGACATCGAGGCGGCAGCAGAGTAACAGTTTCACCCAGTTCTTGTTATGGTTTACTGTAACCCTCCATGACTCTTGCCCCAATTCCTTAGCACACAGACATACACACACAGAGATATCCTGCCCAGCAGCAAGCTATTCCCTTGCTGTCCTGATACATTTCAATACATTTACAGAAAGGAAAAGAGATTATTACCAATTGCTAAATCAGTGGATCTTCCATAGTCAGGGGAAGTCTACCTTGCTGTCTCATTGCCAATCGGCCCTTTTCTCCTGCGGTTGGAAAATCCAATTCATTCCAGGCTTCGCTTATTAACCCCCCCCCCCAATTGGAAAGTGCACGCTTATCCGGCCTCCCCCGGCCCTTCAGCCCGCGATTCCCTGCTCCCACGGTGCTCACCTGTTGCTGCAGATGGTAGGACCCAGCCCGACTTCTCGCCAGTCACAGGGACAGCTGGTCAACCCCTGCAATAAACTTCCGGAGCTCCTCCAAGCAGCCTCTCTTTCTCCTTAACCCGGAAAAACATGAACGGCCACCCAAAATGCCTGCAGCCCCTTCCTTATTGGACGCTTCTGCAACTTTTGCAACCAATAGGGAGACAGAGGATGATAACAAGCCCCTGCTCTCTCTCTCTCTCTCTCTTTCATTCATTCTTCCCCCCAAAGGCAGGTGAAGATGGCTGGGATCCGATCTCCAAGTCTTGCTAAAGCCTATGGGAAGAACGGATGCTTTCCTTCTCAGTCAGAAATCCATAACTGCGCTAAATTGCAGTCAAGCCTTGCAGGCTGCAATCCTTCAGAATGCTTTGGAAAGTAAGACTGATGGAAAGAAATGGGGACTCGCTTCTGAAGGAACACCGTCAGGACACAGGTGCTCCCTTTGCTTACTTATACGCACCCTTGGCTCCAATAAAGAATCAGATTTCCCTATCAGGGAAAGCTAAAGAGTTTGGGGTTTTAAAATTGTTTTTAAAAAGGTGACAGCGCAGACGTGGGGAGGATGTTAGATATTTATAAAATTCTGCGTGGTGTGGAGAAAACGGATAGGGAGAACTTCCCTTAACACATTAAATGCTGGAATCCAAAAAAAGGGGGGGGATGATGGGCAGTATATTCAGGAAGAAAGGAAGACCTTCAGGCAGTATATTATTAATTTATGGAACTCATGACTATGATGTGTAATGGCACTAACTTAGGTGGCTTTAAAGGAAGATTAGTATTCATGGATGACATGTCCATCAGTGGCTATTAGCCATGGTTATCTAAAAGGGACCTCCATGTTCAGAAGCAGGATATCTCTGAATACTAGTTACAGGGTGAAAGAGGCATGGTGTTTTGTCTTCAAACCCTGTTCAACAGTTTCCTGAAAGGTGGCTACTGAGGAAAATGGGATACTGTACTGAATAGTTGTTCTGATCCCAAAGGGCTTTCTTTACAGTAGGTTGGCTCTCAATGAAGAAATGAGCACTTTCTAGCCACAGACTGTGAAGATGCATCTTAAAATAAGAGCATATTGACACATGTGCAGTGTGATTTTTCCTCCTCACCAAACCATCATAACCCAGTCCCACAGAACAGATCCGAGGCTTGGGGCTGCCACAGCCAGTATTCCCCTGCTTTTATCTAAGCTTTAAAGTTTGGGCTTATTTTGAGCCATCCCAAGGTGCGTGCACAACTTCTTGCACATCCCTCAAATGACTGCAACATCAGGGGAAGGCTTGTGTATGTGAAAATGTTGCTACTCTGTTAATTTGTTTGACCCTTTATTAAAGGTACTCCCATGACCTATTAAGTCATCTTCCCTCCTGCTGTCCTCCCATATCGTGTTTGATTTTGGGGTGGGCCTCTGCTACCCATCACATGCCCTCTTGTAAAACAGTGTGGGGTGCAGCGAATTTAGATTTGTCACTGCATATTATTAATACAATTTGCATAATATTTCCATTAACATAGTCGCATTAAAATACAGCAGACATGATGGATTTATTCTATAGCAGAGGTGAGCCTATCTCTTCCGACTGTTCCATGTAGCCTTACTGCACTTTAGAATCTTGAATCTTTTTTTAAAAATCTTAATTTTAAAAACAAAGTACAAGGATAAACTAAAAATGCAAACATTAAAGGCCGAGAAGCAAGAGGGAAGTAAGCCTGCTTGAATTTTCTGTCACATCCAGTTTACACCACATTATCAAGATATATCAACAGACTGAATAATGGACTGGAAAAACTGAGTCCGAATCGAAGCACAGCCATAAACTCTCAAGGCTGCCTCATCCATGGCATTTTCAGCCTCAGCCCCGTCTCTGAAAAATAGGATTGTGAATGACCTCTCTCAATGAACTACCCTACGAACCTTACCATAACTAGCATATAGCAAGACTGAATGGAATTTTTTACATTCATGGCTAGATAACAGTAAATGCAATGCATCCAATCTACTGCCTGTATTGAACACAGGAAGTTGCTGTATCCCAAGTCAGACAATTGGCCGTATCTAGTCCAATATCATTTCCTCTGGCAGCAGCTCTCCAGGATCTCTTTTTTTCCCAACACCCAAAAACCTTTTAACTGGAAAGTGAACCTGGGACCTCCTGTATGCTTGCTCCGCCACTGGGCTATGACTCTTCACCTAAATCAGTGGTTCCCAAACTTTTTGGGCCACCGCCCCCTGGGTTCCACAAACTCAACCCCAGCGCCCCCTACCCTATCCAACAACACAGTTGAAGGGGCCCACCTCTAGTGCCCCCTGGTGCCCCCTTGCCTCTTAGTGCCCCCCTAGGTAATCCCACCACCCCCTGGGGGGGTGGTACTGCCCACTTTGGGAACCACTGACCTAAATGAATGAAGATGCCTTATGCCAGTTGAGTCCCTTGGTCCATCTAGTTTGGTCCAACTAGATCTCAGGCAGGGTGTCTGACTCCTGCTGCCCAAAATCCTCTTTAAGTGACACCGGCAAGGACTGAATTTAGGATCTTCTTTATGCAAAGCAAGTGCTGTGCCACTGAGCTATGGCTCCTCCCCTCTAATTATTCCATGAGACTAAAATCTGCAAATCAGCTGCAACTCTTGAGCAAGTGCTACATCCCCCAACATGAGTCTTGCTTGCCCACCTCTCTGCACTGGCTGTGTTGTGCTTAAACTGTTTGCTAAAGCTGCTGACTGATTCAAGTTAGCCCTTGCGATATGAGCACAGGCATCACAGACCATACAAAGCAACATGTCACATTGGAAGATGGTACAGCCATTTTATTTTGAGTCGGGATTTCCCTGTGCACGGGCACACACACTATTGTGAGGGATCATTTCAGCACTCTTGGGTTCAAGCACACAGTCTCAGGATCCTTGACTGTTAACTAGAAGTCTTGTTTCTCAAAAAGGGCCTTTTTAAAGTTTTGGCGCTCACAGAGCAATCCTAAGGGGGGGGGGCAAAAGCCTTTAGGAGGTGATGGGACTCCTGCAGTGGCGTAAATGTCATTTGTGCCGGCTACATGGGCATTCATGCTAGCCACTTATGCTGGCGCCGGGAAGTAGTGCAACAGTGTGAGGCAGGGCGCCTGCGGAGCCGCAGTGGCGTTTTTCTGATGCTGGGGCTTGCGCTGGTGCCAAAGGGGGCGTTCCTGGGGGTGGGGCTCACTTTAGTCAGCTCCCTGAGCCCTTTTGCCCTGGGAATGCCCCTTTTTGCTGGTGCAAACTTGGGGGAAATTACATTTTTGGCTTGCTGTGCTGGGCCAGCAAGCTGCTCAGGAGGTAGTGTGGCTGCGCCGTCCCTGGGCAACCCGCAGTTACCCCCCCCTTAGGATTGTGCTGCCTGTCAAGCACAACCCTACTCATATTGGATTCCTTTAACTGGGTCACGCTGCCTGCAGTTCCACCCAAATTTCATCAAGAACCACCTCCACTATACTGGATAGTGCCATGAGATAGTTCCTGCTCAGCCACCAGTTTCTCTGGTTTGTGGCAGGTCAAACCCCCACCTCCACTTAATGAATTCCCCCGATCTACCAGATTTCTTCTTCCTTCAAAGCAGGGAGGGAACAGACACATTCAAAGCAAGAGGATGGGACATGACATGTATGCACATGTGTAAGAGGGTCTTCCTCACATTTAATGCCTTTTATTTCTCAGAAGTCTGGGTGGGGATTGCTGTAGAGCAGATCTAAACAGTGAGGGCATTAGATGCCAATCCCAGCCAGCGTATAACACAAAGGTTTTGCTGCCTGACATGATTAGGTTTTATGGAAAGATGAGCAGTGATACAGCTTCCAAAAGATCAGTCTAAGAACTCCCTGGTGCAAAAGAGAAGGGTTTTCCTCTTGAAACTCAACAGGTTTTAAAGTTGGGTTTGTAACAAGCTGTGTTTTTCGAAGTTATAAACAACAGCAACGTTTCAGTGGAAACCGATGGAGCTTTTCAGTCCATGGAAGCATATGGAAGGATAATCCAGTGGAAAATGCTGTATGCACAACAGATATGACTTTTGTCCATGCTCAAAGAGTACTTACAGGCCAATAATAAAGATTTTTTCACATCCTGCTTCTACCCTTTTGCCCACTGCAGTAAGAGCGGAGTGCTGCAGAGGAACATGCAGCTTTGGCTCAGTCTAGATGCACTCAAAGGCCCAACAATAGCCTGTTGGCCAGAGGAGGGGAACCAATGCACTAGCCACCCATGATCAACGACAATAAGCATTTAGCCATTACTTGACTGATGAATTCATCTTTCCATCCATTTCATTTTTATCCCACTCTTCCTTCAAGGAACTCAGGGCAGCACATAATGGTTCTCCCCTTTCTCATTTTATCCTCACAACAACCCTGTGAGCTGGATTAGGCTGAGACAGATTGGCCCAATATCACCTAGGAAGCGTCATGGCAGAATGGGGATTTGAACCTGGGTATCCCTCAGTCCTAGACTAGCCCAATCTCTCAAGCTAAGCAATGTCAGCCACAGTTAGTACATGGATGGGAGACCACCAAGGAAGACTGGGGTTGCTGTGCAGAGGAAAACAATGGCAAACCACCTCTGCTCATCTGCCTTGAAAGCTCTATAAGGCAGAACTACGTGGGTCTTCATGAGTCAGCTGTGATTTGATGGCATGATATTGTAAGTATTATCCCCAGTCCTAGTCTAACATGTCCACCAATACACCATACTGGCTCTCAACTCTCACCTTTTAATATATACATAAGTTATCCCAAAAGTTAATTTAGGTTGCGAGTCATGGTTACAATCTTGTAACTGTCCTGGAGTGCCTGTACCTTTAAGAATTTCAAAGGGTCAGGAAGGTTTAGCTTCACCTGCTCAGGTGATGCCACCCCATCGTGAGCGTCAACAGCATTCTAAGCATCATACACAACACCGAGGAGCCCCTGCCCCAATCCAGAGTGCTTACAAATCAAGGTTACAGAAGGATAGGATGGGGCAGGGGCCAAGGAGCCACAAGCAGTGAGAGGTTCAGGTGACGACAAAAGGACAGGTAACGGGAAAGCAGACTAATTCAGGGAAGGGGGAAAAACACCCTTTGCTGTAGAACCATTGGGTATCCTAGGAGGCAGCCTGATGACCTGAAAGATAGAGGCTGCCCCAGGCCTAAAGAGAAGTATGGGAGAAGGCATAGAAAGATGAGGGGGGCATGCAACTCTAACTTCTCTCTAGTATAACCTCACATTTTCTGCACAGGCTGAGTTAAGGGAAGGAGTGAGAAGAGGGCCAATGGGAAACATGACTGAGTACAGCACAGAGGTGAGGTTCAGGTGCAACAGCAAAAGGAAGTTCCCTTCTTAGCCACAGCAGCAGCCAAATCTGTTTGGTCTACCTTCCTAGCCAAACCGTTAGACCAGGGGTGTCAAACTCAATTGTTACAAGGGCTGGATATGACATAAATGTCACTTGGCTGGGCTGGCCCATGCCTTGCCACCCCAGATCAAGGGGTGGTGGTGGCTGCCTTGGCTGGCTAGCGGGCTGGATAAGAGCTCTCAAGGGGCCAGAGACGGACCATGGGCCGTATGTTACACCCCTGCCTTAGACAGTTTTAATTAGAAAAAGGACTTTAATTCATAGGAGTCAAACTAGATAAAAGGGTCATTGTAGGGTAAGATGTCATTGCAGGGTAAGAATAGAAGGCCAATACCTGACACGTTTAACAATTTTTTTAAAAAGCCCACAGTTGGACTAACAAACGTCAACAGCTTATAATGATCCAGTGCTTTTTTTTCCTTCTTCAAGAACTCAGGGTTTTTAGCTTAAAAACTCAGTTCTGGAGGAGCAAATCTGTCCCCTTTTCCCTTGGCCCATAAGCAGGCAATTATTCCTTGGATGTGCAAACCAAACACCACCCTTTGGAGAGGTATTCAGAAGCATAACTGCTCAAAACTTCAATGGAGGCAGGTCCGTGCTAACTGACATTCTTGTCATGGTAGGAACAAAGACCCCTGAACTTACAGAACACATCAAGTCACTCTAGGATGGAAGCTGAAGACCTCCTACTGTTCCTTGTTCAGCTCTTGCAAGCGATTCAACAGAGCTTTCGGCACCTGTCAACTGATGGCCAAGTAAAAGTCCAGATCAGCTCTGTACATTTCTTCTTACTCTGTTGCTCAGAAAGAGATTTCTCTAATTCACACAAGCACCTTCACTCCGTAAACTAAGCACCGCCTGTGCCAGCTTTCCCCCATCTAGTACCTGGCTGGCATCAGCTTGCAGGCAAGCTTTTGAGTCTACTGCTGAGCTGCAGCTGAAGGAATCAAAATCCACTGAGATGTCTTGGACGTTCCTCTCATTGGCATTATCAAAGCTGTTTTTGCCATGGAGCTGTTTGAGGTGCTTCCTCAGGACGGGCTTGTGGGCAAAGACCATGTCACAATAGTTGCACCTGTGGGGCTTGTCCCCACTGTGCAGGTTGAGGTGGTCCTGCAGTGAGCATTTCTGCGAGAAGGTCTTCCCACAGATCTTGCACTGGAAGGGCTTGATCCCAGCATGCACCCGCATGTGCCGGTGGAGGTTGCCCTTCTGTGTGAAAGTCTTGCCACAAAGCAGGCACATGAACAGCTTGTGCATTTTCAAGTGATTGGCATAATTCTCCAAGTGCCGGAACACACGGGTGCACTTAGGACACTGGTGGTGCCACTGGAGCCCTTTGTCTACCCCTCGGTTGCTGGGGCCAAATGCAAAGAGGTTATCACTCCCTGCATATGAGAGGGAATAGTTATGGAGCTGGCTCTGCTCTATTTCATTGGCTCGGTTCTCCACTGTGGAATTGATGAGGGAGTGCTGAGGCTCGGATGAATGAAGAGTGCTTTGTTCTGAAGAAATAAAAGAGCTCTGGTCCTTTTTGTTTCTGACATCTGCAACCTCCCCTATGGACTCCACCTTCACTATTTGTATATCACTATCCTCCATATCCATGCTGTCCTCAGAAGGTTGTATGCAAGGGGAATCTGGCTGCAAGGATTCCTCCTCCTCCTCTTCTTCCTCTGCTGCTGCTGCTGGTGGTCCCTTTGGCTCTGAAGAGTCAGTTTGTTTCTCACTTGGTTCTTTTTTCTCCAATTGCTGTTTTGGCCTGATGAACTTCAAGAGGGCCTGTGTGCAGCGTTCCACAATGTGGCTCATTTGAAGGAAGCTGGCGGCTGTCAAGTAATTCACCAGCTCCATCTCGGGAAACTCCAGGATGCCACTGTAGCAGGACAGGAGCAGCTGCTTTCCCACTTCAGAACTCTGCAAGATGGAAATTTTCACTTCTCTGGAGTCATTCAGGAGGAATTGGTCCCTTAAGAAGGGAGAGCCAGCAGCAAACACAATCTTGTGGCCATGAATTTCAAGATCATCTATACGGACTGTGATGTCGCAAAACTTGTTCTCTTCTCTCAGCTTGTCCATTTTCTGCAGCATTGAGTCGCCATAGTTGTCAAATTGGAAATGAAGGATATCAGGTCTCTCAGTCATTTTGACAAACTTGAAAGTTGCCTGTCTACAAAGAGAAGGAAAATGCATTATATAACCAAAAGGATTACAACAAATTCCAACAATAAGCTTTAGACTAAAGAATAATGCTGCCATTTAAAGCAGCAATATGTCTTCTGCAGTTCTTGCCCCTTTTTGTTCTCTCTGGAAATAATTATCATTCTTCATTTCTTTCTCTCAGTTTGCTTGAACCCAATCCAGTCTCACTAACTGAACAAATGAAGATGTGCAGTGCAAAATGGGACAATAAACTGTATAAATAAACTTAATAATCGCAGCTAGCATTTTCTTATAGTGTTAAAATCATTTACGTCAGTAATTCCTGCAGCTGTCCCATAAGTGAAAACTAATATTCTCTGCTGGGGTAAGGAGAGGGTGCTGATGCTGAAAGACAGCAGTTTGCCTAACCTAAGGCTTCTGAGTAAGCTGGCAAAGATGAGATTTGAATTGCAGACCTTTGTGCTTAGGCTGTTAGCAGCTACTGCGCACCAGCCCTTCAAGAAAAGATGGAACTCACTTATGGAACTTATCATACTTGTGGAACTCATGGCTATAACATATGGTGATGGGGAAAAGCCTTGGCAATTAAAATATATTAGAACATTTTTGTGGAGTAGAAATGGCTTGCCAGCCACGATAGAAGGATCAAAGATGCCAGCACCCAACAACAGGGGAAAGCCATGAATTTCATGCCCAGAGTGTGAGCTTCCCATAAAGCATTTGGCTGGCTGTTGTTAGAAAGCAGACTAAGATGCAAAAAGAGCCCACTGGGATCAGACCCAAAGCCTACTTGGTTCAGCTCATCCTGTTCCCAGCAAATATGAGGGTGGGAGGAAAGGGGGCAGCTACCTGTCCTGTCCCTAGAATCAAGTGATGCTCAGAGATAGATTACTGCTATTTAACTCCTATAGTTAATAATAAGCCTGTGTTCCTAGCTAATTTTTGAGTGTGTTTTAATGATGAGTTTATTTATGCACTATTATTTCAGAGTGAAGGACTTCCCCCTTGTAGGATAGTTCAAAGTAATTAATAAATGAACACATCAAGCTGCTTTACCAAACTGTTGGCTCATTTAGCTCAGTACTTAAACTGGTCCATCTAGCTCTGGCACAGAAAGGCCTTTCCTAACCACTTATTCACAGTGGGTAGCCGTGTTAGTCTGTCTGCAGTAGTAGAAAAGGGCAAGAGTCCAGTAGCACCTTAAAGACTAACAAAACTATTTTCTGGTAGGGTATGAGCTTTCGTGAGCCACAGCTCACTTCTTCAGATACCTGAAGAAGTATCTGGTATCTGAAGAAGTATCAGGTATCTGAAGAAGTGAGCTGTGGCTCACAAAAGCTCATACCCTACCAGAAAATAGTTTTGTTAGTCTTTAAGGTGCTACTGGACTCTTGCCCTTTTCTACTAACCACTTATTGTTTTAGATGCCGGAGGCTGAAAACCTGGGGATCACAAAACTATACAGGAGGGTGTCATACACCAGGTCAGTCCATTGGTCCCTCTACCTCAGACTGACATGGGTTCTCCGGGGTTCTGGGTAGATAAAGGTCTCGCTGGACCCTTGCTACCTGGACCCCTCCTGCTCTGCACGTGCTCTTGAGCATCTTCTAACGTTGCCCACCACCTGGGGATTTCTGCAGCGGCCAGAAAAAAAAGGTTCAGAACGACAAGGAGTCTCGAGGCACCTGAAAGGCTCACGCATTACCGTTATTTCCTTTCCTTTTATCCCTTAGAAGCTCCCTGATCAATTGATCTTGAGCAGCCTATATCTAGTGTTGGAGGAATATAAGGACTGAAACAGATCTTGCCACTGACAATGTAGCCTTGGGGTCCCTGTCGCTTAGTAAAAAAGGCATTATGTCAGTCACAGAGGCATTGGATTCGTATATTAAAAGGGGGGAATATAGTGCGATATAAGTTCCTCGTAAAAGCGGCCTTCCAAAAGGGCCTGGGCTCATGAGTCAATAGAGCCCGAAGAGCAAGGGCAGGTCCTGTCCGAGTATGGGATATTAGCTTTATTTGCGGCAGAAGCCCCCACGAGCCAGACACAGCCAGAGAAGCCATAAAGCTCGGCCTTTCAGATGTTAACGAGCCTCTTTGTTGTTTCGGCAAACGAGCGCAGCCGAGTTCCTCCACGACGTGCCCTTCGGAGCCGGCACCCCTCCCGTCCTCCATCCTCCACCGAGCACCTCTCGCGGCCACAACCCCCGCGGCGCCGGTCCCAGGGGCCAGAGCCCCCCGGCGCACCCCTCCCGCCGTCTCACCTCAGCTCCGTCACCCCCACCTCCCCCAGGCAGTGCGGTTTCGCGGCCGGCCCGGGGGAGGGGGCACTTCCGGCGCCAGGAGCGGCTCTTCCTCCCCGTCGTCACGGAGGAAAACGGGTTGCTAAGGGGAAAGGCGGAAGTGACGCCTATTCCCTACGACCTCGGAAGCGGCTCGCCCGCTCTTCCGCCTGGGCGCGGTCACGTGACGGGGAGGGGGGCTGGGCGTGGGGTTGGCCCCGACTGAGGCCCGGCGGCGGTGCCGTGGCGGCTGCTGCTCCTGAGGGGAAGGAGAAGGTAAGGAGGGGCGCCTGGCTCGGCCTCCCGACTGTGCGCGTAGCTGGGCTTGCGGGAGAGGAGCTGCAGCCCCAAGGAAGGAGGGGAAGGAGGGCTGGAATTTGGCCCGTGAAGAGTGGGTATGGCTGGTAACGCTTAGCCTTCCTGTGGCCTTCCGAAGCGTTGACAGGGCTTCCAGCGCACTCTCTTGCGGTAGTCCTTGCAACAGCCAGGAGAGGTAGGCCCCGTTGGGCAGTGGCAGCTGTTCATCCGATAGGCACTCGTTCTGGTGGGTAGATATCACCATCTGCGGAGGCTCGAGGCAGCGGTGTCCTGTTTCTGTCCCCATGCCACCACACCCCAGACTGGGAAGAACTGAAGAGACAAGACGAGAAAATCCCATTTGTGGATAGTCGTGGATTGCCACCTTCCAAGGGGGAGTAAGTTTATGGGGTGAACCTTTCATACTAGATATTGTCGAAGGCTTTCACGGTCAGAGTTCATTGGTTCTTGTAGGTTTTCCGGGCTGTGTAACCGTGGTCTTGGTATTTTCTTTCCTGACGTTTCGCCAGCAGCTGTGGCAGGCATCTTCAGAGGGGTAACACTGAAGGACAGTGTCTGTGTCAAGTGTGTAGGAAGAGTATAGTCAGAAAGGGGTTGGGTTTGAGCTGAATCATCGTCCTGCAAAAAGTATCAAAGGTAATGTGCTAATCATTCATACTAGCTTCTGCAAATTGCTTGTAGGGTGATTGCTTATGAGGTTAGAGGGAACACATCACAGTTGACTGGAAGTGTTTGTTGAAAGGTAGCTGGCAGCTGTCAGCTTGCTGCTAAAGATTTGCAGCAGGTATAGAATGAAAGAGCTCTGCTGTATGAGAGAAGCCTAGGAACTGAGTTTGTAAATGCTAGAAGCCTCTGTGCCCATCTGAATTTGTGAATGCATTAGCTGTGCTGGGGGTGGATAGTGTAAGAGGGAAGATAAACTCTGCTGGTCTCAGATTCCGTTTCAGAATAGTAGTGGTCTGGCCAGAATTTTGCAGTGAGGAGCAGTTTTTTCTGTCCCAAGCTACTATGAAATAATTCTTCTAGGTTTGTGTGAACTCTCGTGCATTTGGCATGTTTTCTTGGATATATAGAGAGGAGAGCCAAAATTTGCATGACTGATATGGGCAAGAAGAGAGTTTGCATACTTGCTAGTAATAATTCATACCTTAGCTGTCTTCTGTTGCCTTGAATCATAAGGGTTTGTTATGGTGGCTTAGTAGGTAATTACCTGTTCTAGGCTTTAACTTCTTTGATAAGGGGCAGTGTGTGCTTGTGTAGCTTGGATGTTAGGCAGAGTGACTAGCTACACAGTGTAGTCCACGTGGCTTAGCTGATACCTACACAGTTGTAGGTTAATCTCAGTTACAGCCAGACCAAACAAAACATTTTAAAATCACATTGATTTCTCAGCTGTGGCCCCATCATGTTTGTGTGTTGTTTTCACCTGCTTGAAAAACTGTGGAGACTTTCCTTTTCTTTGTAGAGGTAGCTTTCTAAAGTTCAACAGATAACTAAGAAATTCTAAAGTATGTAGATACTTTAACATGTTACACAGTGGCTTCAAGGGGAGAAATGGCGGGGTGGACTTCTTTGTGTTGTTAAGGGATTACAGTAGCTAGCAAATATATATTGACTTGATTCATGAGCACATTGAACAGCATGAAATTTTATACATCATTCCTTGCAAGCAGTGAGATCCTTCCTGTATTTGATGGCCTGTGAACTGTGCAGAAAAGTAATTGGTATCCGGAGAATATTTCTGCTTTCCCATTCCAGGCCTGGATACCTTTTTAGTGGTGTGTTAAATTAAACTCTTGCATTAATGTTTTGAAACAGGCATTAAAATTGGTTCTTGTAGGTTATCCGGGCTGTGTAACCGTGGTCTTGGAATTTTCTTTCCTGACGTTTCGCCAGCAACTGTGGCAGGCATCTTCAGAGTAGTAACACCGAAGGACAGTGTCTCTCAGTGTCAAGGGTGTAGGAAGAGTAATATATAGTCAGAAAGGGGTTGGGTTTGAGCTGAGTATTGTCCTGCAAAAGTATTAAGGCATTAAAATGCTTGCAGCTTGAATTTGTAGTTGTAGGATCTGGGAGGAGAAAGTGCCTTCCTCCTCTACAAGAGAACCTAAGGACCTCCCTGCTTTTGAAGCTGTTCCAGGTCCAACTCTGAAGTAGAGTCTTGGATGGGTACCAGTCATGTGGAGGGACTGATAGGTAATGTGACTTCCTTATGATCCTCTAGTTAAATCTGGATCCATAACCCTTTTAGGACCCTGAAAATCCAAGCTTTACAACTTGTTACTAATGGTGTGAATCTAATGTGTGAACAGTCCCAGCACTGTGTTTTGCTTCCAACTACTGTATATCTGCAGACCTATTGCCATCTTCTGCAAGTCCTGACATTCTTTCAGCAGTCTCAATACTGTCTCCCCACCATAAAGAGAAAAAAGATCTGCAGTTTCCCTTCCACCTCCTCCATTTATGATAATTTCCCCAAGCTATTCACAAACATAGTTTGGTTCTGTCTCCAATGGATTTTCAGCTTTTCTTTACATCAGGGCTGGAAACATGAATTAAAATAAATCTTTTACATTTAGGGTGTGTTTTTGTTACCAGATTTGGCATCTGTTGCTGCCTTCTGGGTAGTTCATGACACTCTTGAGACCATCCGAGTTCCCTGGCCACTTGCTTCTGAGTTATGTGTTTCTTAGTTGAAAATGAGTCTTCTGGTAGCCACTGGATCAGTAATCAATGAGCAGTTGCATTAGTCTGAATGTCAAAATGTACTCTGTTTCCTTTTGTTTGTGGAGTGATTTCATTTTCTCTCCTGAGGCATTGGAGCTTGTCATTTCCTCTTTCAAAGTGACTTGCAAAGGTTCTGCATGCCGTTTTAAACACCAATCTGTGTTTTTATAGCTCCTTGACCTGAGAGCAGATCCTCTTTCTTGTCCAGCAAGAAATGTTCATGCTTCAATTGCCCAAGTGATTGGGCAATTGCAGAAAAACAAGCAAACATGAACTGGTTAGGAAGGTGGATTGAAAATTGTTTCTGTGAGCCACACTCTGGTGTTTGTTGTATCAGACAAAAGTGGTGGCTGTTATCCTGTGTTGGTTTATTTACACTTGAGGGGAAATGCTGTGCAGGATCTGTCCTTTCCATTGTGCTAGTGAAGCAGTGTATTTATAATATGTAAAACAGATATGTTGCAAATAGGTATCAACATTTGCACCAAGAGTTGGCTTGTTCCCAGAGCTGAATGTTTTTTAGTATCAGCACAGAAAACTGATCTGAGAGGCAACTTAGCTAGATCACACATTTTTCTCTAGACTCCTGCTATCCATGAAAAAGGGTGATGTGACCTGCTGTTAATACAGAAGCTTGTTCAAGGTCAACCCAGTGTTGCTTTCCTGAAGATGTGTGTGTGTGTAAAGTGCCTTCAAGTCGCAGCCGACTTATGGCGACCCCTTTTGGGGGTTTTCACTGCAAGAGACTAACAGAGGTGGTTTGCCAGTGCCTTCCTCTGCACAGCAACCCTGGTATTCCTTGGTGGTCTCCCATCCAAATACTAACCAGGGCCGACCTCCTTAGCTTCTGAGATCTGACGAGATCAGGCTAGCCTAGGCAATCCAGGTCAGGGTTTCCTGAAGATAGGGTTTCTGATTTTGATTTTATGACATGGAAAGCTCTCATGGGAGAAAGAGCATTGCCACCCCTTCTGATACATAGTTAATGCTATCATGAGGTCTCAGTGCCAGTACCAAAGTATTTGCTTTTCCCCCTACTTCCTGATTGCTGAAATTAGACAATCTGGAGTGGGAGGAAATAGAAAACCTGAGAAGCAGGGGCCTTTGGGAAGGGTGAGGCCTTGTATACTTGTCTAACTGCTTCTCCCTGATCACTGTTTACTGTGGACCAGCTGGTGCCTTGTGGTCTCCATATGGGTTGGGTGGAATTTTAAGCTTTAACAGAGTTAAAAAAATAATTTGACTGCATCAGTTTATGTTCTGCAAATGCAGTGGTGGGAAACCTAGATCACCTGCTTGTTGTGGTGGTTAATCTGGAGAACTGGGTTTGATTCCCCACTCCTCCACATGAGCAGTGGACACTAATCTGAAGAACCAGATTACCGGTAGATTCTCTACTCTTCCACATACAGCCTGCTGGGTGACCTTGAACTTGTCACAGTTCTCTCAGAACTCAGCCTTGCCTGAGTCACAAGGTGCCTGTTGGGTGTGTGTGTGATTGTAAGCCACCTTTGAGACTCCTTTTGGTAGAGAAAATTGGGGTATAAAAACCAACTCTTCTTCCTGCATATTTCTTGCTTTGTTGTTCATGCATGTTTGATTTTAAAATGATCATGGAACAAGGCAAGAAAGAAAAAATTCCTCTCAAACTCTCTTGTTCAAGGCTGTATATATTTAAGTGAGTAATGCCAAGCAAAGGGAGGCGTGGGTTTGGAGACGGTTGGCCTAACCTTGAACTAAGGCTTTGGAAAATAACTTTTGAGATGCAACTTGTTAGTTTAACACTGGATTTGTATTAGCTGGAAATACAGAATTAGTAACTGGTGGTGAGGAGGAGAGTTTTCTGCATAGTTCGTGGGCCTTCCCCATGATGGGCAGGAGCAGGATAAATCAACGTGTATTCAGCTTGCTGAGCTAGAGTATTCTTGATGCAGGGTTTGTGCATTCATGTGTAATAGTAATGCTTAAATGGAGCCTCTATTTCACAAGCATGGGTGCATATTCGTAGCAACTACTGGAGCCCTTCATGCTATTCTGATCCATCTGGCAAAGAATCTCGGAGGACTCAGCATTCCATTCTGGATATGTCATTGCTTGCTCTACACTGAAATGATAGCTGCTAATATAAATTAAATTTTATGTTCCACGTTTTGACCGTTAGATGTTAAAATGCCTCCTTTTCAGACAGCACTAGTAACTGGTTTGTCTTGGGACATGTACACTAGATTTCAACTTTCTTGGTGGTCTGGAAATACTTCAGCTGACTTTAACATGCTTTGGATAATTTTTAATCCATGATAAGCCCCCTTGATTTTAAGAAAGGTGGTAATATTTTCTCCTCTGCCTTGTATCAACTCTGAAGATTTTCAGGCTGAGAAAGGGTTTTTTCCCCAGAGAAAAGTGGATAAGTGATGGGAGAGAATTAACATGGGACTGAACCATGACATTCCCCAGGCACATAGACTTACATTGTGTGTGTGTGCTGAACTTCATCTTTCTGTATCTTCGGAGACTTAATTATTTGGGATGGTATGTGAGCACCTCTCCTCAGTTGAGGGGGCATATAAAGTTCCATTTTCAAAGTTCTAAGGTAACCTGGGTGTACCAAATTTCAGAAATGTCAGAGTCGTAGAAGTAACTGCAGAGAGAAGGCTGGAGACTTTGTTCCTGGATGATGGAACCAAGAGTTTATGCTACTACATACAGGAAGCCAAGGCAAAATGGTTCTGTGAATGAGTTCTTTTAAAAGCAAAATCAGCTATCCGAAGCAGGCCCTTGGATGTAGGTCCTGTCTACTTGAGAGGAATAGTGGAGGTTCTGCACTGCTCAGAAAACTGAGGGGTGCTCTTCTGTTGCCATCCCACTCAGCCTCCTTTTTCCTTTCTGCATGCTTTTCGGCCCCCACCTCTAAATTCTTGGCTGAATTGGTATAAGTCTGAAGGAATCAGAAAGTAGCTGCCTAGTTATGTGCAAGCTCAATTTCTTTTGGCTTAGAATGGTTATTATTTTTCCTTCAGGACTGCATCTAAAGTAACAGAGGCAACCGGGGTCATGTAGTTCCTTGAAGTTGCTTAGCGAAGGTAAAATAGGAACTACTGAGTGTGTCTTAGTTTTGGTGCTGTAATCCTAGCAGAGGAAGGGTCTTGCAGGTAGCTTTGTTCTGAGCCCACTCAGTGTACAACAATGTAGTATACTTAAATAATGAGGCAGGCTAGCCCATGTCCTGTCTGCAGCACCAAATGCCTTCTAGGCTTTAGAGGTTAGCAACTCAGGACAACTGGGAGAAATACACTTATTTGAGGCTTTCCTTCTGTGAAGAAAGTAGCAGTTGCCATGTGCCAGAACTTTTAGAGGGGAGTTTTAACATGTGGGATCTTTCACTCTCTTTTCAGAGTGAGTCTCAAAGAAAACTAGTTGTGGGTTCTGTCCTTTAACGGCAAGGCCATTTCCAAGAGGCCCCCATTGCCCCCACTGCCCTAGTTCTGGCTGCTTGTGTTTCATAGCAATGACCTTGGGAGCATTCATAGTAAAGAGTTTCTGGCTGCAGCTTTCGTATAGAGATACCTATTTTTATTTTTACTGTTTCTGTTTTTCAGGTGTTTGTAATCCAAGCCCATTCATGAGTCGAACGTCCTTTTTATTAAGTCATGGATGACAAGGCCTCTGTTGGGAAAATCAGTGTGTCTTCAGACTCGGTATCCACTCTTAACAGCGAAGATTTTGTCTTAATTTCCAGGCAAGGGGACGAAACGCCATCCACCAATAATGGAAGCGATGATGAAAAAACAGGACTGAAGGTGAGAGAGAGACTGTAACCCAATTTGAATTAAACTGATGTGGAAGTGTGCTGTTGTGGAGATGGAGGAAGGAGAGAGAATTTATCTTCAGAATATCAACCACCTATGGGCCATTATTTAATGGGATTGGCTTTGGAGTGAAGTCTTCATGCTCCCACCCTGCCTGACCTTTGTCAAATCAGTCATGTGCTCTTCATGATAACCTCCTTGAACATTACGAATGTCAGCAAATGGTCTAGTTCCAAATTCTTGTTCCTAAAGCAGAACATCTTATGTCTAGCTTAGGGGCTAGACCAGTTTAGGGAGGGACTTGGGGGATAAGGTAATGGGGTTTGTCCCTTGGTTTGAGGATACTTTGCTGCTAGCAAATCTGTCTGACCACTTTGGCCGTTTTGTATATGTGAGACAAAGGGGTAATGTGCTGTGCAAATGGACAGTTTGTGAGCTTGTTAATGAGGCATAGTTATCAAACCTTGTCAGTTGACTAGCACAACCAGATAGTCTGTGAAGTCAAGAATGCCCCTGTTTTAGTGGTAACCTACCCTCCTTATGGGGTATTCTGGTGTCATTTGATAGCCCTGGCAGGCTGTCAAATGACACCTCTTTCTTCCCAGCATTTCAGCTCATGCAGGTACCCACAGCCCTGCAACTCTCTCCTGCCCTGTTTCTGATTGAAACCATGTGGCTGAGATTCTGTGTGCTGGCAACATACTTAATGGTGGGCATCTCTGAAAAGTCATATAACAGGAGGTGTGTGTAAGGAAGGGTGAGATTTGAGGCCATTACAAACCATAATCACAGGGGCAGGTGGCAAATTGCTTTTGCTGGGCACATTTTTGTACTGTGATATAACCCTTAAGATGATTGAGGACATTGCTTAATCGATTCAAACTTGCAGCCCTGGTGATTAGGTATAAAACATTTGGTCTGCCACCCACTGGAAAGGAGCAATCTGTAAGGAATTGTGACAGTATTGAGCTTTATATAAGCCTCCTGTAACCAAGGCCCAGATGTTTCCTGTTTCTCAGTTTAGTTTACTTCTATGCTGGATTGCAAATAACAGACTCCTTCCAAATATGTTGCATGCCCCTTTAAAGAATTAGGAACTTGGCTCGACTCCATTCTCCAGCAGCCTTTAAAGAAACAATTCTAGGTCACAGCAATTACAAAACAAAATTGCCTTCCTTCGGTAGCTGGAACTCAAAAGTGGAACTTGTTCTGCTTCAGCATGCTGTACAGACCATGTGAATTGCCATGAGCTTTCCCCTACAATCATCCTGTGTGTGTGTAAAGTGCCGTCAAGTCATAGCCGACTTATGGCGACCCCTTTTGGGGTTTTCATGGCAAGAGACTAACAGAGGTGGTTTGCCAGTGCCTTCCTCTGCACAGCAACCCTGGTATTCCTTGGTGGTCTCCCATCCAAATACTGACCAGGGCCGACCCTGCTTAGCTTCAGAGATCTGACGAGATCAGGCTAGCCTGGGCCATCCAGGTCAGGGCACAATCATCCTAGCTGTGCTCATTTGAGAGCGTGTCTTGCATCTTGATACCTTCTGGATGGTCAGTGAAAGCTGCATGCCTAAGATGAAGAGTGGGCTTCTGTTGGCTGGGAATGTCCTATTGGATCTCTCCTCCAGTTTTCAGCCTTTTCACCTCATCTGGAAAGAATTGTCTGTTCCTTTTCAGACAATTGTTATTGTGCTATTTCTGGTACTAAAGAGCAAAGGACAATGCAATGTTACTTGTCCTGGGTGTAACTCTACAAGTTGGGACTTGTCAGAGGACTGGCGTTTTCTTAAATCGGTAGACTTGTAATGGCAATTGGGAAGTAAAAAGCTGTATTCTGAAGGGGAGCAGGTGTGATGTTGACTGAGCGCAGTATGCATCTAGGACAGGGGTTGACAACTTTTAATAATTAAAGAGTCAAATTATGTCAAAATTCAGAGCAAGAGATCAACAAAGAGCCAGTGTCAGAGAGCACCTCGAAATTACTGGTAATTGGCATGTTGATTAATAATCCATAAAGTTTCTGCAGCCAAACACTGATGGTTGTGAGACCGTTGTTAGAAAGTGGCATACACAAGGTTTCACAATAAATAATAAATATGCATAGTAGCCCCCTGCGTTATTGGTTTAGCACACTGGCATAAACCTGCACATGGTTCACACTCAAATTACTGGCATCTGTTCACTTCCATCATTACCCTTTCTGTAAAGCTCCTCTAAAAAGCGCTTTAATCTCATAAAAATCTTTGCCTGCCATTCAAGAGTGAGAACGGTGTAGTGGTTAGAGCGTTGTAGTAGGAGATCTATTCTACTGTGGAAGCTTGCTGGATGACGTTGGCCAATCACATGCTCTCAGCCTAATCTACCTCACAGGGTTCTTGTGAGGGTAAAATGGAGGAGAGGAGAACAATGTAAGCAAATCAATAAATTCCCTATCGGTTATTCTAGCATCCCACCCACCCGTCTAATGCACCCTAATTTGAAAAAATGGTAAGAGCTGTATTTGGTTACATATTGAGTCACATTTGGCTCTAGAGCAGTGGTTCTCAACCATTTTCCAGCTGTGGCCCCCATCCGACCTTGTTTCCTTCCTGTGGCCTCCCTGTCCTACAGGTAGAAAGGTAGCTATTTAAATGTTTTGTTTATAAATAGCCAAGGAACAAAGAAGCATAAACAGCCACATAAAATGCACACATGCAGTTCTTATTGGGAAACTGAAATGTACAAAAAATACCCCACAAAAAGAATACAACACGCTAATAAACAACAATGTTCTCATACAAGGGAGAACAAAGCCTCTACCACCGTAGCACAAGATTATAGCGATACAAAAATCCACAGTTGCAAACGATGCATAGAAGTGCAATGAAGAAATAATGTGTTAGGTTTTCATGTGTTTCTGTTTTCTTCACTTCTCACTTCCCTCTGTGGCCCCCTAGTCTCGTTCCGTGGCCCCCCATTTATGTAATTTTCACCTGTGGCCCCCTTGGAATATCCTGGGCCCCCCCGGGGAGCCATATGGCCCCAGGTTGAGAACCACTGCCACAGGTTGGCAGATCCCTGATCTATGATGTCCATAGCTCATCTTTATCTCTGACCTGCGCAGTCTTGCCTGTTATCAGTGATTGTAGTGCACTGGTTAGCATCCTTTCTGACCTCTTAATGTAGTTGAAGTCTATAAGTGATATATTGTTCTTGAATTTTGGGTATGTCTGAGTGCACAGATTGCACAACAATAGTAATTTGGCATGTTTCTGTGAGGATCAGTACAACCGTTAATGTTAAACTCTTTGGATCTTTACAGGGAGAAGAATAAAATATACTGTTATTTACATGAACATTTTTGAATACTGTCCATGATGATGATCTGTGTCACTTGCAAATGCGACAAAGAAACTGTGGGTGAGGGGAGGTGAATATATGTGAGATATTTGGGCTACTTCGTCATTACTGTTTAACTATTAACTTTGTGTATGTGGGTAGCTGGTGGTTTTTGATCAGGCTTTTGTTTGCCCTTCCTTCGCAGAACTTGTGTTTTTCCCCCCCTTAGATTATAGGGAATGGGAGTGAGCAGCAGCTGCAGAAGGAGCTTGAAGACGTCCTGATGGATCCCCCCATGGAAGAACAATCCAATGACCAGGAACATGAGGAGGACTCTCCCCAGGCTGATGGAGAGGGAGAAGAGCCAGTCCTCCTTGAGGCCTCGGCATCCTCCACCATTAACCCTGGGTCCATGGCAGGACCACAGAAACCTGAGATGAACCTGCCAGTGAAACCCACCCAGGGAGGTGAGAGGATTTTGAGGAAGAGGGGAAGGCAGGCACATGATGAATGCAAGGGTCCAGAATGTAGCTCCCTAAATCATTTGGGCTTCGTTCAGGTACAAGAGAGAGTAATGGCAGGCCTGTTTTCTGATCCCTGTTCTCGGATGCTACATGACTTATGGTTGTATGTGGGAAAAGGTGAGCAGAGGCCTCTGCACAGAACCATGAGGTTTCATTAGTCATTGCCCATATGCTTTCAGCCTCCTGTTTGTAATATGAGGACTGGAAACTTGTGATTTGTTTAAAAGTGATAGTTGAGATTCTCAGGGCACTGAATTCCACATCCATCAGGTTTCACATTTGCACGGCAATGTGTCACAGAGCAGGGGAATTCAGAAGTTATGGGAAATCTTGAGCAAAGTTCCCCACTCCTCATAGACAGCTTGTCTCGTTGTAACACTTGCTCTTTTCAGATCTTGTTTCCCCACTGATGGCTACTTCCGGAACCCCTGATTGCAGTCTGACTTAACTCTTCCATTTGTCTTGCAGAGTCTGAGGATTCAAGCCCTTTTACTCCAGTGGCTGATGAAGACAGTGTAGTCTTCAGCAAGCTCACTTACTTAGGCTGTGCCTCAGTCAACGCCCCCAGGAGTGAGGTAGAGGCCCTGAGGATGATGTCCATCTTGCGAAGCCAATGCCAGATTTCTGTGGCTGTGACCCTTTCAGTGCCCAATGTGTCCGAAGGAACTGTGAGGTACCTGTCTTCCGGGAGGAGAGGGGAGGGTTTATTAGGTGTTGGCAGTGCCATTTGGTTAAAAGCTGCTGTCCAGGAGTTCAATTGCCACAGTGAGCTTGATCCAGTTACAGTACACTAACATGGTTTTCTGAATTTTGCCTCCTGTGATAAAAGATGCAAATTATGGCTTATGGTTTAATAGTTATTTAGAGTTAATAGTTACTTAGTGATTTGTCCCATCCTTCTGCCAAGAATAGAGGCGAAGCTGGCTTACAAATCTTGACAGTAAGAATATGAAATTTAAAACAACAACAAAACCCAGCAATCAAATAATTTTTGAAAGTCCCCTTGAAGTTATATATTCAAAGCATGCATGAACCAGTTGGTTTGATAGATAGTTTATTTGCGGCCCTTGGCCAGATAAAACAAGATACATGGACCAAAATGGTCTTACTGACAAAGGTTTACAGTCTGAGTCTTAAGTCACTTTAAAAAATAAAAATAATAAAATAAATAACATCCAAGTTACATCTGCCATTTGGACTAAGAGTACTCTGTGGCAACGAATTTTCGTTGCAGCCGTACAAAATTTTGCTACCTGAGAGGTGATTGAGGGATTATCTCCTTGTAGGAGCTTTTCTATCTTTTCTCTTTCCATGTCTGGTCCCATTCTCAGTATGAGGGGCTCAATAAACTTAGAACGGGGTATAGTGTAAAAGTTACAGTTCAGGAAAACATGTTCAGTGGTTTCTAAATCCCCGGATTTGCAGGGGCATTGTCTCTCTGCCCTGGGTATCTTCTTGAATTTCCCCTCTAACATAGCAGAGGGTAAGGCTGCGCACCTAGCCAAGATAAAAGCCCTCCTATATTTGTTTATCTCTAAGTAACGGAGATAGGCTGCTGGTGCAAGGATAAATTTGGAGGGGGGGGGAACCATAAATAGGGGCACTCTTGCTAGATCTACTTGTCGCTCGATAACTTTAACCCTTTGGTTTATAGTTGACTTAGCTTGATCCCACTCTAACTGAAGTAGTGCTGGGGGGGGGGGGTAAAACCCAGGTTATTTAGCTTGTCTTCAATGGCTATTATCCACTTTGACCTAAAGGTATCACAAAGAATCAGTGGAAGAAGACCCTTGGGGTTGAAATTAATTTTCAGCCAGAGATAAAGCAAGGACAAGACAACCCTTGCCTCCACCTTCATCATGCCAGTTTCTAAATGGATCATAGCATTTGATACACATCTTGGCAATTGCAGGGCAGCTCTAAGAAACTTGGATTGCATTTGTTTCATGGGAATAATACATGAGGGTGGAGAGTCAAGTTGTGTTCCATATAACATTTGTGCTAGAGTTTTCACCTGAAAAAGTTTAAGGGCGGCTGGAATATAGTGTGCTCCTTTGGACCCGAGAAAATTTATTATTGAACGGGCTGATCTTTCCCCTAAATTGGCAACATAGGTATTATGGGCCAGCTTGGAGCCAGATGCCTGGATTGTCGTTCTAAGATATTTGAATTGGGTTACCTGTTCCAACGTATGGCCATTTACGTTCCACGTCCTATAATTAGGGCGATTACCAAAAGCCATTACTTTTGTTAATAGTCAGGCGTTGCTTCTCACAGAACGTTCCCACTCTCACTAGCGCCCTCCTTAGGCCAACTAGGGTTCTTGAAAGAAGTACCACATCATCGGCATAGAGCAGAATATGAATATCCCTGTCCGTTAGTTTAGGTGGATGTAAATACGGTGCGTTCAAGGAACTGACTATGTTATTTATATAATAGGCAAATAGCAGGGGGGCGAGTAAACAGCCCTGCCTAACTCCTCTATAGGTGTTTATGGGGACGGTAAGATGTCCTCTTCTATTGCACCTGACTCTCAGTGCTGTTCGTTCATGTAGGGCTCGCAGCAGCAACAGGAGCCTTTTATCTACATTTGGGGCTTCAAGCTTGTCCCAGAGTAAAGGTCTGGAAATCGAATCAAATGCTGCCCTAAAATCAATGAATGCTGCATATAAAGAGGGTTGTCCCTTATTAGAATATTTCTGTGCTAGATGTTGCAGGACAAGGCAGTGCTCTATCGTTGCTCTCCCTTCCCTAAAGCCTGCCTGCTCTATTGCCAAAATATCCTCTTGATTGAGCCAAAAAGTTAATTTATCTAGCAGGTGCCTTGCGTATAATTTGCTGATGACACTTAGACTAATTGGCCTATAGTTGGAAGGGTCCTTTCTACTTCCTTTTTTAATAAAAGGGGATGACTATTGCCAGCCCCCAGTCTTTAGGGATTCTTCCAGTAGAATCTATGTAGGTAAACAGTGCGGATAGAAAGGGACCCCACCAATCTATGTTCTCCTTGATAAACTCTGGGGGGATACCATCATATCCAGGAGCTTTACCCCGTCTTAGTTAGTTAATATGGGATTTGACCTCATTTAATGAGACAGGTGGCCAGGAGGGAATGTTTGACGGGTCAGGGCTATAGGGAGCCAAAGGATGCACTTCATCATAAAGGCTCTGAAAGAATATGACCCACCTATCCGCGGCCACATGTGAATCTAAAGGTGAGTTCTCCTTGGAATAGCTACCAGTAACTAGCCTCCAGAATACGGATGAATTTTTAGCCTTGGCCGCTTTACTCAATAATCTCCAAGACTCCTTAAGGTGCTCCTTTTTCTTTTGAGAGATTGTACATCTTTTTGTGCAGGAGAAGGGATTGCTGGGCTGCCTTGATTTGGCTACCCTGAGCTTTGATGAACTTACTATAGGCTTGTTTAAGGGCTGTTTTTGCTTCAAGGCAGTCTTTGTCAAACCAGGGCTTGGATTTAATTATCGGCCTCTTTCGTTGCTGACATGAGCTAAAAAGCAAGGGTCTTAATCTCTGAATAAAATCCCTATAGAGTATTAATGGGTTTTGATCTGGTGCTGGATTTTAAAAGGCTGTACAGTATGAATATACCTCCTCCGCTGACAGGTGATCTTTCAATTTAGATTGCAGCTCATTTGACAATCTTATACGTTTGCCCATTGGGTTAGATTCTGATGTGGCCATTGTATAAAGAACGCTAAGGTGGGCGTCCCCTGAAGGTAAAGTGGCCTGTAAGCATAAAGGAAAATTATCTCCCTCTAAAAAGGAAGAATTTGGAAGGACTTTACCATTAACAGTAGTTGAGAGCACACTCTAAAGAAGCTTTCTACCGTCTTACCATATAAACACTTGCCTCCAGTCTATCTAAAAGCTAAAAAATTTCAATTATCTTCAGTGCTCATAATTTTTCACTCCCTCCTTACCCCCCCCCAGGCTGCTAGAACCTCCAGCGAACACTGAAATCGCCAACTACCCCATTTACAAGATCCTCTTTTGTGTACGAGGGCATGATGGGACTCCAGAAAGCGACTGCTTTGCTTTCACTGAAAGCCATTACAACTCAGAGCTCTTCAGAATTCATGTTTTTCGGTGTGAAATCCAAGAAGCTGTAAGTTGAATGTTTTCTAGGAAGTTTTGTGACCACATCCTCTTGTAGAAGTTAATACTGCTGACAGTTGTGATCTACAGCTTCCAATTACTTGGGCTGGGAATTGAGAGAGCCAGCTGGTGTAGTGGCTAAGAGCTGTGATTTGGAGCGGTGGAGTCTGATCTGGAGGCCGGGTTCGATTCCCCACTCCTCCACATGAGCGGCGGAGGCTAATCTGGTGAACTGGATTTGTTTCCCCACTCCTACACACGAAGCCAGCTGGATGACCTTGGGCAAGTCACAGCTCTGTTAGAGCTCTCTCAGCTCCACCAATTCACAGGGTGTCTGTTGTGGGGAGCGGAAGGGAAGGTGATTGTAAGCCGGTTTGAGTCTCCCTTAAGTAGTAGAGAAAGTCGGCATATAAAAACCCTCTTCTTCTTCTGAGTGCCAATATTGGCAGTGGAATACCTATTTTCCTTTGTTTTTTCTGTGTTAAGCTTATTAAGCTGTGGCAGT
This sequence comes from Euleptes europaea, assembly GCF_029931775.1. Classification (NCBI taxonomy): domain Eukaryota; kingdom Metazoa; phylum Chordata; class Lepidosauria; order Squamata; family Sphaerodactylidae; genus Euleptes; species Euleptes europaea. The sequence goes on along the minus strand of NC_079325.1, from coordinate 36,104,591 downwards.
GATCAGGGGCTTCTGCTTTCCATCAGTTAAACAAGCAGCATTGCTGAGACGGATTTAAGGGATTCTGTCCTGGGAGGCAAAGTAATTTACTGAAGTGACAGGGTGCAAATTGCTATTTGGGACCAGAAACAGCCACAGCTTCTGGCAGACTTCGGTGCTCTGTTCAGTTTGGAGCACCAAGTTCCTAGTAAGGTTCTGACTAGACAAGATGGGGGTTGGGGGGGGGCATAATGAAAGTGCTAAAGTACCAGAAGCTTGAGGGAACTGGTTATGCTCGTCTTCCAAGAGAGCAAACTTACGGAGGATAGGGATTGTTGACACTTCTATTTCGTGTGTTTCCTATTCATTACTTGTCTTGGTCTACTCATAGCTTCTCTCAGCACCTTACAAATGAAAAGTTAAACGGCAATTCAAAATGATAAAATGGAAAAATGAAGTAAACCCTGAAAACGGATGCCAATCATAAAATAACCAGATTTCTAAAAAACCAGCATTAGACAGCCAGTACAAAAATCATTCTGTATGGGGAAGGCATTAACAAACTTCCTAGCGGTACCCAAAGAGCAGAAGCTGGAAGGGTTTTTTCTAGGGGGGGGGAAGTCCCAGAGGAAGGTGATATAACGGAGGGCAACTCCCTGTTCCTTGGAGCTGCCATCCTGAAGCTGCAGGATCTTGCCACCGCGTCACAAAACATGAATGGGGCAAGCATTGTTGATTGTATCTGCTGAGCACTGCTGAGGCTGTTTCCTCTCCCTCCCCATGCACACACAACCACAGTTTCAGTTGCCTTGTATCTGTCTGTTAATCTCTGTCTTTCTGTCTGTCTGCAGGTGAGTAGAATCCTGTACAGTTTTGCCACTGCCTTCCGCCGCTCTGCCAAACAGACTCCACTTACAGCCCCTGTAGCCCCACAGACACCAGACAGTGACATTTTCACTTTCACTGTCTCTCTGGAAATAAAGGAAGATGACGGGAAAGGCTATTTCAGGTATTGTTTCCTATTTCCTCCCCACCCCCTGTTTTCTGTGGCTGGAACTTTTAATTTTCCAAAGCCTGCATAAAGCACATCTTCTCAAATCATTTTTAGGACTTACTGTGGTATTTTTGTTCTGGGTTTTATTGTCTGAACGTGGCTTTTATTTGTTACGTGTGATGTTTCTTACTGTCGTTTGGACTGGATTCCTTGGAAATGGGCGCCAGGGCTCTGAAAGAAAGAAGCTATCTTAGCAGCAGGCCCTTGGAGACAAAGGACCAAGTATAGGGAGCATACGTAAATTACTAACAAAATAGAAATATACTCAGAGGACTGGAATTGTCTGGTTGCCAGCAGAGAACAGCAGCTTGAAAATCGCAGCTGTGCACCCGGTGAACTATTTTATTGTTCAGACCTTTTCACCTGCCTGATGCAAACTGGCCTCCAGTGGCCATTTGTGAAACTTCTTGCTTGCTAAGTTCAGTCTGTTGTGCCAAGCAAAGGCTTCAAGTTATCTCACCGGGTACCTTGTGGTTTAAAATAAAAATTGGTTCATTTTTGTTAAATGTACAAGAGCGAGATCCCAGTGTATTGTAGCGATGAGAGGTTGGCACTGGAGAGTCTTGGTTTCAGGCCTCCGCTGGCCATGAAGCTCCCAGGGTGACCTCAAGCCGTTTGTGCGCTCTCAGCCTAACCTGCGTCAGAGGATTGTTGTGAGGATACAGTGGAGGAGAGGAGAACCATGTAAGCTTCCCGGAGCTCCTTGGAGGAAAGGCGCAATTAAAAAAAAAGTGATGGTTTTGCTTTTGGGTAAAAGAATGTATTTGTTGGATACATGCAGTAGATATTTGTGTCTTGTGCCTACAGGGTCTCTGTTGCTTTGAGGCCGCAGGCTTCTGAGTCTTAGCCCAGGAAATGAAAAAATTGCATTCTTTGTACCTTTTGCCCAGGGACGGTCTTTATTTTCTGGGTTTCCCTTTGTGGGTTTTCCTGTCTTAGTGCAGTGGTGCCCTCTTGTGTCAAACTGAACAATGGCAGCCCAGTGTAAACAAAACAGGTAGTTCCTTGAAAGTCACGACGTTGTTTCTTTACTAAAAGAGATTGGATGCCGTGGCATTGTTGCTTGAAAGGCCCATCCCATTATTATCAGCGTTGAGTGCATCTTTCGTCTTATATTACAGGTGACTTGCCCAAATTCTGCTTCTGAGGGTGTCCGCTCAGTGTTTATCCTCATAAGCCTTATGGGGAGGTCCAAGCCAGGGACTGTGGCACAGCAGGTAGTGCATCTGCTTTATAGGCAGAAAGGCCCCGGTTCAGTTTCCAAAATTTCCTCCATTTAAGGGATTGCTGGCAGCAGGGCTGGGAAAGACCCCAGTTTGGGCCTCTGGAGAGCCTCTGGGTTAGATGGACAGATCATCTGATTCATTATAAGGCTGCTTCCCGTTTCATTATTGTTCCCATTTTACAGATAAGGAAATTGAGGCTAATATAGTGACCTGACCCTTGAACCCAGCCACCCAGGCAGGAACCCAATTTTCTGTTCAGCAGATGGCACTGTCCCACTTTTAACTGTTGTGCGTTGCCATCTGGTTCCAGAATGCAGTAAGTTCTTGGGTCTGCTCTCCATAGACATGGCACTGTGACATCCAGGCATGGATTCTGATTCCCCCTCAGTCCATCCCCCCCAAGCATTTATAGTATTCTCTTAATTACTGAGTTGCCTTTATCACAGAGTGGTGTGCTTGCCAAATGCTCTGAGAACTGCAGACTGTGCTGGCAGCTGGCCACAGCTAGAGCAGTGTTTTCTGTTCTGGAATTTGTCAAGGCAGGTTTCTAAAAATTATTTAATGAACTTTTTTTTTAAGTAACTTTGTTGTTCTCTGTTTCTGGACAGCAGAAACACTTTTAGGCTCAATAAATTGATCCCTGCCTGTTAACCCACCCTAAAGTGTGCTTTGAATTTTTGATGTTTGAATTGTAGTGGTGCCAAACTCCCCTGTTTCTGCCCAAGATTGTCCTTTACAAGAAGCCTGGGTTGTCACTGGTGATCAGAAATTTCCCCTAGGTGACCCAAAGTTGCCCTTCCTGGCAAGTAGGTGTTGACTGGAAGCTCTTGATTTGCAGCACATTGTGAATTTAGCTCTTTAATTTAGCTCCCCCAGTCTGTTAAGTGTTGTCTGATAAGCATTGATTGAAGTGTGGTTGTTTGCTGAGCCAGTACTTTCATCAGCAGAAACTTCCTGCTAATAATTCTGCTGTTTGAATCTTGTTCTGCATCTAAACTGTACCCGGTAAACATGAGGACTCGGTGAATTGTCTGAGTGCAGTCTGTTTGTATTTACCGTGTCCTTGAACTGATGCTGGGTGGGCAGGTGTAGAAGAAAAGTATGAAACAAACTCTGGTTGTGTTTGCATTTGCAAAGCATTTGCAGCAAAAGCCTGTAGAAGACATTTATTTTGTGTATTTTTTGAGGCGTATATATGGCTGCACAGGTACTTTTTAAAAAAAGTATCCTAAATGTAATAAATTGCCTCTGGGCTTCATAGGTTTTTGGGCTGAGCCCTGACAGTGACACATCAGGCTACCTTTTGTTCATGATGACAAGCAATCTCACTGTGTTCAGAGTTTTCATTGTTATTTCACTGTTATAAATTTGACATTTTGGGGGGGGATCTTTCTCTGCTTGAGACCATGGATAACTGCTGCTAGCCAGTGCTCTGCTTTGAACTAGATGGACCAATGCTCTAACTGAGTAAAAGGTAGCTTCATTCAGTAATGAGACACTGCAACTTTCCAGAGAGCATTAAAACGGAGTTCAAGCAGCTCCCAAACAATTTATCATTTATTTTAAATATCCCTACACTGGGCTCTCAGCCACTTATGGCTCTCGAGTTGATTAAATTAGGATTCAGAATTGTATGGACTAAAGAGGCAAAGAGAGAAGGTTGTATGTGTTCTTCATGTTCGAACAACTGCAGATAAATGGCTCTGAATGTTTTCCCCTCCTGTTATACGACAGTGCCGTTCCCAAAGACAAGGACAGGCAATGCTTTAAACTGCGCCAAGGAATTGACAAGAAGATTGTTATCTATGTGCAGCAGACTACCAACAAAGAACTGGCCATTGAAAGGTAAGGCAGGGTCCTTGAAAGTGCAGCGACCTGAAGTACTACCAAGGACTGTCAATCCCCCCCCCCCCCAATGTAGTGCATTGGGTTTTATGGGGCAGGTTCTGAAGAAGAGCCCCGTGGCGCAGAGTGGTAAGTTGCAGGACTGCAGTCCAAGCTCTGCTCACGATCTGAGTTCAATCCCGACAGAAGTGGGTTTCCGGTAGCCGGCTCAAGGTTGGCTCAGCCTTCCATCCTTCCGAGGTCGGTAAAATGAGTACCCAGCTTGCTGGGGGTAAAGGGAAGAAGACTGGCAAACCACCCCATAAACAAAGTCTGACCCGGTGCTTGCACAGGGGACCTTTACCTTTTTTTTACTGAAGACTTTAGCCTGTCCTTTGCCAGTTTTGAAAATCAGCGTTATGTCATGGTTTTCCCCAAAGCACCATGGAAATTTTTCTGCCTGCCCATGCCGATAGGTATTTCTTAGGAAATCCTGATCTTTTTTTATTTGTTGTTGTGTTTACGTCCTGCACCCCATTATGTAACCAAAGGTGCCGTACACAGATTCCCTGCTTTCCGGTTTGTAACTGGCTAGACCAGGGGTGCACAGCATACAGCCTGTGGCTGCATGTAGTCCAACAAGGCAGTGTTGTATGGCCTGTAGCTGGACCCCCTCGCACAATCTCTTGATGTATCCTGAGGCGTTTCCTACTCCAGAAACACTATTTCATCACTGCGAGGACTGAGCGGGAGGGTGTAGGGGAGAAAGAGATCAGAACATCAATAGGCAGAATTCTGATATATTCCCATGTCTCACTGCTTTCCAGGAACACAACAACTTGCAGCATGCAGATCACTGTTTGTCAGCTGCGGTCAGACCCCCGCCACCCACACACATGGGAAGATTCCCCGTTTGCAAGCCCATGTGATGCAATGGAGAATATCCTGTTGGGGGGAGGTCTGAATGCCCCCTTTGAGTCCAAAGAACTGCTGAAAGGTGGAGTTTTGACACACATCCCCATAACCATTAGTTAGGGGAGGGGCTGTGGCTCAGTGGTAGAACATCTAGGCATGCAGAAGGTCCCAGGGTCAATCCCTGGCATCTCCAGTTAAAGGGACTAGGCAAGTAGGTGATGTGAAAGACCTCAGCCTGAGACCCTGGAGAGCCGCTGCTGGTCTGAGTAGACAGTACTGACTTTGATGGACCAAGGGTCTGATTCAGTATAAGGCAGCTTCATGTGTCCATAATGAAGCGGTGCCCTGTGACATAGTGGCCTTCTTAACTCCAGCCAGTATCCTTTTTTCTTTTTATTTATGTATTTATTTATTCTTTGGATTTATATACCACTGTATCTCAGCCAAAGCCTGGCTCAGAGCAGTTCACATCATTAAAACATCAGTTAAATAAAACAGGCAATGCTACATTACATACAAAAGTTTGCATTAAAACCATAATTCCTAAATCTAAAATTCAGCTGGGGCCTAATTGGTAGTGCACAGGGCAGCCGTCAGCCCTGGGAGGGATGGACAGGATCCCCGAATTAAAGAACCCCAATAGAATAAGGGGAAGGGAAATTTTATTTAGTTGCTGGATTTTGTGTCGTCCCCCCCTTATTCTTTTATGTATTTTTTTAAAGAAATATTTTTTTAAAAAAAATTAAACCCTGTTTGCTCCACTCAATTGTTTCAGTTGTGTACTCCAGGGCTAGACCAAGATCTTCAGTAGGGTTGCTTGTTTGTTTGCCTTCTAACTGTATTCCAGGAGTTTCTAGAACTGTAGTACTTATGGTTCTTTGGTTGGCGGATTAAAAAGGCTAGAAACTGGTTTCCATTTGTTGTGCCTGTGTCTTCTGCCTTGCAGTCCTTTTTGATCTTGATCTGGAAGGATAATGTTGGATGTGGAAATGCTTAACAGAATTCCACTTACTTGTTTTACAGATGTTTCGGCCTCCTCCTTAGTCCTGGGAAGGATGTGCAAAGTGGCGATATGCACTTGTTGGACCTGGTAAGGACTACTTTTGTTAATTGGATCATTGAAGCAAAATCTTCATATCTAATTCTGGTTGTGGCCCCAGAGTGAGGATTAAAAAATCTCCACAGAGGGTCCATGTGGAGGTAAGGGTTGTTGTTTTTCTGCCAGTCCTTTGTTTTGTAGAAAAAACTTGAAGCCTTAATTTTTTAAAAAGCACCTAGAAGCAGAGATGTGGTGTCTGTTTGTGCAGACCTCACAACTCAAACAGACCGCCGACTGAGATCTTGTGGAATCGTGATCATATTACAGTGAGGATTTTTTGTTAAAAAATCTGCTGAGGTGAGAAAGCAATGGCAGGGTGGTGGTGGGGAAGGAGGTGGTGGGAGTAGTATGAATGAAGTGGAGAAGAGTAGGTGATGGCAGCATGGTGGGGGGAAGGACAAGGAGGGAGTGGAAGAGGGAGAGAAGGGGGCAAACATGTTCGAGGCCCGCAATCCCCAATGAGCTGGACAGCAGGGTGGCTTAGAGGACACACTTTTCTGCTTGGAGTTTCTGCCAGCCTTCTGATGGGAGGGGGATAGAGGGGCAAGCATGTCACAGGACCCCCCTCCTCTGATCAGTAGGCCAGTGCAACTGCAAGAAGCTTGGAGCAGAAAGCGTGCAGAACATTCCTTCTGCTGCGACTGGATGGTTCAGGAGGGGAGAAGGGGAGGTGGCAGGAGAGGAGGAAGTGGGGGGCAGTGCAGGTGTAGAATTTCCCTTCCCCTGTGAGTTTCTCATGTGTCCCTGCTGGTAAAATACGTACGTGCTGTTCCTGACACATTAAAATTCATTCTGCAACAATGTATGCAGAGCCAGCCTGGTTAATGGTTAGGACATCAGACTTGGATTTGGGAGACCCAGGTTCAAATCTCCACTCTGCCAGGGAAGACTGTTGGATGACCCTGGCCCAGTCACACACACTCAACCTCTCTCAGGATAAAATGGAGAAGGGGAGAACATTGTAAGCCACTTTGAATCCTCATTGGGGAGAAATGAAGTAAATATAATGACGTGAATTTTTTTTTTTAATTGTCCTGGTCTTCTCCCAAGGAGCTCAGGGTGGCACACATGGGGTTGAAGCAGGATTCTGTTTTCCAGTAATCGCCACGAAATGCTGCTCCTGGGGGATAGGGACCCTGACGAATGTCAAGAAGGGGGTCTGCAAGCAGGAAGGAATCAGCGGAAATCGCCAGTTTAGTCTGGATCCATCCCATGGTTCTCCCCTCGTATTTTATTCTCACAGCAACCCTGTGAGGTAGGGTAGGTTAAGCGGAGATAATGTGACTGGCCCGAGGTTACCCAGTCAGTTTCATAGCTAGATGGGGATTTGAACTTGCGTCTCCACAGTCTTATCATGCCAACTGGTATAACACTCTTTAAAAAGTACCCGCTTTATTTTGATGTGCCCCATTTGTTTTTAGGAATCTATGGGCAAAAGCTCTGATGGGAAGTCTTATGTCATCACTGGGAGCTGGAACCCAAAGTCTCCACATTTCCAGATGGTTAATGAAGAAACCCCAAAAGGTTTGTGATTAAGAGTTTGGTGTTTCTGTCCGTGATCGGGAGGTATGTTTTGGAGTATTTGAGAACTAAATTGGTGTTTTCCAAAGGAAAGCAGTTGTTGGTTGATGGGACATTGTAGGATGTGGGACAGACAGTGGGCAAGCATTAGGAGCAGGCAACGAGGCCTGAGGAGCTGGATGTGAGGAGTCCCCAGGGTTTTCCAGCCACAACCAGTAGGGACCCAGAGAGTGGCTTAGAACGTTTATTTCTTTCCACTGCTTAGGGGAAGGAGTGAAGGTGTGAATTATTGTTATAAGCTGCTGGCTCACAAGGAATTGGGAGGCTAGATGAAAGTTGGAACATCGTAGAGATCCCTCCTCACCAAGCCCCCCCCCTCCATGATTCCTTCTTTCTCCATGAAAGCTTTTCAGAGGGTATCACAGAATGACTCCCCACTCTCTGCTTGTTTTCCTTTAACAGGCCATCAACCTTCTAATGCCTCATGGGGCATGTTCAGACCTCAGCAGGCTGTAAAAAGACACTCCCTCACTCTTCGGTTAAATTTTAGGGTCATATTTTTTCTGCATATTTGGAGAAAGACCTCCAAGTGTGTAGATACCCTTCCTGTGTTTGTGAATGCCCTGTTTTTGTGATTGACATAAGACACGTACGTTATTGTTAGAGATAGGGGAGTAGCCTGTGGCGCAGCAGCAGAGTATATGCTTTGCATGCTTAAAAAAAGAACTCAGTAGGTATTGAGAGACTTTTTTGTGCCTGAACATAAGAACATAAGAAAGGCTGGATCAGACCAAGGTCCATCAAGTCCAGCAGTCTGTTCACACAGTGGCCAACCAGGTGCCTCTAGGAAGCCCACAAACAAGACGACTGCAGCAGCAGTGTCCTGCCTATGTTCCAAAGCCTGAGGTCCTGGAGAGCTGCTGCTAGTCAAGGTAGACAATACTAACCTAGATGGAAGAAGAAGAAGAGTTGGTTTTAATATGCCGACTTTCTCTACCACTTAAGGAAGAATCAAACCGGCTTACCATCACCTGCCTTTCCCCTCCTCACAACAGACACCCTGTGATGTAGGTAGGGCTGAAAGAGCTCTAAGAGAACTGTGACTAGCTCAGGGTCACCCAGCTGGCTTCATATGGAGGAGCGGGGAAACCAACCCGGTTCACCAGATTAGAATCCACTGCTCCTAACCACCACTCCTAACCACTACACCACACTGGCTCCTGTTCTTTGCAAGGAGTTCATGGCTGTGTGCCACCCACTCCTGTAATTTTATTCACATAACAGTCCTATGAGGAAGGTTAGTGTTTCAAGATCATCCAGTAGGCTTTATTCCAAATTGGAGAACTGAATGCAGGTCTTCCTGCTAGCTCTCTTATGCTAAACGCAATGCCTGCTCTCCTGTTGGCAAGAAGTAAATGTAAAATACACAACTCAAATACTGTTGAAGTGCTTAGTGCTTTGAGTATTCTGATATAATCACCTTCAGTCCTAGGCAAAAGGCAGGGTTTTCCATTCAACAAGGCGACTGAGCATACAGCTAGGGGAAACTTTTTTATGTCTCCTGTTTTTGTCTTTCTCTCTAGACAAAGTGCTGTTCATGACCACGGCTGTAGATCTGGTGATCACCGAGGTGCAGGAGCCTGTCCGGTTCCTGCTGGAGACCAAAGTCCGCGTGTGCCCTCCCAATGAGAGGCTCTTCTGGCCTTTCAGCAAACGGAGCTCCACTGAGAACTTCTTCCTGAAGCTGAAACAGGTAATACTGGGCTCTGGCTTCCGACAAGGCCCATTTCTAGGTGGTGCTCCAGTTCTTGCATGGCTGTGTTTTCCTTTGAGTTTTTCTGGGACCTGTGTGAAGTGGGAGAGGCAAAAGTTGAATTGGGTCCACAGTTCTGAGGTTGTGCAAGGGCGCTTCTTTTGCTGTGTTGATTTCCTTTCTTCTACCTTGGGATAATTGGCAGGGGCACATTTGAGCTTTGCTGCAGCCCTGAAGTGGTCAGAGCTCCTTCCTGTCTGGGAGTTCTTAATGGAATTACTGTACACTCCACGGTAATCTCCAGAATCTTCTAAAGTTTGGGGTGGAGGGTGGGAACGCACGCGCAAGATGATATACAACGTAAAGGCTTGTCTTAAAGAAAGCCAGTGTGGAGGTGTGGTTAAGAGCAGTGGTTTGGGGTTACCCAATTTAAGAATGTATTATGAAGCAGCTTGCGTTAATTGGTTAAAGAATTGGATATTCTTAGAGAACACAAAACTTTTAGAATTGGAAGGATTCAATTTACGTTTTGGATGGCATGCATATTTGTGGTATGAGAAAGAGAAAGTGAATAAAGAATTTAATTCTCATATTATTAGATATGGTTTATTTCAAATTTGGAGAAAATATAAAGGATTTTTTGAAAATAAGACTCCGGGTTGGATTAACCCAGTAGAAGCTTTTATGAAGAGGGGTATGCATCTAAATTTAGATATGGATATTTACAGAGAGATTATAGAGTGTAAGGAAGGGATTTGGTTGTTAAAGAGCAGAGAAGAGCTTAAAATAAAAGACTGGTTTATGTATTATAAATTAAAAGATATATTTAATAAGGATAAGTTGAAGGGATTTAATGAAAATATATCCAGATTTGAAATTATATTAAACAAGGGAAATAAAGGATTGATAGGACGAATTTATAAATTATTAATTGAAATGAATTTAGATCATGAAAGAATTAAACCAGTGATGGTGAAATGGATGAAGGAGTTAGGATAGAATATTGACCTGGAAATATGGGAAAATTTGTGGAAAAAAGAATATAAATTCACTATTTCCAATGAAATAAGAGAAAACTTACACAAAATGTTTTATAGATGGTATATTACCCCTGTTATAAGAAGTAAAATGAAAAAAGGCAATTCGGATTTATGTTGGAAATGCGGAAAAGATAAAGGAACATTTATGCATGCATGCATGGTGGTTTTGTAAAAAAATTAAAAAAACTTTGGAGAAAAATATTAAATGAAACTAATTATTTGACTAACTCCAAAGTGAAAATGGACCCTTCCTTTTGCTTATTGGGTATACCTAAAGATAAATTAGACAAATGTGATAGAGTCATATGTCAATATAGTTTTGCAGCGGCAAGAATCACAATAGCTAAAACCTGGAAGCAAGTAAATAAACCTTCAATTAATGCTTGGAGAGAGAAATTATGGATGTATACGCGAATGGCCAAATTAACAGAGTCCTTACGTGGGAAGGGTATGGAAGATTTAAAAAAAACATGGTCAAAGGCCGTCGCATATTGGGACAAACTGGCGAAAATGAATTTTACTAATTTAGTTAATGAGTTGTAGATAATTGATTAATGTTTTTTATAATTATTTTATTATACTTATTCTTTAAAACTGTCATAACACTTCTCCGGAAGTCCAATGTGGTGATGGGACACTATCTCAGGGTGGGTGGTGGTTTTTCAGGGCACTATGACTTTTGTAATTTTTTACTATAATAAGTAGCATTAATTATTATGTAAGTGCTCTTTTGTATTTTTCTTTTTGTTTTGTTTTATGTTATTAAAAATAATAATAATAATAATAAAAAAGAGCTGTGGACTCTTAATCTGGAGAACCGGGTTTGTTTCCCCACTCCTACACATGAAGCCTGCTGGGTAACCTTGGACCAGTCCATACTCTCTAATCCCCCCTACCTCACAAGGTGTCTGTTGTGGGGAGAGGCGATTGTAAGCCGCTTTGAGACTCCTTAAAGGTAGAGAAAAGTGGGGTATAACAACCAACTCTTCTTCTTCTTAAACTTGTTTTAAACATCTATAGCCTTCAGTTTCCAGCAATATATTCTTGAGGTGGCTTGCAACATAAATTTTTTTAAAGAAATTATGAATAACTAATGTAGTCCTTTTAAGGACCAATAATCTCCCCCACACATGCACACGCACACCCCACTAACCCAACAGTTTATAAAGATTGTTTTAAAAATAAGTTTAAAACTAGTTCAGAAGCCGTTTACACAACAGAAAGTCAGTAACAGAAGTAAGGAGCAACCCCATAAAGAAGAAATAAATTAACTACTCTGGCAAGGGAAGAAAAATGTGTGTGCACACTCCCTTCAAAGGCCTCTGTTTCTTTCTCAGTCGGACCTGGCCACAGCGATACATGCCATGGTCATCTCCAGGTTGGACTATTGCAACTCGCTCTATGCAGGGTTGCTCTTGAGGCTTTTTTTTTTTTTTTTTGAAACTTTAGGTTATACAGAATGTGGCTGCTAGGCTGTTGACCCATACATCGTGGACATCCCATATTCACCCTGTACTTAAGTAGCTGTACTGGTTGCCTATTGGTTCCCGAGGCAAGTTCAAGGTGCTGGTTCTTACCTTTAAAGTCCTAAATCATGAGTGTCAAACTAATTTGTTATGAGGGCCGAATATGACATAAATGTCACTTGGTTGGGCCGGGCCATGCCTTGCCAGCCCAGAGTGCGGGGGAAGGGTTGCTTGCGGGCCAGATAACAGCTGTCAAGGGGGCGGATCTGACCCCCCGGGCCTTATGTTTGACAACTCTGCCCTAAATGGTTTTGGGGCCTTCATACCTACGGGGCTGCCTCTCCCAACATGTTCCCCCCTAGAATGCTTCATTCTTCATCATGTAGTCTGCTGGTGGTCCCTGGGCCACAGGTGGCTCAACTGTCCTCAACAAGGGCAAGAGCTTTTTCTATAGTGGCCCCACCTGGTAGAACTCTCTGCCAGATGACATCCGGGCCCTGTGGGATCTTTCTAGATTCCATAGGGCTTGTAAGATGGAATTGTTCCTCCAGACATGCGGCTGAGGACGGTCGAGGCCAATATTGTACCACCTATTAGCATTGCTGCCTGTTTTTGACAGCAGTCTGGGATATTGGTTGTCAGGTGTCAGATGACCATGTTTTATTCTGATGCTTGAGCTAGGATACTATTTTATGGATTCTATGTTAAGATTTGATAACTGTGCCTTGTCTCTATCGATAGTCCATTGAATGTTATGAGCCACCCCGAGCCCTGCGACCCCGGGGAGTGGCAGGGTATAAGTCTAAAACAAAAATAAAATAAAAGATAGCCTCATATAGAACTCATTGCACACATCCAACCTGAATATGACTGACGCATATGACTGACGCATCAGTAAGTATGGGTAGATCATGCCTTTCAAGGAAGGGTCACAGCTGGTGTAACAGCTGCAGTTGGCTTAATGTGCTACATGCAAACAGGAGTCTTATGTCTGTATTTAGAGGTTTGGATCTTATAGCACCTCTAACCATGAAGAAACCATATTTCAGTTACAGATACTGTTGGACTCGCTCTGGGCAGCGCAGCTCTTCACCACTCCATTCCCAGTTTCTCCTTTACTTGGGCTGAAGCCACATATAGTTTCCCTAATTTCTTACAATTCAATATATGTTCGTGTTCTTTCTCTGTATGGGTTTCTTGGAAACCAAGTATATCTATTTTTTATTTTTTTTAATTGATTGAAATTTTTAGAAATTTTAGATCAGGGATGGGAAACCTTTTTTTCCGCCAAGGGCCATTTGGATATTTATAACATAATTCACAGGCCATACAAAATTATCAACTTAAAAATTAGCTGACCAAGCCCCAAGCAGGCAGCTGCCCCAGATGACCCCCCCCCGGCATGGGCAAGCAGGCAGGCATCCAACCGGTGGCACACTCGCCCACCTGGTGGCACGGGATGGTCTGTTGCACCAGCCGGGCGTAGCCGTCCAGCCGCACGCCGGAGTTGTTCCTGCTCTGCATGGTCGGGGACGAATTTACAGGGATGCAGTTACTGTTACCTCCGCCTGCAGGGATGAAATGAGGACACACAGGCTAAGAACTCTCCCCCCCCCTGCTCATTCTGCCCCTGCCTCCTTTAACTTCTCCATTGTTGCCACTTCCACCCCCAGGCTTCTTGTAGTACAGGGGGAATGCGTTTCTCCATGGCCCGGGTGGGAAAGGGTTAACACAGTTTCTTGGGCGGTCCTAGCAGCTCCATAGCTGATGACTCTTCTGCAAAGGGGAAAAAGGTTCTTTTTCTCGGCAAAGCAAACTCACATCCGCCTTGAATAGAGGCTATTCCTGTCTGCGGGAGGGGGTGGATCACCAGTCTTAGATCCTTCTGAGCTAGAGATCTGCCAGGATCCACAAAGGGCCAGACCAAATGATTTTGCGGGCCTTAAGCAACCCCCGGGCCTGACTTTCCCCACCCCTGGTTTAGATTATGCATTTAGGCCATTCAGATTTACTGAGAGTATTTTTAACTCAGTCATTTTGTTCCTCCTTCTTTTCCTCCCCCCCCCCCTTTGGTATTGCTCCTGCTGCTGCAGTAGATTTAAGCACTGCGCCTTCAAGCTTTGGGGTTTGGCTACTTTCTTCTTCCCTATTGCTCTTTTTCTCAGTTGTTGTTTCTTCCTCCTCCTCTGATATCTTTTCCACTCTTCAGATTCTGGGCTCTGGGTTCTTTCCCATCCCCCAGTCTCTCTATAGAATGTGGTTATTCTGTACTATTTATCCATTTTATTCAATTAGCCTCCCTCTCTGCAACAAAGACTCTCAAAGACTTGCACAAATACTTTACATGGGAAACGGGAGGAATGATCAGAATTTCAGCAATGCAGGCAGTCCTGGGTTCAGTCCCTACCTTTTCCTCTGAGGAAACTTTTGTTGCATGAAACCTGGGAAAGCCAGTGCCAATCAGAGGAGGCAGTTTTGCTAGGTGGACCCAAGGGGCTGATGCAGTAGAAGACAGCTTGATATATTCAAGGGAGGGGTTTTGTGATTCTTATCACCACATGATAATTGCAGGCTCGCATCCATGGCCAACAACAGGGCACATTATTTGCTAGGAGGACGGTCCCAGATTCAACATCTTGTTCAGGTAGGAGGTGCTGAGGAAGTCCTTTCTTTTCCGGAGAGGCACTTCCCACCTTAGTGGCCAATACTCAGCTAGATTGACCAGTGGTGCGACTTGGCCCCGAGGGGCTTTGTAGGTTTATATCCTTGCCAGCTTTCGTCTGTGGAGCCACTCTCCCCGAAGAAAAAGCTTGTGTTGGCGGGCCACTATGTGAGGCACTGCTGTTTTTGAAAAACGCTTGGCAATTCTTATGTTTTTACTGAAGCCTGCAAAGAGTCCTCCTGTGCAGAAATGTTGGGTCTCCCAGCATGCTTCTTCGGAGCCTTCTGTTGCTGGTGTTTGAGCATTATAGGAGAATATGCTAGCAGCGATAAGGTGTCTGTCATTGCTTTGTGAGCTTGCGTGAAGCTATGTGTGTCGTCTGCGCTCTCTCTTTTCATCTGTGCTTATCTTAAACTTGGAGTCTTCAGAGGTTGGCTCTTTGCTGCGACAGGGCAGCATCTCTCTGTGCCCCCAACCCCATGGGCAATTCCAAAGGCAAAGGGGAGACGGCTCCTATGCACTTGAGGCTCCCTGGCATGCCAGAAGAGGGGAGAAGTCTCCAAGATCATCTCCTCCGTTTTTGAGAGGCAAAATGTAGTGGGAGGCTAAACAATTGGTTCTGTTAGCTATAAATATTTCCCCGCTGGAAAGGCACAAGCTTGTTAACTTGAGGAAGTTTATCTTGCTGAGCTAATCCTGCCTCCTTTGTCTTGCTAGCCTTGCATCCATTGTGTGACCCTTTTATCTCATTCGCCCTTGATTTGTTCTCAAGCCTGACCCAACTTTTTCTAGGGTCAGGTTCACTTGGCGGGCAGCTCAGTTTCTCTCATTTTGAATCTCTGTTGAAGAGGCTTTGCCTCATAATCTCCAAAGGGAGGCAGGTTTCTACAAACATACAAGCACATTTAAGAAAGAAAAAAAAAACAACCAAACTGCAAATGGTTCCAGGTGGCTTATCTCTGCTTACTAGCATCGTCATGGGGGAGCATGGCAGAAACGTTGCACACTTTTACAGATTATGTTAAGCCCACGGGTAATGTTTATTTTGAAAGTATTTCTGCTTGGAAAATGTTATGATACGGGTAAGGCAGGAACTTCTAAGGAGATGCAATCAGAAAAGTTTCAGACTCTACAAAAAACCTTCTCAGACCTTCGTAGGCTATTTTCTTCCTTTCCCCCTGCTTCCCTCCTCTTTTCATTCCTCCCTGTTGCCTCGGCTGCCTAAATGTCATGGAGCATTCATGACCGTTTATTTTCAGTCTTCAGTGCAGCCCCACATTTGGGACTGCGCCTGCGCGCAGGCCTGCCACCGGAAACTTTTCATAGCCTCAGGCCTAGATTGGGGATGCCCCTCCCCTTGGAGCAGGCAGGGCCGGCTTCCTGCTGAACTCCAGAGTGCCACCTTGATTGGGAGAGGAGTCAGGTTCCTATCTTGGGTTGAAACCTCACACATTTGACTATGGTGGATCCTGGTCACCTGGGTCCATGTCAGCCTCTGTGTTGTTGTGGGATGCTTAGTCAGTGAACTTAGTCAGTGAACCAAAGGATAAAACAAAAATGCAAACACTTTCCCCTCCACAAAGCAAAGTCTTGGCTTGCCTCTTGCCCTCGCTAGATAAAGTGATTCTCTAATGGTAATGCTAAAGGAATGCATTGGTGCATATTGGTCTAATTTGTATGAAAACTATGTGTTTTGGTTTGTCTGCTTCTTCGGCACAGTGTTCCAGGTGGTATCTTCACTCTTATGTCTCCTGTCCTTTTGAAAGGAAGAGAGAGATTTTGCTGCTGAGGTCTGGACTTGAAGTAAAACTTTGCTGTAGGAGTTATGTTCTCGTTACAAGAAATCTGGCCAAAGTGTCAGCGCATGAGTTTTAAGTGCATCCTTCCAGAAACTTTATATGAAAGTCGAACTGCCACCCCTCTGGAAAATGGGAAGAACAATCAAAATTCCTTTCTTCCATCATACCTCTCAGTGATGGACAAGAATAATCTCCCCTGCTGCAGAGAGAGGAGCTTTCTGTCAACTTTCCCACAACATTTCAAACCAAACGTTTATTATGTACTTTTTAGATAAAGCAGAAGGACAGAAAGAGCAGCACAGACACACTCTACGAAGTCGTATCCTTGGAAAGCGAGTCAGAAAGAGAGAGGAGAAAAACCACAGCCAGTCCAGCACTCCGTTTGCCGCCATCTGGATCCCAGGGCTCCATGATCCCATCTCCGCCAGAGGATGATGAAGAGGAAGGTAAGTAGTGATTGACCACAGCTTGGTGGGGGTGGGGGTAGAGAGACAGAACAGGACAGACTTCTCAGCACTGCTAGGAGAAATTGACAAGATTAGAATACCAGCTAAAAGTTCTGATGCAAGGAAGCTTTAAAAAGTTCACATAGCTAAATTGTGGAACTCCCCCAGGATGTGGTGTTGGCTGCCAACTCGGAAGGCTTTAAGAGGGGAGTGGACATGTTCATGGAGGAGAGGGCTATTCATGGCTACTAGTAAAAATGGATACTAGTCATGATGCATACCTATTCTCTCCAGGATCAGAGGAGCATGCCATTATATTAGGTGCTGTGAAACACAGGCAGGATGCTGCTACAGTCGTCTTGTTTGGGAGCTCTTTAGAGGCACCTGGTTAGCCACTGTGTGAACAGACTGCTGGACTTGATGGACCTTGGTCCGATCCAGCATGGCCTTTCTTATGTTCTTATGTATGGGTGCTTCACACAAAGTCTTGAAAACCGAAGGCCTTTCTAAGTTTTTGTGCCCTGCTCATACAGCCCCATTTTACTGCTCCCTTCTGTTACAATAGCTATTCTAAAGTGTTTGAAATTCTATGAAACCCCAAATGTGTTGATTGGAATAAATCTTCCATGTATGTACAAGCATAATTGGCATCTCACTTTTGTACAGAGCCCCCTTGTGGGGAGTGGAGGGCCAACCCCCTCCCTGTTCTGAATAGTCTGTGAGCAATTCCTGCTGCCTCAGCGGCTGTTGCCTCTGTGCTGGGCTGGCAGCATTGGGGAGGAAGCACATTTTACTTCAGTGTTTCCAGTTTCTGAAACCCAGTGTAGACAGTTTGCACAGTGGTAGTGTAGTGGTTAAGAGTGGTGGTTTGGAGTGGTGCACTCTGATCTGGAGAACCGGGTTTGATTCCCCACTCCTCCACGTGAGCAGCGGACACTAATCTGGTGAACTGGATTTGTTTCCCCACTCCTACACATGAAGCCAGCTGGGTGACCTTGGGCTAGTCACAGTTCTTAGAGCTCTCTCAGCCCCACCTCCCTCACAGGGTGTCTTGTGGGGAGGGGGAGGGAAGGTGATTGTAAGCTGATTTGATTCTGCCTTAAGTGGTAAAGTCAGCATATAAAAACCAACTCTTCATCTTGAGCAGAGAGCTTGTTTTCCTGCTCCCCACCCCATCAGGCACATCATGTGGGTGATTTATCTTTTTGGGGTGCTGGTGGGGGAGGCTTGATTCCTGCTATTCTGTTCATGGATATAATATTTGCACAGAGAAATATGACTCAACAGATGTGGCCAGAGAAAGTCTTTTCCCGAGGAGGGGTGGTTGTTCTCTGCTTCAGCCCCTTCCTCTCCTCTCCTTGACTGGCCTGTCTTTTGCAGATAACGATGAGCCTCTTTTGAGCGGCTCAGGAGATGTTTCCAAAGAGTGTGCAGAAAAAATCCTTGAGACATGGGGAGAGCTGCTGTCCAAATGGTAAGCTGTCCTTCCCCTTCCTTCTGCATTTCCTGTAAAGCAATCCATGAGCATCCTTTCCTTGCAGATAAACAAAGATTCCTCTTTTTTACAGTTACCTTAGCTAGTGGCTAATATCATATGGTAATGAATTCCACACCTTCCCAGATCTCCAGCCATCTCTCCCCCCCGCCATAGAATCATAGAGTTAGAAGGGTCCACCAGGGTCATCTAGTTCAACCCCCTGCACAATGCAGGAAATTCACAGCTACCTCCCCCCCACACCCCCAGTGATCCCTGCTCCATGCCCAGAAGATGGCCAAGATGCTTTCTCTCATCATCTGCCTAAGGTCATAGAATCAGCATTGCTGACAGATGGCCATGTATCCTCCGCTTAAAAACCTCCAGGGAAGGAGAGCTTACCACCTCCCAAGGAAGCCTGAGGAACCGCTCTAACTGTTAGAAAATTCTTCTTAATGTCTAGACGGAAACTCTTTTGATTTAATTTCCACCCGTTGGAATTAAATGAAATGCGTTTCGGTCTCGACATTAGGAAGAATCCCCCCATTATCCTTACAGGCATCCTCATCTTGATTGCTGCTACTTGCTTGGGGGGGCGGGGGAGAATGTGACTCAGCCACTTCCTTGGTGGCCATTTCCCCATCCTCCTTCTGCTACATGAGAATGAGATAGGGGAGGCCAGGTGTGGCCTTGGTCCCATGTTTAAGATGGGAAGGGCAGGCTAGGAATGGTCACCAGTCCCATGCACTGCCTGCCATGTGTAAAGTGCATCTCTCTCTCCTCCCTCTCAGGCATTTGAATCTGAGTGTGCGACCAAAAACACTGTCGGCGTTGGTGAGGAGTGGAGTCCCTGAAGCACTAAGAGGGGAGGTTTGGCAGCTGCTCGCAGGATGTCACAACAACGACCATCTGGTGGAGAAGTACCGGATTCTCATTACAAAGGTAGGCCAATGGGTGGTTTTGTGTGTGTTTGATAACAATTTGGTTCATTATATAGAAAATTGCTGCAGGTTATCTTGTTTTTTTGTGTGTGTTTTTTTGCAGCAGTGGCTTATAATCTGCATCATACCACCATATTCTTTGCAGTAGAATCAAATCAAACATGAAGCAGTAATATTTTCTGGTACACTCCCTTCCTGGATTGTAACCCCCTCAGTCACTCTGTGTGTCTGTGGGGAGATAGTCTTTGTTGCAAAAAGAGAAACCCTCCCTACATTAGTTAGGCTTTGGGGAAGAATCTTCACTGGAGCTCATTCTTCCTGCCATGCTGTCTCTGCATGTGCATTCTTTACCTCAAGCCTTGACACATTTTCTTTGGCTCTAGGAGCCCACACAGAGACTTAGGACTGGGACTCACTTTTCAGCCTTCAGGGGTTCAAATTTGTAATAATCATATTTTCTAATTATTGCTACCACAACACCTAATCCTAACCTTTTCACAGTTGCTTGTAGTTTTATTAGAGCTGTGGCAAAAGTGTTATATATAAATAAATGTGGGGTAACACTTGTTGTCAACACCATGATGAAAAGCTAACCTCTAACCTAACTCCTCCCCAGTTTCTCATAATTCCATTATCACTTTCTAAAATCTCAGTTTAATTGAATAATGGAGCCAGAACAGAAAGCAGTTGATTAAGAAATGAGTTCGTCCACCACCATTTGAGTGGTGTGAAGTTTACATATAAACCAGCAAGGACAAGATCTTCATGCACATTTATTTTTGTCATACAACAAAGCATTCTAATGTAAAATGCTAAATAAGTTTTGTGCTTCCACTGAGTATTGCTGAAAAATGCTACAATAAAATGCTGAAAATACTGGGTAACATAATTAAAAAATTATGTGCCTTGGGGAACTTGCACCTGGAATTTATTGAGCCCTCCTTTACACAGGTATTCAAATATGAATATCCCCCGCTAATGTTGTCTCTTGCAATTGAAAGCAACTTCTTCCGCATGTTTAAATTGACTGTTGGAAAATTTTAAAATGCAATGAAATTTCTACCAACTAATTCCCCTGACAGTTATAAATTGCTGTATGGGTTTTCATTGTTGTTCTGTGAGCTGATATTTTAAAGTTTTGACTAACTGCATGCCCAGTGCACTCTCTCCTCTGTGAGTGTGTATCTGTTAAGATTACTTTCATAGCTCCTGATTCCTTTTTGTCTCATTTGAATTAAATTGATGTTTATATGAAGGAATACTGTGGTAGGCAAAGCTACGTGAGGGCCATGTGGCCCACACAGGCCTATATTGTTCTGATACGATGACACAATGCGTAAATTCCAGTGGTTCCCAAACTGTGCACCACAGAGCACTTGGTGCTCCGTGAAATATCTAGTGCTCTGTGAAGAGATTGGAAAGAAAAATACTACTGTCATTCGGTTTAGAATATAGGTGCTAGGTGAAAATTAGTGCTCCGTGATGAATTTCTCTCCTGAAAAGTGCTCCATGACTCAAAAGGTTTGGGAACCGCTGGATTAACCTATGGAACTCTCAGATACAACATGTGGTGCTGGCTACTAGCTTTAGGTTGCTTTGGACAAAAAAGAGATCACATTCACAAGGCATTATTTTATTAGCAACTGTTAGCCATTTTAGCTAAACCTCATCAAGAAGCAATACACCTTGGAATGCCAGATTTTGGGGAGGGGGAATGACAACGACAAACAATGCTGTCTTCATGGTCCTGATTCTCAGCTTTCCAGATGTACCCTGCTGTTGGAAACAGAACGCTGGAGTAGCGTGGGACACGTCTGATCCAGCACAAGATTCTTATGCTATGAGCTGTATGCCTTAGGTTGCCTACCCCTGAAGGAATAAATTCTGCCATTCTTTTAAGCCCGCTCATTTTACTTATTTCATCTGTTTGTGGAATAAAAGCTGCCCTCTTTTTTTTCTTGGTAGAAGTATATGTTTTACTACTACTCTGTATGCTCATCAAATGTTATCAGTCAGCAAAAAAGGAGTGTTCTGTGGAGTATTTAATTGTATTTATAATATATTTCTATACTGTGTCAACTTCTGGCAGTGCTATTCATTTTTGTTTTCCCCCCCATGGTGAAATTCATCAAATGATAAGTGTATTTACTACTGTACTTTCTTTGGAATTGATCAGTGGAGGAGAATTATTTGGTTAGTCTCAGCTTGCAGGAAAACTGCAGGTCAGCATAAGTGATCAATGATGGAATTACCTACCTGGGTTGGGATGGGGAATGATCCAGTGTAGTTTGGTAGAAATGTCGCCATAATTCAGAGGAAGAAATAACTAATGAGGTGATGGGCATAATCGCTCCACTGCTTTTTTCTTGTGTGTGCTAAAACTGATGTTAACCTCCCAACAGATCACAAATGTGTCTCTTTCCCATCCCCATTTTTTCATATTATGTATGTTTCTTTTGTTATTATATACCTGACTTACCTTGTTAGGTCAAAACAGTAAAGCCATGGTACTTTAAGATTTCAGAAATGCAGGATTTTTAGTACTGGTGACTGTAGAGAGAATGGTATAAACTTAAAGTCCAATATGGCTTGGGACCAGCATACTTTAAGGACTGCCTGCTGCCATATAAGAATAATAGTTAGACTTTTAGCCCACTGTATCCCAACAAGTCAGGCTCAGCTTACAGCATTGTTAATACACTTTAAAATCAATACAATGCATAAATTAGCTAAAACATTAGTTAATATCAACATCAGTATGAGCCTACCCAACCAATAAGGTCATCTTTGGGGCCTTCCTTCGGGGTACCCCTGTCATCTGAGCCGAGACGAGTGGTAACCTGAGAAAGGGCCTTGTTGGTTGTGGCACCAAAACTGTGGAACTCCCTCCCCAGAGAAATTCTCCTGGCCCCTCTGTTGGTACCTTCCACCAGATGATGGATCCCTTTTTGGTTTGTTTGGCTGTTCCCTTATTGACCCCCCCCTTCTTGTTTTGTTTTTAATTGTTATATTTTAATGTTGTTGTTTTTTAAAAAACTATTTGCCATTTTGATGACCCAAGTTGGTTGGGAAGGTGGCATGAAAATGTTTTAAATAGCGAACCAAGCATTTGCAGGTCCGTGTGGAGGCGGGACTAGGAGGCAGAGAGTTGAGCATGCACAGGGTGGATCGCCAGATCTAAAATATGCCAGATCTAAAATATACCAGTTAGTGACAATTTGTTGGCTTAAAAAAGGCATACAAGTTGGCTGTTGATGCATTGTCAGTGCTTGTGTAAGTAGCACAAAGCAGACACCCAGCTGAGAGACCAAGGGAGAAAGGTTGTATGCAAACTCCTTTTATGGCAGTTGGTGAAGTCCTATGGCATGGAAAAAAACCACCAGTTAGTGGTATAGCTCTTGGCCAAGAAGTTTAGGGGGAGCACTGGTTCAGTGAACAGTTCAGAAGTCAAAGTGTGGCCATTTCAAACCAGGAGTGGTAAGTGCGTTTCTGGCCCAGTGGAACACACCTTGATTGCAAATTGTGTGGGGCTGAACTGCCCACTATACTGGCAAACTTGCATTTCATTCCCTAGCCCCATGTTCGTGTTATAATTTTTTGGGGGGGGTGTTGCAGTGAAGAATTTTTAGGGTAGGTAAAATGGTAAAGGTACCCTGTGCAAGCACCAGGTCATTCCTGACCCATGGGGTGACGTCACATCCCGACGTTTTCTAGGCAGACTTTGTTTATAGGGTGGTTTGGCCAGTGCATTCCCCAGTCATTTTCCCTTTACCCCCAACAAGCTGGGTACTCATTTAGGGCAGGAGGGGGGGTGTATAATTCTTCTCTGCAGATCCCCCCCATCCCTGCCAGGCTGGTTCTTCTACAGCTGGGCTGTTTCTGGTCTTGGAGTTCATCTGGAGTATATGTGAACAGGAAGGGTTAAAAAAAAACACCCTACCTCCCAATTCTCACCTGTAAATCAAACCCCCTTCCATCATGATGCGAACACAAGGAAGAAAATCCACGTTTACTTTGTGACGTCTGGTTCTGCCTTTGGATCTGGAACTTTTGTCATCTGAGTCTTCAGTCTTTCTCAAAGCCAGGCTGATTAGTAGTGTGATCCATGCAGAGAGCCTGTGTACGCTGGCACGCACGCCCACAAATGACAGCTGGCTCTTTGGCTGCTGCTTCCGCGCAGGTAGCTGCGCCACTGACCCAGCGAGCTGGAGCTCGCTCAGCAGTCTGTAATGGACTTGGGCTGGTCTGTGCTCTGATGCTGTTTCTAGACACCAACTTTATGGGCTGCTTAGAGTCAAGGGATCCTTTAGGTGCTTCAGAAAAAAAATGGCAAGCCTAGTTTTCGCAGAGCAAACTCACTTTTGTCGAGGAATGCTGAGTAACGCAGCTGCAGCTGCGCCCCAAAGTGAGTCTGTCTGCCTGTTGGAATCTCTCTGATAACTTTTGACTCCTTTGTTTCTGTGGCTGCCCTTGATTTCCCCAGCAGCAATTCTTTCTCCTGCGTGGTGAAAGGACCTCACCTGTGTTGGTGGCTGCCGCTGTGCTCTTGCAGCCTCTTCCCAGAGGATGCTTATGAGACTGGCAACATGAGATGGGCATTTCCCTCTGACTTTTTAATTTTTTATTTTGCTTTTTTCACTTAGCAGTTCTGTGAGAACAACCTCCTCCTCCCCCCACAAATAAAACCCACCAGCATTTGGGCCTGGTGATTGGCTCCTCACCTGGAGTAGAGTCATTGCTGGGACAGATCCTCTGGCTACTCGCCCCCATCCCTTTGTGGCTGCTAGAAATAAGTAACCTCATTATGAACATTAACACTTAGTATTTATGTAGTGCTGTAAAATGCTTCACAATACCTTGTGCACTTGTACAGAGGAAGTCAGTTTTATACCCATATGGCACACAAGGGGCTCAGGCTTCCTTAAGGTCAGGCTTTCTTAAGGGGAGGGGCCATGGCTCATTGTTAAGAGCATCTGCTTGGCACGCAGAAGGTCCCAGGTTCAATCCCTGGCATCTCCAGTTAAAGGGACTAGGCAAGTAGGTGATGTGAAAGACCTCTGCCTGAGACCCTAGAGAGCCGCTGCCGGTCTGAGTAAACAATACTAACTTTGATGGACCAAGTATAAGGCAGCTTCATGTGATGTGTTGTGACACAGGTAAGATCCTGATTTGTAATCCAACTACCACACCAGCTAAAAGAAAGTAACCTGTGAACTGGCCCTCGGTTTGGGTGTGGTATGCACAGGAAATGGATGGGGGGCGAGGTTGAGGTATACCCTTTGAAGTGTACTTTTCTGCTTTCAGGGGTTTCCCCTTTCTTCGGTACAAACAGAAAAAGCAATACCAAGAATCAAGCCTAGTAGCAAAGATGGTGGCAGGGTTTCTCTCTCCCGCTCCCATCACCATCAGTGTTGGCTTTTTAAAAATGCTGACCTGAGAATGAAGGAAGCTGCTATTTTAGGGCAAACTCTGCTGCATGAGCACCCCCTCCCCCCAAAAAAGAAACAGATTTTCTGGAGGTGTAACCTTGCTTTCCCTTACATTCCACCTGAGCCTTTTGCCCCTTTTCCAGTCTGCTAGGTGAAGAGTTCTGTGGAAGTCAAAAGCTTGCATGCTCTCTCTACCATGCTGAAGGGTTCCAGTGAGAGAGCCCATTTTGTCTTATAACTCCTTTCTGGAGATTACACTGCTTTTCTGTTTCACCTGGGAGTTTTCGTGAATAAATTCTGACCATATCTGTGACCTTGAAGTGACCAACTTTTGCCCTTCCCACGTATCCATAGGCTAGTTATTGAAATGGTGAAACACCTTCAGCATTAAGTTTGAAAACTCAGATTAATCAGGGCTGCAGAATTAGTTTCCATGGGAACCAATAGTGAATGGCAAAAGGAAGCAATCGCTCTCAGTGCTCAGCAATCAATAAACTGACAGCCTTCACTTTAATCTGTAAACCATCAGGAGGAAATGCTTAGCACACCCAAATGTTAGTGATTTATTTTGCCCAGATTTCCGAGGCTTGAAGTCCTTGAGCAGTCTTTTGTGCGCCGCTGTGAACCCAGATTCTGCTGAATCAAATAGTTAACATCATCATTTACCCTTGCAATGAATATTTAAAGTTAGGATCTTGGTGCTTACTGATTCTTCTTACAAAGGCTGCTCTTGTGAGAGAGCCTGGCCTAATGTAAAACAGGAAGAGAGAACTTGTATTCTGGGGCATGGGGGATATTCATGGCTATGAGAGACTGGAAGAGACTCACTCTTGCTAGAGGAGAATCCCATTGTTGCATGGTTGCAAGCAAATAAAAAAAAACATGCATGACCGGTGTTGTCCCCACAGAGGGTCTAGAAGACGTCAGCAAGTGGTGGAACTTGGAAGTTTCTTGGGGATCCAAATGCAACCACCTCTTTGGCCTTTCCTTTTTTCATTCTGTGTTGTCAAAATTGATACCGGTGATGTGCTGGCCATGCCCTTTGAGAATAAGTGGCATGAAATCCTGCTTGGTTTTCATACACTCACTGGCTTGGCTCTTGTTGATCTGTTAGTAAAATAGGGTGTTGTGCACAAAAGCTGTTATGGGGCAATGTTGTGGTTTTTAAGATTTTCTGGTTGAAGGGTGTTGGGTATTAAGCCAAGTACATTCGCTCGTCCATCCTCACTACATGGGTTCAACGTTGTGGACAGAGGCCCTCTGTCCTATGAGCCCTTCCAACTGATTAAAGCGACTTGGCATCAATTTGCTGTTCCGATGGTGAACTCTGGATCCCTCTGTAGTTTTTTTTTTCTTTTCAGGAGGTTATGAAATTCACCAGCTCATGCAAAAAGAATCAAACTACAAGGAACCAAATTTCCTGCTTCCCCTTAAAGCTAAAGAAACTGGTTCAGAACAGACTTTATTTGCAGTCATTCTGGTAGATCATCAAATATTCTAAAAAATTGAAATTAAATACATACATAAATAGTTATGGACTTATAATAAAAAAGATAAAAATGTAGTGGAGATTAAAAACTGGAATAAAGGGATAAAATCCTCCAAGATATGCATAAAACAGTAGAGATTCTAATCACAGATTGGTTATTCCAGAGCCTTAAGTGCATTTTGTCTTAGTTTAGTTGCCAGCCAGGCAAATCTAGCCATACTAACAGATAAATTTGGTGTTATATCTGACAAAAGGAGCTCTAGACAGTGTTTTCTGAGAGGTCTGGGACAATCCACTAACAAGGGAATCATAAGAACATAAGAAAGGCCCTGCTGGATCAGACCAAGGCCCATCAAGTCCAGCAGTCTGTTAACACAGTGGCCAACCTGAACGTATATGATCATACAGCGTGCACTCAAAAAGGACGTGTTCAGTGGTTTCTAATGCGTCCTGGTTGCATATACATTTTTGTGCATGCATTGGGCTTGTATTATATATCCCTTCAAGAAACTTAGAGGGAAGAGCATTATATCTAAAGAGCATAAAGGCCCTACTATATTCATGATTTGTGATATCTGACAGATAAGGCATTGTGGTGTTCCTAATAAGCAGGTCCTTTCTAAAGAGGGGAAAACTGATTCTGTAAGAGTAGGTGTGGACTTCTTTTTCCGAGTCTGTGCATGTCAGGACTGTCCAAGATGGCTCTCTTTGTCTGTCCTTGTCCACCTATCAAAAGTTAAATGTTGCCCCCAAGAGCGCTTCCGGCTGGCAAGAGTGGGTTCCAAAAGCAGGAGGAGGCTGAATCAGCCTTCTTTCAAGTGAACTTTCAATCACTTGTGGGGTGATGATACTAAGTCGTTAGAATTCTAAATATCATCTTTTCTGGAGTGGGAAGTGGCACATCTTCTGTGGAATTAGGAGGCGAATGCCAGCTGCCTTTCTGGTTAGGTGAGTGTGTTTCCAATATAGTTTGGCTCATCTCTGCCTGAAATCACGTGAAGTGGATTAAATGAAATCTCTTCTCCAAGGCTGGCTTGAATGCCAAGTGCTGCTTTGTGAGCGTCTGTACCTGTTGGCCACAAATCATCTTCAACCATTTCGGGTTGAAGTCACCTTGGATTTTTATTAAGACTAGGTGCCAAAAATGAGTTATCTTTAGGAGTTGGTCTAAAGTAGGCACTTGAGAATACCTGCTGGGCTGGGTTCAGATGCTCAAGGAACCACGTGTGTAGGGGGTGGCATGGGAATTCTGAGTCCTTGAACATGTGAAGTGCCGTACATCTAAATGTGCATAGGGCCTCACATCTGGGATTGAGGAGAAGGGCCAGGAAGGTTTGTGCATGAGAGGAAATTTAGATGTGCCTCTGAGGTTATGAAGCCAGCCTGAGATTTTTTTTTTAAAGTCAATTTGGAGAAGACCAGTCAATGGAAATCAGAAACAGTTGATGCGACTGCAGTTCGCTCCCCAGGAATCTCAGACCTCCTCCAACCGCCACAAGCATGGTTGTGTGTGTGTGTTGTGCACCTGAAAAACAGGTGTGTGGCTTTTCCAGGTCCTGTTTGTGACCAACAGGACAAAGGCTGCCTTGGCACCCTGGCACTTAAGTTTGCATTTTGGCTGAAGATCGAAGATCCCCCCCCCCTCCTCATAATACTTTGGAGAGGGGGTGCCCTCTGTGCATGATCTGAGCTCGTTCCCCTCCCAGTCCTGACGGTGAGGCTGAGCCCAGGGCCAGAAGGCGCGGCCGCTCCCAGGGTTCAGCCCCGGCTCCTCTCTGTCCAGAAACTCGACCGAGGACCGGCCCTTCTTATGCGGGGGTGGGGGGAGAGGGGGCGGCTGAGCTGCAAGGGGCGACCCGCTCCCCCGCCGCCCTCCAGTGCCGAATGCAGTCAGGTGTGGGGTGAGCCCGGCGGGTCCGGCATCCTCCCCCTCCCCGCGCCCCCGCCCCGCTCGCCCTCCCCGCACCTGGGGTCGCCCCTCCTCCGGCGCTTCTGCAGCCGGCAGCTGCTCCGCACGGCCTCGCGCCCCGGCGCCTTTGTCCCCGCCAGGTTGGTGCGGGGGGGTGGGGGAGGCGAAGGCTAGTCTAGCGGAGGAGGGGCCAGCGCCGGAGGGCCCCCCCCCCAGTGAGGCTTTCCCTCTCCAGGTGCTCAGGCTGGCGACCGCCCCTCACCCCCACCCCACCCCGCTTCTGCAGTTTTGGGGGTGGGGAGCCGGGCTACCGCATCCTTTGGGGGGGGGCGTCAAAGGCGAGGGAGGGGGCGGCCGAGGAATGCTGCAAACCGCCGCCTCCCTGCCTCCTTCCTTTCTTTCCTCGCCGCTCTCGGAGGAGGACCCAGCCCCTCGTGGCTATTGCCGGAGATCCTCTCCCCCTCCTCCTCCTCCTCCTCCTCCTCCTCCTTTGCAACAAGCAGGCCAGCCTCTAGAGCTCCCCCCTCTTCTCCCTCTCTTCTTTCCCCCCCTCCCCGCCCATATGTGCGTGGTGTGCGCTGAGCTGCTCGCTCGGCGCTGCCAGAGAAAGAGCAGCAGCCCCAGCAGGCGAGAGGCGGAGGCGGCTGCAGCAGCCAGCACCATCCATCCATCCACCCATCCACCCACCCAGGGGGGCTGCCTGCTGCGGACAATGCCCGGCAGCCCCAGGGAGCCTCCGCACCGCCGCTCGGGCACTGACAGCGCGGCACGTGCGCCAGCAGCCGCAATGACAGCCGCTGCAGGGGCGGCCGGGCAGCCACCGGCGGCGGCGGAGTGACGGGATCGCCCCCTGCAAGATGAACGCCTCGCTGGACGGCAACCGCAGCAGCAGGCCCTTCTGCCTCCTGGCCGCCGGCTACCCGGAGACCCTGGACTTCTGCCTCCTGGAGGTGGTCATCATCGTCTTCCTCACCGTCCTCATCATCTCGGGCAACATCGTGGTCATCTTCGTCTTCCACTGCGCCCCGCTGCTCAACCACCACACCACCAGCTACTTCATCCAGACCATGGCCTACGCTGACCTCTTGGTGGGCGTGAGCTGCCTGGTGCCTTCTTTGTCTCTGCTGCGTTACCGCATTGCCTTCCTGGACGAGTCCCTGGTTTGCAAGGTCTTTGGCTATGTGGTTTCGGTGCTCAAGAGCGTCTCTATGACCTCTCTGGCTTGCATCAGCGTCGACAGGTACATCGCCATCACGAAGCCGCTGACTTACAACACGCTGGTCACCCCCTGCAGGCTCCGGGTGTGCATCCTGCTCATCTGGTTGTACTCGGGTGCTGTGTTCCTGCCTGCCTTCTTCCAGTGGGGGAAGCCCGGCTACCACGGGGATGTCTTTGAGTGGTGTGCCAACTTCTGGAAGACCGATGCTTATTTCACCCTTTTCATTGTCGTCATGCTCTATGCGCCAGCTGCCTTCGTGGTCTGTTTCACGTACTTCAGCATCTTCCGCATCTGCCAGCAGCACACCAAGGAGATCAACGAGAGGAGAGTCCGGTTCAGCTCTCAGGATGGGGAGGCAGCTGAGGCCCAGCCATGCCCGGACAAGCGCTATGCCATGGTTCTCCTCCGCATCACCAGTGTTTTCTACATTCTCTGGCTTCCCTACATCATTTATTTTCTCTTGGAAAGCTCAGATGTGTACCGCAACCGTGTGGCCTCCTTCTTTACCACCTGGCTTGCCATCAGCAACAGCTTTTGCAACTGTGTCATCTACAGTTTGTCCAACAGTGTCTTTCAGAAAGGGTTGAAGCGTCTGTCTGGTGCAGTTTGTGCCTCTTGCGCCAGACGCCGGGCCACAAAGGATTCCTCTGCATCAAGGAGCAAAAGACCTTCCAATGGGTGTCATGTCTAAAATGGGGGATTGCTCTGATTGCAAAATAACTTAAAGATGTCCAGGTTTGCAAAAAAAAAAAAAAAAAACAACGCACGCACACAACTTTCTCTGAGAAATGCTGCTGATGTAAAAGAATCAGGAGTTTCCACAAGCATGTGCTGTCTGTTTGACGTTTCACCTTAAAAATTTCCTTATGGTGGGCAGGAGGTGGGTGTAGTGACCCAGAGTCCAGTTTTAAGAATCAAATTCTCTTTCTTTCCCCACCTAGCGTGACTGACAGTGGTGGGCATGTGAGAGCATTGGCAAAAAAGACACACTTGCATTCTTCCTTACAACTTCGTTTAGGGTGTTTGGAGATCTGTGTTTTATGTATAAGTGTGAGGATGTTAATGGTTCAGTGCTGTATTCCCTGATATTTTGTTTGTTTGTGCACATACCAAAGTATATTTCAGAATCAAAACAAGGGGTCAGATGTTGTTCTCTCTTCTCTTCCTGACTCGATTTTTTTCCCTTCAAGCCTGTCGCGAGTAATGTGAACACTTGAACATTTTATTTCAGTGCGCAGCAAGCCAGTGGTTTGACCATGTTATCAACTCCCCTCGCCCCAGTGTGCTTAAAAAACAAAATCAAAACAACAGTTGCTGTGGTCCCAGTGCCCTGTTTGCTGTTAGGATGCTCATTTGTGAGTTAAAGTACAGTATTTGCATCTTTTTTTAAAAAAAAATGTTTGTGTAGTAACAGGATAACTTTGGTGCAGACCAAATCTAGCAGTTGAATAAAGTATTTTTTTATAAGGTGAGAGAATATTTGTACTTTTCTCAGCTTGGAATTGTGGCGATGTCTTGAGAATGGGATGAAACGTTGAGAGTGTTCTCCATTTTTGCCTTGTGTGAACATTTCTCCCCCCAAAAAGAGAGAGAAGATAGCTCTGGTGCACACTAACCGCTAGTAGGAATGGAGGAGGGGGGAAATGACACTTAAATAGCTATGGCAACTTAAATCAAAAATTTTAAGCACAAATTTGAATTTCTGATAAACACCCCTTACAAAGTAGGGCGCTGCCTTCCTGCTAATAGTGGGAGTGGGCAGGTGTAATGTGTGATCAAAACCAGGCAGCATGGATTCCTTTTGGTAAACCAAATAGTTCTGGGCCAGAAGAGCAATTTTAATGGATTTGTTTGGAGATGGGTTTCATTGCATGCATTGTGTGATCATTCTTTGAGAAGAGCAGCCACAACCTCACCAGGTAGTTTTTAACGTTTCCCTTTGCCCCCTGTAATGCTCACAGTGCCATTTTGGCATGCAGACTGCCTTAAGAAGGAATGTGGTACATGGAAGTGGTTCTTAGTTTGTGTGGTGGTTCGCTGCATGCTGCAGTCCTAGGAGAGAAGACGTGATGAGTGGCTGCAGTGAATCAACCTGCAGCAGCTTTGCCGGAGCCTGGTGTTTTGCATCTAAGCCTGCTAGATTCTGCGGCCTAACTATGGTTGCAATCCTAAGCATGCTTGCTTGGTAGGAAATCTCAGTGAGAAGAGTAGGACTTAATTCTGAGGAAACAGGAATAGGATGGGGCTGCAAAATGTGCAGATCAAATACCTGTGCTTAAGTGTTGCACCCTTTATTTTCCTTGCTGGGCGGAGGGGCGATGAGCTATTCCGAACCTTTAAATCCCACTTGTTAACTGTGAGCAGCCCTGGTTCCCACCTCAGCCCAACTATATAAAATACTCCTGATGCTTTTATACACAATAAGGGATAGAAACTTGATGCAAGTTTTTTTTCATTTCCAGTTCCACATTTGCATGGTGGTGCAGGGCTGGCTGCACAGAAAATACATAGTTGAGGCATTATTTTTCTATCCAGGAAGAAAAGCCATTATTGTATTAGAACAGATCAGTGGCATTTTTGCAGTTCTGCATTCTTAGTAAGACCTTCCTCTAGGCTTCAGGCTCACAGGTAAATCAAAAGGTGGAGCCTCCAGACCTTAAATAGTCTGCCAGCTCCCTCTTGGGCCTATAATACAGAGAGGGATTTAAGATGGCGATGAGAAGGAATGGGCATTAAAATGACAAATGAGATTCAATGTGAGCAAGTGTAAGGTGATGCATATTGGGACAAAAAATCCCAGTTTCACATATACATTGATGGGATCTGTGCTGGCAGCAACAGACCAAGAAAGAGATCTTGGGGTGGTAGTGGATAGCTCAATGAAGATGTCAACCCAGTGTGCGACTGCTATGAAAAAGGCAAACTCCATGCTGGCCATATTTAGATAAGGAATAGAGAATAAAACTGCTGCTATCATACTACCCTTGTACAAATCTATGGCAAGACCCCCTTTGGAATACTGTGTACAGTTTTGGTCATCATACCTTAAAAGGGTATTACAGAGCTTGAGAAGGTGGAGAAAAGAACAACCAAAATGATCAGGGGGCTAGAGCAATTGCCCTATGAGGAGCAGTTAAAATGCTTAAGGCTGTTTAGCTTAGAAAGGAGGTTAAAGGGAGACATAATAGAGGTCTATAAAAAAATACTCTCCGTGGTATGGAGAGAGTGGACAGGGAGAAGCTCTTCTCCCTCATAATGCTAGAAGGTGGGGTCATCTGCTGAAGCTGGAGGGTGAGAGATTCAAAACAGATAAAAGGAAGTATTTCTTCACACAATGCATGGTTAAATTTTGGAACTCCCTGCCCCGGGATGTGGCGATGGCTGCCAACTTGGAAGGCTTGAAGAGATGAGTGGACATGTTCATGGAGGATAGGGCTATCCATGGCTGCTAGTCAAAATGGATACTAGTCATGATGCATACGTATTCTCTCCAGTATCAGAGGAGCATGCCTATTATATGAGGTGCGTTAGAACACAGGTGGGATAATGCTG
The DNA here is from genome assembly GCF_029931775.1 of Euleptes europaea. Classification (NCBI taxonomy): domain Eukaryota; kingdom Metazoa; phylum Chordata; class Lepidosauria; order Squamata; family Sphaerodactylidae; genus Euleptes; species Euleptes europaea. Next base: position 36,071,794 of record NC_079325.1, on the reverse strand, counting down.
CTGTAGTTGTCTTGCTTGTGGGCTTCTTAGAGGCACCCGGTTGGCCACTGTGTGAACAGACTGCTGGACTTGATGGGCCTTGGTCTGATCCAGCATGGCTTATGTTCTTAAGGTCTATAGCCATTCAAGAAGTGTGCAGTCCGTGGTATAGCTGAGTTAAGGTGGTGACGGAGCAAGAAACTGTTGTTCTTAAGAGAATTCCATGCAAACCCTGGCACCCTGCATCAACATGTGTTCAGCGGCTGTTAGCGTAACTGTGTGCCCTATTCCATATGATGCTACATGTGCAGGGGCCATCCATGGTAGAAAGCCACCTTGTTTGCAGCAGCTGCAGGAGACCTGAGGCCATTCACCTCAATGTTATGGCCTCTAGCAAGTTGCCCCTATTCATCTTATGTTAACTGCATGTGAAGTAGGGATATGGCTCATGTTATTGGGTGTGCACATGGCTACTAGTTCTGAGGCCCAGTCTACACAAACATTAGGAGGGGCTGCACCATTTTGGGCTGCAGGTACCGAGTCTACATTCTTATTCATCCAAATAACAATTGAACACATTTAGGACAAAGGTTCTTAGCCTCACACTTCACATTATGTGCAAGTTTTCCACTTACAGGGAATTGCTCGTGTTAGGGAACTTTGAGAAAAGTAATAACTCCCCTGCAATCTGAAGTGGAACAGTCCACCCTGCTACCTCATTACTGCCACATGTGTAGACTAAGCCTTAGGTGACTTTAAAAGGGAACTAGACAAATTTGTAGAGAAGAGGTCCGTTGAAGGATATTAGCCATGAAAGCTGTATGAAATCACATTGTTCATAGACAGTATACTTCTGAATGCCAGGGTTTTTTTGGTGGGGGGGCAACAAAAGGGGGAAAGCTTTAGCCTCTGACGCTTGCGGGCCTTCCAGGGCCTTGGGTTGGCCAGGGTGGGAAACAGGATGCTGGAGTAAAGGGACCCACCTTGGTCTGATCCAGCAGAGCTGCTCTTGTGTCCCTAAAGGCTTTGAGGCCAACAAAGCCAATGTTATCAAGGGCTTATATGATGAATATACTATACAAGACAGCAAGCAGTTTTTGTTGCAGTTATCAAGTGGGCATCTTAGTCATTTTAACTCCTGGGCCAGATTATGGCTTTCTGAATCCATGGATTCAGAGGGAGCTGCAGAAGGAACACCATCTGGCCCCTGCCAACTTATTGCCACTCTATAAAAGGGGAAATTTTTGGCTTGTTTGCAAGCCTGAGAGGCCTTCCTAGGCTCAGTGGCTGCCTTTGCTGTCAGGTTATTAGTGGTCCTTAAGTCCTGTCACTTTTGCCTCTTTGCTGAAGAAGTTGCCTGAAAACATGTTCTGAAGAAGACTGTGGTTAACCTTATGTGGGCACAAGCATTTGCAGGACTGATGCATAGGAGGCCTTTATGCGCATCTTCCTTTTGGTGAGGAGCTGGGTTGCTTTGAGATATACTTGCTCCCTTCTTTTGTGAAAAGAAATATAACCCTTTAATTCACAATAGGTATTAAACATTAAATTATAATTTAAGTAAAAAAATTGATACGGGGTTCTGCAACCTATTACTCCAGAGCCAAATGTGGCTTTGTATGGAACCAAATATTCCTCTTTAAAGAAGGGGGGGGGGAGAAAATAAGATAACGTTTAAGATAGGAGAGAGGCTATGGCTCAGTGGTAGAGAATCTGCATGGCTTGTAGAAGGTACCCGATTCAATCCCCAGCACCTGCAGCTAACCTGAGACACTGGAGAGCTGCTGCCAGTCTGAGTAGACAATACTGACCTTGATGGATGAATGGCTGGATTCAGCATAAGGCAGTTTCAAGTGTATTTATGTGTGTTTGTATATTGGAGGAGTAGGTCAGATGCTAAAATGCCAGGCAAAGATTTATATGAGACTAAGGGCTACTTAGAGATGATTTACAGAAAGGGAAATAGTAGAGGGTGTGAACCATATGTAGATTTATGCCAGTGCACTGAAAAATTGCACAGGGTGCTCTTGTGTATATTTATTGGTTACTGTGAGATTTCATTTGTGTACCACTTCTAATAAAGAACTTGCAAAAACCAGTGTTTGGGCTGCAGAAATTTTTATGGATTATCAATCAATTATCAATAATGTTAAACTGTGTATTATGCAAATAGACTTTCTAATACTGGCACTGTGTTGACCTCTTGCTCTGAATTTTAATGTCGTTTGGCTCTTTAATTATAAAAGGTTGCTGAAACCTGATTTAATGTAATGTTCCGTCCCGTATAATGTTATGTCCCATACATCTCAAGGAATGCCTGCCTCCATATGAACTTCCTGGTATGTTTATATACCAGCCAGTGAGGCCCTGAACCAGGTACCAACTTATTCAGAGACAAAATTGGCCTTTAAGCAGATAGGAATTTCTTAGCAGTTTCCTCTGAGCATTGGAGTGGGCAGTTTGCTTGGCTCCCTTTCCACAAGGTGTGCAAAGGATATGCTGGTCTTTAGGAATTTTGGTTTTTGGCATTCTGGTTTTATTCTGAGGAATCCTCTGTTGGGAAAAGCTTCTTGCTTCCGTTGGAAGAGAGCCCTCACTTAGGCAGGGAACCACTAGATCTACCGCTTGGTATATATTTTAATGTTATGTAGGAATTTTAATTTTTTTAATTGGATGCTTTGCACCATTTAAATTTTTTATGAAAAGCGGGTCATGCACTTCATACGTTTTCTGCAGTCTCTTCTTCATCCTTATTTTTCCTCCTCCTACATTTTGAGTTCTTTTGTGAAAATGTTGTTACTTGGTGAGATTTTATGACAGCCAGCGTTTTTAGAAAATCTCATGTTGACTTTAGCCTGAGAAGCTCTGGCCCCTGTTCAGCCATGTATTTGGAGGTGACTCTCTCTGATCCTGTCCCCTGATGTATTTTAGCCCCACTATAGTGTAGCCTCATAGGTACAGAAAAGATGACTTCCATAAATGTTTGTTGTTGTTCACACAGGTACTTTCACAGAGTGACTCTGACGACTTGGTGATATAACCCTACAGTAGTGTCAGTTTTACACCACCACTAGTTCATTTGCTTTGTTCTAGCCATGTGGTTTTTGCAGGTGTATTAATGGGTTCTCAGATCACTCTGTAGACTGGTTGGGGGGGGTGTTCTGCAGCAGCATGCATTATAATATGCTAGTTATTAATTTTGCTGCCTTGTTCGGCCTTGGTGAATTAGGAAAGAAGATACTGTAATTTAAGGCTTCCGCAGAGCCCAAATGATCAGATTCATTCTTTTTTACATCCAGGCCTTTTTTCTGGATTTTCAGGTTGCAGCTGCGGCCAAGCGCCCATGTGATTGGCTTCAGTCCATTTGCCAACTACTCCCCTTTCCTGGAGCAAAAAGTATTTGGTCACTGTGGATGCATGTGCTAGAATCCCATTTGGACTGCGGTAATTTGCTGCGGGGGGCTGCCCTTTTAGGCTGCTCAGAAACTACAATTTATCCAGAATGCCTAGCTGCAGGGAGCACTTTTTTATTTGTGTGTGTGCATTGTGCATGCCTATTTTAGCTCAGCTGGTTACATTCATGATGCTGGCGCTTATCTCTAGAGCCCTTTGCATTTTTGTCCTAGCATGAATGAAAGGAATGCCTTCCCATAGCTTCCTTTCCTGACCTCTTTGCTGTGATGTAGCGTAGGATAAGGTGTAAATCTTTCTCTTGTGGCACATGAGGGGACCCTGGCCCTGGGGCCTTGTCCTGCCTGCCTGCGCCATAGCAGCAATAGCTGTTGGTGGTGGTACTATGGAACTGGGGGGCAGCCTGAGAGCCTTGTGCTAAGGGTATTTTGAGGCTGGGGAATAGCGCTTCTTTGAGCCCATAGCGCAGAGTCCCATGGGACTCCTTTTTGTGGTTTGGCTCCAGGGCAAGCTTGTGCGTTTAGAAGGGGTTGCAAAAAGGATTGGAGAGATTTTGAGGGGTGAGATTGGGCTGGTGGCAAACTGACTTTCAGGGAACTGGCAACTTCCTTACATCATTGTTTTGAGATCCCAGGTAAAGAGTCGCCTCTTGACAACACTGCCTGAACCCCACCTGACTGAGGGCCAAGGAATGAGTAGAGAAGCAAGGATTTAATTCATTGGTCACACTGGGGATGCAGTGGAATTCAGTGTGGAGCCCCCAGGCTAATGCGTTGTTCGTTTCTTTGAACTATTGGTCAGTGTTTACAACTGGAAAAGTAATTAAATGTGTGTATATTTAAAAATGAAAACTTATTATGGGGTATTACGGGGTAATGTACGCCAGTCGGATAACTCCTGAATCTGAATGCTCAATTTTGCAGTGTCTTATATAATAACAGATGGACAAAAAGCATTTACTAACACATTTATTCTACAGAAAGAAAGCAGTTGTTGTTCCGGGGTGGGGAAATGAAGCAGGTGTAGAATAACTAGTGGAACCAACATTTCTGAAAGGTAAACCTTTTCAGTACACTGGCAAAAGTACAAGAGCAGTTCGGGAGAAAGACATAACAAACACTGTGGTCTGGCAGCTTTACTTGGTGTATTTATAGAGCCAGTAATTTTTCTCTGTGGAATCTTTTAAATGTTTGACACTAATTGTGCATCTTTGATCTTTAGCTGGCTCTTGAGGTCCAATAGTTAGAAATCAGGCAGGCGCTGCAACTCACAAACCGTTTTTGCTTGCCGTGAGTGTGCAGCTTTCTGAAATATTAAGGTAAAAAATGGCCTTTGCTACCAAGAAAAGAACATGCACCTTGTCCACAAATTCTAACTAGCCAGTGGCTGCTCTGTGGGAGCTGCAGTTGCTGTAAAAGCTACAAATAAAGCTGTCCCCTGCCCGTTCCTGTTCAAGTAGGTGTAGTACTGGTTTTTCTTCCTAAGAGCAGGGGTTCAAGGTTTTGCTCAGAGCCAGATAGCTGTCATTGTAATAGTTAGCGTACGTCAAACTAGGAATGACTAGCTTTTCTGTGAAGGTACTGTTTGCCTTCTCTGCCCCTGTTGCAAATAAATAAGGTTTTCTTCAAGTTGATGAACTCTATTAAGATGAATCCTGGATGAACACATTATTTGCTTTCAGTAATGTGATTTTTTTAAAACCTTGGTGCACATCTAATTTAATTGGAACGTATTCTTTTAATGGCAGATTTTGTATGTATGGCTGGGGTGGGGGCAGAAGGAACAATCTGGTACAGAACACCGCGGTGAGACCCCTCACGGGGACCTCGCCGCATGCACATATTACGTCAGTGCTTTACCAGCTGCACTGGCTCCAGCTGGAGTATCAGATCAGACTCAAGGTGCTAGTTATGACCTTTAAAGTCTTACACGGTCTGGAACCTTCGATTCTGCGGGACCTCCTCTTCTGGTATGTTCCCCAGAGAACTCTTAGTTCAACAAGTACCAATCTGCTGGTGGTCCCCGGCCCAAAGAGTGTCCGGCTGGCCTCGACCAGGGCTCTCTCTGCCCTGGCCCCTGCCTGGTGGAATAGCTTCTCCAGTGAGACCAGGGCCCTGCAGGACCTTAAAGAGTTCTGCAGGGCCTGCAACACCGAGCTATTCCCCCAGACTTATGGTTGAGGCCAGCTACGATTGCTTGTCTTATAAATGCTGGCCTCCCTAACTGGAATCTTACATTTAATATAACTTATTTTATACTCAAAAATGTTTGTATGTATTACTATAAACAGAAAAGGTTTACCGTTGGACTACACTGTATGCCCTCTTATTGCCTGATGGCGCAGCTACCAAGAAATCTCCATGTTACTCCTGGGTCCTTGTGATGACCATTTTGGGGGAATATATTTTTTTCAGGCACCACAGCTTTCCTCAGATGTCTCAAGATATTTGAGCACCTTTGACATGAACACACAAAAAGTAAATTGATGACACAACCATGCCAAGCCTTACATGCAGTGGAAGGTTATGGTGGCTGAACCCCTTCATGTTGGGGGTACCAGCCACTTGCATGGTAGTGGGAAGTTGCCAATTAGCCCTTAACTTTGATGTTTTCCTGCTACCAAGCAAGCACACATCTGCTCTCTCTCGCTCCCCCCCCCCTTTGTATTTTCACTGTGGCCAGTTTTTTATTTGTTCTTTATTGTTTAAAAGATTTAATTGACAATATTTTGTACCACTTTTTAAACCAAAAAGTTCTATAAGTAAGTTGAGTCAGAAATATTAAAATTATGATACACTAAAGCTATTTAAACAACATCATACGTCTCACAGCAGCGTAAGATAATCCAATTCTGAATAGGCTAGACTCCAGCCCCAACACATGGCAGAATAAAGCCTTCACCTGCTTCCAACACGAGGTATGCCAAGAAGAAAGATGATCCTGCAGAAAACGATTACATAATGTTGGGGCAACCACTAACAAGGCCCTGTTCCTGAAAAATGTCTTTCAATCTTGCATCCATCTGTGATGGAAATCTGAGCAGGAGAAACTAGCAAATCCAAAAGAGATTTGTGCCGTAATGTGTATGCTGCTATGTGCTGAAGGAGACATCCTGTGTACATTATTTCACAGTCTGAGGTCTGCTGCTTAGACTGTAGCTCGCTTATGGGGGTGTGGTATGTTGTCTTGGAGCTCCAAACAAATGGTGAGGAAAAGTTGCTCTTCCTAGGAAGAGAGGAAAGAGGGACTCTTTGTTACTGGTAAGCGGTTTTTCTCTCTTAACTTTGCAGTACATGCATTCTGAATTTTTTTCGTCAGTACAATCCTATGAGGTAGGCTGTGCTAGTCAGAACTCAGTAGGGCCTATCTGTTAAGATTTACTGTTAAGGAGGGCTTTGAACCTGGTTCTCCCATCTCCAGACCAAATCCTTGGTCTGCCAAAAGAATGTGGGTCATTTAGCAAACATTTCCCCTCAATGCAATTTCCCCCACTTCTTTGGCATATTTTTGTCCCCTTGTTGCATGCTAAAAATTGAAATCTGCTTTAAAAAGGCATTTTGTGCTACTGCTGAGGTGGCATGTGGCATTGTGCACAGAAATTTCTATCATCCCGTAACACAGGGGGATTCTGTTTTCCTTTTTAAAAGTGCAGGCAACCCTCTCTGGTGTCGGAGCCAGCACCGCTGTGATCTGCGTCTTTAGGAAAGGGTACTCGGTGCCATTGCTTAGCTATTGATTTTGGAGGTGTGGAATTCTAGCAAAGAGTGACATCAGCTTTTTATTTCATGTATGTTTTTGCACATGGACCTCCTCCGAAGCTTTCTTGAAACTTGATTAAGAAACTGACTCAAACTCTCTTAAAAATAAACCTTTCTTTACTCCTTTTATGCTGTGGTGCCTTTGTGTGGGGCTGCCTTTTTGCATGAGCACCGTGGGTCGCTTGTGTTTTCCACCCGTCTCCCTCTTTTCGTTCTCTGTATTAAATGCTCTGAGAGAAAAAGATCTGGCTGCTCAGCTCTTGTCTGTGGCACACAAACAGTGACCAGCCATTTTCTGTGGCTGCCTGATTTCCACACACGATGCAGGGCAACTCTTCTTATCTTTTTGTTGTTGTTGTACTGAGTGCCTCTTTATGATTTTCTTATGGGAAACTTGAGCCCTAAAAGGAAATGAACACAGCTGAGGGGGCTGGGTATCACTTGAGGATTCACTCTTATTTTTAGAATCGGACTTATTGCCATATTTGGCCTGAAACAATGTCATATTGGAGCATTATTGCATCAAACAGCAGCTGGCCACCCATCTCTTAGCTTGTCTCGAATGAATTTGGGCTCAGGTATTCAATGAAAATCAGGCTCAGGAGCCGCAGTCTGGTAGATATTTTCTTTTAACGTGTGCTGGTTGGACGTAACTTTTGCGGTGTTAGGAAATTTGCATTTCCCATATATTGCTTCCAGTGCTGAAAATAGTTGAGCGTTGCAAGATGAAAACTCCGTGTATTCCCAGGTGTAATTCTCAGTGCAGCTGCTCGGTCTGAGACGGAATGAAGACATATTTATTGTATCGATTCAGCTTCTTTCTCTTGCGCTGCCCCCGCCAAATGCGAAGAATAAATCAAAAGAAAAATATAACGGTATCCACTTAAAAGATGCTGTGCTAAAGCAAAACCAAGCGGCAAACCACAGCGTACACCCTGCAAGCTTAACCCTAGCCATGGAAGGCAGCCCAAATTTTGGAAGTAATTCCAGGCCATCCTGCAAGATAACATTAGCACTGGAGTGTTCTCCTGTGCAAGCTCCGTTGGACTGGACAGGACCGCCAGTGCACTCACAGAAGGGGATTTCCTGGTCCAGTGTGCCCTTAGTCTCCATGGGAAAGGCGTGTAGCCAGCAAGTTTTCCCTTGGTGCCTGGGTGGTTTAGATGTAGGCCACAGCCAAGAACAATTTAAGCTAATTTAAGCATCTAAGAAGAGCATTGCTTGATCAGATCACAGTCCATCTAGTCCTTTATTTTGCTGGATATCTCTGGGAAGCTGATAAGCAGAGCACGGTGGGGGGAGATAACCTTTTTTCTCTTGTCGCCAGCTTTTTTTACTTAGCAGTATATTGCCTCTGTAAATAAGGATTCTATTGTATTTTTGAGACGATATTTGGGATCCTGAGGTCCAGTTTGGGGTGGGGGGAATGATCTTTTTGAGCCATTAAACCTCTTTTCCGTTCCCAAGAAATCTCCAGCTTTCCCTGTTAAGCTTGCAAGCTTCCCTCCCATTCAGTGACTAACCAGGAGCCATACTGGGAAATTTGTCATCTTGACTCCGCTGGCCTCCTTCGTTCTCATGGCAGGTTTCCACTCTGCTTTCATTGCAGCTTTCTTTTTCTTCCTGCCATTTATCGCTTTCTATTTTCAACCCCAAGATTGCAAAGGGTGTGTTCTTGTAAAGGTTTCCTTTTGGCTCCCCAGCCCCCCCACTGGAAGCATGAGAAATAGCCCAGCAAGCCAATTCTCATCGTGAAGTATAAAAATAGGAACTATGGGGGTTATACAATGGCTGTGGTACACTTGTTTAGACCAACAAGTGCTGGTTATTTTTTTTAAAAAAAATCTTTTAAAAATGTTATCATTTCCGAGCATTTTTCCCCTCGATCCCCAAACAACATGTTCCAGCTGCTGGAGAACAGTATCAAAATCCCAGAGCCAAGTTCTGAAGCCACTGCAAAGCAAGATACACTAACATTGCGCTGGAAGTCACTACAGCAATCTACTCCCAGACCATGGTCCCATCCTTGTTTTATTGCCAGGGGGAGCAGCGGGGAGAGTTTATCCTCATATAATTATGGACCTACTTCCAAATGAGGGGCTACTTTGATAATCAGAAGCCATTAGGAGGCTGGGAGTTCAAAATGTGGGTGTGTTAAATATTTCCAAATCTTAAGGATTTATAATTCTTCCCTCCCCCTTGGAGTTATCTTACTGGATTACGACAGCTAGCACCCCAAAATAACAGGCAGTAGTGTTTGCCCGAGCTAGCGTGGTGTAACGGTTAAGAATGGCAGACTCTAATCTGGAGAACCGGGTTCGATTCCCCACTCCTCCACATGAAGCCTCCTGGGTGACCTTGGGCCAGTCACAGTTCTCATCACTCTTTCAGCCCATGCGGAGGTAGGCAACGGCAAATCACCTCCGAATGCCTCTTGCCTTGAGAACTCTACAGGGTCACCATAAGTGAGCTGTGACTTGACGGCACTTTCCACCACCACCAGTATTTGCACAGTTCTGCTCAAGTATCTTGTCTTCATGAGTCAAAAGAGACTGGTTACAGGCACTGAGCTGGAAACTTCATGTCAGTTACATCTAATGTGAATTTAAGCGCAGTGCCGTGCCTGTTGAGAAGACTGGTGTAATGAGCCTTGGAACTCCTGGGTCTTGCGTGGTTACCTTCCCTCTTCCCCTCAAACAAGGCTTGGACATTGAAGAGTTCCTGGTTCCCAACAAAACACAGTTCATTGTGATTTCTGAACTAAGCACATGAGCCTGAAGACTTGTCCTGTCACACCAAGCCACACTTTGTCATTTACATCTTAATAAAGATAGAGAGACCTTTTGCCACAAAAGTTATAGTCAAACCTCTAGCCAGCAAAATTCTGCTTGTTGTAAGCTTAGTCTGTGGAAAGCATGACAAGATGTGGAATTAAATCAGTTGGCGATTCTCGCTTGGGAATGCCTAGACTTCTGCTTCCTCCTAGGCTGCTCTTGTCAATCTCGTGAACAAACTGGGCCACGTTTTCCTCTGGGAAAAGGAAGAGTAGAGACAGATCGCTGCATATTAATTATTTTTTTCAAAGCTCTTCAAAACCAAAAAGCTTCTAGTTAATAAGTTTTGTTGAGCTTGTGCAGAGAGGTTTGTGGGGCTTATCTGCAGAGCTGAGATTCTTAAAAAGTGAAAATGCATGGTCGAGTCTTGGTTTCTCTTTACTTCTCACTGCAGGTATCAAAATTCTAACTGAGATATCACTTGGAGTTTTCAGGCTGAATTTTGTTCATGTTTTTGGTGCGTTTTAGAATAAAATGCAGATACCAGGGCTCAAGCTCGTAAAGACTGTTTTATTTAGGTAAGCTTTCACTAAGCTGGGCTGTTCTGCCTTTTCACATGGCCCTATAAGCAGGAAGATTGTTAGCACCCTGTGCTTAAAGAAATAGATATCGCCACATGTTTTATGTCCAAGAAAAGCCAAACATTAAAAATTTGCTAACATTTTCTGCAGAATTTGTTCTGCTTCTGATATAGGTTGGGGAATGATTAACAAGAAGCTCTGCAGAGCACAGAACCCATGTGTCTCTGCAGCCTTCTAATGGTTAGAGTGTCAGTATAGGATGAGGGATGCGCAGGTTTGAATCCCCACTCCACCATGGTAGCCTTCTGGGTGATTCTGAGCTAGTTTCTCTCTCTCTCCCTCTACCCACCCCCCAGCATACCTCACAGGGTGGTTGTGGTATGGCAATGTTGTAAGCTGCTTTGGATCCCCACTGTGGAGAAAACGTAGGATATATAAATAAGATTTCAACAGGCATGTCCTCTCTGCAGCCATAAGGGCTAGAAATTTATTGTGAACGAAAAATGGGAGAGCCTCTACAGCCTGGTTTCCACACCTGGCTGTGAATTCCACGACAGTGGAGGAGTGTGATCTCTGGTGCTTAGAATACATGCAGTCCTGCCTCCATGTGCTATAGCGTGTCTGGCAGAGCATGACACTAGGCAAGGTGTGCAAATGCATCTGTTGCCAGCTGTCGTCTCGGAGTACGGTGATGGTGGATTTGTTTTTGAGTATTAGATGGGAGGATCTCCAAAGCAGCTACCGCCTTATAGTTCCCTCTTTGTGAGTGCACAAAGCAGTTCATGTCATAAATAGAACATGCTGACGATAAGAGTGTGATAAGGAAAGGGGCTGCGAGATTTCTTTTCCGTGGTGGACATCCATAAGCTGAGAGATGCAGGAAGCCTTATTGGACCCCTCCCCCTCTCTCTATATATATAATTTTAAAAAGGGAAATAGAAATTAGATGCCTCAATCCAGTGAGGGACCTTGGTGTGCAGAGTCAGGCTCGTATTCTGCATCACGACACTTTGGAGCTGATTGAAGTGGCTGTGTCTTTTATGTGGATGGGGGCGTGGAGGCTCATATGGACTCTCTGATTGGCGTTACCCATAAGTACTGCTGGATTGGGGAACAGAGTGTAGAGGAATTGGGCAGTATGAGCTTATTTCTCAGCACACATAGAGGGCTTGCAACACCTTTTGGCAGATTCCCTCGGCGATGGACTGACAGGTAGGACGGAGGAGTCTTAACTGGCCACCTGTTATTTCCCTTTAACATGAGCATGTCAACACGAGGTGAGAAATGGCTGATTCTTCCACTGTGGATTGTGCTTTCAAGAGCGGTTGGTTCTCGATTGCAGGAGGTTCTAGTCCCAGTCCCGCCCGCATTGATTGGACTTAACTAGCCTTTCCTGTCTTGTTGGCTTTGCAGGAGTCTCCTCAGGACAGCGCCATCACACGGGACATCAACCGCACGTTCCCTGCCCATGATTATTTTAAGGACACCGGGGGAGACGGCCAGGACTCGTTGTACAAAATATGCAAGGTATCGGACGTATGACTCCTTTAGTTTTTCTGGGCTTGGGGCAGTTGTTGGCCAGAACTACGGGGATTTGGGTGAATAGGTTGCCAGGCTAATGTGGTTTTGGGGTGGATCAGCCTGTTAGCCAGAAACTGAGACAGAGTGTTGAGGAGAGGCAATATGCAGTTAAATTTCCCTTGACATGATTCAGCTGGCTTGACCTGTGCACAGGGGTTAATGGGCAGCCATGTTGGGCATGGGGGAGAGTTGTCTCCAAGCTAAAATGTACCAGAGGCCCACAGTGTGGTGTGTGAGCAATCCCTCCAACAGCTTGTGGCTTAGCAGGTTTGCATGAGTCACCTGTTGGTTCTACAGGCACCTTTTGTGTAATGTTCTTGCTCCATGCCATGGCAGTGCCTTGTACTCTGGATTGGATTTGGTGAACAGATAGAGTTTATCTGAGTGCTGGAGATTGGTCTGCAAACCCCTTTAATTCTCCTCAGATTCTAAAAATCCCTTTGTATGGTTTCAAGATAATCATGAGCTTACTGAAAAATGCATGAGTGTAGCAGAAATGCCATGTGGCTTGTATCTGCTAACAGGTGCCTCTGCTTCTCCAGCCAGAGGAAACCATTCTTTGGTTCAAGCCATATTCCTGGAACAGAGTTAACTGATCTTGTGAGTTTTCCCTATCAATGGGGAACAGAGCAAAGGGGAATCTCACAAAGGATCTTTGTACTCCTCTAGATAGAACTCTACCTAATTATTCATTTCCTCATTAGCATTATAAGGCAAACTGTAAACACAATCAAGTTGCACATTAAAATACAGGAGGCAATTAGCATGTTTTTAAAAAAAGCTGTAATTCATTTTGATCTCTCTCCCCCCCCCCCGCCCGTCTCCTGGCTTGATGGGGGGGGGGCTCTAGCTCTTTGAATTCCACATCTAGAAAGCTGCATCCTCCTCCCCCCGGAGACTGGTTGGCATGGGAAACATCTTGGCTTCCTGGCCACCCCTAAGCTCTCCTCTGTCATAGTTCAGCATTAAAAGTGATGAGCTCCACATGGGATGCACCGGGTCTGGAGGAGGAAGCCTCCACTGCTTGTGTATAATTGATATTCAAATCAAAGACTGAAGGTCATAGCTTAAAAGCTTTGTTTTGTGTTAATGTCCCTGCATCAAAACAGCAGAGCCCTTAGAAAGGGCACTGGGAAACCCTGGGGGGGTTCGTTCCACATCTGGCTTAGTTTGGGGACCGCATGCTTGTTCTCCGGGATCACGGCTGTCCAGATACACAGAGCTGAAGGTGGGGTTGAGTTCTTTGCTCTTCCCTTGCCTGTCATCTTAGCTGTAGGCCCACTGATACAGATGACAACAAAATTAACACAGCTTTCTGAGAATCTTTCTAAAAATGTCAATCGTCTAATGCTTTCTAGTGGCTGGAGTGTTGAGCTACGACCTGGGAGTCTGGGGTTCAAATCCCTGTTCCACTAAAACCCTTACTGGGTGACCTTGGGCCAGTTGCACTTGAAGGCGGAAGGTGCTTTTGAGTGCAGTTATTTGGGTGCTCGATGCAAGATGTTCCTGCCATGTTCTGCACTGTTGCTATTAAAATACGCAGAACTTTATTAGAGAATCAGTTCTTGTAGGTTATCCGGGTTGTGTGACCGTGGTCTTGGTATTTTCTTTCCTGACATTTCGCCAGCAGCTGTGGCAGGCATCTTCAGAGGAGTAACACTGAAGGACAGTGTCTCTCAGTGTCAAGTGTGTAGGAAGATCACTTCAAGATACAATGGCTCCACATTAACATACCATACCCGAATTAGCACATTACCTTGATACTTACAGGACAATGATTAGCACATTACCTTTGATACTTTTACAGGACAATGACTCAGCTCAAACTCAACCCCTTTCTGACTATATATATTACTCTTCCTACACAATTGACACTGAGAGACACTGTCCTTCAGTGTTACTCCTCTGAAGTTGCCTGCCACAGCTGCTGGCGAAACGTCAGGAAAGAAAATACCAAGACCACGGTCACACAACCCAGATAACCTACAAGAACTGATGAACTCTGACCGTGAAAGCCTTCGACAATATTTTTATTAGAGAATGATCATTAGAATATTTTACAATTTTAAGGAGATAATTTTAACCAGGGGTTGTTTTTTATTGATCTTACACCTTTATTTGTACGGGTAGTCTGTGATTCTTCGGTGCAAAACTATTGTGTCTGGAAATTTTGATGTGTTGGCATGTGATTGGTCAGTTGACCGTATTAATAAATTTGATTTGATTTGATGCAAGATGTTCAACTTAGAAGGCTGTGACTTTCACAGCTGCCTCACATAGCAACACTGGCGCTGTATAGCAAACATATAACATGCCTGGCGTGTGCTGTGGCAGTGAAGTGCTATTAAGAAGGTCTTGGAGGAGTGATTGTTGCCATGTGAGGGGTCTTTGCTGCTGTGTCTCTCACCCGGTGCATTCGTCCTATCCCTGCTTGACTGGTATCCTGGTTCTCTTCCTAGGCCTACTCCGTCTACGACGAAGAGATTGGTTATTGCCAGGGTCAGTCGTTCCTCGCTGCTGTTCTGCTTCTGCACGTGAGTTTCTCTTCGCATTCAATGAACAAATCTTATGCAAAAAAATAATAATCAGAAGAACGGGGGCTTTAGGGGGCTGCCTCCAGCCTATTAGAAGCCTACCATCATTAGCAGAGAATGTCCCGCATATCCCCATGCCCCACTGAAACAAATACTAAACTTAACCAAAAGCTTAGGTTGCAAGGAAAAAAGATCTTAGGGTGGTGCCTAAAACTAAATAGTGGAAATGCCGGGCGATCAGCTGCAGGATGGGAGTTCTGCAGATGAAACACTACCACGGAAAACCGTGAAACTTCTTAGGGTAGGGATAAACAGAGCAGTGCTTTTGTTGACAGTCTTAATGGTGAGATTTTACATGATGGGAATTGCATGAGTTGCTCACCCGTATGTCGAACTTTGGTATCTTCTGTGTCTCCCAAGCTTCCCCGAAGGCTCATGTAACAGCGTCTTTCATCCCTTTTCCCCTTGGTGTCAGCCAGGAAGGAAATAAACCAGATTACTTGACTTCCAAATCCAACAGGGACACTCCTGGCAACTCCTAAGCAGGGCACATTCTGTGCTGTGGTTGCTAAACATGCGTCTTTTTTCCCCTAGTGGCTTGGGTCTAATTTTTTTTTTTTTTTTTTTGGCCAGTGATCCTTGACAAATTCATTACTGCAGAAAAGCTCAAATGGAGGCTGCAGTCAATCCTGGATGTGGACGAAAGTGTCTGTAGGGAGGAGGGGGGCACAGTTCAAAGAGATGGAACTCTCCATGTCTGAGAATAGGCATGGATGTTTCTTTGCAGTAGGCGAAAGGATGCATAGTTGAGGGCTTTGCCGTCGCCCGCCCAGAGTTCCTCAAGCTGACTAAACAACGTGAGAAATGAGCTGGAAATGATTGCATGAATGGACACTTCCAAGTCTTGGGCACAGGTTTTACGCAGCCTTTAGCCCCCAGTCACATCTGCACTGCCAAACTGGTTGGATCTTTCTATTTTTGAAGCCTCCACATGTGCAGAAATGCTTATACTTTTTGTATAGCACCCACCCCCCAAAAAAACCTTAGTTTCTTTTTCTGCAGCTAAATATATTTTTAAGCCAATTTTTTTGTTCTTTTTTTAACAAGCTATCTATTCTGTCAGTTGCTGAATGACACTGTGCAGAGCTTCCGGGCCAGGCCGTTCTTCAGATCAGTGACCTCCTTTTCTCACAAAACCCAAAAAAGATTCCCCCCCCCCAACCCTTCAGCCTCTTTTGAATGATGGCTGTACCAGCCTCCGGTCCTAAATATAAAACTATTCTGCGCTTCTCTGAAAAGCCAGACTTCCTGCCAGGTTAACAAAAGCAGCAATCCTCCCCCCCCCCGCCCCAGTGACACTTGGAGGATGCAGAAGGATATTGCAAACACCTCCCATCAAACAGGCAGGTGGTTATTTAACAATGATGGTGCATATTCTTAGGGAAGACTTGGAAGGCCTTGATAGATCCAGAAGTGACTTGTTCCATCAGTGGCAAACAAGTGGCAGTGGCCAAAGAGGGAGGGTGGGTTGGTAAGAGAAGCACAAGTAGGAGGCAGCCCCCCCATCTCTGTTGGCAGTGGCAGCTGTCGTCTTGTTCCTAGAAGCAGGCAGGTGGGCGAGGGAGCAGGCTGCAAGAGCCACCTTGCCCTTTTCCTCCTCGGTTGGGGAAGGGAGAGGAGGAATTGCCGCAGCTGAAGACGGTGGGTACTGCACGCAACAAATGGTAAAGGATGGGGTGGGCCAGAGGGCCCAATTCCAGCAGCAGCAGTAAATCCCCATCACTGAGCCGCACCAGTGGCCTCCTTTGGGGATTGAGCCACTTTGGAGGGTGTTTGGACCTTCTCTGCCTAGAAGAAAAGAAGTCCCTTTTTCCTCCTTGATGCGAGTGAGGAGAAAAAGGAGGGTTGAAATTAAATCAAAAGAGTTTCCGTCTAGACATTAGGAAGAGAGCGGTTCCTCAGTGGAACAGGCTTCCTCGGGAGGTGGTAAGCTCTCCTTCCCTGGAGGTTTTTAAGCAGAGGTTAGATGGCCATCTGTCAGCAATGCTGATTCTATGACCTTAGGTAGATCATGAGAGGGAGGGCATCTTGGCCATCTTCTGGGCATGGAGTAGGGGTCACTGGTGTGTGTGTGTGTGTGTGGGGGAGGTAGTTGTGAATTTCCTGTATTGTGCAGGGGGTTGGACTAGATGACCCTGGTGGTCCCTTCCAACTCTATGATTCTATGACCTGCCGCCACCACAGTGCTGTGCAAGAGAATGCAGTGCTGTGGTCAGGGCTGGCCCAGAGGAGACCCATTCCTAGAAAACCAGAGGATGTTATAGTGGCTGATGTTGTACAGTGGCAGTTCAGGCAGTGGCCACCAGTCCTCCTGGGGCTCTGGCAGCCCCCTGTTGCCAGGCCTCTGTCCCTCAACAGGCATAGCTCTGTCACATGGATTACAGTGACTATTTGTTTAGAGAGAAATTATATTTACACCATATGGGTTGCAGAGTTCTGTCTGCCTGGGGCTGGTTTTTAATGTTGCTTCCAAGACAGATAGAGCTGAATCCCAAGACGTTTTAACTGCATTCCCTCTTTAGGGTTGGAGAGCCAGCCTGGTGTAGTGGTTAAGAGCGGTGGTTTGGAGCAGTGGACTCTGATCTGGAGAACTGGGTTTGATTCCCTACTCCTCCACACGAGCGGTGGAGGCTAATCTGGTGAACTGGATTTGTTTCCCCACTCCTACACACAAAGCCAGCTGGGTGACCTTGGGCTAGTCACACTCTCAGTCCCGCTTACCTCACTGGGTGTCTGTTGTGGGGAGGGGAAGGGAAGGTTTGATTCTCCCTTAAGTGGTAGAGAAAGTTGGCATATAGAAACCAACTCTTCTTCTTCTTCTTCTCAAGGCAGATACCCACATTGTAGGTAAAAGCTGGTTTCTGGTGCACAGTTACGAGCATCTTGACACCCCTCTTCTGCACAAGAGCTGTCTTGTTTTTTGTTTGTTTGTTTGTTTGTTTTGAGCTAAATTAGGCTGCTCTGAATTGTGAACTTGTCTGACACTGGGGAAGGCGAACGCTTTGGGACAGAAAATGGTGCATGGCCTTGGTGGAGGGTTTTGGTTGCAACCTGCCGTTTTGGGTCAGTGTGAGTCTGTCACACTAGCAGCTGAGAACTGCTCTGCGGCTAAAACACGGCCTTGCTGTGGTAGAATACACACTTGACCAGCAGGAGTTGGTGTTAAATTGTGGCAGGAAGAACAAAGTAAAGTGTTCTCTGAGGGCTGTCTTGGGAGCAGCTTGCTTTTGGCTGCAATTATAGTCAGTTTGCTAACTGGGCATTCCGGCAGGGAGGACTGAAGGCAGAAGGATGTTTAAATTGTTTTCTTTTTTTTTTAAAAAAAATGGCAGCCGGTTTTGTTCTCTCTTTGACAGATGCCTGAAGAACAGGCGTTTAGTGTTCTGGTCAAAATCATGTTTGACTATGGACTCAGGGAACTTTTCAAACAAAACTTTGAAGATTTGCACTGCAAGTTTTACCAGTTGGAACGACTCATGCAGGTAAGGGGGGGGGTTCTGCCATGAGCCAGGAGTAGAGGTTCCTCCTCTGACTGTCTTGATTCATGGGTGTGATTCTGTTTGGAAAGTGGGGGGATGCTTTACAGTGCAGAATCCAGACACTCTATTAATAGCAGTGAATTGCCTGGGGACACTGAGTAGTAGGCGGTGGTGAGCTTTGAGCCAAAGACTGCCTGGCTCACATCTCCGTCTTTAGCATTTACACAATGGTAACTTTTACCTGTCACTGACATCTGAGCAGTGGTCTTTCTCCAGACAATCTAGGGGCTTCCTTCTGCCACCATGGCCACCATCTTTGAAAATATTATATAGCTGCCTGCTAGGCAAGAACGCATTATCATCTCCAGACAGGGTAAAAATCAGCCACTAGTAGCTCCTGAGCCATATCTGTCTTCTGAGTGGAACCATTTGGCACCCTGTTGCCAACTCTAGGACTGAATGGATGAGGGAGCATCTGTGACGGTGGACTTGGCAATGGGCAATTTTGTGAAGAGATGTTGGTTCAGATCTTTCTTTTGCCTAAGTCCCCAAAGAACCACCGCTTGTCAAAGTAGACAACACTAAGCTTGATGGACCAAGGGTATAA
Organism: Euleptes europaea; assembly: GCF_029931775.1. Classification (NCBI taxonomy): domain Eukaryota; kingdom Metazoa; phylum Chordata; class Lepidosauria; order Squamata; family Sphaerodactylidae; genus Euleptes; species Euleptes europaea. The sequence continues at coordinate 36,053,030 of NC_079325.1, read as the reverse complement.
GGCAGCTTTATTCTCATAGCTCAGTAATCAAGTGTCTTCTATGCATGCAGAAGGTCCCCAGTTCAGTTCTGGTATCTCATGTTGCAGTTGCTTGGAAAGACCTTTCTTTTTCTCTGGAGAGCCACTAGAGATGGTATTGATCATACTTTATAAAGCAGTCTCGTATGTCCCATAGGCAACCTGAATCTTTGAGGCTGCCTTCATAGCCTGTTTTATGAAATATTTTAAGCGCCTGTCATATCCCCTTGCATTGTGTTGTGTTGCTGTTCAGATCAGATAAGTGACGGTTTTCTTTCCTTTCTAAGGAGTACATTCCTGACCTCTACAACCACTTCCTGGATATCAGCCTTGAAGCTCATATGTATGCCTCCCAGTGGTTTCTCACACTTTTCACAGCAAAATTCCCTCTTTACATGGTCTTCCACATCATTGACCTGCTATTGTGTGAGGTATGTGGCATTATGTAGGTTTGAGAATATAGATTTGGTTGTTCTGGTCCTCACTTAGGAAACAGGTGGAGTTTCTTTTCAAGCAGTTTCATGAACATTCTTTTCAAGAAAAAAGTGTGAACATTTTTACATTTTCTCAGCATTCCACATAGGAACTAGAAGTTTCCAGCTATTTTTGCACATTAGTAAATCTTCCATTTCTTAGATACCCCTTACTGGGTCTCCAAATAAGGTCAGCTGTGTGCCCCCAATCCCTTAACTCCTGTCACTCTTCTGCGAGCCTTTGGTGTTAGAAGGAAGGAAATGATTCAGCAATTCTGGGAGTTATTGGGGTAGCTCTGGGCCGTGAGCTATGCGAACAGAATTTCCAGCTGCTATAGTGAGTAGTGAGAATGCCAGTTGTTTCTCCATGACCTCTTTGTTGTTGGTATAGCCTGATAACAAAAGAACCATGGTGTTGAGGTGGATTTCCACTAAGGAAGCCATCGTGCCCATGAAGGCTATTGTCACCCAACCCCTTTCTCGTAAGCCCCCTCCTTTGGCCTGGAGGAAGAGCCGTAACTTTTTAATGCCATAGCGTGGGCTCTGTACCCTATTATGTACGCTGAGATTTCTGGTTTTACTGGCAAGCTTATTTTCCACTAACGAAGGGAGCTTTGACTGTCGAAAGCTTATACTGAAAAGATCTTGTTGGTCTCTAAGGTGCTACTTGAATCTAGCTGTTCTACTGCAGTCCCTCTGAAACTTATTTTCCCCTGGGGCTTACAACCATGCAGAAGGCTCATATGATACCCCTTGTATGAAACAGTGAACTGTCTCAAGATGTAGGAGCTGCTCTTCAGAGTATGTGACTCTGTTTTCTCTGCAATCGCACTTGCTAGAAAGAAATGAGCAAAGCGCATTTAGGCAGGCAGCAGCAACCATGGAAGCAGTTCTAATTGCTTGCTAATTAGTAACATTCATTAATTCCCAGTAGCTTTGCCCCTTGCTAGCACGAAACAGCATGATTCTGTGGCTCCCCTTTCATGTTAAGATTGCTGCATTCCTTCAGTTGCCCAGCTGGGATTGTATTCTCCAGGGTGTCTAGTTGGACCCTGCCATTGGTCAGGGCCGGAAACAGCAGCCGACAGCATTGCTCTGGCAGGCCCTTCTGACTTCTCAGTCTGTAATGGTCTACACATTTGCAAGTCTTCGTTTGCAACAATGAAGGATCAAAACTTGCTCCTAAAAATAAAATAAAACCAGATGTCCAGACTTTCTGCAACTTGTGCAGGAGGCTGCACAAATCTCTCGCCCTCTGTGCAAAATGCAAGTTGCAGAATTTTTCTGCAGTGTGTGTGTTCTGGGATCTCTCATTTTTTAAAAAAGATCGGAGTTTGCACAACCTTCCCCTTGTTAGGTGACCCAGTTTTAAGAGAGCAGCAGGACATGAATGCAGATACATGTGGGTGTCTGACAAACCATAAATTTTCATTCTGTTCTTTCCTTTTTGTTTCCCCTCACAGGGCATAAGTGTTATCTTTAACGTTGCACTTGGATTGCTAAAAGTAAGTTCTCTACCTTGATGCTGATTCACATAATTCATACTGAGCACCAAAGTGTATGTCTGCTGTTGAAAGCTTAGGGAGGGCTCAAGAAGTTGAAGCTGCTTACCATCTCTTGGCTGTTGTTCATTTGCTTCATATCCTGCTCATATATGGAGCATAAAAATGAGGCAGAATATGAAATCCTGGTGGGATTGGTGTGGGTACAGTTTCCCTACTGCTCACTGTGTATGTGTATGTTGGAGCAGGCCATTGGGTAAGCTGTTACCTGCTTGAAAGAACCTAGCAAGATGGGAATTCTGGTTGTCCAGTTCCCATCTTTTGTCCACAGAAATTGAAGCATTAGCAAGAGGGAGGGGCTGTGTGCTTTCTACTTCAGTTTGCTTTCTACTTTCTGCAAGGGTTACATCCTTCAGGTAAAATGTCTGCAACGATTCTGAAGTTCTTCCTCTGGTTCTGAGTGGCATTCCTACATCGTATCCCTTGCTGTCCACCCACCATGCCTTTTTTCTTGTGGGAATCAGGCCCTGAACTGGAATTAGGGGAATAAATGGATCAAACACACACACACAGCTCAGTCACATATTTCTGAGTACTCCCTTAAAGACACAGTAAAATTACTTACCAGTTTTTCCCCCCCTTTGGGCTGTGAGATCTGCTGCCAAACATTCTTTTTTGTTGTCCTTTGCATTTGCAGACTACCAAGGATGACTTGCTTCTGACAGACTTTGAGGGGGCTTTAAAGTTCTTTCGCGTGCAGCTGCCCAAGAGATATCGTTCAGAGGAGAATGCCAAGAAGCTGATGGAGTTGGCTTGCAGCATGAAGGTAGAAGGATAGAAGCAGCGAGCCCATGGGGGCTTGCCTCTGTTCTGTAGACACAAAGTGTGTGAGTGCTTCCTGTGTTCAGGGTGTGTTCCCTGGGACCAGGGTGGTCCCAGAGATGAAGGGCTGACTGTGGGCCAGGAATGCCTACCTTAACCATGTCAAGCGTATCGGGGGTGGGGGCAATCTTCTCTTGCTTGAGCTTCAGTCAGGTCCTCAAGGCAGACACCACTCTGGGCTCTGTTGACCTACGATGTGAGACTTCTGATGGTGAAGTTCAGAAGATGGGTGCCCATGGAGAAAGGCCTCCACAGATGCTGGTGCTAGACTCTGCAGTTTCTTAATGGAGCTAGCGTTTCAGATAATGCCGTCAGAATTTGGTAGCCAGTTGGTTAAGAGGATACACACCTTTGGAATGCGTCTTCTTCACAATCCTGCTAATGAACCAGCTTGCACATTCCTCCCTCTCCACCATTTCAGCCTCTTCGAATATGGTTAAGTTCTTTTGGGGGGGACGACTTTCCACATTGTGGTTGGCATCATCATGCGAAGTCAGTCCTGTCTGTGAAAATGGAGGGATTTTCTTCTTTTTTTACCTTTAATATTTGTGATACTTAAAATGTTGGCAGTGACATATTACCATATGAAACAGTTCTCAAACCCTTCTTAAAGCAGGCCTTTAACTACCTTTAGGCCGGTAGTTCAGAAGCTAATCAAAAAAACAAAAAAAAAACCTTAGTCTATAGAGAGAGCATTCTTATATAACTGGAGTTACCTTTCTGATCTGCCTGAGAGCTAACAACAGTTCTTAAGTCTACAGTCTTGGTTGCAGGTTTCTTTGGAGCAACCATTTTGGTACAAAGGCCTCCCTTGCTGTGCTGAGTGCTTAAGCCCGTAAGCATGTGGTTATGCTGGTGGGTTGCACTTTGGGGGCTTTCCCAGAATGCCTGTGTTCCACCTGTCCCCTGCACTACAGTGCGCACTGGCTTGGTGATTTATGCCTCTTGCCTCTGGAGCACAACCAGGATGGATGAAGTTGGGGCAGGCAGCCCCGGGCCTTCAGATCATTAAACATTTAAACGGAGCCTTTCCATGAAATATGCAGCGGTGCTGAGAGGATGTGTTCCTCATCCGCCTCCATCAGCAGTGCTGCTGCTGCTCTTGACTTTGCCCGTGAGAAAGAGAGGTGCCGCAGCTGTTTCTAGATAATTAAATAGCTGCTGTAAAAATGGCAGAAGAAGCGAGGATTTGCAAGGTCAGTAAGGGAAGAACAAGCTGCCGTGAGTTCAAGTTTGCCCCCAAACTGGTTGCAGCTGGGTAATGGGAAAGTGTTCCAGGAGGCGGTTTTGTGATGTTGCTCGGCCCATGGTTCAGCAGCCTGCCTTTGGGGTAGATACCTTGGTGCCAAGAGTGGGAAGTCTGCCAGGAGGTGCTACAGCCCAAGCCAGTCCCTGGGTCTTACCGAACAGCTGCTGTAAACTAGGCTCCATCAGGAAGGGCCTGGAAGCTCTTGACATGTCTGGTATACCGCGAGGGCATCCTCCCCTCTGCACCAGTGTATCAGGCCTCCCTTCTGGTCATAAGCACTAGGTTGTGCCTTTGATTCTACCCAGGGAGGGGCTCAGGTAGACCAAGAGTCACCAGGGAGGGGCTCAGGTAGACCAAGAGTCACCAGGGCATCTTTGAGAACAGCAGCTCCAGGTGTGACGCCGATGCTCCCAGAAGCTTGTTGGCTGTGCCTCTTGTTCTGTTCGGCCACTCAGGTGACAATTCAGTGATCTTTCTTAGATGATGAAAGCTTTTTAACTGGCTCTGTCCTTCCAGGTAGCTGGTTGACACTCTGAGCCATCCTTTTAGACTGTTGGGAAGGCCTGTTCCCTTTGCTTGTGTTTATGCCGGGGTTGACAAACCAATATTCTTGCTGACGGAAGAGTAAAGACACTTCTGCATGAATGTCACTAGAGGGAGCCAAAAGACTGGATTTGAGAAGCCTGTTCAAATCCTTAGAAGGAGAAATATGATCCCCTCTGGTTGTGTTTGTAAATCGTGCCCCTCAGACCCGCATTGTGACAGACCAGAGCTGCTTAATTGCTTGCCTTCCCTGATTATTCAGTGCTTTTCCTGGGAAGAGCTGTTTTGGCCTTGGCAGCCACTCTCTGAATAAGCCTAAATTGGGTCATGCTGGTGGGATTGGGACCGATGTGTATTGCGTCATGCTAGCTTGCTTGCCCCAGCCACTTCACTCGGACAATAGATGGCAGCCCTCCTTGTTTGTTTCTTTTGTTTATCACAGTCATAAACTGGAACCATAATCCATATAATACCAAAAATATTACATAAAAACTGATACATAGATGACATAAAAATAGTGATATAATTAATTAAATCAATGCAGAACTGTGGTGTAAACTATAGTGGCTGTACAAAATCTAGTGACTGTATCCATAAGAACGTAAGAAAAGCCATGCTGGATCAGACCAAGGCCCATCATGTCCAGCAGTCTGTTCACACAGTGGCCAACCGGGTGCCTCTAGGAAGCCCACAAACAAGATGACTTCAGCAGCATCCTGCCTGTATTCCAAAGCACCTCATATAATAGGCATGCTCCTCTGATCCTGGAGAGAATAGGTATGTATCATGACTAGTAGCCATTTTTACTAGTAGCCATGAATAGCCCTCTCCTCCATGAACATGTCCACTCCCCTCTTAAAGCCTTCCAAGTTGGCAGCCATCACCACATCCATAATCCAAGGATCATGGTCTGATAGAAGAAGGGAAGTATACAGTTCCTCCAGTCTACCAGGAGTTTGGAGGGTGGGAGTAGTAAAAGCATATCTAAGATCGCCATAGAAAGGACAGCGCAGCAAAACATGCCCAACAGTGTCAGTTTCACCACTTGTACCAAGTGCATCTGCATAGTCCTCTTTCTATGTGTATGTAGGGAACCTTCAAAAACTCACACTGCAGCCATCTGGCTGGCTTCCAAGCTGGCAGGTGAATCAAGACTAATTGATACTGATACTTGAGCAGCTTTCTGATATTTTACTTGGCTCTTCCCTTGCTTCACCACCCTGGATTGCAGATTAAAAACACGTGAAGTCAGACTAAATAAAACACCACCCGAAGCTTCACGGCCAATCTAAATTCAGCCCAGGATTCCATTACCCAGGCCAGAGAGAAGGTTTCTGTATGAAACTTTTCTGGTCTGTTTAGGATAAGCTAGGGGCAGGGGTTGAGAAGGGCACTAGTTGTGTAGTTATCGGGCAGTCTCCAAAGAGATGTCTGCCTACATATCCTTCTTGCCCACGCTTTGGCCATAGATGGAGCTGGGCAAATCTACAAGATGGTGTCAGGGTGTTAGGGAAGGAGGAAGAGACCATCTCTAAGGGGTTTGGAGACTTGTGGAGTTTGGCTGAGTAGCTTCTAAGGTGTGAAAACACAAAATCAGTCTTGCTGGATCAGACCAGTGATCTGTCTACTTCCAGCATCCTGTCCTACACAGTGGCCAATTGATAATCCCCATCAGGGCTACAAGCAGGGCACAGAGGCCAATTCCTTCCTGCTATTCTTCCCCAGCAGTGGTATTTAGAGGTTTTTATGGCCTATGAACATGGAAGTTTCCTTTAAACGAATGGTTATTGGCTAGCACTCACTGATCTGCTTCTGCATGAATGTGTTTAATCCCTTTCTAAAATGAACCAAACAAGTGACCATTAGTACATCCCTTGGCAGTGAATTTCACAAGTGCTCCTTTTGGGAGTGAAGTGCTTTCCTTTGCCTGTCCTGAATCTTCTTCCATCAGTTTCACTGAGTGCTTGTTAACATAATTTTATAAGCCTCTGTCAGGTCTCCTCCCCTCTTGCTTGTCTTTTCTCTAGATTCAAAAGCCCCCAAACCTCTTAACCTTTCCTCATAGAGAAGGTGCACAAGCTCTCTGATTGTTTTGGCTGCCCTTTTCAGCACCTTACTAAGTATTGATGTTGTTTGTGGGGCTGGTTGTCTTCCTGCTCTGTCTGATGATGAACTCTGTGTAATTTGGAAACTTGCATCCTCATAAACCCACCAGAGAGAGGTCCAGTCAGTTATATTGCCAGTAGCATTCTTGCATTTATTGTGTATACTAAGCTGCAGTATTTGGAACATGCCTTAAATGCTTTCTCTCGAAAGAAGAAAAAGTTCAGCTCTTTGTACTGGCATTAACTGAGATGCTCTCTTTGCTTTTTAGATCAGCCAGAAGAAGCTGAAGAAATACGAAAGGGAGTACCAAACCATGAGAGAGCAGCAGGCTCAGCAAGAGGATCCCATCGAAAGATTTGAGGTACATTCTCCTGCTGTTGTTGTGCTGGGACGTGCCTGCCCTGTTTCAGATCTTGTGGTTATATTATTGTTACATAGTGAGCTTTAACTGAGCCTTACACTTAAATGAGAAGCCCACAAGCATTTGACTAGCCGGGAAAGCTTCCCTGCCTGGTCACCTAGAAACTATTTTTACTCGCCGTACATGACCACCTGAATCTACAATCTTGTTTCATTGGTCAAGTGAACTTTTAATGAGAGGACCTAGGGGACCTGGGCTAGTACTGAGATGCTGACTACAGTGCCAAAAGCCAGAGCCCACAAGCCAAATGGACCATGGATGGGGGGGGGAGGGGGGAGGGCAGGTGCTAGCAGAGCCATTTACCTATGCTGACACCCAGATGATGGAGCTATCAGTTTCACAATAAATAAGTGGCAGACAGGGGAAGCCTTCCTGGACCCTAGGCTCAATGATTAATGATTGACAGCTAGGCACTGGAATTTAGCCCCTCTCCCCCCATGATAATGGGAGAGCTCTCTTTGGAAGTTGCACAGAAAAGCCAAGTAATGAGTAATTGATTCAGCAAGTTAATACCGATCTTTAAAAAAAAAACAAGCTGCATAATTGGTGTCTATTTAATGAACGGGGCTCCCATCTGCAGAGAGAATTCCCAGGCAAAGCCAACCCAACCTGTTGTTAGCACATGGCGTGAGGCTCCGTGCTGTGAAAATCAGTTTCTTTTTTAACTGCTGGGTTTTTTGCCTCCATTTAGCGGGAGAACCGGCGCTTGCAAGAAGCAAACATGAGGCTGGAGCAAGAGAATGACGACCTGGCTCATGAGCTCGTCACCAGCAAGATTGCTCTGAGGAAGGACTTGGACAACGTAAGAGCCGGGCATGTTGCTGATCACTTTGGGATCCTGGGAACTACTTTTGGGTGTTCCTTTTTCAGCATGAGTGTGGGTCTGGCCAGTGGAACTCACTGCAGGGTCTGTATGAATTGTCTTCTCGAGAGCCCTTTTGGAACTCTGTTAACGGAAGGCCATCCCGCCCCTGCTGACCTTAAGTGGGTTAACTCTTGTGGCTTGCCCCAGGCTGTTACTTGCTGACTGCGGGGCTCTGTATTCTTGAGTAGAGATCTGTAGCTTTCTCTTAGGGGTTCATCTCTCCAGGGTCCATGGGTTGTGAGGTATGAACATCAAACGGGCATGAAACTGGTTTTCATGTGTAGAGCAGACTGAGTTCGCTGACGGGGAAAAGTGTTCCAGCCATTCTTTGTTGTGTGCCTTGCTTCACTGTGTCACGGGCTGTCTTCACTCCGTTCTGTTCAGCACATGCTCGCTCTTGTCTTTAAAAGCAATTTGGATGGCATATGTCACACTCATGCAACTGTTTGCATGTACATGGTGCGGGAACTGACTCTGTGCATGAGCATCAGTGCCTCAGAAATGCCCAGGGCCCTGCTTTCCACCAGTTTGGCAGCAGGTCTTTGGATTCCATTCAGCATTTTTCAACACCTCGTTGTAAAGAGTCACATCCCCAGCTGGGCTGCACAAAATGCATCAGCTGGCTTAGTTTAACTGGATTCTTGTGCCAGGACATGAGAGAAGCATTGCCAGCCCAATGACACTTGATAGATTCATGGAGGGAGCATGTGTGGTTGATGACTGCTTTTCTTGCTCTTGTTTTCTGGTATTATGCAGAAAGGAGGGTGGGGAAAAATGAAGAGCGCCTTAGAACTGCCTCAGGGTACTAAAGAACTTTGCCGTGTGGATCATGAATTGTGTGTGTGGCCTTCCAGAGAAAGTTACTATACTGGCCACAAATTTGTTCTTGTAAGCTTTGTTCTTGTAAGGCATGTTCTGCAAAGTACCACTGCCCATAGAACTTCAATTCCTATGCTGTTTTCTGTGCTCTGTTTTCTGGTATGGCCGTCGAAGCAGAAAATGCACATGCATTCCAGCAATTGTGAATCATTTCTGTGCAGAAATGCAAAGGAGGGATGTTAAAGAGAGAGTAGGCAGAGAGGAATTTTTCTCTCTCTGAGGGGGAGAGCATCTTGCAAGTGACGGGTGATTCCCCTTCCGGTTCCTTGGGACAGGCAGGATGTAATTAAGAAACTTCCTGTTTCCTGTTCCGGGATCGCCCTTTCGTCAGTTTTTCTTCCTGCCTCGCTGTGGGAAGGCAGCAACTCGGATTGCTCCGTGGCAATCCGCCTCCAGAGACCTCCATCTTGGATGACCGCACGTGGCCCTCGTTAAAGCCGCAGCGCACAGCAGCCTGACCGGCATAACGCGAGGGCCAACCAACGCACAAACCATCGCGGAGCAGACGGCGGCAACCAGGGGCATGGCGAGCCAAGCGGCGGCCGATGACTTTCTCGCCCCGGGGGAACTCGCGGAGGGACTCGTCCCGCCCCCCCCCCACCCGCGCACGAGCCGCCCGGTAGCCGCAAGGGCGGCAAAACCGAGCGGCAAGAAAGCCGGGCTTCCTCTTCGTCCTCCGGCAAGCGCAAGCAGCCTGACGCCGAGGCCAAGAAGGAACGGGACAAGAAAAAGAAGCCCGGGCCAGCCGCCACTGACTCAGCAGCCGCACAGGGCAGCAGCGGAAAGAGGAAGCGCCGGGAAGCGTCTCCCACAACCGCATCACGCTCGACCTGCAAGGGCAGCGAGGGCTCCTGGGAGACCACGACCACTCCAAAGGGGAACTGCGAGCCGGCGCAGCGAATGGGTGAGCCTCATTCCGCCCCAGGGCCCCTACCCAGCCCACAGCCCCCCCAACCCATGGGGAACCAACTCACTGGGACTCCCCAGAACGATCTCCTCGCCCTAATGAGGCAGGTCCTCAGGGAAGAGTTTCCCTTCCTGCAACCTGCCACCCAGGGGGGCCTGCAACCTGCCCATCCATGCGTGGCCCAAGGGGGCCCGTGGGCCACACAATCCCTCCGTCAGCCTACCCAAGCCGGAAGGGAGAAAGAACCCAGCACCAGCTCCGGGGCAGGGAACCCTAACGCAGCTACAACCAAGCTAGGGGGGAAAGTCCAGACCTCACCCAACTCATTGCAGGACAATGAGTCTCCCACCCCATCTCAATACGACTCAGATGAGGGAGAAAAAGAGGAGGGCGAACTCTCCTCTTCTGAAGGGGAGGGGGAGCCAGCAGAGGAACAGCAGACACGGCTTTTCCCCAGAGAGGACTATCAATCTATGCTATCTAAGGCAATTGCAGCCCTCGACCTTGCAGAGGTACCAGAGCCCGAGGAGGGGGAGAAGGGGAAGGGCAGGCCAAGGGGACCCAAGGAGTTTTTTCCCCGAACGCAGACCTCCACCAAGGTGGTACCCTTCCCAGAATACTTTGAGCACCGTCTCAACCTAGAATGGGAAAAGCCTCTAGGCAACAGACCTCTCCCCCGCAACATCGCCAAGCTATACACCCTGGCTCCCCATGCCATGCAGCTGTTACGCATGCCCTTAGTAGAGGGTCCAGTGGCGGCCCTCCAGTCACCTGGCCTTCTATCAGGAGATGGCATGGGCTCCCTAAGGGACCCCCTAGACAGGAGGGCTGACCAAGCCGCCCGCAAAACCCACGAGGCATTGGCCACATCCATCCAAGCCTCGGCAACTGCAACACTATTTGCGAGGGCAGCCATAGTGTGGGCCAGGAAACTAGCCACTCTTATCCCCTTGGAAGAACGCAAGGCAAATGAGGGACTCAATAGGTTGATGAAAGCGGTCTCCTTCTTGGCGGATGCCACTCTGGACTCTATGACACTGTCAGCAAGGGCCATGGCAACTACCGCCGTGACCAGAAGGGCACTCTGGCTCCGTGCTTGGCAGGCCGACCAAGGGGCCAAATCCACGCTGATGGCTTACCCCTTCCAAGGTGGCAAGCTCTTTGGGGACAAGCTCGAAGATATCTTGGTGGAAACTAAGGACAGGAAGAAGGCCATGCCGGGGAACCTCAGAAAGGACTTCCACTCCTCTACTTCCTTTCGTTCCTACCACACCCTTGCACGACCCAGAACGGAACCAAGACGACCTTCCTGGTCCGGCGCACGGGGAACCAACAGAGGGGGACCACGCTATGGCAGGCCAAGCCACTTCCAGAACCAGCGACAGGCCAAGCCAAATAATAACTTCAAGCCAAAGAAGCAATGACGACGGCTCCGCGCCGGTGGGAGGACGGCTGAGGCTATTCATGCACCAATGGGAGCAAGCCCAACCGGATCGATGGGTGCGAGAAGTCATTCAACATGGCTATCAAATAGAGTTTCGACACTTCCCCCCGGATCGCTTCATTCCATCCCCCACTCCGACCAAACGCGTCAAACGCACAAGGACAACATCAGCCATTCGTCACCTGATACAAATACAGGCCATCGAACCGGTACCAACACCAGAGAGGTTCTCTGGGGTCTACTCCGTCTTTTTTACCGTTCCCAAGAAGAACGGGGACTGGAGGGCCATCCTGGATTTACAGTTCGTGAACGAATTTGTCCAAACCAAACACTTCCGCATGGAGACCCTGAGATCCATCGTGGAAGCACTGCGCCCAGGGATGTTCCTCTCGTCGATAGACCTGACGGAGGCCTACCTGCACATCCCTATACACGTGAACCATCGACGCTTCCTTCGGTTCGCCTTTGGGGACCTTCACTTCCAGTTCAAGGCACTCCCATTCGGTCTTTCTCCAGCTCCTCGAGTGTTTTCCAAGATTCTTGTCACCCTGATAGCGCTTCTGAGAAGGGAAGGAATACATGTCTACCCGTATCTCGACGACATCCTGGTCTGCGCACCCACAAAGAACACAGCCGTCCATCACACCTCCAGAGTAATGCAGGTGTTAAGAAGTCACGGCTTCCTCGTCAACAATGCCAAGAGCAACATCCTCCCATCCCAAAGGATACAACACCTCGGGGTCCTGATCAATACCAGGGACAACACTCTAACCTTACCAAGGGACAAGGCTATCAAGCTGGCACGTCTAGCCAAACACCTGGCAAGATCAAAGTCAGTCGGACTATCATCACTAGTTCAGCTACAAGGACTGATGGTCTCTTGCATTGGCACAGTCACGTGGGCCAGATTCCACGCACGCCCACTGCAATGGTTTCTAAAGCCGTATCAGCGGCAAATCCTTCAAAAGAAGGACATCCGCCTTACCCTGCCAGAGGCCACCAAACTGAGTCTATGTTGGTGGTCGCGGGCCCAGACCTTGCAGGAAGGCCAACCCTACATCCGCGACTCCATAGTCCAGGTTTCCACGGATGCCAGTCTGGAAGGGTGGGGAGCCACTCTAGACCATCAGGTTGCCCAAGGCACGTGGTCGACTCGGGAGCGGACCATGCACATCAACCAGCTAGAGATGCGAGCAATCTACAGAGCGCTGTTACGATTCCAGGCGAGTGTCGCGGGGCGACACGTCCTGATTCGGACAGACAACGTCTCCGCCAAGGCACACCTGAACAAGCAAGGGGGATCCAGATCCTCCTCGCTACAGAAGGAAGCGACCAGAATCTTGTCATGGGCAGAGAAACATCTTCTGTCAATCAGGGCAGAACATATACAGGGCAAACTCAACATACAGGCGGACTGGCTCAGCCGCCAGACGTTAGACGAAGGCGAGTGGTCACTGAACGACCGGATGTTTCACCTCATCTCACAACGATACGGGACTCCGGCGGTGGATCTCTTCGCCTCGCCGACGAACAACAGGACACCACGATTCTTCTCCAGATACACCCACAGGGAAGCGGAGCGAGTGGATGCCCTACTCTCACCCTGGCCCCAGGACCTTCTTTACGCCTTTCCGCCTCTGCCGATAGTTCCCAAGGCACTAAGGAAGATCCGACAGGAAAGGGCGACAGTCATATTCATAGCCCCAGACTGGCCTCGCAGGCCATGGTACTCCACCCTGATGGAGATGTCCATACAAGAGCCCTGGCGGCTACCCACCTCGCCGGACATGCTGCAACAGGGGCCGGTTTGCCATCCGGACCCGGAATGGTTCAAACTGACCGCCTGGCTATTGAAAGGCAACGGCTTATGAGTCGCGGATATCAACCCGACGTCGTCAGCACCATACTGGAGGCCAGACGACCTTCCACACAGAAGATATATAACGCCTCCTGGAAGGCCTTCGTCAGATGGTGCCGTCGTAAGGACTTAAATCCCATGGCACCATCAGTAGCGGATCTACTGGGATTCTTGCAGGACGGAGTCCACCAAGGTCTCAGGACATCCACCCTCCGTAGGCAGCTGGTTGCGATAGCCACAGTCAACCCCACCACGGAGGGACACAGCACTACTAAGCATCCTCACGTTAGGGCCTTCCTCAAAGGAGTTGATCAGAAGGCACCACCAGTCCGGCACCTCTTCCCATCGTGGCGCCTCCACGTTGTCCTATCGGCTCTGACGCGGCCTCCCTTTGAACCACTGACAGAAGTCTCCCTCAAATTTCTTCGATTCAAGACACTATTTCTAACAGCAGTCACCTCAGCGCGCAGGGTATCTGAGCTGGGAGCACTGTCTATGAGGGAGGGGCTTTGCGTTTTCCACCACGACAAGGTGGTCCTCAGACCCGACCCGACCTTTGTACCCAAGGTGGGGTCCAACTTCCACAGACAGCAAGAGATTCATTTACCATCCTTTTGCCCAAACCCAGCTCACGAAAGGGAGAAGGACTGGCACACCCTAGACTTGGTGCGCGCCATCCGTATATATCTGGAACGCACAGCGCCATTCAGACGAACGGATTCTCTCTTCATATCAGTGTCAGGGGTTAGCAAAGGCAAGAAAATTTCTAGAGCGACCATCAGCCGTACCCTTCGGTCCTGCATCATGGAGGCATACAAGGCAGCTGGCGTCGCGATACCACAGGGCATCACAGCACATTCCATTCGAAGCGCAGCTACTTCAGCGGCCTTTGACAAGCAGGCCTCCGTCGAGGAGATATGCAAGGTAGCCACATGGTCTTCCATATCAACCTTCGTGCGACATTACCGACTCAACTCCTACTCGTCGGCTGATGCAGCATTCGGGAGGAGAGTGCTCCAACATGTAGTAGAGGAGCGCTAACCCACCCTGAGAACATCACGGCTCTTGGACATCCCGTCACTTGCAAGATGCTCTCCCCCTCAGAGAGAGAAGGGAACCTTGGGTACTTACCGTGAAGGTCCTTTCTTCTCTGAGGTAAGGAGAGCATCTTGGGCCCACCCTGGGCATCTACGGAGCACTCTCGATAATTCTGTATTCACTAAACAGCGATTCTCAGGGCAGGGGGATCCCTGTCGCTCATGACAAATAATGTATGTTGTTCTATACTGAGTTATGAGGTGCACCTTAGTCAACGCACCTAAAATAAAATTTTAAAAAAAAAAAATTTAAATTACTCGGTCTCGGCTTCCTTATTCCTGAAATTCTCCTAGCTCAGAAAGTTTTGAAACTGACGAAAGGGCGATCCCGGAACAGGAAACAGGAAGTTTCTTAATTACATCCTGCCTGTCCCAAGGAACCGGAAGGGGAATCACCCGTCACTTGCAAGATGCTCTCCTTACCTCAGAGAAGAAAGGACCTTCACGGTAAGTACCCAAGGTTCCCTTCTCCCTCTCCCAAAAGATAAGAACTCTGGGGCACTCAATTAAGTTAATGGGCAGTGGATTCTGCACTAACAAAATGAAATGCAGTGTATTGATAGCCACAGGCATAAATGGCTGTAAAAAGGCTTAGACAGATTCATGGAGGATAGATCTATCAGTGGCTACTAGCCATGGTGACTAAAGAGAAACCTCCACATTGACAGGCAGTAAGTCTCTGAATACGAGTGCCAGGAGGCAATATCAGGGGAAGGCCTTGGCTTCTATACCCTGTTGTTGGACCTCCAGAGTAACTGGTTGGCCCCTGTGTGAGACAAGATGCTGGACTACATGGCCCACTGGTCTGATCCAGCAGGGTTCTTATGTTCTTGTGTTCAGCCAGCATTTAAAAAGCAGCATTGATTGTTCATGGTTTCCTCCAGAATTCATGCGAATTCTTCTGTGGAAAGAGTCCTAAAACATGTCTGTGGCATGCAGCTGGCTCTGAGTCTCTGGCCAAGAATCCTTCAGTGACAGAGCCAGAGTGGATGGGGAGGGGCCGTGGCTCAGTGGTAGACCTCTGCTTGGCATGCAGAAGGCCCAAGGTTCAATCTCCGGCATCTCCAGTTAAAGGGACCAGGCAAGTAGGTAATGTGAAAGACCTCAGCCTGAGACCCTGGAGAGCCACTGCCAATCTGAGCAGACAATACTGACTTTGATGGACCAAGGGTCTAATTCAGTATAAGGCAGCTTCATGTGTTCATGTGATTTGGCAAATGCCCAGCTGAACGTTGCATGCTTGGTGTGACCGTCGATGCTGGACCTTGCCAGTGTGAGACTGCCTTTCCCCAAAGAAGGCACCCCTCTAAAGGGATTTCCTCCCTTAACTATAGACCATTCTGTTAACGCTAGGATGGTTTGCCTGAGGCAACATGCCAGCCGGGCTCTTCATCCACCTCTTTAAACAGGCTGCTGGGCTTGGCCTGGCCGTCCGTCTTCAGAAACAGCTCTGTGAAATGAACAGAATCCCCACCCCACCCCGGAGGGGACATTTGTGGCTTGATCCTTTCCAGCAGGTCCCTAGATTAATTGAATTCCTGTTTCTCTTCAACGGGTTAACTTTCCTAGATGACTGAATGCTGGAAGATATTCCGACTGGTCTTTTTTTTTTTAGTGTTTGCAAACGATGCCTGGGAGTACTCAGCCTTGCCAGTGCCAGGAGGGATGGATCCTGGAAATGGTGTCCTCCTGACCGTGGGGGATGCCCGCTGAATTAAGCACCCCCTTTTCAGTATCATGCCTAGAATGTCTTCCCAAGGTACCACGATGGGCGGCTTTCCCCCCTCCCCCTAAGAAGTTATTACATTGGAAACGGAAGACTTTCTCCTTTTAACCCTGCCAGTGGTGCAGTTTTCATTTCAGATACATTTTGGCAGGGGGGGGGGTATTTTTTAGGACCTTTCCTCAGTTGAAGCACACATGTCCCTTTTGCAGTGCCTTTCTCTGCACTGCAGCCAAGTTTCATGGGACAACTTGAAGGGGGTGGAGGAGGAGATGATAGGATTTTATGGGCAAAAGGTTGGGGGGGGTCATATGGTCCGCATGATAACTGTAGTTCTTCCCCGCCCCACCCCTGCTTAATAATTAGCAATGGAGAAATCCCATGTGCTGAAATAAACAGTTGAGAATGAGACAGCCGTGGGGAAGGTGGGAGCAAAACCAGTCCGTCCAAAAATGATAATACAAGGACTGAGGCTGTGGATTGTGCTTTAGAGTACCAGTAGTGTTGTTGTCTTCATCTTGTAGATTGGGGGGGGAGGAGAGGGGGCTTGGCTCTGAGGCTAACTGGTGAATTCATGGCCGAGGTGGGATTCAGACTCTGGCTTCTCTGGTTACAACTTGGCAGAATTGCTGCAAATGCATAATCAGTGAAATTTGCTAAGCTTCAAACCAGCCCTGCCATAATTGGGTGTGTTCTAAAGGAGAAAATGCAGCAGAGGTGCCAGATTTGACCAGAAGAGACACTGAATGGCGATGGTTTTCCAGGCCAGCTTTTGTTCCTGTTTCTGTGAGAGTAGAATTAGACTGTGTCGTTCTGCTTCCGATGCCGGATTCAGAGTGTTGCTGTAAAACACATGGGTGGAACATCCTTGGATCCATTCTCACCTTAGCCAAAAGCTCTCTGGGCGGCCTTGGAGTGACCCTCTTCTTTCAACCTTCCACAGCAATCTGTACAGAATGGGTATAAAGAGGCTTCTGAGGGGATACGCGGGAGAAAGTGCTGAACGCTTGGCAATGCTTTGTATGCATTCTAGGTGGCTGTTCCTTATTCATACTCTCAGGCAGCTTTCATCTTGAAAGTGCAAGGTTCTTGACTGCCTAACAAAGGGAGATCGGGTTGCCTAGGTCAGAGTGAAAATGGAATTGCCGGATAACCAGCCAGGCCTTCTGGCTCATCAGCTGGCCACCATCCCTTCTCCTCTCTTTGATGGCTGGCATATCCATACCCTAACGTCCGTGCTTCCTTCACTGCACCGCTCACATCCACAGGTAGTCTGTGGGCCTTGCCAGAATCCAGCATGCTTCTGATGCTAGGAAGACTTTCCCCTCATGTTTGGCTTTTCTGCATTTGGGTACCAGGCAGAAGAAAAGGCTGATGCTCTGAACAAGGAGCTGCTGATGACCAAGCAGAAGCTGATTGATGCCGAGGATGAAAAACGACGCCTGGAGGAGGAGGCTGCTCAGGTCTGGAGCTCCCCTGACTGCATGGCATTGGGCTGGAGGGTTAGGGCCCTTCTGCCTTTTAGAAAAGTGCACTGGCTGGAGGGACGGGCAGGTATTGCAAGGGGAAAGGGGCAGATAGAGGATTTCAAGTTCCAGCAGTGTCTTCGAGAAATTTTCTGGGATTTGGGCAGTGCCAGCTGAACTGCCCATTAGCAGTCTCCTAGCACCTTGGCCCAGTCTAGTCTGATCTCATCAGAGCTCGGGAGCTAAGCAGGGTCGGCCTTGGTTAGTACTTGGATGGGAGACTGCCAAGGAGGGTCCAGGGTTGCTATGTGGAGGTTGGCAATGGCAAAGCACCCCGAACGTCTCTTGCCTTGAAAACCCTATGGGGTTCACCGTAAGCTGGCTGTAGCTTGATGCAGCTTGATGGTACTTTCCACCACCAGGCACCTGAAGCTTGCTCAGGTCTTGTGCTTTGCCTCATGGTTGCTGAGAGTTTTAAGCTTTGTCTCAAACCTCTGGTTGGGGTGGGGAGGCAACACCTTCCAGAGGGCTTCTGAGCCCACCTCTTTGAAATGATCCTGCCGCCCCTGAATTCATAGAATCATAGAGTTGGAAGGGACCACCAGGGTCATCTAGTCCAACCCCCGGCACAATGCAAAAAATTCACAACTACCTACCCCACACACCCTGTGACCCCTACTCCTTGCTGAGAGATGGCCAAGATGCCCTCCCTCTCATGAACTGCCTAAGGTCATAGAATCAGCATTGCTGACAGATGGCCATCTAGCCTCTTCTTAAAAACCTCCAGGGAAGGAGCGCTCACCCCCTCCCGAGGAAGCCTGTTCCACTGAGGAACCACTCTGTTAGAAAATTCTTCCTAATGTCTAGATGGAAACTCTTTTGATTTAATTTCAACCCGTTGGTTCTGGTTCGACCTTCTGGGGCAACAGAAAACAACTTGGCACCATCCTCTTTATGGCAGCCCTTCAAGTACTTGAAGATGGTTGTCATGTCCCCTCTCAGTCTTCTCCTCTTCAGGCTAAACATACCCAGCTCCTTCAAACTTTCCTCATAAGACTTGGTCTCCAGACCCTTCACCATCTTTGTTGCCCTCCTCTGGACATGTTCCAGCTTGTCTACATCTTTCTGAAATTGCGGTGCCCAAAACTGAACACAATACTCTAGGTGAGGTCTAACCAGAGCAGAGTAAAGCGATACCATCACTTCACGTGATCTGGACACTATACTTCTGTTGATGCAGCCCCAAGATTGCATTTGCCTTTTTAGCCACCACATCACACTGCTCAGGATGCAGCTGGTTTTCCTTCGTGGCAGCCCTTTTATCAAGGTTGGTCTCCCAGGGGATGTTTAAGGGGGAAGTTGACCGTTCAGTCGCTCTGAATCAGCCTGGCCTCTGGGGACCTCAAGACAAAAAAGGGAGAATGGGTTGTACGAGGGGCTTGCAGGCTGCAAGCCCCACCCCCTCACAACAACTTTTTTGATGCAGCTAAAGGAAATGTGTCGCCGTGAACTTGACAAGGCAGAGTCTGAGATTAAAAAGAACAGCTCCATCATAGGAGACTACAAGCAGGTGAGTGCTCACAGTTTCCACCTGGGCAGGTGGCGGGCCCCAGCCAGTCCAGAAATGTAATGCTGGCTGCAAGAAACCTTTTTAAAAATGTGTCTGTCTTGGTAGATCTGCTCACAGTTGAGTGAGAGGCTGGAGAAACAGCAGACGGCAAACAAAGCTGAAATCGAGAAGATCCGGGTAAGGGCCTTTGCTACAGCAAATAGGAGTTTGGGAGGCAGCATTGTGCCTGGCGCAAAGGTTTTTATTCCAAGCAGAAGGCTGCCTGGGATGATTGACTGGGGACTGTTGCCTCTAAGGGAAAATGCTGTTGGGTTTTCCCTGTTATCTTGGCTTAGGAGTTAACTTGGCTTAGGAGGCAAGCGGCTGGTTTGTAGAATGTCATGGGGTTTCCCCTATTAATCCATGGCCCCATTGCCTCGTACATCCAATCTTGAGAACGTTGTAGAAAGGCAGATTTTGTGTGTGTATGTGGGGAGGGGGAATCACAGTTTCAAATAAATAAATGACCAGACACTACAGTGGTTTCTATACAGAAGACCCCTAGTCTCTTTGGGGAGTTTTGATCCTTTTCACCTTTTCTGATTCTTCCCCCTACCCCATGTGGCTTTTAGACATATGTGAATAGATCAGAAGTAGAAGCCAGTCACATGGGCTGTGTATCCTTCAATAATGTCTATGTGAATAAGCGACTAGAAGCAGAAGGACAGGAGCAAGATCTGACATGGGGTTGGTGTGCTGCACTGGAGCCCCTCTACCACCTGAAGGTCTTTCACTCCCTCATTGCTGTTCAGTGGCGGATCTACTATGAAACTAATGAAGCTTAAACTTCAGGGCCCCTCATCCCAGAGGGGCCCTGAAGCAACTTTTTTTTTAATGAGTGCATTTTCCAGCAAAATTGATGGGAGTTTTTAAAAGTGTTTGTTAAAGGCCATTTTAGTGATAGAATCATAAGCCAATGAGTTGAAGTATTTAATATTGACCTTAGAATATGCTCTAATACAGGGACATTTTGAGGCCATATGAAATGGGTAATTGGTCAGATTTCACAAAATACATGTTTTCTGGTGCTGTAGACATCATGAGGTAGGAAAGAGAGACTTGGCCAAACAGTAAAATGAAAGTGCAGCATTTTTATGATCTTGGCAGCGAAAGGCAGTGGGCTGTTACCAGGTTAGGGTTGGCTACAGAAGACTGTAAGCAGAACAGAGCTGTGTTTCTTTTGCAGGGTGGGGGGTTGTATTTGATATTGACAGCTGTGGTGAGCAGGTCTTGCACACTTTCTGTGGCTTAGGAGGCAAGTGACTGGCTTGTAGAAATTCCCTTGGCAATTACCAGGAGGAGAGACAAATAGCTGCTCACAGTCTGATCTTGGTTTCAGCAAAAAGTGGATGACTGTGAGCGCTGTCGGGAGTTCTTCAACAAGGAAGGGCGGGTGAAGGTGGCCAGCGCTGCCAGGCAGGGCTCTGATGAGGACACAGACGAGGAGAAGGAGGCGCTCAAGAACCAGCTGCGGGAAATGGAGCTGGAGCTGGCCCAAACCAAGCTTCAGTTGGTGGAAGCAGAGTGTAAAATACAGGTATGGGACATCCCTCCTGGTGTGTTTGTGTGTGTAGGAGGCTTTAAGCCAGCATGTCTGCCTTTACAAACACAAATTGTAAAGGAAATCACAGTTTTTCATCTGATAAACTTAAGCTCTGTGGTCAACGTGAGCAATGCAGACGGCTGGAGTTTCTGGCATCCTCCACGTAACATTCTTGTGTTGTCCAAGCGAGGAGGGGGCAGAAACTAGAATTCTTGGCATTGCCTGAAAGAAGCCCCTCCAAGGCTATCACAGTTCTCTAAGCTTCAATTGGAAACTGCTAATGTACACCTTCAGCAGTTTCTCTACCCATGAAATAGTCTTTTTAATGTCGGCTGTGTTCTGCTGAAGCCTCATTAGAAACCATGCTCTTTGGTGTGATAACAGCTGGGCAGGTTTCCAGAGCAGCTGTTTACATAAGACGACCCCCCCCCCCCGCCCGTCCTGAGCCTCTCCAAGCATCCAGCAGGGCATACGAGATCTTACAAGCCCTCCCTGGCTTCCCCCCGCCCAGGATCTGCCATACCTTCCTTTGCTGTTCACTTTGCACACCCCCTTTTTATCCGAGGTACCAGATTTTCTTGGATGCAGGTTCAACCACCTCACTGTTTTGTGGCCTTGCAGGTCTCAGAAGGCCTGTTCCAGGATGTGCATGAGCTGGCAATGGGACCCCACCCCCCACCCTGCTGTGCAGCCGTTAATGGCAGAAGCACTCCTCCCCCATCTGAGGAACTTGGCAAATCCACTCTGGCTGTCTTCCAATCTCCCTCTTGTTTTGCTGACTTAGACCAAATGAGATGTTAACTGCCCCTCTGCCCTGCATTCTTGGTGATAGTAGTGGGGCAGAGCTACAGGCCATCTCACTTCCCCTTTTCATAAAGTTCTTTGTGGTGTTCGTTGTGAGAACTTTGCCTGTCCTTGTATTTTTTGGAGGGAGGGGACCGCTTGGGATACATAAACTACCCCCAACTTGGAAAGTAAATTTTAGAAGAAATCCTAAAATATTTTTTTTCTGGATGCAGTTTGTAGCATGTCCCCGTTTTTGGAAAATCATAATTCTTCCAGGTCTCTAATCACAGATGTGAAGTCTGTGACAGGGGAGGGGCCATGGCTCAGTGACAGAGCATTGCTTGGCATGCAGAAGATTGCAGGTTCAATCCTTGGCATCTCCACTTAAATGGACCTTGTGATGTGAAAAAACCTCTGCCTGAGACCCTGGAGAGCTGCCGCCAGTCTGAGTAGACAATACTGACTTTGATGGACCAAGGGTCTGTTTCCGTATAAGGCAGCTTTGATTGTGCCTGGATTCAAGCCTACCTTTTCTCCATTGTAAAATTCTGTGAAAATTAATTGAAGAAAAATTTCTAATTCTTTAGTGGTGGGGAGAGAATCATTTGCCCATTGGTAACTAGTTTACTAGGTCTGGAGATATTACACTCTCCCTTGGTAATGTGCCAAGTTGTCTGTCTAGATCAGTGATGGCGAACCTTTTAGAGACCGAGTGCCCAAACTGCAACCAAAAACCCACTTATTTATCGCCGAGTGCCAATTTGGCAATTTAACCTGAATACCACCCCCAGAGGGGGCCCAGAGGGAGAGGCTAGGGTTGCCAAGTTCCTCTTCGCCATGAGTGGGAGGTTTTTGGGGTGGCGCCTGAGGAGGGCGGGGTTTGGGGAAGGACTTCAGTGCCATAGAGTCCAATTGCCAAAGTGGCAATTTTTTCCAGGGGAACTGATCTCTATTGGTTGGAGATCACCTGTAATAGCAGATCTCCAACTAGTACCTGGAGATTGGCAACTAGTTCCTTAGTGTTTTCTCTCTACATATCAAGACAAATGGAAAGGTGTTTGGAGGATAGCTTGTGGGCACTTCAAAGGTGGAATAGGACTACACGCCCCTCCGCCCGCACAGACCCAGAGGGTGCCGGAGAAGCCGCTGGAGGGAAATAAGGAAGGAAGGAAGGAAAGAAGGGAAGGGAGGGGGAAAGGGAAGGGAGGGAGAGAAAGAAAGAAAAAGAGAGAGAAAGGGAGAAAGAAATGGAGCAAGGGAGAGAAAGAAAAGGACAGAGGGAGACAGAAAAAGAAAGAGGCCATTTATGCATGGGAGGTTTTGCCTTGGATTTGCCACTCGGTGGGGCTCGGCGGCAGGCTTGTGAGAGGAGAGCAGGGTGGGGCAGAGGGCTCCTCCTTCGCACCCACCGACCAGCCATGTCCCTCCGCCCGCACAGGCCCAGAGGGCGCCGGAGAAGCCGCCGGCCATGCCGAGTGTGAGCGCTCGGCTTCTGTTCCCCGCTCTCCCACCCGCCTGGCTGGCCGCGCACGCTCCAGCGGCGGCAATGGCGGCAGCTTCTGTGGGAGAGTCCGGGGCCACCGCCAATGATGTCGGAGGTTCCCCACCCCTGGGCTACAGCCTCCCCCATCCGGGGTGGGGCAGAGCCGGAAAGGCCAGCGGCTTGGAGGAACAGTGCGTGCCGGCAGAAAGGGCTACGCGTGCCGGAAGTGGCACCCGTGCCATAGGTTCGCCAACACGGGTCTAGATGGTTAGGGCATTGATGGTACATTGTGCATGTTATGTGAGCAAAGCAGCTGTTGCTATCCGGTAAGTAGGAATGGGGCTCATGTTTCTCCCTGGGTTATGTGGGGGTGCCCTGTGCTGTCTTTCAGGATCTGGAGCACGACTTGGGGCAGGCTCTGAACGAGGTGCAGGCCTCTCGGAAGACGTGGTTCAACAGAACGTTGAGTTCAATCAAGACTGTGACGGGAGTACAGGGGAAAGAGACGTGCTGAAGGGTCGGCAACTCTCCGAGGCGACACGTGACGCTCGCCTTCTGCTAGACACCTTCTGCCTTACGTTGCCTTCCTTGGCCAGATGCCACATGGCGAGAGAGGACCAGAATGTATATAGGCTCTAGAAACACAGCGCATGTCAGGGCTTTTCCACAGGTCAGTGAAAAAAAGCTGGGCACAAAATTCAGGCGTGAGGCTTGTTGCAGACCTCGGGATCTTCATACTACTGATTATTTAACCAGAGGGTGTAGCTGTAGATCGAAGCTCTTTTTTGGAGAAAACACTCCATTCTACAGTCTGGCTGCAGGCTTTCTTTTCACAGGAGTAGGTACGAGAACTTACCAAAACCTCTAACTTAAGTTTACAGATGAGAGATTTTTTTACAGTTATAACTTTTTAAAAAGATTTTATTTGAAAGGAACAAAAAAAAAAGACAACTCTTAACCAGAAGTTACTTCAGTGCCAGAGACCAGACCTTTCCCCCCTCATCCCCCCAAGCTAGTTGGTGGGGAGTTTGCATGGTTAGCAGGAACCCATCCCCCCTAAATGTGTGTATGCACCTACCTGTGTCTGTCCAGTGTGTCTTTCTCTGTCACTAATCGATTCTATGCAACTCTGGGAGAGTCTTTTTTTAAGCACCTGCCCCCCCCCCCCTTGCTGGGTCTTGTTTCAGAATTAAAGATGAGCATTGTCAGAATTCTCAGCAAGGTCTGTTTTACACGGGATTCTCACTCAGAGCCATATAACACACCTCAACCATTTCAATCTCTGCTTTGAAACAGCTGCTTCATATGTAACTTGTGTGGGGTTTCCTCTTCTTCTTTTTTTAACCCTTTCTGTTGTGTGTTTTGTGAGCTTTTCTGCTTCCAAGTTTTTGTTGTTGTTTTGTTTTTTTAGCTGTGCAAACAGATAAGAATAAAGAAACCAAGATAGGGAAAGATGGAAATAGCTGCTTTGGCTGTTACGGCTGAGGCAAGGAATCTGACCTTCAGTCTCTGCGGCCGGCTTTCCAGGAAACCCGTTTTGGCAGCTCTGTTGGCTGGAATGGTGCTTCAGTTTGTTCCTCCCCACCCCACACTTCTTGTAGCCACACCGGTAGGTGCTAACGCTGCTTGGATTTCTGAGCGCTTAGATTGTCCAAAACTTCTCACCAGAAAAAGCTGTAGAATGGAGGTTTTTGCACCTTTGTATGTCTC
The DNA here is from genome assembly GCF_029931775.1 of Euleptes europaea. NCBI lineage: Eukaryota > Metazoa > Chordata > Lepidosauria > Squamata > Sphaerodactylidae > Euleptes > Euleptes europaea. Next base: position 36,028,466 of record NC_079325.1, on the reverse strand, counting down.
TCTTTTTTAATTTATACTGGTTTGTGCTATGCTGAAATTATCTATTGTATCAGCCGATGAAACTTTTTTTGTGTGCAGCGTGTGGAGTATAAGCTGGTTACAATACAAGGCACTGGTTTGTATATAAAGAGATTTGTATTTCTACTTTTATTTTTCTTGTTGACCAGACTAATGCTAGCTAATGCAATCTGAGATGACAAGAAACAAGGAGGCCCTGCAGTGTCCAGGCGTTGAGGGTCTTCCCCCCCTTCCTTAACTGTGTACATGAATTATCTTTATTGTTTAATACCAAAAAAAGACTGTAACTCCATCAATAATAGACGTGTGGACATTGTAGTAGAGTAGTTGCAGTGTGTAGATCTTATGGACTGAGATATAAACTAGTAAAATTGGATTACAACTTCGGCCTCATTTCACTTTTAACTGCAATATTGTTTGATACTTTGCAGCACTTGTGGGGGGATACAACTCATATTTCCCTAACATTGTGAAAACGAATAATAATAACCAAACGTGCAGCATATACGAGGGATATCAGAAGACTGCAGCTGTTTAATTTTGCTGGTCAGCATTTGTTTCTCTCAAAAGATCGGCTGGCTCAGAGGGAGCAAAATGTCCGGTAGAAACTGATCCAACAGAACAAGTGCAATATAACTCTTGTGCAGTCCTCCCTCCTTTCATAAATCGAACTGCTGGTGGATTGTGCCCAGGGTGTGTGCATAAAACACCATCAGCCTCTCTCAGCATGTACAGATACTTGGTCTATACTCTTCCCCCATCCACAAGACTTGCACATTTTTTTCTTAGTCCTTAAAGGTAGATTGGAGATGTGCGGCTTGCTAAATCCAGAAGACAAAGGCAGAGAATAATTCCTTGTATTCACCCTTTCCTAGGCACTTTCCAGCCTGCAAGAGCAGTTTTCATTTCTGATCTCCTTTTATCCAGTCACCACTCTGCAATGAAACCTGGGCTACCTGGAGAGCTTTATAGTATAGAGGGATTCAGATTCTCCCACACAAATAACCAGAACTCTCTAGCCACCTCATGGCCTTAATAAATCTTTATTCAGTGTCATAATTCAAGCGTGGCCAAGCAGACCCACTGTGTACTTGCCCTGACCAATGAGGAACATTTCAAGAGGTCTCTGGTATGAGCAACATATGTGTTGGAATCTAAAGCTTCAGTGGTTGTACACAGCAGTTATGGGAAATATGTCCATACTGATTCACATACTACATTTATCCATATCACACATGCTGACCAGTGCTGTTTACTTGTCTGTCTGGCTAGCCATTAGGGGTGTTTATGTTGACGCCCGGACCGTCATTAGGTCCTGCAGTCAACACTTTCTCAGAAGAACCGTTTTGCAATCATTGCAGCTTCAGGCTGCAAGTAGAATTGAGCCTAGATTGCTGTGTGTGTGTGTAGGGGGGTTCTACATGGTTCCCTTTAATTCTGTACTACACCATTTCCATTTCTGTGCACTCCACACTGACGTTCTCGCCTCAAACGTGTGTTCAGTTTCTTTGCTGCAGTTCCTGCTTTGTTGCTCAGTACTTAGGATTCTTCCCATGGATTTAGCAGGCCTCAGAATAGCTCAGAGGCTAGCTTAGGACATTAGGCGCTGTTCCTTTGGCTACAGGGAAGTAGCCCTTTATGTGGCCTGAGCAGTTTAAGGGTGGTGGTAGTGGTTGCTGAAAACAAACAGCCCTCTTCTGCTGCTGGGGATCTACGTAGGGTGCTACAGAGGTGTGTGTGAGAGAATCCTGCTCAGTCTCTAGAGCCCCAGAGACGGCAGTCTCGGATGCCAAGTTTCTTCCTTTGATGCCCCTCCCAGCTTTATTGTGAGCTGGCTAACTTCTGGGCCTGTTAGTCCTCCAGGGATTATTAGGTGATTCGTTGCTCCAGTGCAATGCAGTTCAAACTGTAGAGTGGGGCATTCAGTTCCTTGGAGGCCATCGGCTGCTCCGTGGACCAGGTGGCACCAGTTCCTTATGATGCGGCGCATGCATTCCAGCTGTTAGTGGGGCACAACCCCAGATAGATAGGAGCAAGAGGAGCTGCTCCATGGACCAGGTGGCCCCAATTCCTTACCATGCTGCACATGCATTCCAGCTGCTAGTAGGGCACAACTCCAGATAGAAAGAAACAAGAGGCACACTTGATCACTTGTTTTCACTGTGTGATATGTTTAACAGGCTGCAGCAGCAACAAAAGGGGGGCACATTAAACTCAATCAAAATGTTGAATCCAAACCGAAAAGATTGAGCTAAAAAACACTAAAATTACAAACATATCGATTTTAATATGGTGCACGGTAAAGTTAAAAACATGGCCTATATCATAGGCGAGTCATTCACAATCAACAAATACATGAAACTCATACACAGTTGATGTGAAGTCGTACAATGACCAAAGTAGGACCAAATGCGTTTCGGCATCAAAAAGGCCTTCCTTTTTGAGGTCAGACGTAGAGTATGTGAGCCAAGTTCTAGTGTACATGGAATACATAATTTTACAAGAAGCTTCATAACACTAGAAGGGCTTTTATGTGTTTCTACCATGCATTATGATATACTGTTAGGATGTGTACTAGACCATAATTCTATGTCTGGTCCTACTCTGGTCATTGTACGACTTCACATCAACTGTGTATGAGTTTTATGTATTTACTGATTGTGAATGACTCGCCTATGGTATAGGCCTTATGTTTTTAACTTTACTGTGCACCATATTAAAATTTTTATATATGTAATTTTAGTGTTTTTTAGCTCAACCTTACAAGCTGCAGCTCCAATGAATTACACACTTGTAGGCTCATTCTTGGCTAGAGCTTTTGATGACCTCCACGGCTGGACATGTCAAAGTTATACACACACACCCCACGGGTGTTCCTCTGCCACTCTCTTAGCCATTTGTTCTGGATTCTTCTTGTTACCCAGCGGTTGCAAATCTTCAAAATCTGTTGTACTGTGGTATCTTTATAAATTTATCTCTGTGTGATGATACTGGAGGTACTGAGAACTTGGTACTTGTCTCCTCACTTTGTGCTTTGACATAACCATTTCCAATGTGACATGATTACAAAAAGGGGGTAAATGTCAAATTCTACAATTTAGTCCTTTCCCAGGGCTGCTCCTTAGCAACCCTTCTGTTTACATCCAAGAAGAGCAGGGTGATTGCCAACTGTTGCCCAGCAGTGTGCCTTTACGTACGCATTGTTTTTGTGTGTATCCTCCACCTAGCATATTTTCTCCTTGACTATTAATAAGGGGAGAAGAAAAGGGTGTGAGCCAGGCACACAGCTCCTGGAAGCAGAGAGCCATCTTTTATTGTAGGAAATGATACACATCGTAGTTTCCCAGACTGGGCTGACTTACAAGCAGTGGCTGATGAGCCAAGGTTATCCTGTGGCTCTTCTACAAGCAAGGGCTGGTTTTTGAACAACTGCTGTAGAGAACAGCTTTCCCAACTAGTCAACAAGTCAATTAAGCATCTTTGGTACGTCCAAAATCCTTCTGCGTGGTCCCTTTAGAGCAGTTTGAATTGTTTCAGACAATGCCAAATATCTTGCCAAACATATTACCATTTTATAATACGGGTACCTGGAAGATGTGGCTGTGAGCTTAGTTTGACCTTAGAAGAGCAAGATGGGAACAGAAGGGCAAGCATTAGAGTTGGTGCTATGTGAGGGAAGGGCTCCCTGACTGCCTGTTAGTTTTATCACTTACTCCTAAATCAGGTTTAGGTAGTGTAGATAAAAACACCACAGTGGGCGGGAAGGACAATGCATGGCAATAAGAAAGGTAGACACAACTGCTTTGGGCCCTAAAAAGAAGAAGCAAAGCAGAAACTGGTGTGTCCTGGCTTGGACTTTGGCCCATTAAAATTTCTTTTAGACTGGTAGGAGAAAGCTCTACAGCCAACCCACCCCCTTAATTGCACTTGAAGCAAAACGTTGCCTGTTTTCTCCAAGTGTCTCCCCATTTGGGAACACCTTTTTAAAAGCAGTGTGGAAGCCATGAGTTACAGCAGTAACATGCTCCATAGCAAGGGCTCAAAGGTGTAGGGGAAGTTAAGAAAAAGTTAATGGTCTTGATGCTGTTAGATTAAGGCTTTCATGCTTGAAAAGTCAGTCTGAATATATAAAAGGCAAGGCAAGAATGAGCAGGAAAAGGTTAGTCCCAGCCTGTGGTGAAGAACATGGGAGGGAATGAAAGAAAGCAAATCAATGTGGCAGCCTTTTCTAACAAGAATGCAAACTACTTTGTGGCTGTTTACAACTGTTCTGGAATATCAGCAATGGAAGTCTCCGTACATTTTCCAGGAAAAGAGCTGTGAGGAAGGACTTGGAAGAGATGGTACCTGGTCCTCACACCACTGGGCATTTTGGTTCTGCATTCTGATGTTCTTCCAAAATTGTCAGAATTTCCATTTGTACTATGTGGAATGAAAATTAAACTGGGCTGAATGTCGTACTGGGAGGAGTTGCCTTTTCTCTGGGCAGCTCAGCTGAGCTACCCAGGCATATCCGTTTCGTATTAGAGGAGGGCAGAACATCCATGGCTGGCTGGAAAGGAATAGGGTGACCTTCCTGGAACTTAAAAATACTGGTCTTTTTGTAAGAGAAATGGCATTCAGTGTGACAGGCGACATTTCTAGAAGTCACAGTGTGAACTAAACATAAAAGTTATCATCCCAAGCAACACTGAAGAAAAGTGTTCTTTAAAAAGAAATCGATCAGTTGCCTTTAAAACAAAACCAGCCGCAGCAGCTGGCCCCTCTGCTTCCACAGCCCTCCTGTGCCATTGTCCATTCTGCTCCCTTCCAATAGTGACTTATTAGTGCAAACTTAAAACTCTCTTCCAACACCACTCTCTCACACAACCATAGGATTTAATTTGCTCTATTTATAAGCTGCTCTCTATGGATTTTTAGCTTTAAATATTCTATTTTTTTTTTAAAGCCCCAAACCATCAGGGCTTCAAATAAGAGACCAGCTTCAATTATTGATTTGGGGGGGGGGGGAAATATTAGCTACCGGTACTTATTTACGATGGTCCATCAGTTTCTTCTCTTTAAGACAGTTTTGCATTGATGTTTCTCACAGCAAGCCCTAATGGGGAACCATCAGGAAGTACAGCATCCCATTTCCCTCAGTGGCAACCAGATACTCTAGTAAGAAATGTAGAAGCAACGCATGCAACCGACAGCATCCTTTCCCAGTAGCTGGCACTCAAGATACACACTAACCGTGTGCATGGAGATTTCACTTAGTCATTAAGGCCAGGTCATTCCTGACCCATGGGGTGACGTCACATCCCGACGTTTACTAGGCAGACTTTACCGGGTGGTTTGCCAGTGCCTTCCCCAGTCATCTTCCCTTTACCCCCAGCAAGCTGGGTACTCATTTTACCGACCTCGGAAGGATGGAAGGCTGAGTCAACCTTGAGCTGGCTACCTGAAACCAACTTCCGTTGGGATCGAACTCAGGTTGTGAGCAGAGCTTGGACTACAGTACTACAGCTTACCACTCTGCGCCACAGGGCTCCTTGGTTGGCCTAGCCTCCATGAATTAATCTAAATATATTTTGAAAACTATCTATGTAAGTAGCCATCACTATGTCTTGTGGTAGTGGAGTTCTGTAAGTTAATGTACTGCATGAAGCAAAACTTATGTTTACCTTGAATCTACTACCCATCAATTTCACAGAACACCTCTAAATTCTGTTTTGTTTCTCTAACCCATCCACCATTTGTGTCTTTTTTTTTTCAAAGCAAAAAGGCCCCAAGTGTTTCCTTGTCAGGAAGGTGCTCCATTTTTCCCATTGGTTAGGATTCCCTTCTTTTGCCCCTTATCCAGTACGGCTTTTTGAGATGAAGTAACCAGAACTGAGCACAATATTCTAGATGTAGTGGTACCTTAGATCTATACAGGGGCTTCCTGACACAGGCCATTTGTTTTCAACCCATCTAATCTTTCTTGGCATGGAATTTTGCCCTTTTCTCCAGGTGGCCTTGTGCCTGTACCCAGAGCAGTTTGTTTGGATGTTCTTCCAAAATTGTTAGACCACAGCACCAAGAATTTCCACTTGAACTATGTAAAATGAAAACTAAACTGTGCTGAATTTCATAAAGGGAAGAGTTGCCTCAAGAGAAGTTTTTGGACAGAAAGGGAGCAGCTGAGATCTTGCAAGCTGAACTCTTCACACACACACACACACACACACACACACACATATATATATATATATATAGAGAGAGAGAGAGAGAGCCATGGAACAGTCCTCACCATGATCCAAGACTGGGGTAACAGGATTAAAAATGAAACAACACAGACATGTTTTCCTTCAGGTTGTTTTCTTGAGCATGAAACTTAAAAATATCATTTGTCTTTCACCAAATAAAATAAGTTTTAAAAAAAAGTTGGCAGTTTGGAAAAGAACGGCCCTTCCTGGGGCTGCAGGACTCCTCCTCCTCAAATATTTACATTCCGTTTTACAGTTCAAAACATAACAGCGGAGGACATATTGAGGTTCAGCAAGATAGCAAAATGATTGAAAAGCAGCAACAGAAATAAGTCTCTAGGCCAAAAACAGAAGTGCTTACCTCTTTCAGACACCCCAACCTCGGCACACAGCCACTGCCTTTCTGCTTATTTTACACACAGAGAAGCCTACAGGCTACGGCCAGAGTGGAAAAGGAAATTGCCATTAACCTGATTAGCAAGGGTTCACCTGCCCCATACAGAAACCTCACCTCCACTGGGAAATAAGGGCACGATCCACTGGGATCTTCTCTCGCACAAGCTCTGTTGGAACAAATGAACAGGAGTCTTGCGAGAATAACAGCTGCACTCTGGGACACCAGTAATTTGAGGGGGGCTTGAACGTCTTATGTGGGGTACACCTTTTTAAAATTTCTGTCCTCACAAAAAACCCTATGAGGTAGGTCTAATAATTCATGTTGTACAGAGAGGGGAGGGCTGGCTGCAAATATACCCCCTTCTTCCCAATCCAAGCTCCACAGTCTCCCTACTGGCATTTGCGGGCTTCACAAGCTGCACCCTGCCCTAAGACGTTCATCGTAGCCATCCCCAAGCATTCCTTTTAAACCTAAAGCAATGTCAAGGGGCCACTGGAAAGGCCATTTGCTTCTGAAATGGCTTGTTTGGTTAGGGCTGATGCTTTCAGAAGAGGCTCTGCAGACACGCCATTGCAGATAAGGCCAAAAGCCAGAAACCTTCCACCACGTTGCTACAGGGGGGGGGGGGGGAAAGGTTAAAAGCTTTCCCACAGCCTCTGTTTCGTTATGTGCTTCCCATTCAAAAAGTAAATCAGAATAGTTAGCAAGCCAAAAGTCGAGTTAAAGCTAGCTAATTCGATTGAGAGCCAGGCCAGTCTTCAAAGTGGAAACATGGTTTAAAACAATCCGTTTCTGTCTTAGTGCAAAGTAGAAACAGCCAAGCGATGCTCTATGTACATCTATTGCTGTGGTTCTGAGAGCAGGGGGCTTGTGAGTATTGCTTTTTGGAGTTCAGGAAAGGAACAATTAAAAAAATATAAATAAACTTTTTTTTTGAAAGAATTCCCAGAGTCCCATTCTGATGTTGAAGGCTCCTCCCACAAACAAGTCACATTAAGCTCTTGCTTTTAGGAAGTAATTTATGAAAAAGCACTTTGCAAACCACATAACCTGCTTGCTCTAGAAGTCAGAGAAGAAATCTTGAGGGCCCAAGTGAATGATAAAAGGAGCGATGTTGAGAGGTTGGCAATAAGGGCTGTCAATGAAAAAGCCACCTACAGCAGAGAGAAGAGCAGAGAAGCAAGAAAAAGCGCAGGTTAATTTTCAAAAGGGGATGACGGTTAAATTTCTCTGCTCTTTCAAGCTGTACGTGGGGTTTTCATTGCAAAACTGGGCACTTTTGGAACCCCCCTTTTAAAAAACTAAATAAAGTAATACTGAATCATCCTCTACTAGCAATCTCCAAAAACCGGTTACCCCTTGTCTGTTTTTATATTTATGCATATAAAACAAGGAACCAACAGCTTATTAAAAGGATTTCAGTAAAGCAGAGAAATATAAAATGTGCAGCAACAGGGCAAGTTTACAACGTGGGGTTAGTAACTCCCGACATGACAAAAATAAATGGAGAGGGGGGAAAAATGACTTCATATCAATCATTGAAAATGACGGCCATCGTGTTGGAAAAGAGTAGAATGCCAGCAGCACCAGTGGCTGGCCAGAAAGAGATTCTCTCTGGTGAGGGAAGCCTTTAGAATGTCACAGAAGGTATTGTGCACGGTTTCAAAACAGCGTAAGAGATTCATGACATTAGCAAAAAAAAAAAAACCTCCCCTCAATTTACAAAATGGCCAATTACCCAGAAAGAATAAGTATTACTGTATCATCAGCCATTCTTTTCCAGCTCCGTGATGGCTTCTTTTCATCCATAGGCCAGCAAGACGGTCAACACTGTGGTCAATACTGTTCTCAATTTGAAGGTGTCCCCCCCAAAAAAAAATCTATCCTGCTCCACCCTCCTTTTTAAAAATTTCTTCTGCGCTAAGGTAAGGGAGAGCAAATAGCATCCTTGATGCTTCCCGTGTTTTATTAAAGCACCACCACCACTGAACTGCAAGCAAGAGCTCCGGCACAGTGTAAACAGTTATGAAAGATAGAAAAAAAATGCACATTCCAAAAAGCACAAATATTTGGGTGCTCGTTTTCTTCTCCCTCGTCTTCACCTCAAACCACAGGTGTGGTTAATTCCAAGGAAAGCTGCATGTTTATATACTCTGACTCTCAAAAAGACAGCTCAATGATTGCTCTTCTATCTTCCCCCACCCCTGTTTTCAAGGCCCACCGTGTCCCTGTTCCAGTCACCTGGAGGAGAGCAGAGTATATAAAGGCATCCACGGCCCAGAATGAAAGTATTATGAATGAACCACAAATGGGTGACCTTTGAAGAGAAAAAGAGAAACAGCAACACTTGTGTGTTTGTGGAGGTGATGCCTTAATAGCAATCCATGCTCCCTCATCTTCACCAGCTTCAAAAACATCCCCCACCCCAGAACAGCATTCCTTTCTCAGCGGAGATGATATACACACTGGGCAAATCTCACACACCAAGAATTGCAAAACCCAGAACAAGACAGATACTGGCCTATGGCTGAAACGTCTTTTAACTTTTTTCACAGCAGCACTGAACAAGACCAGGGACAATTAAAGTAGCAAGTATTCTTGGGGACCGTGTTGCTGCTTTAGATTCTTAAGAGTTGGTCAAGGTTGTGGGGGAGGGGAAATTAAAAAAAAGGAGCACCCTTCGCTTTAGCTCTGAAAATCCAAGGCTGAGTGAGGGAGGCCACAAGAACATGAGTGCATTTGATTATCTGAAGTTGGTTTCTTTCTTGTTTTTAAGTGGGAGAGATTTAAAGACACTTCGGCGTGGAATTTATTTATTTATTTTTAACTAAGGAGCATCCTCAATTTGGTAATGATTTTCATAAAGTGCTGCACTTCTTTTGTTTACTGTGCCGGCAGTTGCCTTGCAAAAACGAAACCATCCTCAGGGAAAGGATTTCTCCAAGGCCCCTTCTGTTCTTGCTCATCACATACTAATGCAACGTCCTCATCCCTACGCAATGGTTTCCGTTCCGGGGTATGGTTCTCCTTTGTGCCAGTGCAAGAATCATAATGATAGAAGGGTCTACAAACTCAGTCCGCTTACAAGACAGGCATGGGCATGCTCTGATTCTAAGAGCACAAGGCATTTCTCATGTGTAAACAAATCCCACATTCCTCAGGATTAGACCCTCCCATGACGGGGGTGGGTGGGTGTTAACGCGACAGAGGACGAGCCCTACAGTAGCCCTCCAATTGAACTAACGCTAAGCTATACTTTTAGAACAATAAGCTAGAACAGAAGTAGTTAATTTTTTGTTGGTTTTATGTTTGGTGCTATTCACATATTAAAAGTCTAATGAGGCAAACTCCAGCCAGTGGCTCTAAATTAGGAAACAGGCAAAATACTCCATTACAACAAAAAGCAGGTTTTATTTTATGATCGGCGTATTATACTCTATACATCCTTCACAAGTTTTAAATTTTTACATAGTTCGAATACTTCATTTAAAACATAAAAGGTTTTTTTTAGCATCTAAGTTTCTTCCCTATAACAGAAGGCTGGTATAAGTTATTTTGAAAAAAATAAAATAATGAGGTAACCATTTTTTTCACAGACCATTGTTTTGTTTTTCTTCAAGTTTTAGAGAGAACTAAATTTGCATTTTGTTAAAATAAAAAAAAAGTAGGAAACGATGTTTCTTTACAAATGGTTTTTCGCTCAAGTATCTGTTCAAAGAAAACCAGGCTTTAAAAAGGCTGTGTGTCTCTGAACTGTACTGTGGCATTCGGTCAGGGCAGGGAAGTAGTTTCTCCCGTTTGTTAAAAGAAAGAATAGTGGGGCATAGGGTAGGTAGGAAGCTTCATTACTGGCAACAGAAGCATTCTCTTGGGCAAACCTACAGAGAGAAGAAACCAAAAGTACTCCAGATAAGTTCTTAACACTCTTTAAAAAAGCAAGATTAAAAAAAAATAACCCAAATCCTTACAGCTTTATAAAGCAATCCCTAAGCAAGTTACTCAGATCTATTCAGATCTATTCAGTGGGGCTTATTCCCAGGAAAGTGTTATTAGGAATGCAGTTAGTTTCCTGATTTATTTGGCAAGGGCTCAGCAGCCAGTGTTCAGAGGTAAGGGTTACCCTCCCAAAGTCACCCCCCCCTCCTCACCAACCAGACAAGAAATGAAGAGGGACAAACCAGGCCTGGCTCATTTAAGGCCTCGGCCCAACTGTCAGGATAGAAGGAAGAAGATAAGGCAGATAAGGGCCAGGCCAGGGTTCAAAGGGACTCCATATGATCAGGCTTGTTAATAGGGGGCAGATACGGCACCAACCCGATGCTGTGAGCAAGGACAAATGCTACAGAAAGCCACATAGCAGAGCGTGACACACCTCTCCAGATAAGGCCTCAAAGCAAGCACTGGAGATGCAGCCCAGAGTGAAATATTCCTGGGCGTTTGTGGCAGAGGAAGGGTAGCAATTTTTTTTTTTTAAGTCTCTCTGTCTGATCTGATTTCAGATTATGTTAACATTCTTGTGGCCTCACTAAAGATGCTTGTTTATTAGGGCGGTAGTTTTTGTTTGGTTTTTAAATCTGCAACAACAAAAGGTTCCTGGTTGATGGTCTCTCAGTCTTTTCGCCTGACATATCCATTTTAGAAATCAGAAAGCAGCAACAGCAGGTGTTCCAAAAGGATCAAGATGATCAGAGTGAAACTTTCCCAACATGCAAACAGCTTCACAGAGGCAGAGAAAGGGGGAGGGAATACCTTACAGCCAGGAGCAGCGCTTCTGTCCCAAGACTTAGCACCACAACCAACCAACCAACCAGACATTTAAGATAAAAACAACCAGTAAGAGATTTTCTTTATGCAGGGAATGAGGGAAGCATTTTGAACAAAGCAGGTGGGAGTCAGTGATGAGCTATGCTAGACAGGGAAGGGGGCAAAGAACAATTTGCGGTTTAGTGACAAGTCATGCCCCACATGGCAAAATACTGCAGCAGTTCACACGCTCATCTGAACGGAGAATGGGGGGGGCACCTTTTCACTCCCTCCTGACCTACTTTTTGAGGGTGTATATGTATGAATTATCAGTTCTCAGAAGCCCCCCCCCCCCAGTATTTATGCATGGGTCATTGATCTGACTGGGTAGAATCAGGCCTCTAGCAGCAACTTATACAGAGGCACAAAAGGCAGTCTCCTCTGACCTGTTGACTCTGCTGTGATGTGATAGAAGTAATTAGGGATCCAGTCATACCCAAAGCAGAGATATGAGGTGGCAGAATTCCTCAGTGGGTGCTAGGTCAAGGGAGTGACGTCAAAGGAAAGGGTTTAATGGCCACTGGGATCTGAAAGGGATGCCATCCTGAGTGCTGTTACCAGAAGGGATGGAAGAATCCCCCAAATAATTGCATTTTTAGCATTTAGCGTCAGCTGCCTTGGGAATCCTTCTGGCTCAAAAAGCAGGGTAGAAACCAAGTAACCAGATAACTGCCTCTGCAGGGCATAGCTGGGGCCTTCTTTTGTGCTCTGGCATGTCACATAGTCTGGGGAGGCCTGCCTCAGGGGATTCCTTCTGGGGAAATGGGTTGGGATACATCACTGACTCCAAACTGCTCAGCCCTCATTGCTACATAAAACTACATTCAAAGAAATCCAAAGGGCCAGTTTTGTTTCCCGCTAAAAAGAGTGAGGTGGATTCTTTTGGTTGGGGGTAACAAATGGGAAGAGAAACCCACATGTCAAGTAGCACATGCTGGAAGGAAGGCAGGTCTTTTGCACTCAAGACCACATGGTGCTGCCTGGTATAGGGAGCAAGCTGGATGTAGTTGGTCATACCAGCCTCCCCCCCCCCACCTCTGTGGGCAGAGTTCACACAATATGCTGGTCAAACAAAGTTTAGAACTGGGAGGATGCCCAGCACTTAAATGTGTGAACTCCCCACCAGAAACAATTCCGTTTGTCTGGCGAAGAACGGAAGGACTCAAGTGGCCATGTGGGTACCACATGTGCCCTGGTGGGTTTATGGTAAACAGCTGGTTCCCAGCAGACTGCAAAAAGGCAAAGGCTCCAAGCAATGCCTGCCAAGAACCAGCCAGCATTCGATCAAGGTAAAGGGGTGGCAAGAGATTCAGATCAATTATATAAGCCCAATTGAGAGTTTTGGCCCTTCGGGGTGCTTTGAATGGAGTACAAGATGGCTGTAAGAAGACAGGAGAATTACTAGGGTGGGAGAGATTCATTCAGTTCTGATATGAAAGGGAGGCAGGCAGTTAGAACAAGCAGGCCCTTCCACAGTCAGGCAAAGCAAGAAGGCAAGAAAGAAGCTCCAACCAGAACGAGAACCACACGGGTTACAGCCTTCAAGAGACAAAACCAAGTGCTACAACTGCCACATTTGAAGGGAGCTGCTGTTTGCCCCCAACCACCTGCACACAACTGTTGGGCTGCCCTAAGAGTTAACAAAGATATCCCTGCGCTTTAGATAAGCAAGATGCTGTACATACCATAAGCTGGTGTGGTGGCAGCAGCACTGTACCCATAGGGTGCCCCGTAGCCTGCAAGAGAAATATATGTAGGGTTGGTTAAGAACATAAGAAAAGCCATGCTGGATCAGACCAAGGCCCAAAAAGTTCAGCAGTCTGTTCACACAGTGGCCAACCAGGTGCCTATAGGAAGCCCACAAACAAGACAACTGCAGCAGCATTATCCTGCCTGTGTTCCACAGAACCTCATATAATAGGCATGCTCCTCTGATACTGGAGAGAATAGGTATGCATCATGACTAGTATATACTTCCTTTTGTCTGCTTTGAATCTATCACCCTTCAGCTTCAGCAGATGACCCCGTGTTGTAGTATTATGAGAGAGGGAGAAGAGCTTCTCCCTGCCACTCTCTCCATACCATGCATAATTTTATAGACCTCTATCATGGCTCCCCTTAACCGCCTTCTTTCCAAGCTAAACAGCCCTAAGCGTTTTAACCACTCCTTATAAGGCAGTTGCTGTAGCTCCCTGATCATTTTAGTTGCTCTTTTCTGCACCTGCTCAAGCTCTGCAATATCTTTTTTAGGTGTGGTGATCAGAACTGTACACAGTATTCCAAGTGTGGTCTCGTCATAGAATTGTACAAGAGCAGTATGATAGCAGCAGTTTTATTCTCTATTCCTTGCCTAATTATGGCCAGCATGGAATTTGCCTTTTTCACCGCAGCTGGGTTTTCACAGTCACTGGGTTAACATCTTCATCGAACTATCCACTACCACCCCAAGATCCCTTTCTTGGTCTGTCGCTGCCAGCATAGATCCCACCAGTGTTGGGATTTTTTGCCCCCTTATACATCACTTTACAGTTGCTTACACTGAATCTCATTTTCCACTTTAATGCCCATTCCTCCAGTTTGAAGAGATCCTTTTGGAGCTCTTCACGGTCTATTTTTGTTTTAACCACTCTAAATAATTTGGAGTCATCTGCAAACTTGGCCACCTCACTGTTAACCCCCAACTCCATGTCACTGATGAACGTGTTGAAAAGCATCAGTCCCAACACAGATCCCTGAGGGACCCCACTGCTCAGTTCCCTCCATTGTGAGACTGACCATTGATTCTTACTCTCTGCTTCCTATTTTTCAGCCAGCTTTCAATCCGTAAGAGGACTTGTCTTCTTATACCATGACTGTGAAGTTTGCTTAGCAGTCTTTGGTAAGGGACTTTGTCAAAAGCCTTTTGGAAATCCAAATCCAAATGCTCACTCCTGTCCACTTGCTTACTGTGGGCAGCAGAAGGGCAAACACTAGGTTCAGCAAACAAACACACATGCAAAACTTGGATTTCTAAAGGGGAAGTGAAAAACAAAAGACAAAAATTTACCTATGGAAGCCCCCTGCCCATAAAAAAAAATACTTAGAATCTTCCAAGCATTCAATTTACTGAAGCTGAATGTGCCAATTCAGTCAGAACACACACTTCCTGCAAACAGGCACACTCTGAAAATGTGCATTAATGGCTGCTGGTCCCTTTTTTGTTGCCACAGAGGCCATTTATGCTTGGTAATTAGCAGCACGTTCCAGGCTGAATTGCCCAGCATATTTTTTTGAATTTTTTAACACTGAACTGTCATTAAGGAAGTGACTGCAGTGACTGCAAAGCCGGCGCATATCTGCTTACCATTACTTAAGAGCCCCTTTAACATGACCTTTGATGTTTGCTCTGCCCCTGCCACGAAGAATCCCCTGAAGGAACCATGCAAAATAACAGTGGCGCATTAGCTATGCACATGCTAATGGCTATGGAGACAGGAACAAAGGAGCAGGTAAGTGGGGTGTGTGTGGAATTTCTCCTTTTGCGTTGGGACCACGAATAGTCATTTTTAAAGTCGCATTTTAAAAAAAAGCTTTGAGCATCAAAATTGATTGCATCCATGGCCACAGAAATGTGGCACAAGACTCAAGGTGGAGTTAAGGCTATATGCCCAAATGTGACTGTTTATAATGAGAGAAGGAGGGCAATGTCACTACTTGGACCCAAAGAGGCTGAAGAACCAGAGGTGAGCACCCACAGTCTCTCCCATCTGCTGCCTGACACCCTGGGAACCAGACCATGGATTTTCCACAGGCAAGGACTGTTCGTAGTTCCCTCCTATGTAGGTTGTGCCCCTGCAATGGTTGTACTCATGGGATAAACCGGGATTGGTCAATACCTGGTGCAAGATAACTAGTAGCAGCTGGTACCCCAACAAAACCACCTCGCGTGAGAGTACCCCTCCCTCTGCCTCGAGCCGCCTGGACCGCCGCCGACATGGCTGTGTTGACGATTCCCTTTGTCTACACAAAGAGAACCAGAGATTAGTACAAGTGCCTGGTGGAAAGCAAACATGCCACAGGATGTGCCCCAAAATACCCACTCTGTCGTGCAGGGGGCTAGTACTCAAAATTTGATGCTGGCTCCTAAGATATTTTTTTTCTGGTTCCACACATTAGCAACAAAGTTCTGCCCTCCTCAGGACGACGGGGCTTTCCCCACTAAAGCTATTTCACACAAGCACATCAGGTGTTTGGCACTTGGCTCCCCTGGTTGCTGTGAAAAAGCGTGGGTTGTGTTGAAAGACCCTGGTTCAGAACCTCAGCTCTGGGGCCAAGCTTGTTTGTTGCAGGCCTTCGTCTCTCCTCCTACCTGGTCTCCCTTATTTTGTAACCTGCTTTGAACACATCCACAGAGAGCAGCAGGAAAGAAATTGAAACTGTTTGCTCTCTCACCATCCTGTCTCTCTCCAGTATGATCTAGAAACTGAGCCCACAGTGGGGCTATGCAGACAGGAACAGTCGGAAAGACGCTTTTGGAGCAAGAAAAACAACAACCAGATTATCAGCGCATTCCTGAAAGGAATCCCTGCGCCGGGTTTAGGAGGCAAACTAGCGGCACCGCCTCCTAAAGAGGTTTCGGCACTGCCAATACCTCTGCCTGGCGCCAAAAACCCGTGCAACCCTCATAGGGTTGCATGGGAGAAATGCCAGCTAAAAGCTGGTGTATCTTGACAAAAATAAAAAGGCGTTCCCGAGCCAAAAGTGCTCAGGAGGCCGACTAATGTCGGCCCCGCCCTGCAACCGGCACCGGAACGCCCTGGAAACACCTCCCAGGGCGCCGGAACGCCCTGGAAACACCTCCCAGGGCGCCGGAACGCCTCCTGGCTCACTGCTGCAGCCTGTGCCAGCATCCGGAGGCTGGCAGGAGGCTGCGGCGGCATCCAGGCCCAGCGCTGCCGCAGTGGCAGCCAGGGACTGGTGCCCGAGCCTCCACGCCAGCGCTGGGGCCACTCACGCTGGCGTGCGCCTTCCGGGTGCCGACGGTGTGGGTCCCTGCGCCGGCAGAGGCCGGCGGAGGCCTCCTAAGGGCTTTCGCCCCAAATTTCAGGAATGGGCTGTGAGTAGTTTAAACCAATACAAGGTTCTCCCTTAGCATTAGACATAGGATGGGGTTCTTGTTAGTCTCCTGAAGACCCCTTTTGGTTTCCCCTCCTCTTCCAGAGAAATGTTTTGTACCCATTGCTATTAGGAAACACTGAGAACCTTCAAGGTTAATTGCTCTTAACCTCAGACTGTGCAGGAGTCTTGTAGAAGAGGCTGTATCCTCTACATCCCTCCAGAGTTATCTTATTTGTTAATTACCTTTTGGCTCCATCTGCTCTACTCATCCTCAACAAAAATTCTGCTCAATTCCTGTGCCTGATTTTAGAAGGCAGAGGGGGTTGCATACGCTGGTAATTAGGGTTGCAAACCTCCAGGTGGGGTCTGGGGATCTCCCAGAATTACATCTGATCTCCAGACCTCAGGCATCAGTCTCCCTGAAAGGGCTGCTTTGGAGGGTGAACTGTATGGTATGTGGCGAACCACAGTGGCATAGGGATTAAGAGCAAGTTATTCTACTCTGGGCTATATTAGCCTCCCATACAGAGTTCCCTTCAACAGTGGCAGCCCCTGCTCCAAGCCCCAGGGCCCACAACGCGGGAACCCTGTTTTTCCATCTGCTTCCAGAAAAAGGCTCCCCTCTCTGAAGAGATGGCAGGCTGCTGCTGCTGTTGCTAACAGGATGTTGGAATCAGTGCAACAGCAGGAGCTGACGCCATGTTGGCAGTGCCAAGGAGCTGCTTTGCCAAGCATGTGTTACTTCTCCTTTGCCCTTTCCCTCCCTCTTAGCATGTTTTTGCACTTAGGTGGGTGCAACAGGGTTTGAAGGAAAGAGGGGCCCAAAGGAACCCTAATTCTACTTAATCTGCCTGTTGAAGATCAAAGTGCTAATTGCCAGGCCTCACTCCCAAGTGTGGTTCCCCAGAAGAGACTCTGAAGCTTTTGTTCTGTTCCAATGTTAATCTGAGAGAACTCAGAGAAGGGTGCTGCCTCTCTGTAATGACTCCGAACGTTCAAAACAGGATTACAAATTTATATCCCCTCATTCCACTACATCAGACAGTACTGCACAATCCAAAGCTGAATATTGAACAGCTCACAAGGTGTGTAGGAGTAACAACGCAGCTGCAGAACTAGAAACTGATGGCAACTCTAGCAAAGCAGCACAATTTAAAAGGACAAAAATGTAGCTGGACTTGGTTAAACTCAATATACAATGGAGCAGAACTTTGTTGGATACCAGAGTCCGCAAAGCTAGAACAAGATGCTTCACAGCTACAGATAGAGGCCTTAGCCAGCATGACACCCAGCAAGCACTAAATGTGACCTAGTTCTCAAGACATTCCAGGCTTTGGTTTGATACATAGACAGACGAGCTCCTTTCCATGTCAAGTCAAATGCACTCATGGCCAAGAATACCAGACCAGGACAACTCTAACTTGGATTGACCTGACTTCCTCAGCCTGGCCTCTTGCTCTTCTTCACTGAATCCTTAACTTTACAAGCTGACTCTTCAGACCTCAGCCTCAGCCACCATCCAACTATCTCGTGCGTGTGCTGTCAAGTTGCAGCCAATTTATGATGGCCCCAGAGGGTTTTCAAGGCAAGTGACTGAGGAGGATGGCATAGCGAACCATCTCTGCTCAAAGTCTTCATTGGTGGTCTCCCATCCAAATACCAACCCTGCTTAGCTTCCAAGATCTGATGAGGGCAACCTATACTATACCATTTCACATATCTCATGGCACTCACCAAATCCCCAAACAGCAATGGACTGAACTACAAACTCCAAGCTGTCATTCTAAGTATATCGTTATTCAGGGTCTAAACATCTGCAGGACCAGCTTCTGACATCGCTCTCCCCTGTGGTCTCTTGGCTTGGGTATTGCTGCTTCATTGGCCAAGCAAGAAGCTCTCCCAAGTGGCAACCCATCTCAATGAGCCTCACCTGGGGGAGAATCTTCTTCTTCTTGTTGGCAGCTGCATTGGGGCCAGAGAAGAGTTTTTCAAGAGCGGCCAATGCAGCACTGGCCTTGGCCACCTTCTTGTTAGGACCAGCGCCTCGGAACTTCTGCCCATCTACTTCAACCTGGAAATGAGATGATGAACACATGAAGCTGCCTTATACTGAATCAGACCTTGGTCCATCAAAGTCAGTATTGTCTACTCAGACTGGCAGCGACTCTCCAGGGTCTCAGGCAGTGGTCTTTCACATCACCTACCTGTCTAGTCCCTTTAACTGGAGATGCAGGGGATTGAACCTAGGACCTTCTGCATGCTAAGCAGATGCTCTAGCACTGAGTCACGGCCCCTCAATGGTGGTGATGGATTTATACCCAATGCATATCTCCTGTCAGGAGCCATCCAGAGCATTTCAGAACCCATTCCAAGAAGGGACAGGAACACATTCATGGTCTAACCCATGGGCAAGCCTGAACAAGTGTATTCTTCAACACAAAAATATTTTTAATTTATGTATTTATTATATTTTTATCCCGCCCTTCCTGACTAAAGCCAGGCCCAGGGCAGCTAACAATGTGGAATTACCATTAAAATAATAAGTATCATATAAATAATTTTAAAAATTAAATTATTAATAAACAGTAATGGCACCCTGATCATGGCTATCAGATGATATTGTCGTTTCCAGGTTTGGAGAAACCTTGCGTACCCAGTGTGGGAAGCCACAGGTGTTAAAGGGAGGGCATAAAACAGGGTTAGGAAAAAACATGTCAGGAAAAGGGAAAAGAGAGAAGGGAAGTGGGGAGGAGGGGAAGGGAAGGGATACACATAACCACAGATTTTCATAAGCTTTGACCTCTCATCATCTATTGATAGCTCGAACAATCCTTCCATCCCACTATTACTTCCCTTCTACTGGCCTGTTACAAGGAACCAAAGCCAGATCTGTCACTAAGCATACACTGAACACGCGCAGCAGCCATTCCAGATCACTCTCAAGGCAATTTGCGTGATAACAAGTTTAAAAGAGAGACATCTGCATTCACGCTTTAAAGTATACATGTGTACAAATGGGTACACTCGAATATGCAATGTGTGAAGAAGCCCATTTCTCCTCGTTGCGCACAGCCCCTTGTGCACTGCCAAGATGATATGCTTCCCTCCCTCCCTCACCTCCATCACAAAACGCTTGTCGTGGCTGCCGCCCGTCTCGGAAATGAGCTCGTACTTGAGGCCTCTCCGTTTCTCATTCAGCTCCATCACTGGGTTCTTGCCGCTCGCTGTAAGGATGGGACCCTGAGTTCTTACCTAGGAAAGACAAGATACCCTTTAGAGGATGGCACGCACAGATGCAAGAGCAGTAGATATCGTAGAAGCAAAGAAAAGGGGGAAGCAAAGAAAATGGGGCAGGCTCTGTGTCCAGCAGCGGCTTGATCCACATCATGGCTGTGCAAACACTCGCTTGCAACACAATTGTAAGTGCACATTTCTAGTATGCAGAGGCCCTCCAATTTATGGAACGTGGAAGGGAAACAAAACCCTATTTAGAGCCACATTCCAGACTGGCAGCCCTAACAAACTGCTTGCTGTCCTTTCTGACTGTTCCCTCACCTTCCATTCTGCCTGAAACAGAAGACAGGATCTGAAAAATTTAACTCCTGCCTCCCTGAACATAGGATGATAAGACCCGCTGATGATGTCCTCGAGCCTCAGTTGGAGAATACCTGGCTCAAAAGGCCAGCTCCTGCAGGAGCAGTTGCAATCCAAAGTGTCTAGTTACCCCAGACACCTGCTCCAATCCAGAACAAGGGGATCAGCTTACTCATTCCTTGCTCCTGACTACAGCCCCCTGACTCACACAATCCCACGCTATGACAGATTTTGGTCTAACTACACAGAAAAAGAGCAAGGCTGATCAGAGGAACCATGGAGACGCCCCGGAACAGCTACACAGCCCTGCAAGCACCGGGCCATTACTGTGCAAGCACCGGGTTATTCCTGACCCATGGGGTGACATCACATCCCAACCTTTTCTATGCAGACTATGTTTACGGGGTGGTTTGCCAGTGCCTTCCCCAGTCATCTACACTTTAGCCCGAGCAAGCTGGGTACTCATTTTACTGACCTCGGAAGGATGGAAGGCTGAGTTAACCTTGAGCCGGCTACCTGAATCCGACTTCCATCGGGATCGAACTCAGGTTGTGAGCAGAGCTTTTGAGTGCAGTACTGCAGTCTTACCACTCTGCGCCATGGGGCTCATTGCAGAGAGAACCTAGCTATCCCAAAAAGCTCAATTTTCATTTTTTAAAACCAATTAGATCTCATGAAGAAAAACCAGGGAACAATAGTGCAAATTTCTCAAGGACAATCAAGATAGTAGGAGACCTAGAAAGGATTTCCTATGGTTGGCTGTATGTGTGTGTGTGGGGGGGGGGGGGAGATGCAGCACCAACCTCCAAGGTAGCAGAGGTGTCGATTGTAGAATTTCCAGTATTATTGCTTGAGTTTGAAAACATTGTCTCATTTTTGCCTTCCGTATCCGACTTCTCATCAGAGCTTGTACATTCCATGTCTACATCAAAACCAGTGGGGTAGCCCATCGCTTGCAAAACCTGCAGTAAAGAGGGGGAAAAATCATACGGGGTAGGTCACTGAGACATTTGGTTCTTAGATTTCAGAACTTGATCTGTTGCGGGAAGAATCAACCTCTGCTACTGAAACATGGGACCACTACGACCCTCTGTGCCAAACATCTCCCTTCTTCTGCTGCAATTGTCAAAGTTGCCTGTGCATCACAAGTAGAAAAGGAACATTCTGTCCTGAGCCAAATCCCGTCTGCATAAATTATGCTACTCTGCATAATAACGCCTATTACTTTACATAATTTATTCTTTTTAAAAAAAACTATTTGACCTCACTTATTCTGGTCTTGCTTGTCATAAGGAGGGAACGAGAAGTCACGCAAGGCACTGAAGCCGTATCCCAAACAACCCTGGAACTCTGCCACCCTTTCTTGTTTCCAAGGTTTTGGCAGCTGTAGCAACGCACTTCCAAGTGCATCTTCACAGCCACGAGGGCTAGAAACTTGCCAAGTTTTTAAATGGACAGAAGAAGAAGAGTTGGTTTTTACATGCTGACTTTCTCTCCCACTTAAGGGAGAATCAAACTGGCTTACAATGACCTTCCCTTCCCCTCCCCACAACAGGCACCCTTTGAGGTAGGTGGGGCTGAGAGAGCTCTAAGAGAGCTGTGACTAGCCCAAGGTCACCCAGCTGGCTTCATGTGAAGGAGTGGGGAATCAAACGTAGTTCACCAGATTAGCGTCTGCCGCTCATGTGGAGGATTGGGGAATCAAACCTGGTTCTCCAGATCAGAGTCCACCGCTCCAAACCACCACTCTTAACCACTACATCACGCTAAGTTTAGATACTCGGGAGACTGAACCCTGCCCCTTTTCTGTGCTCCTACAGAATTCTAGCACACAAACAGCCCTCATCACATGTTTCAACAACACAGGAGTTGTGGGACTTTCTTCCTCAGGAGATGCTCTTCTGAAAGATGCCTGGGCTTAGGCAACGATAGGATGCTTTTGTGAGCCTCACTTTCTCACACTGCAGTTGATTTCAGTATTTGTTCCCTTCTTTACCCTATTTCTAAATTGTTCATTCTACACAGGAAACCATCTTTCCCATTGTTACTTGCCCTGAGAATATATGATAACCTCATCTACTGCTTTGGAAATGAATTTCCCCAATACCCCAAAACTCAGATACTAGATTCTGCCAGTGAGGTACTCTACCCTCCTCCCCAGTCCATGGCTCAATACAACATGGATGGGAGAACAGCCAGTGCTTTGCAAGACAAAATATTAAAATGTTTTTGGGGAAAACGGGGAGGAAGAGAAGAGAACCAATTTTAACAACTGGGTGGGAGGAACGCTGTCCTGAGAGAGGAAGAAAGCTGCTATCAGATATTTTAGGGGTACTTTCATGTTCAAAGGAAGCGAGACCAGAAAGGAAAATTCCTCTCAGCTCCAAAACCAACAAGAAGGAGCCAAGTGTTGCCGAATGAACTTTCTGAAAATGAGAATCTCTTTCAACATCAGATGAAATAAGCCCGAGATAAAAACGACAGATGGAACAGATATGGAGCTCCTCGCCTTTGCAGCTCTGCCAGCTCAGAGAAGAGAATTTCCTTCTTCTTGTTAAAACTGGATGATGATGATGAAGAAGAAGAGCTGTTTTTTATATGTCGACTTTCTCTACCACTTAAGGGAGACTCAAACTGGCTTACAATCACCTTCCCTTCCCCTCCCCACAACAGACACCCTGTGAGGTAGGTGGGGCTGAGAGAGCTCTAAGAGAGCTGTGACTAGCCCAAGGTCACCCAGCTGGCTTTGTGTGTAGGAGTGGGGAAACACTTCCAGTTCACCAGATTAGCGTCTGCCGCTTATGAGGAGGAGCGGGGAATCAAACCCGGTTCTCCAGATCTGAGTCCACCGCTCCAAAACACAGCTCTTAACCACTACACCATGCTGGCTCGTGGTGCAGGTAGGCTGCAGCCCATCTTAACACTGGCAGACCCTGGAGCAGAGCCTATTCTGCCTCTCTGGTACCTGGAAATGTATGCCTGTTTCCCAATGTGTGTGTCTGTTTCCTAATACTGCAACCAACACTTGCAACAGAAATGAATGGCTCCAGACAGCCAACTTGCATTGTCATCACCATCATTGCCTCCAGAGACATTTTAAAAAGCTACTGCTATTTGCCTCCGACCTCAGCTCAATCCCGACGGAAGTCGGTTTCAGGTAGCCGGCTCAAGTTGACTCAGCCTTTCATCCGTCCGAGGTCGGTAAAAGGAGTATCCAGCTTACTGGGGTAAGGATAGATCAGTGGTTCTCAAAGTGGGCAGTACCACCCCCTGGGGGGCGGTGGGATTACCTAGGGCGGCACTAAGAGACAAGGGTGCAGCAGAGTGGGCGCTAGAGGTGGGCCCCTTCAGCTGTGTCGTTCCGTAATTTACAATAGATCAGGCTATGGCACCATGCTGGCAAATTTGGTGGAAACAATCAGAGTTTTTTTCCAGACTGAAGAGCTGGTACCACTGGATCAATTTCATCGGTTTTACTGAATAAATTTCAACTAAAAGTTTTAATTTGATTTTGAATAGATGTGCAACTAATTGTTACTGTTCTGAAGTGTTATTGTTATCATCTCCTTTAATGTGTCATGCAAATCCCTATTTTGAATAATGCTTTTTATAGGATAGGGTAGGGGGTGCTGGAGTTGAGTTTGTGGAACCAAGGGGGCGGTGGCCCGAAAAGTTTGGGAACAACTAGTGTAGATGATTGGGGAAGGCACTGGCAAACCACCCCATAAACATAGTCTGCCTAGTAAATGTCAGGATGTGACGTCACCCCATGGGTCAGGAATGACCCGGTGCTTGCACAGGTGACTACCTTTAACTTTTACCTAAGGACTCTAACCTGACATTGGTCATCGTTCCCATTTCACAGATGGTGAAACTGAAACACACATGTGTACCATTTGCATATCCCACTTTTGTGGGTTTCCTTGATCATAGCAAAGAATCTATTTCAGAATTGGGACTTCAACCCAGAAATGCTACAACCATCTTCTGCTAGGATGTACACTGTGTAATACAGATTCAAGTTGAACAACCCTAAAATTTGGTTGAGGGAATAGTGGTTGTTTGTGTGTTGTTTTTATTTTGTTTTGTTTGGTCGAAGTTGGAACCCGGAATATGTTTAGGAGGTAGATAATAGCTAAACAGAACCTTTAGATGCCAGTTGCTGGGTGACAGTGGTAGGGGAGGGCTGCTGCCTTCACGCTGTGCTCAGGAGGTTCCCAAAGGCCAGTAAGGAACACGATGCTGCATTAGATGGACCTTTGGTTTGAACCAGCAGGACTTTCCCTATGTTCTTCATTTCCCCAAAAGTCACCAACCCAGAGTCACTGAGCCAATGCAAAACTAACACCCACTGATGTTAAAGGCTGAGCTCTGTTTTTCTGTTCCCAATGGTGACCTCAATTCCTGTGCCATTTCATTTTCTACTGAGGAAAGGGAGTTCACGTACTGTCTCTCCCCCCACCCCACGACTCACTCTCTCTGCCAGACCCAGCAGCACCTCCAGCTTTGTGCCACAACTTTTGCACAAGCGGGCTGCAGCAGCAATAGTTTGGTTCCTGTTCTTGAGGCCACTAATAATTGTGCCCCAAGAGATTCCTCTTCTGAGAAGGTGCCCTTTAAGGGCTCAGGGCTGGCTGTCAGGGAACGGACCACCAACACTTAAGGAGGGTGGAGCCTGGGAAGGGTGGGAGAATAGAAAGCCCCAAAGAATACTAGAGGGGGGTGAACACATGAACACATGAAGCTACCTTATACCAAATCAGACCCTTGGTCCATCAAAGTCAGTATTGTCTACTCAGACTGGCAGCAGCTCTCCAGGGTCTCAGGCTGAGGTCTTTCACATCACCTACTTGCCTAGTCCTTTTAACTGGAGATGCCGGGGTTTGAACCTGGGACCTTCTGCATGCCAAGCAGATGCTCTACCGCTGAGCCACGGTGGAGTGGGATGGGGAAAAGGAGTAAGATGAGGTCAAGGTGGAAGAATAAGAACCAGGTACCAGTCTTGGTCTGATATACTTCCTGACACCTGGTGAGTCTTTGCCCCTAAGCTATTTGGGGCAAGGCAGATGGAAACACCAGCCCTAATAGCATATTTGAGGGCCCAGGTGTAACTGTATAAAGATGAAATAAAGGACACGGTGCTGATTTTATTGACTGCCTGGTTATTACGATGGAGAAGAAGAGTTGGATTTTATATGCCGGTTTTCACTACCTTTTAAGGACAATCAAACCGGCTTACAATCTCCTTCCCTTCATAGGTGAGGCTGACAGAGCTTGAAGAGAACTGTGACAAGTCCAAGGTTACCCAGCTGGCTTCATGTGGAGGATGGGGAAACCTACCCGGTTCTCCAGATTAAGAGTCCGCCGCTCCTAACCACTATACCCACCAAAATGCAATGGTCCTATTTAGGAGCAAATAACTTGAGTTACTAGTATTTCTCCTTTGTATTTCTGAGCGCTGCAGCTCTACCATAATCTTACCTTCACCGCAACATGAAGCTTGGCTGTTTTCTTGGAAGGGCCTGAAGCTTCATACGTCGTACCATCCACATCCACAGACATTGTGAAGACCGGGGCATGGACAGGGCCCGACTGGGACAGTAGCTTGTACTGCAAGCCGGGCCGTATCTGATTCAGGCGCATCAAAGCGTTCATGAGATCTATTGCTTTGCTGTCGAGGACTGTCATGGGGGAAATCAGAGAAAATGAGAACGGAGGTGGAGCAAGGCTGGGCACCACTGAATGAAGAACGGCAGAAAGGTTTGGCAGTTCTATTTTTCAGAGCTTTCTGCACCGAACAAAAGCTAAGCTTCATAATTTACTCCAAGAAACCTTAACACGTGTACCATGCCGTCACAATGTACGTGACACTCCACAAAGAAACACAAGCAAAAAAAGCAGGCGGTGTCTGCTCCAAGTAACTTCCAATCTAAATTATGACAGTAGTGAAAGGCAAGGAGAGGAAACAGCTCATATAAAGGAATAGGCTTACTCAAGCATCTCCAAAAACAGACTACCTACTGAAATTATGCAGACTGCCTATGGAAAGGTTACCAATCATTTGCATTAACTTAACTCAGTACTGGGCTGAAAACATTTCCCTGGGCCCCACTTCTGTGCCTTTAATAGCAGCCTGACACACAGGAAGTAGGTTGCTGCAGGTTTCTATCCCCCCCCCAAAAAAAACAAAGTGTTAGGAAAAGCTTCACCTGCCATATTGCTGTGTGCCAGGAGCGAGGCCAAGAAAAAAAATCTGGAAATCCCTTCCACGTACAAAGAGGGAGCTTCTTCAGTGGTCCCCACCCATTGTAGCTGGGCTTTGCCAACCCGAATGTAGTCCCACCCCTGAGTGATGACATGATAATGGTGATAAGGGAGGGGACAATGGAAAGACAGGCTTTGGTTGCCAGGATGCAGCTGCAGTTGACGGAACCCTGGCTTCCATAGCAACATTCCAAATGTTACTGGCAATACCCAGTTTTCCTCATGCCCAATGGAAATCAGATGCAAACAGGTAGAATATTTCTGCATGCATCCTTCAGGTTCCACCTCATGCATCTGAGGAAGAGGACTCCAGTCCTCAAAAGTTCATACTAGAATTAAAATGTTAGATTTTACGTTGCTGTAGGACTCCTGTTGGTTTCCTCTTGAAACAGATGGGGAATTTATTGGTCACCAAGTGGTACGCAACAGTTCACAGAGCTAGTCTCTGCATGAAACCAGCATTGTCTAAGTGATACTCCAAGCTTAGAAATTCACGGGGTGGGGGGGGGTGCTTGTCCCACAGGTTAACAGCTGCCCAAGGAGTAGGAGAGGGGTCAATCTGATGATAAACGTTTGTGCTTGTTACAAGCCACATCATAAAAGCAAAGATGGCATTATTGGCTAGGGACGGCAGCTGCTGAAGTGTTACAACTTGCCAGATACCATAACAGTTGTGTTGGTTCATGTTCCCAGGATACTGCAGCAGCTCATTTTCCAGGGTTCCCCCACCTGAAGTTCTTAGTAATGTGGTACTGTAGAAGGAACACAACAGTGTCTGATCCCACGTCTTTCAGAATTTCCTGACAATGAAGCTCCTTCAAAAACATAACCGGGGGGTGGGGGGGGTGGAAGCTTCCTTACTTTTCCTCAGGTTACGCTTCATCTTCTTATTGGGATCTTTATCATCCCCCAACCCGTCTTCAAAAGGCCTCTTCAAAGCAGAGGAGCCTGCACCTAAAAGAAAACACTCTTCGTTAGAAGGCTTAGAAGGATGATGCAAACTTAGCTTAGGTTCAAGTACTGTTACTAATTATTGCCCAGGATGCAAGTTCTGTGTGCTCAGAACTAATTAAAATCCTGTGCCAAGAAAAGCTGGCATAAGAACACACGGAGCTACCTGATCGGGAGCACATCCTTCGATTCATCTAGCTCAGTGTTGTCTCCTCTCCAGACTCTCAGGTGGAGGTAGATCCTTCCCAACACCTGCTAACCGCAATCCTTACAGTGAAGATTCCAGGGACTGAAACCGGGATGCAAAGAGGCATCTGGACTATCACCAAGTCAGGGGCCTTCCTCTCCCCTCAAGGCAATTCCTTCAGCCTGTGTTAATTCGCAGGATTTCTGTTTTTGCTTCTCTGGGAGGAGAGGCAAGGAGCCTTGCAGGGCATTGACCATCTACCCCACCCCTTTCCCAATTGCTAGAAATCTTCTTTAGCCATCCCTCTGGTTTCTGCAACTTTAGCAGCTGTTCACTACACACCACTAACTCTCATGGCTGTGAAGATATGCTTGGAAACTTGTCATTTTTCTAAAGCAAAAGCCCAAAAATCAAACCAGCGCCTAGTCCCATATTTTGCGGGCCTTCTGTGCTCCCACAGAATCATGATGGACAGACTGCCCTACTTACTGCTTTTAAAACATGACCATATACTCTTGAGACAGTGCAGAGATGGTCTCAGCCTCTCCAGTCCAGGTCCAGCTTCTTCTGTGTAACACAGATCACCAATGACAAGCCTGGCCCACCTAAAGCACACAGCAGGCTGCTCCCTCCAGATGATCCCTTAGCCGCTTCCAACAACAGTGCATGCAGATGCATGCAGGAAACACGTGGGCTTGTTAGTGGTATCCAAGAGGCTGACTGTGTTTTTGCTGTTTGCAGTCAACAGTGTATGGCAAAATCCTCACCACTTGGTAGAATGATATAGACTATATTACCTTGGGGAGAGTTCACATTGGGGCAATTTGATCATTGAGTTCCAGAGCTGCATAGGACCTTATAAGCCATCTAGTCTACACAGTAAGAGTTGTTCAACAGTTGTTGTTTTTTACAGTAGTTGTTGAACAGTGGAATCAGCTACCCAGGGAGGTGGTGAGCTCCCCCTCACTGGCAGTCTTTAAGCAGAGGCTGGACAAGCACTTGTCAAGGATGCTCTAGGCCAGAGATTCCCAAACTTTTTGAGTCATGGAGCACTTTTCAGGAGAGAAATTCAGCACGGAGCACTAATTTTCACCTTGCACCTATATACTAAACTGAATGACAGTAGTATTTTTCTTTCCAATCTCTTCATGCAGCACTAGGAGATGTTTTGCAGAGCACAGTTTGGGAAGCTCTAGGCTGATCCTACATTGAGCAGGGGGTTGGACTAGATGGCCTGTATGGCTCTTCCAACTCTATGATTTTACCATCCCCCCCATGAAGAAAATCCAAAGCTAGAATGTTCCATATTGATGACTGCCCAGCCTCTTCTTGAAGACCCTCACATGAGGTCATCACCTGTATGGAATTCTTCTCTCTTGCCAGGGTAACATAGGCAATTGGCTTGCCAAATGTTTACCATATGCCTCCTAGTAAATGACCCCAGTAATATGAATTCAGCCACACAAAAGAGAGCACCAGTGTAGTGCAGCAGGCTACATTTGCACTTGGGCTACAGAAGGCTCATCTACAAAGCTGCCTTGGGCACGTCTAACCTCTGGCAACAGACAAAAAGTTAACTGCATATTAAAAAGGTAAAGGTAGTCCCCTGTGCAAGCACCAGGTCATTACTGACCCATGGGGTGAAGACACATCCCGACGTTTGCCTTCTCCAATCATCTACACTTTACCCCCAGCAAGCTGGGTACTCATTTTACCGACCTCAGAAGGATGGAAGGCTGAGTCATCCTTGAGCCAGCTACTTGAAACTGACTTCCTTCAGGATCGAACTCAGGTTGTGAGCAGAGCTTTTGACTACAGTACTGCAGCTTATCACTCTGAACTAAGGGGCTCTAACTGCATGTTTACCTTCCCTTAAAATTTAAGGGTTAAATTTAAGGCTTAAATAGTTGTTGGCAAGGCAAGAGACAAGATGGATGAAACTAAAATAAGTCCAGGGTGAAGGTCCCCCTACTCCCACTCAGGTCATGGTTTCCATCCTGGCCAAGCGTGTCCTTCTGCCCAGACAGCTCCACATTGTGGGAAGGACTTTACTCTGAACTCAGCTAATTCTATTTTTAAAGAAGCCTTAATGTTAAAAAAGAGACTGATGAAGTCAGGAAATGAAACCCAACAAGAAGAAAAAACAAACAAATACGAGGGACAATATTGACTGTGCTTTTCAGTAAATCTCAGATTTATGGCTAAATGGAGAGAGCTTTGCTTGCCTCCGGTGAAAGGATGCAGCACTCGACAGTGTGGGACTTCATCTGTGCCAGGCGAGCACCACAGCAGAAGTCAGTTTTGCCAGCAGCTGGCTTCAAAAAGATCTGGGAACTAAGTGAGGCAGCTAAGAGAAACTGCACCTGCACCCGCAAAGCCCTGAGGTGGTCTCCTTCCCTTTGCAGACCCATTCTTCCCCCATTCTCCAATGCAGCCTTCAGGAGAACACCCTCTGGCTGTGTCACACATGCTCCCAAGCCTACATAAAACAGGTACACCTGGCGGCCCCATGACTGTGGAACTCCCTATGTCTGGAAGAAAAAAAAACCCAAGCCTGAGCATCATTTGGAGATACTACAAGACCTTCTAAGCTGTGACGGTTTTTCTTAGCTAGAACTGAAAAACAACAGGATAATTTTAATCCAGGGGTGTGTTTCATTATATTCTTCAGTGCCACATTTTGACACTGTGTGCTTAATTTAGTTTGCCCCTCATTAACTGTCATTCTCACCTCATTTGGACCTCTGCTGTTCTTGACAAGTTTGCAGGAAAGCTGCACACCCAAACAGCAAGGGTGCTGCATACAAGCATGCTGGTTCAAGCTGGGGTAAACACATGAAGCTGCCTTATGCCTACTGAGTCAGACCCCTAGCCTATCAAAGTCAGTACTCAAAGTCGGTCATTAACTGGTTAGAGCTCTCTAGGGTCTCACGTGGAGATCTTTCGCACCACTAACTATTTGACCCTTTAAATGAGAGATGCAGATGATTGAACCTGGAATGCTCTGCATGTCAAGCAGATGCTTACTGCTGAGCCACAGCCCCACCCGAGTGTACTTGCTTAACAAAACTAACAAGCACAGCATTGAGAGGACGACAGAGTCAGAACTCCACTTCCTAGTTTTGTTCAGGGAAGTGATGCTTTAACAAGGAATCAACTAATTTTGTACAATGTAGGCAAACTATACATTTATCACAGGATAAAATCTGTGCTTCTCTAACACCTTTCCTGAAGGAGAACTGAGAAGCAGAACCCCTAATTAGGGACAACATCCAGGATGAACAGCAGCCTCCACTAATTGCTCCCCCATGTTCCAGAGCAAAACTTACTGAAAAGCCAACGGTGAAATCAGATCATTCACTTAGGTCATTTATGCATGGGTACTTGAACTCACATTCACCCCGTCTGACTCAGTTGTTCCTTGGAGTTCTGCACATGTTTTCCATCCATTAGAAATGACCTCGCTGCCAGCCCTCACAATGTCCAGGTCTTCCCATTCCTCTGTTAACCTGACTCTTCCCTCTCCCCTGAGCTCAGCCCAGCTGAAATCTCTGTGCAGAAGGCAAAGCACAGGCCACAGGAAGATTGGCATCTCTCACAGCCAATCACAAAGCAGTGTGTAAAGAGACCGGGATTCAAACGCTTCCTGCTTCCTCAAGGCTCTTTCTGAGCAAAATAAAGGTTTTTTAAAACCGAGGCTTGGCTTTCTCCCCCCTCTTTCTTTCAAATTGCTACATTTTTTGTTCTTTGTTCTTAAAATGCTTTTTTATGTGGCAATTGGGTTTTGGGGCGGGGAATCTTCTCTCACAGAGAGCACTGCAAAGTAAGCCAATTACAAAGCAACATTTAAAGGGGCGGGACTTGATTTGAGTTTGGAGAGAGCTTGGTGCAGAGATTCCCAACTGGAAATTACCTTAACTGATTTCATCAGATTATACTGTGTTCTCTTAGCTTGGAGGTTGAGGCAAGCTAGATAGGCACATGAATAAATCTCTCTTTCTTTAATGCTCACATTCCTTAATGGTTAAAGGACTGGACAGTGAGGGACCCATGAACCATAACAGAATCAGAGGGACAAAGAGCTTATTTTCCCTAGTTACCAGGTTTAACGAAGCCTTACTCTACACAACAAGGATAGCTGAATGTCTGTTGATCATAGAGCAAGAGAGATGTCCTGTTTCCTCACTCTCCCCCAGTTTTACTGGGTACTAATAAAATTAAATCCAGTTCAAGAATCCTGCCAGTGAGTCTATCAACATGCAACAAGAGGTCAAAAGACAGAGGGGTCTGCTTGGCACCTAGGTTCCCGTCACAGGACACCCCCCCTCCTGCACCAAACACCCACATACTCTACAGGCAGCCTGCATCAGAAACAGCCTTCTGGGGGGTTACTCAATGAGATCAGCTGTAATTATCGATGCAGCCCCTGCAAAACTACTGATCATGTCATGGCAGCTGGATATGGTATCCTTAACCATGAGTAACCGGCCCAAGCTGTTGTTTCTTGCGTGCAACGGGAGACAACAAGGAACATATACATCAGCAGTTTGCAGGGAGCTTGAATAGTGGAACCACAAAACTAAGAAGTGTTCATAAATTAATCTTGAGTAGTCAAGAGGAACCACACTGCTTTGAGGGGGGAAATGATAGGATTTCTTTTGGTTTTTCGTTTTAATTTAAATCCTGATTCATCCTATGCTCAAGGCAGCTTCTAAAGTAATTAAAAAACAGACACCTAAACTTAAAAACCTGTTTTAAATTTCAATAGGTCAGCATAAAATATCAGCAAGCTCTGTCCTGCCAAAACACAGTGTACTTCTTCTGCAAGTCCAATAAGAAGGTGCACTGCCCAGGTTCTTTGGGTAGCTGACTCCAAACCCATGGGGCCACCACATTAGAGTTCCTGCTCCTACAACCCCTATTCCTACCAAAAAGAAGCAGTCCAGTGCTTAGTCTTGTTCTGAACAGCATTCATTGATGCTCCTGCACCAATCTGCTTTGCCTCAAGAGACCCACCTTCTTTGTCGGTTCCTGACCAGGAATATTTCTGGAACGACTTATTAGATGGGAGAGGGTCCATCTCCAGCACCTTATAGATCTGACCAAAAGCCGACAGTCTCAATGCATGCTGCAAAAACAAAACCAGTTATTCTCAAGGGATGCTGACCCAATACTCTTCCATATTCATGACAAAGATGGATACAAAGCACTCAGGAAATAGTAGCCACAAGCCAACAGCAGCGCAGCAAAGAGCATCCCATTCCCAAACTAGCTGTCAACAAAGAATAGCTAAGCTGTAGGCAAGAGGATGCTGGCATATAATGCCCTGCAAGGAAATGACTTCACTTCTGTGAGCAAATCTACTTTCCTAATCAACTAAAGCACTGTGAGGTAACCAAGTCCCTGGGGCAAGAAGGAAGCCCACTGAAAAGAGGGATGGGCAGGGAAACTGGTGATACTGCACCCATTCTTCCCTACCTGCCTCTTCTCCCAAAGGAGAGATATAGACCATCTACATGGGATCCAGCGTAGTGTAGTGGTTAAGAGCAGTGGTTTGGAGCGGTGGAGTCTGATCTGGAGAACCCGGTTTGATTCCCCACTCCTCCACCTGAGCGGCGGAGGCTAATCTGGTGAACTGGATTTGTTTCCCCTCTCCTACACATGAAGCCAGTTGGGTGACCTTGGGCTACTCACAGCTCTGAGAGCTCTCTCAGCCCCACCTACCTCACAAGGTGTCTCTTGTGGGGAGGGGAAGGGAAGGAGATTGTAAGCCAGTTTGATTCTTCCTTAGGTGGTAGAGAAAGTCGGCATATAAAATCCAACTCTTCTTCCTCTTCTTCCACATTAGTAACGGACAGAGGAGAGCCAGGGCAGGGTAGCGATTACAGTGCTGGATTAATACTTTGGGAGACCTAGGTTCAAATCACTACATAGCCACGAAGCTCACCGGGTGACCTTGGGCCAGTCACTCACTCTCAGCTTAACCTACCTCACAGGGTCATTGTGAGGATAAAAAAGAAGGAGACCATGTATGGAAGAAGAATGGGGAAAGACATGAAAGATAAAGGCAGCCTCATTTCATAAAAGGGAAATTTCTAAGACGCATATCATGAAGACACGCACTAAGGACAAAACTGATTGGCTTATTTCTCAGCACCATAATAGATGGTCCAAGGGATGCTTGAAATCTCCTTATCTCAAACTGCAGAAATATTTTACCTGGGCACTATGGGTAATGGCTTCTCGTTGTTGAACAGTCAGGTTGGACAAGGCATCTGTCGGCTCCCGCTCGCAGGGGTCGTGCACGCCAGGCCCACCTATGGGGCAAGAACACTGGATGATTCGTGTTAACACAGACGGCGTAACTCATTTCTTCCTCACCAGGCTGTCATGAGGACGCAAGGTGGCGGCACGAAAATTAATTTTGTTCATGAATAAATGATAGACCCTGAGAACGTGTTTTTGGAATACCAGACAGGCCCACCTCCTTTTGAAAGCTGCTTCTAAACTTTTGTTCCACCAAACGTTTAAGCTGATTCTTTGCTGCCAAACTGCTGGTTTTATTGATTAATTATTCTTACATGTTTTGTGCGCTGCAGCGTTTTAAGTGGTTGAAATGGGTTTTCAATCTTGAGCGTGCCACAATGAGGCAGGGAGCAGTGATTAAAACCTGGAAGGAGGGGAGCTAAAGAAGCAGCTATGTTAAAAGACCTGTTCCAATGTTGTTTTCTTGGGCTAGTGCTTAGACTGATTGCATGTAAAATATCTCGCCCCCAGTGCTTGGAAAAGCAAACAAATAAGCCTGAGTCCCTCTCCTTATCCTCCAACTGCAGGAAAAAGGGCTGCATCAGAGACTGACAAAATCCTGAGGCACCAAAAACACCACTGGGGCTCAGTTTGTGATTCACTACTCAGTGAGTACTGCCAAGTACAACTCTTGTCTACCCCCCCCTTTTATAGTTTTGTATGGCAGCACACTAGGGTTGCCAACCTACAGGTGCTAGCTGGAGATCTCCTGCTATTACAACTGATCTCCAGCCAATAGAGATTAGTTCACCTGGAGAAAATGACCTTTTTAGCAATTGAACTCTATGGCATTGAAGTCCCTTCCCTCCCCAAACCCCACCCTCCTCAGGCTCCGCCCCAAAAATCTCCTGCTCGTGGCGAAGAGGGACCTGGTAACTGTACAGCACACTAGTATCCTCATAGAAGGTGCATGGGCTTTTTCGGCTTGGGCTAAAATAGGATGCCTACCCCTGGTCTGGACAGAAGATTACATGCCTCCTAGACCAACCACCTTTGGAGACTTTGGGTAAGTCAACCTCTCTCTGCTCAGTTCCCTGCCTGTGAAATGGGAGCAACTAGCAACCTCCATCAGAAGGTTGTGAAGACAAACAAAATTAATGTAAATACATCTTATCTGATAGAATGATAGAAATGATGTAACTGCTGGTATTGCCTATATTCATGGATCTGTAAGCACAGAAGCCTGCTAGCACAATCCACAAGGGGGAGGGGCTGAAAGCACTGAGGAGGTGCTGGCATAAGGGGCATTTATGACGGCACTGGGGAGTGGCGTGGCAACGCCACGCATGGGCACCACCACAGCCACACACACCAGTGCACCTCTGAGGCTTGGACAGGCGCCAAAGGGGGCATGCCTGGGGGCGGGTGTTAGTCAGTTCCCTGAGCCCTTTCAGCACAGGAACACCCACATTTGCTGGTGTGAACGTAAGCCAACAAAATGCAGGCACAGCCCATTGAGATTAGTTCATACAGCCCATATGAGATTAGCCCATACAGCAGATCGGGGAATGTCCCTGTTAGGTTTCTGGCTGCAGCACAGCAAGCTGCTTGGAAGCCCCCCACCCCCACCCCCGGAATGTGCTGTGCATGTCCTATAAAGACAACAAAATAGCCCTCAATCAGTCTATGTGCTTGAAGAAAGACTGTGTGAAGGAAGCCCTCACAGGACTGGAAATAAATAGGGTGGCACACAGTTGCTGGGGCAGCTCTTACCAGGTAACAGGATTCCCGATGCCAAACACTCCATCACTCGCCTCAGAGCTTCACCGGCACCCAAAGGTCTATTGCATGTGCCGATTGCTTTCTCACATATAAGCTCCAGTGGCTACAAGACATTGGGATTGTGGTCAGTGCTGATGCCACTAATGGGGAATGGCAAACATTATCTGTATCATTTTTGTTAAAATCAGTTCTACCACAAGGGATGGAGACAGCCAGTAATGGGACCTTGGAGGCCACATTTTATGTGGCCTGTGTCTTGAGGGGTTGGGGATACTGACAGTGTGAACTACTGGGGCAACTGTACAGTTGGGTTGAACGTTTCAGGGCTTAAGATGGGAGTTGCACAGGCTGTATTTTAATTAATGTAATTTAGGCAAACAAACCACACATGTGACGCGAACACAGAGATTTAAACCCCTCAAAACATGCAGTACAATGACCGCTGCATTTCTCCACATGTGCTTCAGGCCAGCAGGCAATAGGAGCATCATCTACAGACATCTCCCATCCAAGCTCCAGTGAAACAAACGGGAGCTGCATCAAGTTCCATTCACTTCAACAGGACTCATGTGACAACTCCCCAGTGGATTGTACCCAGTGTAGAATAATATAATCTACTTCCCCTAAGGCCTACCAAGGAACTCTGTGCCAGTAGCCAACAGCTAAAGCACTGTTTAAAAGGGAAGAGACCCAACTGAGGGGCATTTTCTAAAGGCACATCCTCATGGCAAGTCTGGGATATGCCAACAAGAGGAAGTGTCTTCAGACGTCTCACAATTAAGGAACAGAGTAAGTTCCTTAATTGAAAAGTCAATTCTGCACAGCATCCTGCTTTCGCCTTTCTCCACAGGCATCTCAACAATTTACCAAATGCTATTGGTTCTGCTCTACCCCAGTACTTACCCATCCTTTAAGCGGCACCCAAGTGGGGACTCTGTTGCACAAATCTCGCAGAATACGCAGCACAATTACACAGGACTTTAGTCCATTTGCCCTGGCCTAAAACAAACAGAACTGTTCCAATACACCTGCAAAACACTCAACCTACACAACTCAAAAAATAAATTTAGGTGTTTTTTTTAAAGATATACAGAGTTTTTAGGAATAGGCTTTTGGGGGGGATTACTGTATTAGCACTTTTAAAAAAAACATGCAAAAATCAAAAAACAACAATGAAGTTAACCCCCCTCCAAAAAAGACAAAGAAAAGAAGAGAGGGGAAATTGTTCATTTTTACATAAGGCTGGCTTTAAAAAGATGAAAGCATAAGCATTATGACGCAGCTTCACAACCACACTAAATCAGCTGGCTTATCTGCCATCAACATTGGAGAACCCTGTGCTCATAAGTCTGTAAATACTAAGTTATTGAGTAGAGAGGGATACTGAAAAAAGCTAAAAATTAAGAAGGAGGCATTTCAGGAGGGGTCTCAAATAAAAAACCTTGCAAGGCTACGATAAGGAAAGAACAAAAAGCCAACCTGGAACCATTTGGCGTGCCGCAGAGATGCCAAAGCATCAAGGCATTTCTGCCTGTCCAGTAAGTCCGGAGGATCTTTCATCGCAACACTGTCTACTGGGGAAATGGGAATATAAGAAAACAAAAAGAAGAGACAGACACAGTTTGACCAAGGGGTTTCTGTCACAAGTACACAGAACAGCGGCAGCATGACGGGGAGTTAATAAGGCTCCCAGAATTTCTTGCTTTTCCCCCCCTGAAGTACAAAATGTAATTTTTAATTCAGCTTTTTTTCCAATGGTTGTGAATATGCATAGATGGAACAGAGGCAAAATTAAGGCATTTGTTCAATGGCCGGTAAGTCAGTCAATCTGGGATCTTACTAAAAAATGTAACACGTTTGGGGCAGACAATATAAAGTGCAGCACTTTGCCTGATTCCTTCCAGTTTTAAAAGGTTTTCAGAGCCAAGGGGAGGATCAGTATGTTTCAAAATGTTGAGTGACATTCTGTTTCCTGGGACTGTCAGGGAGAGGGTTGCCTTCCTGGATGCAATGCTAATATTTTTGAAGGGTTAGATTATACAGTTTCTGTTCATATCCTGAAAGGCTCCTTTTCCCCAACTTGCAATTTATTCAAAGAGTGACCAGATGTTGCCATAAATATCTCATGGGGCAGGGAGCCCTGGGGGCTCAGAAATCTGAGGATAGTACTCAAAAATGATTTTTTTCCCTTTTAGCCCAAGCTTCAACCCAGAAGCAAGATTTTGCCAGTTGACAACAGACATCTCTGCTGAAATGTACACTCTGCTATTAGGGAGTTACTGTTTGAAATGATGGAACACAGTTTTTGACTGAGTCAACCAGATTTATTTTTAAAGGGAAATATTGAAAATACCACACTATTTTAATACATAGATAATACAGGTGATTGCTGCTGCCAAGGTGTTAAGAGAATCACATGGGGAAAGAGCCTTCTCATCACTGAGTTACTGAGAACATAGCTTTGTGCTTGGGGAATGTCCCAGGTTCAATTCCCGGGTAAAGTATCTCAGGGAAAGACCCTTGCAACCAAGACCTTGGAGAGTTACTGTCAATCTGTGTAGATGCAACTGACAGATCAACAATCTGACTTAGTACAAAACAGCCTCATACCTTCAATGTAAAATCCCACCATCCCTTAGAGGGTGGGGGCAGGCAAGTTCTGAAAAGTATACACAGCCTTTTGAATTTCAACGGAAGCCTCTTCTAAACCAAGTTGAAAAGTCTGCATCTGTCGCATCGGCAATACGTAGGCAGTTTGTTAGAACACCAGATATTCTTGGAGTTCTATTTTCTGTCATTCGCCCAAAACACTGATTTGCAAGGTAGCACCTTTATCTACTTTTATTGGTGCAGGAAGATCTGGAGGTACGGGAACAAAAAGGGGGTCGCTTTTATAATAATCTTATCTACTAGGATAGCTGGGAGGTGACAGAGGACCTTTTCCTCTGCAATTCCACAAGGAGACCCACCTTGTAGTTTGAGGAATACAACAACCATAAACAAGTGGAAGGATTTAAAATCAGCAGAGTGTAACCCTCAATGAGATGCCATGTCTGTCTTGGCTTATGCCCCTTGGCTTTAGTGCTGGAAACAAGCAGAAAAGCGCCACACAGTTATTGTCCGACCCCGATTAACTTTGCAGCAGATATTTGTATTGTGTTTGCAATACCCTCATCACCAGAATTGCAACAAGATTAATCTGTGCTACTCCCAATAAAAGCTGCAAAGTCGTAAATAGGATTAGCCGCTGAGTGGTTTACAAGCAAAAAAAAAAGTACTTTGGCCATTTTAGTTGCTGTTAGGGTTTTCCCCCTCCCCACTTTTGTCAGCATCTTTTAGTCACTGCCGGAGGAAGGGCTGTGCCATT
Organism: Euleptes europaea; assembly: GCF_029931775.1. NCBI lineage: Eukaryota > Metazoa > Chordata > Lepidosauria > Squamata > Sphaerodactylidae > Euleptes > Euleptes europaea. Next base: position 35,989,530 of record NC_079325.1, on the reverse strand, counting down.
TGCATTCTTCAGCGGTTAAACCAGGATCTGTTGTGTGAAACAAAACATTTGATTTGGGGGGGGGGGACAACAACAGAAACATCTGCTTCAAGAGCATGCTTTTGTACAAAACAGCAACTGTCAATGAGTGAGTAGAATCTCTTTCAATAGTTAGGAAAATGACAAGTAATTGACCGGCTGCAAGGCTGTCCTGCCAACCATGCCGAGATTACGCGGCCCCCATCTCGCAAGAAAATCGTGCAACCGGGTAACCATTAAAGGCTGCTGGCAAAGCAAGTGCAAGCTTGGCGTGCCAGCAACTGAGAATTTTGCTCAAGCAAAACAGATCCTCCCTCTGTGCCTTAATGCATCACCCGGAGGAAGATAACCAATGTGAAAGTGCAGAATCGACTTCAACGGTGTTTATTCAGTGAATAGAAGAGGCCACGTTAGGAAGGCCTTTTGAAAACAGCGAGGCCATCAAGAAGTTCAACCTCTGGGTGCTCTTGTGGTAGCATTCCCCACCATTGCAGACAGCCAATATGTGAGAATTAAGTATCATAGGGAAACGGAAAGATGGAGAGGGAAGAGGAAGCAAGGAGAGGTGGGTGGCTTGCAGCATCAGGAGTCAGTTTTAGCAATCCTCACTAGAGCAGCCGTGTCGGTTCATGCTGTGCCTGCCAGTCAGTGCAGGGGAAAACGTTTGTAAAAAGGCACTCCCTTCTGTCCCACATTTGACATTAACCAACTTACTCCATCCTGGGGGAAGGTAGGGAGAAGAAGGAGTTGTGAGCCACAATAAAAACAAAACCAGGGTGGAATGCCATTGCATGAGACTGATCTCCAACCTTTACCTATCTCCTGTCCTCATTCCCTATTTTTTTTTGGTCCAACGGCCATTGCGTGCCAGCTCTTTAAGAGCAACAGAAAGGTGGGGCTCACAGCTACAGGGCAAAACAGGTTCTCTCATCCAACTTCCACCTAGCCAATTAAAATAGCTACCCCGCTTTTGTGGACATGGTCACTCCTCCCAAGATGAAAGGGAGGAGGCTCCAGAATTCCACATTTACAGCCAGAGGGTCTTTTCCTCTGTGTTAAAAAACAGAGGTTGAACAGAGTTCAGGGTCTGCTGTCCCAGGAGAACTGATGGTGTAAACAGACTATTCCTTAACCATAGAATCTGGAGGAGAGAGCTCGTGAGGAGCAATGAGACTGGAATACTGGAATGCACAGACGGCTTTTCCATACAAGACAAGAAACAAAATCCATGTAATACCTTTTATTAAGGCCAACTAAAATAACACAAAACATTGTGCCAGCTCACCAGAACTCTTCATCAGGCCAGATGTAACAAAACAAAAAGAATTTTTTTTACAGGAGGGGGGAAAGCAGATTTTTCAGATCAAGATTTTCAGACCTGGCTTTGCAGCATTTGGTGCTAAATTCTGCCAGGGTTGAGATTTTATTGTTGCTGATGTTAGATTACAGCATTTGCATTCTAGGAAGAAGGAGCAAACAATTTTTGTTAGAAAAAAATAGAGTCCAGCAAAGTCTATGGGAGACCTTTAAGAAAAATAATTACGACCTTGTTTATGATAAAATGGACTTGTTTAGAGTATGGTTCAGAAAAGGAAGATCATCAAACATCATAACCAACTGGTGTCTGCTTGTTATCTTCTGCTACAAATACTAGAATCAGAATATTACTTTGCAAGACTGCACTCCACCATTTACCGTGTCCTTGGTTTTTTAAAAGTCACACTTAAAAAAGAAACCCAGGAAACCGACAACCAGAGCATGAACCTAAACATGGCACTTCCCAGAACACCAAAAACTGCTCAACACGCCTTCTCCTGCTCATTTCGTTAGAAGAGAAATTAGTTGACTAATCAGACCATACTGCAAGAAACCTTGGTCAGTTCCACTGGTTTGCTCCAAAACACAGCCCTCTAAGTAGGCCAGCAGCCACCAAAATAGAGGAGCCCAGACCTCGAACAGCAAATGAAGCAAGTGAAGAAACTGGCAGCAACAGTGGTGGTGGTAGGAATAAGCTGCCAATCGATCCTTTTGCTACATCACATTTCTCCCTGCTTGACTTTTGCCCTGACTCAGTTTGAATCTCCACATCAGTTTCATGGCAGTATCATTGTGGAAGTCCCTGCCCCAGGATGTGGTGTCAGCTGCCAACTTGGAAGGCTTTAAGAAGGGAGTGGACATGTTCATGGAGGAGAGGGCTATTCATGGCTACTAGTAAAAATTGATACTAGTCATGATGCATACCTGTTCTCTCCAGGATCAGAGGAGCATGCCTATCATATTAGGTGCTTTGGAACACTGTCAGGATGCTGCTGCAGTCGTCTTGTTTGTGGGCTTCCGAGAGGCACCTGGTTGGCCACACTGTGAACAGACTGCTGGACTTGATGGACCTTGATCTGATCCAGCATGGCCTTGCTTATGTTCTTATGGCTCAGCCCCAACTTTCACCATTCTCCAGTCTGAAACGTCCTCCCACTCTCCCTTATTCATCCGTTCATTCTCACCCTTGAACTCCCCTTTCCTCCACTTGCCGTACCTCCTCCTTACAATCAGAGCAATTGGGGCAAGGGATCAGATTTTTCCCCACTCTAAAAAAAATAGTCAGTGTAGTATAGTGCTCCTACTGGTTACAGAATTAAATGTCCGGTTGCCACCAACAACCCTATTTGTGAACTCCTGCAAGGGTGCGACCTTGTACAAGTGGTTTTAAGCCCACAGCTCTGACCGAGTTGAGTCACATCTGCCCTATGCCACCTACTACTTCCCCTACACCTCACAGTTGTCATTCTTTTAACAAAGTTCCTTTTGCTGTTCTCTGTCGAGGCTTTTCTCCATCCAAAAGCTCCAAACACCACGCAAAGAACAACCCCCCCATCCTTGACATGAAAAACTGACCAATGTTTCTGACAGTGATGGTAGTGTAATGGGGGGGAGGGGGAAGCAAGGTATGTATGGCAAGTCTAGAAATGAGGAGAGAGCAAACGGGAGGGGAGAATCCCTTCCTCAAATGGGATTCAGCTGCCTCGACTGTCATGACAGAGTGGTGCCAGTTGGTCAAAAGTCTGACATTGTTCAAAGGCTAAATTTTCCTGAACGTGTGTATGTGTGCATTTGTAGAAATAGTTCGGGAAACAAAGGAAGCAATTGCCATCATAAAGATTAAGGTGTGTGTGTGGGGGGGGGTTTAAAAGAGAAGCAAGAAGACAATGATACAGGAGCTCTATGGAAAGCGCTTTGGCTGTGTTGCTGGTTTCTCTTTAATGCTGAAGAAACATCCTCCGAGGATACCTTTCCATGGGGCCGAAGAGCAAAGTAGAAGTGCGTAACAGGAGAAGGAACATGGGGAGGCATTAGGGAGGTAGAGTTTCGCAAAAGACAGAGTACACCCGGAACATTACGTGCAGCAATTTCAGGAGGAAATTTTAGCCGCTAAGTCCAGCTCTGCCCTGCCTGTGGGTGCTCTTTGCTTAAAGACAAACACATCAATAATTAGTAGGAGAGGGAGGATTATAGGACGGAACCCTCACTGTGGCTGCAGTTTGAGGAGGAGAGAGTGGGGGTGGGCTGTTGCTTTTCCAGCATAACTACCAACTGTTATGACGCAGTCAAATTATTTAGACAGCGTCAGCTGAAAAGCAAACCTACTTTGGTATTTATTATTAACCAATAGCTAAGCTTAAAAAAAACCAAGAAACTAATACTGCAGCACATTCAGTGTGACAAAGTCCAGAGTACTCTTGGAGTCTGGTTTTTTCCCCTCTTTTCAAAGTGTGCGTCTCTGAGTAGGTATAAAAGCAGAAGCTCAGCTATGAGTTCGTCTTCTCCTTAGTCCCCAGAGAAAACGACACGAACACAAGAACACAGCTGTTACTTGCCTTTTAAACAACCACAATCACCGAGATAGGAGAAGCTGATTAGTAGTTAGCACAACTCCTTTCCCCCAGAAGTAGGGTATTCAGGGAAAAACTCTTTTTTTTTTTAAATCTACCTTTCTAGAAGTTGAAATAGATTTTGAAATAGGCCTCTAATGATAAGGAATGGAAGATCAGCAATTCACTACCCCAGTGAGATGGGACATTTCCCAAGGAAGACCAAAGCTGATCCTCTGAACACTTAGCAGAGTATGGACTTGGAGAATTAGCAGCTGTGGTCTTGTGCCCCTCACTTCAAATGGTGCAGGAGACATCCCTACCTAGTGGGACTGGGACACCTTTAGCTATCACCTCAGTAAGCAACTGGAGATTTACTGGTAGCCCAAGGAGAATGGAAATTCCTTTGTCTACATTCCACAAGGGGGGAAACATCATCAAAGCCAAAGGCATAGAAGGAGAACTCATCTCAATACCTCCATTCTTCTTCTCAGCTTCATCCCGGATTCGAGGAGAGGTTAGGGTCACCTTGAGTGTTAATGGAAGCTCCTTTGTGCTACGGATGACGATGGCGGCTTCATCCACATGATGCTCGACATGATATTTTTCTTCTGTGAGTTTCTGAAACAGATGAGAAGTGCTTGGCTGGGTTGCTGAGTAGACCCAGCACACAAATGCACAAGTTTTTACTTTACCGGCAGGGAACAGCATTAGGGTGTCTAAATAATGGATCCCTTCCCAGCAGTGCTGCTTTCACAAGTTATCAGAAAGCTTTCTTATCCTGCTTCAGCTTTTACTCTTTTCAAGACACTTTCCCTCCCATCTGAACAGCCCACTGATAGATCCCTGTTACTTCTGCTTAGTACAATCACATATTTTGGCCATATTTTTATAGCATCTGATGCTATTCAGCAAACTCATAAAAAGTGAACTCTAAAGGAAGATTTGGGCGCAGTTAACTCATTGCTTTTTTTCAGCTTTCCACTACAGCCTCCCCAGTACTTAAATGGAACCTCACTGGATAGAAGCAGTCTACCTCTGAATATTAAATACGGGGGGGGGAACAGAAGGGAGAAAGCCACCGCCTTTCAGATCCTGCCTTTATTTTCTCAGAGGCATCTGACTGGCTACCGTTGGAAACAGAATGCTGGACAAGGTGGACCTTTGGCCTGACGCAAAGCAAGGCCATTCTCAGGCTATTCACCAAACCGTCAGGGAAAATTTAGAGTGGAGAGGGGAACCACAGTCACAAATTGTATGCTGGATGCATACAAACACACAACCATTTGCTGTGAACCTGCAGAATTTGACTCTCTTTTGTTGCAGAATGTCAGCTTTTGAACGGCAGCAATTCATCACCCCTGGCTCAACACAGCAAGGGCACGTTGCAGAGAAAAGATCTCCCAAGCCGTTGCTCAGAGCAACAGGCTGAAAAAACAAAGCCAGAAGGTGAGAACTTTGTACCGCTTGTGCTCACCTTCTCTGGAGACCAGCCTAGATCTTTCCTTCTATTAAAGTACACCGTTTGTTCTCTGCACTTTTAAAAAGGTTTCTATTTTTTCCCTTGGATAAGATTTCATTTTTTGCCCACGAAAGCCAATGTTGAAAATACAGAACACTCATGCAGAGCCATTCATCACAAAGGCAGGACTGCCCTAATTTTTTGCTCACCTGGATTTGGATGGGGAGATTGTCTTTGACAAGAGATAATAACGTCTCTGTGGGCTTCTCTTGGCACATAAGAACCAATTCCAAATCCATGTCATCCTTTATCAGCAGCCCTTTAGCTACCAAGCCAATCCGCATGACCCCACACAAGACCCGGCTACCTTGGTCCCTGGAAACAAAAAACATTTTTAGAATAATTGCCCTAATATTTTGCACACCCTGACAAAAAGAATCAGCAATAATTCTGTTTCAAGTTCTTCACACAGGGCAAGAATGCATACACATTCGCTTCAGGGCTCTGGAATGAAGTCAGACAGTTATATAAAAGAGAGATGAAGGGAGGGGGATGATGGTTAACAATATGCACAGAGATTTTATATAGCAATTTTAAGGTGCAAAATGCAGTATAATCGTCTCATGTTCATAGAATCATAGTTGGAAGGGACCACCAGGGTATCCTTCAAAGCACTGATTTAGACTCAAAGTTTGACAAGTTTAAGCAGGGTAGGGAGTGGGGGATATTAGCACTAACATATGATTTGTTCGAAGGGTCTATTTTATGTTTTTATTTTGTTTCATCTCTATTGCCACCCACTCTGGGCCTCCAAAGTGGGGGAAAGTGGAAAACTGAGGGAGCATCTGATGAGGACCCTTTTCTCACACCCCAGTCACACTGCTATGGGAAGCTGCCCCGGTGGAATCAGCTGCCTTTAATGAGCTTAAACAGGATAGCAGTTTTATTCTTTCCCAAACAAGACTGCAACAGTCCCCTCCTGGTGCAATCCCCATTGCCACCTGCAGAGGGAGACAATGGGTATCTTTACACTCACCCCAAGAGCAGTTGCATTTCTCACCTAACAGACATCATGACAACTCTAGCATGGCAGGTAGATGATAAATATAGCCCTCTTTGTCCAGCTACTGAGGCTGCTTTCTTCTACTATCAAATACCTTTTAAGTACCGCCAGAGTGCTAAGGGGTTTCTTTTCATCACACTGTTCTAAATAGTTTTGTTAAATTGTGATCCCTGTAATATTTTACATGTCTCTGACCCAATAAGCTAAATAATATTCTAAAAAGTATATTTAATTATTTAAACTCTCACAGGCAGTTTTCTGATTTTGCATAAGTGTGGCTTTCATGACAACTAAGATAGCCCAAGAGGGTTATTTTAATCTGAAGCAATGGGAGAATAGCTGATTTTCCTTGAAGGAAGCCTCAGGGCTACTTTTGCTAACTTCTGTATTGGGTAAGCAGGACATTTGCTATTTTTTTTTTTACATAGAATCCACTATGCTGCGGATGGTTTAAAACTTCCAGAATCACACAGCCATCGTGGCTGAAACCGGCTTAGTCTAGGAAAAAAGTTTCCATCATTAATTTAAAAAAACCCTGAGGAAAATACAAATGCTACAGGTGGCCTCATTGCTAGGAACGGAAGAATACTTCCAAACACATTTGTTCCTGCTCTGCTATTTTAACCTGGACTGTGTTTATTTCAAGATTGTGATGCAGAACCACAGAATTAGCTCCTGGGTACAAAATTCAGCATGATTCTAGTCCTGGCATAAAAATAAATAGCAGTGCTATTTATTTAGGGCCCTGACCTGGATGGCCCAGGCTAGCCTGATCTCGTCAGATCTCAGAAGCTAAGCAGGGTCGGCCCTGGTTAGTATTTGGATGGGAGACCACTAAGGAATACCAGGGTTGCTGTGCAGAGGAAGGCACTGGCAAACCACCTCTGTTAGTCTCTTGCCATGAAAACACCAAAAAGGGGTTGCCATACGTCGGCTGCGACTTGACGGCACTTTACACACACATTTATTTAGGACTATCTCAGACAACTTCATTATTATAATTTTCAAGGAGATTCCCAAAACCAGTAAAAACCTAAAATTAATAGTAGTTATTATAATGTCAATAATTCTAACAAGTAGTCATAAATAAGTGAATAAAAATATAATCACAAAAGTCACCATTATAAATAGCAGCAGTAAAAACGAGTCAAGAGTGAGAATTATCAGAGCACCTAAAACACTAGTTATCACCAAATGCCTACAAAAATAGAAACATCTTTGCTTGGTGTCCTAATCTCAAAAGAGGAGTATCCTAAAATGCCTGAGATAGGTGGGAAGGGTAAAGCATAAGAAACCAGTAGAGGTGATCAGGGCACACCTTTAAGGGAAAGGGGGTGGGGTACTCAGGTCTGAGCAAGTGCTGTTGGAGAGCAAGCAATATCTGGGGATGGGTCTCCCCCTTCTCTTCAAGAACATGAGCAGGAACTCTGCACGCAGCAGCTGGAGGACCAAGTTGCTCAGTTCTCATCCTTAAGGTCAATGTGTAGGGAAAACAGCTGGGCTCTATTGGAAGATCCCACTTATTTATTTAGATTAATCTATACTTAGCTTTTCTCCCCAATGGGAACTCAAAAGAGCTGACAGCACTGTTCTCCTTTCTTGTGTTTGTCCTCTCTACAACCTTGTGTGATAGAGTAGGCTACGAGCGTGTGACTGGCCCAAGGTCACCTAGCAAGCGTCCATGGCAGAGTGGGGATTCAACTCTGGGTTTTCCAGACCCTAGTCCAGCACCCTAAATACTAATCCCGCTGGCTCTAAACAGGAGAAACACCCATGATCAAAATAATCTTTAATATCAATTTTGCCCCAATCCATATAGCAATGACAAGAAGCAAACTGCTCAACTTTCAACCACTGGAAAGATAAATTTGCAGTGGAGTCACAGAAGGTTGATGAAGTTGCGGAAAAGGGTTTGGAGGAAGAGATGAAAATGTTTGAAAATGGTGGTGGAGAGAGGGCACATGCTCAGAGGGACTCCCCAACCCATCTCTTCTTTTCAAAATGCAGACCAAGTGAAGAAGTATCTGTCAGTTCCCGCAGGGCACATACATGCACACCCTCACACACGCAGACAGTGAAGAAGCATCTGTCACCTTGCTGGCTTTTGCAAACAGACGAGAATTAAGTTTGTCCTGCTTTGCTGCCAAAAGACTTCTTCCAATCACAACACATTTTCTGCTCTGCAGAAGCCAGGACATGAATGTTCTCTGTCCCTTTCATGGGCTGCATGCATAGCTCATCAAAAGAAAATCTCTCCCCACAGGGTGAGCTTTTCATTGCAAAGCCCTGCAGAAAAAGATGAGCCTTTTTGTAGGGGGAGGGATGGAGGGGAAAAAGAAAGGCATCACACAGCAACGCAGCTCTGACAGGCAACACCTGGCCTCGTTGCAAACTATTCTGCAGTTAACTAGCTCTTTGTAGGAACATCTGGACACAGGAGCCCTAAATTTAGAATGAAGTCATGAAAAATCCGGTACAGAAAACCAGTAAGAAAAGAGACATCAGGCTGCTGGAATATCTCAGCAGCGCTCAGCACAAGCCAAGAGTTTGCACCAGAAGTGTTTGCAAAAAAAAAAAAAAAAGAGGCAATCAGCCTCATTTACTCCACAAAAGGAGAGGCGAAAAGCAGCCTGCTAGCACAGCTTGAGAAATAGCTCATGTATCATGGGCCAGCTGCTGACATGGACAGGAGGCCGAAAGATGACCAGCTCGCATTCAACGAACATGACCAAGCTAACTGTGCTCTTCACCTGTCCCTAATTTCTGTTACCGCTGCAGGAGGTGATTACGTCAGTTTAAAGGAGGAGAGGAGAACAATGTCAGCCGCTTTCTCCCACTGGGGAGAAAGGCAGGATAAAAACGAAATGAAATAAATAAAACAATCTGCTGCTTAATTTCATGCTAATATATGTCTGGACTTCTATTATCCTTGTGGATTTCCAAGTATCCCCAGGCAAGCTTCTCACATGAAAGTGCCTGACCTGCTACAAGAAGTGTTGGGGGAGGGGAGACATCAAAGGTGACGTGGGGGGGGGGGGGGAGAAACTTTTACAAGGTTTCCAGAAAAGGACATTGACTAATATAGAGACAATGATTCTGCCCTGACTCCTCAACTTGCTTTCAGCAGTGGACTCTGATCTGGAGAACCAAGCTTGATTCTCCACTCCTCCACATGAGCGGCGGACGCTAATCTGGTGAACTGGATTTGTTTCCCCACTCCTACACATGAAGCCAGCTGGGTGACCTTGGGCTAGTCACACACTCTCTGCCCCACCTACATCTACAGCAGGATCTACCCCACAGGGTGTCTGTTGTGGGGAGGGGAAGGGAAGGTGATTGTAAGCCAGTTTGATTCTTTCTTAAGTGGTAGAGAAAGTCGGCATATAAAAACCAACTCTTCTTCTGCTACGTATGGAGGCCATGCACATATCTCGGTAGAAAGAACCTGCCTCGGGTGTGTTATCCACAAATAGCCACTATGCAAATTTATTCTTCCCACCTTAGTTCTCAGTGACAGAAAGAAATTAAGCACCGGGTAAGAGGAGATGACTGGGAAGATGACTGGGAAGATGACTGGGGAAGGCACTGGCAAACCACCCCGCAAACAAAGTCTGCCTAGTAAACGTCGGGATGTGACATCACCCCATGGGTCAGGAATGACCCGGTGCTTGCACAGGGGACCTTTACCTTTACTTAAGAAGAGAAGCACTAGGAGGTTCAAGTCTACCTATAAGCCTGTAACCCACAAGCCCTTTCCTCCCACTCCAGATGTGTGGAGGGGTGGTTATAATTACTTAGCAGTGAAACAAAGGCACTCTGCACATGCCCAAGCAATCTTTTCTGTCCCGGGAGCTTGAATATACCGTTGCAACTAAAAGGTCTAACCAACACAAACTGAATCACTGATAGTGATTCACACAGAAGAACAAACAGAAGAGTGACCTGAGAATTTAGGTCATTTTAACTACAAGTTTGGACTCACTCTTGCAAATGGGGCAGCATTCCTTCAGCTGTATGCCAGCTGTACCGGCAGCCATGGACAGCTCTGATTTATGACAATGAGGATGACACCCCCCCATTCTGTTATGAAATCTGCATTATAGGAATACCAGAAGCATCCCCATTTACCCAAAAAGCAGTCCCCAACCCTGAGTCCTGAAAGACCGGGCAAAGGGGGGCATTAAGTGGACTACACTGCAGTGGCCTACCTGAAACATTATTGCTTGCACAGCATTAACATGGGTTGGATCCTACCAGCTTTCTGTTGGTGGAAATGGATTGTTCCTTGCTTTCCCCTTGTCCCAGAAGCTCCTCTGACTCCCCCCAAAAGATATGCTGGGGATGGGTGGAGCCATATGGACAAAGCCCACACAGGATGGAGGGCAGCAGCCAGGAGTGGAATCGGGCATGATCGCTCCCTCCTCCCTCTTGCTCCAGCAGAATCTGGTAGCAAAGGTCTCTTGGGCAATTCAGTCTACACGAACACAAATGCTCATGCGTGGGAGAAGGGACATAGTGCAGTAGATGCTTTGGTTCAGCCTCCAGCATGCTCAGGAAAAGGCTGTCAAGTGGTGGGGAAGACCTTCTCTGCCTCAGACCCTGCAGAACCACGGCCAATCGGAGAAGAGACTGGGCTAGATTAATTGATGGTCTGACTTGGCAGAAGTTAGTTTCACGTGCTCACGTAGATGTACTCTCAGGCTCATACCACAGCAATAACTGCAACCAGAAAACACCAAGTACCAACTCAACTACAAATGTTGCCAACAGCCCTCTTAATGAAATGCAAACACTTTGGGCTGGTAAAAGAGGAAATGCATATTAAAATATTAATACGCAAAAGCTCCACTTTGAATTGTAATTAATGATGCTCATGTTAAACAAGTTCAGCAGGCAAGGGATGGGTGAGGGGGAAAGCCAAGGCAGGGAAAAGGTGTTTTGAGACCACTTAAGACAGCAGTTACCAAATCAATTTTTTTCTTTTAAGCACAGTTAATTTGCACAATTGCCCTTCTCTCTGCGGCATGTGCACTAAAAGGCGTGATTTCTACACTAATGCTCACACCAGCTCTGAAAACATCAGAAGTCCAACGTTTTAAAGTCAGGCTAGAGGGGGAGGTCAGTTGTTCCACCTGTTTCCCAAACTGCAAGGATAGGACTAGAGGACCAGAAACCAACCCAGGCAGAGGAAGCAGATGCAGACTCATAACTACAGGTGTTCAGAGCAATCTGTCGCCATGCCAGATTGCCTCTCACGCCACTGGTGAAGCTATTCCTCCTGGCTAAACTGGACAGTACTGCCAACATGTATCCACAGCCATTAACTTGGCATGGCTGCAAAGGCGCATGCCTTTCCAGTGACGGGTTGCGGCATCTACTCCATTTGTCTGCCTGCAAGGAATTCCAGCAGCTGAGCTGCAAATGCCAGAGAAATCTTAACCCGAGTCCCTTTCAGCATTAGCACCTTGCCTTATATAACCCCGCCACACTCCCAATCCAGCAACTCCAGGAGTTTCATCACAATAAGCCACAGAGGCAAATATTACCTTCCTTCATAAGCAGGAAAGAGATGTCCTTCCCCTGCCATCTACAGCAGGACCTGCAGTTTCACTGAGCTCAAGCACTGAGCCCTCTGCCTGTCATCAGAAGCGCAAAGCTGGGAGAGAAAACTTTGGGACAGCTGGGTAATTTTTGTTTTGGTTCCACCAAAACCCTGGCTGGGAAGACATCCCCCAGTGCTAGAGGAAGAAGTGCCTACGGAGATGTCTTCCTTCCGAATCCCTGCAGAATTTCTGGAGCATCAATGGCAGGCAAGGAAGCCCAGGAACACCACCACCCCAATTCCCACATTCCACAACAATACCCTAAAGCCCTCGGTGGCATTGTAGCAATCCAATCAAATGCAAGTAATTGCCTTCCCAGTGACTCTATTTGCCGGAAGGCTGAATGCACTCACTTGCCACCGCTGTCTGCTACTTCCTCTTTGCCATCTGTGCTGCCCTCTGCCCTGGCGGACTTGCTCATTTCATCCATCCAATCAGAGACCTGTTTAAGGGCACACTCAACTGTGGAAACCATGTTCTGTACAGCTTCAAGTTCCTCAGGAGATGGATAAATGGTTGAGTGTTTCATCATCACGTGCCGGTCATCATTTGCAAATGATCGGATAGATCTCTGTTAAGAGAGGGAGGAAAGGATTGAAGGGGAGGGGGTTATTTGCAAAATGGGAGCCAGACAATGTCACGGTTCGCAAAAGAGATGGAAGGATGTCCTAGAACTTATTAGGGGTAAGCACATGTCCACCTCAGACCTGATATTTGCAAGGCCTCTTTCCAAAGGAAAAAAAAAGCTAGAAGGCTCAGAAGAAACTGGAAGTCCAGATCTCTCCGCTCTCATCTGTTTTCTAGCACTTATGTTCTCTTGGTGTGGAGGAGGAGGAAATGCTCTATCCTGACGGTGCCCAGCAGAGTCGGAGTTCAGCCTCCCACCACCTCCTGGTTCCGCTGCCACAGGAGAAGACAGGAAGGGCAGCAGGGAAGCAGGATGGTGCCAAAGCTGTGAAAACACCACGCTCTCGCCATGTGGTTTGCAGAACCGCAGGCTGCTTTTATCTAGAATTGGATAGCTACATTAACTCCTCTCAGAATCCTGAACCAAAAAAAAAAATTTCCCTCTTACATCTGACACAGCACCCACATATATTCTTTTCATGCTGCCTCTGAGCAATAACATTTGGAGGACCCAGGAAATCAATGGATTGCTTTCCCATCAGTTGGCAGGCAAAAATTCATTAACAGCGTGTGCATCACCATGCAGTTTCTCTGCTCCGGATGCTTTTTTGTTGTTGTTGTCTAAAATATAGATTTTGAAGAAACTGCAGAGAACTGCAATAGCTTAGGTCCAGGAAGGCACAGCTATCCCTCCTGTTCTGCAACAGAAACAGGAGAAGGGAAAAGGACATCCCTGGAGTGTTTAACAGGATGAACAATTACGCTGGATCAATGTGCTCGGAAGATGAGCGCAACAGCTCACCCCCCACAATAAGAAAGGTACAGCAATGGCTTTGCCTTGTGGGGAAGCAGAGGAGCGTCAGCGTTTTTTGGTTATGTAACCTGGTGGAGTTCAAGGTCACCTGAGCCATTCTCGCAACAGCTTGCTAATGCCACTTTTATTCCAAAAGGTTATTTATGACCATCCCCTGCGTTTGCACTTAATAATTCATGCGCTGCAGCCTCCTGCTCAGTGGTTTTGACGAGGCTCCGGCAATAAATCAAAACCCCGTTTTGCTCTGCTTAAAAACTGTGCCAGCCCGCCCTTTAACTCAGCACCAGTTCACAGCCTCTCCCCCCACCCACTCCGTTTTTTGTTACCAGCCTAGAGAAGCGTGCAGGAGAGAGCAAGCTCCCTGGCTTGGCTCGTGCATGCTCATTCTGAGACCAGCATCTGGGACCCTACCATGGCTGGCCACAGTATGTTTCAGCTCCGGTGCCTTTCCCGTTTCTCCTTCTCCCTCCTCCTCGGTGTCTTTGCTAGGCACTGTTTCGTCTGACAGAACCTCCTCATAAGCCTCTCAGTCTCTTGACGGCTCAGGAGGTCACACAGGCACAATGCTCTGGAAACTGGATTCTGAAACACGCCTCCTGTGAGAGAGAAACAAGAGAAGGAAAGCCATGCTCAGATAAACATGAAAACTGCACTTTTCTGATTGTTTCCACTGCGGGCCCAACATGGGAAGGAAACCCCAGTGTCTCAGTGACAGGCAGATGCCTCCACAGAAGGAGGTTAACAACAGGCACCTCCAAGTGCCAGAACAGGCCATCCAAAAGGATTCCCCATGTTCTTCTCCCTCCAGATGGCAACCTGAAGGCAAGACTTATGGCAGTGATCCCCAACATAGGGTCAGTGGATACCATGGTGGTCGTCAGTGTGTTTCTTGGTGCCCGTTTCCTCTTCTACCAAAGCATCTCCTCATCAAAGCAAAGAGCCCACTTGTCATTCTTCTACCTCACTGGAGCAGGAGGTGCTTCAGAAGAATTCAGGAGGCATCATCTTTGCATCTGCAGAAAAACCCACTCAGAAACAGCTGCTACCATGATAGAAAGATGCCTGGATTCAAACTTCACTAAATTTTGAGATTGGACAACAGCCATTTTGTGACTGGTCCCACACATCATGTGGCAGCCATTTGGTTTGGTGCCTACTACCTGCTCTCAAAATTTCAAATGTGGACATCCGAGTTATGGCAATGCAACTTGTAAATGCTTCCAGTGCTTAGGGATTTACCCCATTACTTCCTCCAACCCTTCTCAAGCGACCCTACCTAGTCAGCCACTATAGACTTGCTACTATGACTAGTAATAATATATACAGCACTTATAGAATCACAGAATCATTGAGTTGGAAGGGACCACCAGGGTTATCTAGTCCAACCCCCTGCACAATGCAGGAAATTCACACTACCTCCCCCATACACCCCCAGTGACCCCTACTCCATGCCCAGAAGATAGCCAAGATGCCCTCCCTCTCATCATCTACCTGAAATGTGCAACATCAACTGTGTTCCATTCAACAACAAAACCTTTGAAGTTGGTCACCATTATTCCCATTTGCAGATGGGGAAACTGAGGAGCTGATATCTGGTGCAACATTTAATATCTTGAAAATATCAGCTTAAATTTAAAAAAAAAAGAATTCCAAAGAAGTTTCTCACTGTCATGATCAAAGAGAACAGTCTGGGAATGTGTGGCAGTATCTAGAAGAAACTCAAACAACTTGAAACCAGCATGTGTTTGTGTGTGTATGTATAAACAAGACCCAAGAAGTGACATCCTCAACAGGTCCTTCCCCCTCAGCTATTGCCCCCACCCCGTCTCATATAGCCTCCAAACCCTTCCCTCTTTTCTCGACCATTACCAATACTCCGCACAACATTTCTTAAATTGCTTGTATATTTTAATTGTGGATGAAGAGTTCTATTAACTAACTGGAGTGTGAACAAACTTGAATGTGCAAAAATAACCCCTGCCTGAGGATTTACATTTCCTGAAGACAACTGCTAGATTTGCAGGTGGGGAACATTTCCTTTCCCCAAGACAGGATATGCCTTAGAATGAAATGGCGACAGACTAAGAGAATTATAAAGGAGGGAAAGACACCTACTCCATTCAACACTATGCTCCACGGGGCTTCCAAGCACAGAAGGGAGTCTGCAAAAGAAGCAACAGCTTCACTGACTTTGGCATTGTGAGATGGGCCACAGATGCATCTTCTTTCTGTGAGTGAAGCTTTCCCCCTCTTTGAAGAGAACTCCTTGCAGGCAGCTGAAGTCCCCACATGGCAAAGGGGGGCTTATTTATGGGTTAGCACTCACACCTACAAGTTCATGCCATGGAATCCCTAGCCATGGCAAGTGACACCATCCTTTTCAGAGGACAAGGAAAGCGCTAAAAGAAAGCGCTACCTCCTTAATTCAATCCCACAAGAAGAATGGATTCTTTTTTTTAAGATCAGATTTCTCTGGATTTTAAACATTTCAACCGTATCTCTTTTTAAAATAACTTGGTTTAAATGTAAATCTGAACTTAATGCAAAACCCACTCTGAAAACTGAACTAATGACCTTCTTATGAAAAGCTGCTTTTCTATTTAAAAAAAAAACTGTGGAGAAAGCATCTTTGCTGGTCATCATACAGCCTAATGGTTCATATTATTATGGCTTGATTCTGGGGGGCTAGCAACTAGCAAATCCCCTGATCCAGCTGGCCAGCCCTTTATTCTTTTTTTATGCAGTTGGAGTAATATTCTAATTATAACTAGCAACCAAAGAACATGAACATCTCTCTCCTTTTCTTTAGTGATATATTTCCTTTATTTTTGTTCATGTTCGCAGACCAACAGGTCAGCAGCAAAACAAATCCAGTAAATTCAGTAACACATAAATAGCCAAATATACAGAAATACAAAATCTGAGGTATACAGTTAAAAGGAAGCATCATTAAAAGCCACTGATTTAAAAAATTGCCATGACGAGGGTTACATATGGATCAGTATCAGCCAGTAGCTGATCTTTCTAACCTCATGGAGAACATTGAATGGCTTAGTAGCCTACTTCTGGTTGAGAATATTTGCTTTGGGGTGGGATGACGGTAGGGCAAGTATGACATGGAGTATACTGAAGCAGAAGGAAACTCTGGAAAGAAGAACTTACTGGTGTTGATGCTAACCAACCCTTGCCTACAAAAACCTGTCATGGCTGCAGTCAGAAAAGAGACCTTATGCAGGTCATCATGAGTATCAACTTGTAGGGTTGCTGATCTCCAAGTAGGGTATGGAGTGCTCCTCAAATCACAACTGATCTCCAGCCAGCAGACATCAGTTACCCTGGAGGAAATGGCAGCTTTGGAAGGGAAGTTCTATAGACTCACATCCCATTTGAGCTCCCTCCCCTCCCCAAACTCTGCCTTCCCCTGGTACTGCCCTCAAATCTCCAGGAATTTCCCCAAGCTGGAGTTGGCAACCCTAGCATCATGTTGCCAAAATAAACAATGAAATGTATATCACTTTCTAAAAATAGTAAAAATATTAAACAAGTAAATTGTTGCATCCCCCAAGGCTGTATGAAGATTGTGAAAGTCAAGGAAAAAAATCAACATTCAAGGCCAAAGATTATACAATGTAAAGGTTATATCAGTACAAAATATGTATATATTTATTACAGGCTAAAACGAATAACATCTATAAGGCCCTGCAATAGCCTACCAAACCAACATATTCATGTAAACATACAACACAAATGGACAATCACAGAATTAGACTTTGACCAAATGCAAACCGCCAACAGCGTTTGTACTGATATAACCTTCACACTGCATAATCTTTGGCCTTGAATGTTGATTTTTTTTCTTGACCTTTGGGTACTTAATTCTGTTGTTTTTAGGGTTAAGTTTTCCCCCCTTTGTTGTTGGTGTATGAAGACTGTGTTCAGTTTTAAATCAAAATGGGTTGGATACTACCCATCTGTTCCACTGACATCAGCACATTACTTTGCATCAAGGCAAATCCTGCCAACGCAAGAGCCTCCTCCACCACTGGAAGAGCCTGCATTGTTGGCGGAAGGCTCCTTGCGCCAGAGGAATGTGCTGGCACCAACAGAATGAACCAGTAAGATCCCATTGTTATGGCTATAGCAACAAATATGCACTTTTATTTAAAAAGCACCTACATAATAAGGGGAAATGTTGGGTTTTTAATTTGTTTTAATCAGGCAGAAATCCACCCAGCCAGCAAGTATGTACTCTGCAGGTGTACCTTTGTAATCCTGAGTATCAAACCACTTCAAATGAGGTGTTGTCTCACAAACAATTCCTACCTCATTGAGGGATTATCAAACTTCTGTTTGGCAACAACAGCCAGGGCAGGAGAAGCAACTTGAAAGCAGCAAAGGTGCTTTTGGCAGCTGGGCCACAACAGAGAATAATTAAACCACTGTGTCCCTGTGAGAGTCAAACGTGCCAAGATAGCGCATAGAGGATTCTACTGGGCTTGTCCTCCAATTAAAGGGGGAAATGAAAGACCGATTTTACCACTAAATAGATTTGGCAGTAACTGAGATTCACTGCTACTTGCAGGAATATCCTCCTCCTAAAGCCAGCATTGGGTTATTGGTGTGTGCACGCATCGCTCCTGGCTCTTGCAAGAATGGGGTGCAATGGGCTCCTCATTTCACCTTTGCTATCATGCGACACCATCATGCACTAACTTTAAAAAAGGTCATTTCCTATACACAAGAGTGTTCTAAGAGTCGCAGAAGGCAGCCAAAACACTGATCAATGCACTGAGTTGTGATCCTGTCTCAAATATAAGCACTTCCTATATTCTAGAGAAATAAAATATAAAAGAGATAGCTTCAGAACGCCAAAACCTGGCTTTGTTCTAATTATGCTCAGAACTTTTCAACCACCAAGGTAGAAACAACAGATTTGGGTTCATAGAATCACAGAATTATAGAATCAGAGTTGGAAGGGACCACCAGGGTCATCTAGTCCAACCCCCTGCACAATGCAGGAAATTTCAAACTACCTCCCCCATACACCCCCAGTGACCCCTACTCCATGCCCAGAGGATGACCAAGATGCCCTCCCTCTCATCATCTGCTTAAGGTCATAGAATCACCATTGCTGACAGATGGCCATCTAGCCTCTTCTTAAAAACCTCCAGGGAAGGAGAGCTTACCACCTCCCGAGGAAGCCTGTTCCACTGAAGAACCACTCTGTTAGAAAATTCTTCCTAATGTATTTCTTTCTTTCCTTTCTTCCTCTCCCCAGCCCACAAACTGTCAGAGCTGTTGCCCACCCAGACTAGTTCTAAAAACAGCCCCATCTGATCCCACAACATTAAATTGGGGCATTTCCCTTCTTGCCCCCCATTCCCATCCCAACATCCCTCCTGCCTCAACCTCAGCAAAATATTTTATTCTTTTCCTAGTGTTGAAGTTTGCCACCAACAACACTGAATTACAGTTCTCTCTTGGTGCCTGCAAGCTGCCCCTCCTTGGTGGCTAGCTAAACAGAATCTGATATCTTGCTAAATTGCCAGGTAGATGCCATATCAAAGAGAATGCACTTGTGCGCTGTCTAGGGATCAAAACACACCTCTGCAAAGGATGCATCAGGTTCTGGTTGTATCTTCAGCGTATCTTCACAAATGCACCTCAGAGGATCAGACCTTTCCCACACTGGAAAAAACAACACCCAATATTCTGCAACCCGCAGTTAATTTTGGAGAGGCAGCAACAATACAGCTTTTAAGAACCTCCGTGTCTAATTAAGCAGCAGGGCAAGTCTGACAGGTATCATTGTTAAAAGCTTGTTCTACCAGCCCTTCCTCCTAGCAGATAAACAAAAGGTCTCTGGGCAGGCCGAAACCCTGCAACATTTGAACCAGCTAAGAAATTCTTTCCTTTAGAGGCTGTTGAAGAATCTTTAGGGAAAGTTCCACCACAATGCTTCACTGGAGCAGGAAACGTTCACTGTTTATGAGTGCATGTGAAAGTATTTAGTAGTAATCACTATACAGGGACCAAGTCTGTACTTTTTTAGAAAGCTTTAACCCAGGGGTCCCCAACATGTCGTCTATGGGCACCACGGTGGAAATCTGATTCACTGTGCAATTTTTAAAAAACACATTGTTTCAGTAGCAGCTGCCATCACAGCACAACAATCTTTGCTGCACGACTGAAGGTAAGAAAGCGCCAGCGTGGTATAGTGGTTAAGAGCAGTGGTTTGGAGCAGTGGACTCTGATCTGGAGAACCAGGTTCGATTCCCTACTCCACATGAGCGGCGGACACTAATCTGGTGAACCAGGTTGGTTTCCCCACTCCTACTCATGAAGCAGCTGGGTGACCTTGGGCTAGTCACAGCTCTCTCAGCCCCACCTACCTCATAGTATCGAGGGAAGGGAAGGTGATTATAAGCTGGTTTGATTCTTCCTTAAGTGGTAGAGAAAGTCAGCATATAAAAACCAACTCATTCTTCTTCTTCTAAGCTGTGCGTAGCAAGACAATATTTCTAAACAATATGTTCATTTTAAAAGGCATCCCATTAAGCAGAGCTTCTGCCTGAAATGCTGAAGAGTTACTATTAAAGTTCTGCAGAACCTCACTCCCTCACATTTTGTGACTGGCTCTGCCCCCTGCAGCAACCATTTTTTAAAATTGCACTCACCATCCCTGTGTCACAATCCCAAAGGTGCCTGACGGCTCAAAAAAGTCAGGGGCCCCTGCTTTAAGCTGTAGGTTTGAAAAGTGGTATTGTGGCACATGGAATAGGTAGATGCTCAGTGATAAAGCACACAGTTTGCAAGTCAAAGAGCTCAGGCACCTTTGATAAAAGGATTTCAAGCACTGAGCTAGACATACCAGCACTCCACCACTGGAGTGAACACGGCTCAGTGGCAGAGCACCTGTTTTACATGCAGAAATGTCAAGGTTAAATCTCCATAATCTATAGTTACAGCAAGAGGTGTACAATGTATGGCCCGGGAACAACATGCGATCTGTCAAAATAGGTGGTGTGACCTAGGGTCTCCACTGACAATTCAGCAGGCATTCCTAGAACTATACCCCTCGCACTGCCCACATCTCCAAGTGGGGCGAGCTCAGAGGACTAGGAAGTGCCCAACAAGCACACCAGGAGGGGCAGCAGAAAGAGGGTGCCAGCAGCAGCATGGAATGGGAACAAGAAACATGGAAAGTCTCCCTGATAAAATGACACCCAAACGAAGTGGTGCCACAAGAGAGGCTCAGTGAATCACCTTCCTCACCTTCCACCAAGCATCTGAGGCACTCTCAACTTGCCTTCAGCAGCTACTAGTCCAGCATGGTGTAGGGGTTAAGAGCAGTGGTTTGGAGTGGTGGACTCTGATCTGGAGAACCGGGTTTGATTCCCCACTCCTCCACATGAGCGGCTGAGGCTAATCTGGTGAACTGGATTTGTTTCCCCACTCCTACACACGAAGCCAGCTGGGCGACCTTGGGCAAGTTACAGCTCTCTTAAGAGCTCTCTCAGCCCCACCTACCTCACAGGGTGTCTGTTATGGGGAGGGGAATGGAAGGTGATTGTAAGCCGGTTTGAGTCTCTCTTAAGTGGTAGAGAAAGTCGGCATATAAAAACCAACTCTTCTTCTTCTACTTCCCCAAGAAAGGAGGGGAAGGTGCAACCTCCCCAAAGTGAAGATATGCAGTAGCAACAGCTTTGCCAATGAAGTATGATTTCAGGGAGGAACTTCCTACTGTTGAAGGATTGGGCTAAGCTTCCGAACAGGGGAAGCAGCAACTGCTCTGCAAGGACTTCAAGCATAAATGTTCCACTCCTCTCCTAAGTAATGGGGTCGTGCCCAATGTCATATACCGTATTTTCCGGCGTACAAGACGACTGGGCGTATAAGACGACCTCCCATTTTTACTGTTAAAATATAGAGTTTGGGATTGTCCCGAGTCCGCGGCCTAGGGCCAGCCCTCGGGACTGCGCCCCAACCCCGCGGCCGCCCCCAGACCTCCTGGAGCGGCCCAACCCGAGTCCGCGGCCTGGGGCCGGCCCTCGGGACTGCGCCCCAACCCCGCGGCCACCCCCGGTCCTCCTGGGGCGGCTCAACCCCCAGGGAAACAACACCACTTACCGGGGCAGGAGAAAGAGGGGCGGGGGCGGCTGGACGAGCTGGCAGCGCGCCGGGAGGCGGGGCTGGCGGGAGGAACAGGAGGAGGCCGGGGGCCAACCTCCCGGCATGGAAGAGTGTGTGCCGACCTGGCCCGGCCGGAGCAAATCCTGGAGGCGAGGCGGGGAGGGAGCCTCCCAGGGCAGCGGGAGCCCCGCAGCCAGAGACGCCGGCTGTAGCCAAGGCTCAGCCCTGGGCTCCGGCGGGAGGGTGGGAGCCCGAAGCGGCGGGATGTGGCTCTCAGGGGGAGTCGGTGAGGGGAGAAGGGAGCGGGGAAGAAGAGGGGGACGGGGGCGAAAGTAAGGGCCCTCGAGAAGGGCGAGGCTAAAGGCGAGGGGAGGACTGAGCCGACGGCCCACGGAGGACGGGGCTAAAGGAGGGTTTGGAGGGGAGGGAAGCCCATAAAGACAGAAGCTGAAGCGGAGGCCGGGGAGGAAAGGGGGCATGTTGGGTGTGCTAGGCGGCAGCCAAAACATCCTGTGCCGGGAGAAGAGAGTGGCCACCCAGCCCCAGCCAGCTGGCCAGCCAGCCGCCTGCCTGCCTTGCGCTGAGCACTTCCCTCTGTGCATCCCGGCGCGCCTGGCTCCGACTCCGAGCCGGGCAGTGAGCACCCTCGCCGGGCTCGCCTCCCCTCCCTCCTCCGGCGGACATGGACAGAACGGAGGCGGCTCCCCAGGCAGATTCTCCAGTCCGGCTCGGAATTCAGCATCCGGCGTATAAGATGACCCCCGGCGTATAAGACGACCCCCGACTTTTGAGATTTTCCTGGGTTAAAAAGTAGTCTTATACGCCAGAAAATACAGTACTTTCGCAATGGGCCCTCTTAGATTTTAGAGGTTGATTCTGGCCCATGTAAGTAACATTAAAAAAATGTCGGACAACAGGTGTTGGGAAAGACCTTTCTGAACCAGGTGGACCAAGGAACTGACCTAAGGAAGTTTCATATATGCGCCTCTAACACTCATTGCATGCAGAAGGTCCCAGGTTCAATACCTATCTCCAGCTAAAGAACTCCAGGCAACAGGGCTTGGAAAGACCTCTCTGCCTGAGACTCTAAAAATCACCACCAGGCAAAGCAAACAATATTAACCTAAATAGACCAATGGTCTGGTTCACTATAAGACAATTTTATATGCGTTGGGTGGCACAACCAGCCAGGATGCTGTGGTGGGTGACTCTCAACATTTCCAGTCGGTTCTTGTCCTTATAAATGTTCCTGACATTCCCAACCAAGTCCTTCTTTTGCAGGCGAGGTGCTGCCCAGCCTTGCATCTAGAACATTGTCCTTTGGCATTTCAGCCCACCCACAGCATAATCTCATCCCTTGACCAATGACTACATAAAGGCGCTCACTGAGCCGCAATATTTCTTCACAGAAAACTTAGCAGCAGAATGTGCTCCAATTCACACTGAATGTTTTTTTTTTTTGCCGTCAAGTCACAGCTGACTTATGGCGACCGTGAGTAGGGTTTTTAAGGCAAGGGATGTGGGGAAGTGGTTTGCCATTGCCTGCCTCCGCGTCATGCCCCTGGGTATTCCTTGGAGGTCTCCCATCCAAATACTTGCCAGGGTCAAAGCTGAGAGTGTGTGACCGGCCCAAGGTCACCCAGCAAATTTCTACGGCTGAGTAGGGATTCAAACCTGGATTTCCCAGATCCTAGTACGACAACTTAACCACTATACCATGCTGGCTCTCAATGATTTAGAGGATGGGACAAATAATTCAATACCGTGGCAGTGCCCAGTTTGCCCCAGGCCCTTCCCTTGAGTCATCGCAGAGTGAGCTCTGGCCCCATACATTGAAATCCCTGGTGCCAGACCGCACTGCAGAACCATCAACTGAAAAGCAGACTCACCAAGCCAACAATCCCACCACCTGCCTTTTCCAGTATCTCCACTGCAAGCTAGCTTCAGCATAGAGGGCAGGACTGAAACTATGCGCACACACACACACACGTCCTCTTTTGGTAGGATGAGTGCTAGAAGAGCGTCTTTTTATCCCCGCTCAGACGCCCAGCAAGCAGCTGGTTGTTCCCATGCAGAGAGCATCCCCATTGAGTCACTGCTGAGAACAGAAACAATACAGAGGGACCTGGCAATTAGCCAGTAATTCCCAGTGGAAGCTGATTCCGGAGTTGCTGGCTGCAACCTACGCACCTTGAGTTTGGAGGGCTAAAAGACATGTGACTTCTCAGGTGAAGCCTATTTGCCTCCAAGTTAGTTTGGACATTTCAAAAAGGGAAACCCACTTCCACTGCCTTTCCCCCTACATATTTATTGGGGGTGGGGGAGAAGAATTCAAGAACCTCCTGAGTGTTAATTGCATGTAGATTTCCATTCTTGTTCCACACCCCAAACAGCAGATGTCTTTTGCAGGTAGTCCTTCCCATATCACACACACAGCGCCAAAAATTAGAAAGCGCATCGTGTTCCTTCTGCAGTATAATTTTAATTCCTGGCCTCTGTCCAAGCTTCTCTCTGGCAGCATCCGTCACAGTGGGAAACTGTGTATCTGGGTCAGAAGAGACAAGGAGCTGCTTAGAGCGGCTTGGCTTTGGCGCTGGATGTTGATGGTATGATTGAACCCTTTCAACAACTTTTCTGACATGCTCAGGCAGTGGCCAAGCAAGATCCGCAGTGCTGACCGAAGTAAAAAAAATGCAAGTTTAACAGGAAAACAGAACTTTAAAAACAGAAAAGTTGCTACGAGGCAAGATGCTGCTAGGACCAGGTGTCAGACCAATTAACCATCTACCTAACTTGGCAGTGTACCTACCACGTCCTCGGGCAGAGGCCTTTCCCAGTACTGCTGCACAAGAGCTTTGCACTGGAGCTGCCAAACACATATAGGTGCCCTGCCCTAAGATGCTGGAAAACCTTTCTGGAGGTGTGTACATACTAATATGTATTTTAAACCTAGCTGGTATTTATTGCCGGACTGTAAATATCCACGGACTTAAACATATGAGGCTGATGTGCAGGCATTTGAAACATTTTTCCAGCTTTTGTCTGCGTGCTTAAAATTCCATAGCTTAAGGCCAGGATTGAAGAACTCAAGACAGCCAGCATTGTGCAGTGGTCAGAGTACTGATCAGACAATGACCAGTAAGGCCTGGGTTCAAATCTCCACTCTGCCATGAAGCTAGCTGGATGACCTTGGCCCAGTTGCTCTTCCACAGCCTAACCTCATTCATGAAACTGCTGTGAAGTGAGGTAGGAAGGGACCACATGCATTGCTCTGAGCCCTTGGGAGATGAAACACTCAACAACAAAACATCAGTTTAGGTACATGTCAAAATGGGCTTTTGCATATCCAGTGAGGTTTTTGACTTCTTGAAGCAGCAGGTGCCCCTTATTCTATGTCAAATAGTTTTGAAACTTCCCTGTGTGTTAAAAATGGCTTGCCATATGACATAAAGTCATAGCTGACTTATGGTAACCCCGTAGGGTTTATAAGGCAAGAGACATTCGCAGGTGGTTTGCTTCTGCATCACGACCCTAGTGTTCCTTGGAGGTTGCCCAACCAAATACTCACCAGGGCCGACCCTGCTTAGCTTCCCATATCTGACAAGATCCGGCTGAAAAACACGACATCCAAAGCCCCCTTGTGTGCGCAGAACTAGCTACGAGGCTCTTTACATCCAGGGCTCAGATCAGTTTTAATAAATACTATAATTTGCCCTGACCAGGATGACGTAAAACTTTCCCAGCAACTTCTTGCACCATCCCAGATGCCAAGGCTCCTAAAAGGAATGGCAACTTCATTCCTGGGATAGACAAAAGCTGGTGCCAGCTACATGCCAGAAGTCAATCGCTGTTAATATGTTGGCCCTGTTTCCAAAGAAAGACCTTGTGGTTGAAGCACAGCTCTGCCAGGATGCTGCTTTTTTATCCAAGGAGATACACTTTCCTCCGTAACCTCACAAGCACAACTGCCCTATATTGTGTTTATGCAATAAGAAAATTTCCCCACATGCTGCTCCTTAAAACTGTTTCACATGTAGCATGGGACCATCTTCCTTGGCTGCACCTGGAAAAAAAAACACCAGGACAACATTTCAAATTCCAGAAGAAGGATTTTTCACCTAGATTACAAAGATGCTGGATTCCTTTCTGGATGATACCTGTGCAATTCACTTTGGAGATTTAAAAAGCTGTCAGAGGAATGGATTTACAAGGGTGATAGAAGCCACGGTAAGCCTACACATTCCTAAGAACACTGGGCCTCTCCAAGATACCTCAAACATTTGCAAACCTAAGAGGAACACTTTGCATGGGAGAGTATAGACACAAGCAGGGCTGCATCCTGCAAATCCATGACTGCACGGCCCAAGTCCAGAGTTCAGCGGGCGAAGGCTGGAAAGGAACTGCTCACCTGGGCACATTTGCCCAAGCAGGGTGGGAGATGAGTGATGGTGTTGGACCTGTGTTCCTTGAACCACAGATGGGATGTGGAGAGGGCAGTGAGAGTGTTTCATCTTCAAAGTACCTCTTTGGCTACTGACTTCCTTTTAAACAGATTGCCCATTTCCGACTGCAGAATTTGGCTGGCAGATGGCGTGAAAAGTCTTTCTTCGCCTGAATCCCTGCTGACAATTTTGAATTAGATGGTCCAATAGGTGGCTTAGTAGAAGGCAGATTCATACAGTCATATAAGACCCTCTTCTGTAGAGCAGCCACAGCTCAAAGAAAATTGCCTGCCTACAGAAGATCTCTGGTTCAATCCTCAGCATCTCCAGTTAACATTATCTGCAAAAACAAAAAACCGTTATCTGAACCAGAGACCCTGACTGACGACCAGGATCAGAAATTCGAACAGCAATTGGGATGTATTTTGTCTTCAATATTAAGGCCTATGGGCCAAGGCCACTGATAAATCTGAATCTGAGCAAGACAATAAAGAAGGCAGAAACCAAGTTAAGCATTCTTTGTTCCCCTCAAAACGAAGCACACATTTGTTCTGGAGCAGCCTTAAAAGGGGCAGTTTATGCAGTCCCAACCCTATTGGGTTCTAATGGGACAAAAGGGGATTCCATTAAGAGCTCCACCTCAGCAGGGATAATAAAAAGGTCAAAGGCCATTTTAGAGAGTCATCACAGGAAAAATTCTGTTTGCTGCATGGAAAAGGTAAAAAAAAAATTGCTGGTCGTGGACTGTAATAAATACCTTTGACTTTGAGGTAAAAAAAAAAGTGCATCCATGGAAGACTCAACAGACTAGCTGAAGGAACTGTGGACTAGCTGCCAACACACAGGCTGATAAAGAAAACTTTGATGATCCATCCAAAATCCAACCCAAGTGAGAAACCCCAGTCGGATTGATCAGTGCTATCTCCCCACCTGCCACCCAGCCCTGTGTTGACTCTCACTGCTTGGATACTTGCAGAATTATCTTGAGCAGAGGTCCCCAACATAGTGCCCGTGGGCGCCATGGCACCCACCAAGTGTTTTTAGAAAGCGGGCATGGCCGGGTGGGGCTACTGTCCAGCAGGGCTTCTGATTAGTATCGGGGAATTTGATTGGCTGTGCAGATTAAAATAACATGGTTTCAACACAAGCTGCCACCATAGTGTTTATTTTATTCTCTCTCTCCTCTTTCCCAGTGCATTTTTTAAAAATTACTTTTCATTCCCCTGCATTTGAGCCTCCTACAGTGGTACAGCAACCATTTTGTGGTTGCACCCACCACCCTGCCAGAATTGCCAATGTGCTCACAAACTCAAAAAGGTTGGGGACACGTGATCCTGAGCAACTGTTTACAAAGTCTGTTACTCTCCTCTCCCGCACCCATTTCTGCTTAATGCCATATCCCACAAACCCTATGTCTGGCCCTCCGTATAATGGAAGACTTCCCAGCAAACCTTGATCTTACCTGCTGGCACCTGAACAGCCAGCAGGAGAAAATGGCAGCAAATCTGGGGCATGCAACAGCATTGTGCCACTTCAGTGACGTCACTTCTGGCAAAACAGGAAATGATGTCATGACATTGGGGGTGCTCTAGGATTTTCAGAAACTCTACCCTTTCCCCCATGTCATGATATCACTTCTGGGTTTTTGCCAAGAGCGTTATCAGTGCCCCAGTCTCTGACCCCAAAATGCTCCTGGGGGTTTCTGGGTGTGGCCTGGCAACCCTAGTCTGGACAAACCTTTATAGCAGAAAATATAGCCTTGGATACTCACCGTGAGGGCTTATTCTCCTCTGAGGCGAAGGGCATCCTGAGCTGTGGGTTGTTTTCCACTCCATCTGGGTAGGCAGGACTAAAGTTTCTGACTTCCTGTATCCCTTGGCGGGAAAACGGCCTGAGGAAGCCAGTTACCGTCTATACTAGCTATATTAACGAAAACGAGACAAACTAACGAGACAACTGTATTATAACATATAACTGAATATAACCCAACATAAAGATCAGATGTAACGCTATTCATGCGTATGGAAAGCACGGAGGCTGGAGAAGGGAACTACCCGCGTCCTATTTGCAAGACCTATTATTGAAAACAGGGAGGGGCAGGATGCCCTTCACCTCAGAGGAGACTAAGCCCTCACGGTGAGTATCCAAGGCTATATTCTCCGCTGAGGCAAGGGCATCCTGAGCTGTGGGACTTATAAGAGCTCCCATAAGGGAGCTCCCACTACGCTTTGCAGTACCCTACGGCCAAAAGCCGCTTGTGCTGAAGACCAGGTATGGATTCTGTAATGCCTGACAAAGGTAGAGACTGAAGACCAGGTAGCGGCTTGACAAATCTCTTCCACTGGCGCCTGTTTGTCAAAGGCAGCCGTAGTGGCGGTGCTTCTAAGAGAATGTGCCGTAATCCCCTCCGGTACAGGCTTGCCTTGTACCTTGTATGCCTCTGCTATACATAGTTTGATTGTATAACTAATTGCAGCGGCTGACATTCTCTGTCCCTTACCAGGGTTGGAAATCCCTATGAACATGTAGTCAGTCTTCCTAATGTCTGATGTGCGGTCGATGAATATACGGATAGCCCTTCTTAAATCTAGGGTGTGCCATGCGGATTCCTTTGGGCCATTTGGTTTCGGACAGAATGAGGGAAGGTTGATCTCCTGAGTCCTATGGAAACGTGAATTTATTTTTGGTTGAAAGGTGGGGTCGGGAGTTAGAAAGACCTTATCTTTGTGAAAGACACATAGGCCTTTCCTGATAGACAGTGCCCTAAGCTCGGACACTCGCCTGGCCGAAGTGATTGCCGTAAGGAACAGTACCTTCATGCGAAGATATCTCATGGGCACTGTTGTGAGGGGCTCGAAGGGTGACGCCGTAAGGGCTTTAAGAACCAGGTTGAGGTTCCAAGTAGGGAATCTGTGTACTACTGGGGGTTGAATTTGGGAGACCCCTTTTAGAAAGGCGGAAATGTGTCTATGATGTGCTGTAGGAATTCCGTCTAGAAAGGGAATTACGGTGGAAATGGCAGCCACTTGCCATCTCAGGGTGGAGGCTTTGAGATTTTGTTTGACTCCCTCTTGTAGAAATTCCAGAATTGTGGAAATATCTGGGTGCAGAGGATCAAATTTCTTTCGCCTGGCCCACCGGGCAAAGGCTTTCCATGATGTATTATATATGCGTCGGGTGGACGGCCTCCGGGCTTCAATGATTGTATTGACCACTTCGTTGGAGTACCCAAGGTTTAAGAGAGTCCTCCTCTCAAGCGCCAAGCGGTCAAACAGAACCATTGGGGGTCTGGGTGTGTTATGGGCCCCTGGTGGAGAGTGGTCTTTTCCGGAGGAATTTGCCACGGATCTTGGCAGGACATGCGTTTCAAGGTTACAAACCAAGGTCTCCGAGGTCAGTAATACATCGGCTCTGTGTTGATGTATTTTGCGGAGGACTTTGGGCAGGATGGGAATTGGAGGGAATGCGTAAAGCAGTCCCTTTGGCCACGGGCTGAGAAGAGCATCTGTGCCTTCTGTTCTTGGGTGGAAGTACCTGGAATAAAATCTGGGAACCTTGCGATTTAAATCGGAGGCAAAGAGATCTACGGAAGGGGTACCAAATATTTCTGTAAGCTGCTGAAATGTTCGGTCTAATTCCCATTCTCCCTCGTCTACGCACTGGCGACTTAGCCAGTCGGCGCGGAGGTTGAGGTCTCCCTTGATGTGTTCCGCTCTGATTGATGGGACATTGGCTTGTGCCCAAGTGAATATTGCCACTGCTTCCTTGTGGAGGGCAGAGGACTTGGAACCGCCTTGTTTGTTGATATAGGCTTTTGTTGTAATATTGTCGGTTCTTATAAGGAGATGGTGGCTTCTGATTGTGTGTGTGAATTTTTGTAGTGCCAACTTCACCGCTCTCAGTTCTAGGAGGTTGATGTGGAGTCGAGACTCCTGTTGAGACCAACAACCTTGGGCTATCTGATCGCCTAGGGTGGCCCCCCAGCCGGAGAGGCTGGCGTCTGTGAAGATTTGGATGGGATCTTCGTGTATGTATTGTGTGGCCTTGCGGAGGTTCGATGGGTTGATCCACCAGCGAAGGCTGTGACTGACCTTGGGAGGAATAGTTATTGTTTTGATCTTTTTCTTTGTTATATCTGTCTGGTATGGTCTAGAAGCCGCTGTAGAGGGCGTGAGTGGAATCTGGCCCATGGTACTATGGCAATACAAGAAACCATAAGGCCCAATAGGGCCGCTAGGGACATGAGCATAGCAGTGTTGTGCTTGGCCGTGTTGCGTGCAAAGGAAGTCAGTTTTGTGATCCGTTCCTGAGGTAGGGATAAGGAGTTGTTTTTGGAGTTGATTTTTGCTCCCAGATGTGTCATTACCTGAGATGGTCGCAGCGAACTCTTTTGAAAATTTATGAGGTATCCATGTTCCTGAAGGACCTGGATGACCCTCTGTGTGTGAGAGAGAGACATACTGTGAGTTGGGGCACAGATCAGGATGTCGTCCAGGTACGGATGTACCTGGATTCCCTCCTGTCTGAGGGATGCGATGATGGTTACTAATATTTTGGTGAATACCCTCGGGGCGGAGGTCAACCCAAAGGGGAGGGCCTTGAATTGGTAATGGTTGTTTCCATAGGCAAATCTCAGAAAGGATCTGTGTAGAGGGTATGGGAACGTGGAGGTAGGCCTCCGTGAGGTCCACAGCCGTCATAAAGGTGCCAGGGAGTAACGATTCTACTATTGATTTGACCGTTTCCATCCGGAAATGTCTGCGGGCCATCCTGTTGTTGACATACTTTAAGTCCAGAATGGCCCTCCAGTCCCCATTCTTCTTCGGGACGGTAAAGAAAATGGAATACACTCCCTGGCCCTTCTGAAGGCTGGGCACTGGCTCTATGGCCTTGATTTGGATTAGATGCTGAATAGCTGCTAGTGTTCTTGAGTGTTTCCCCTTTTTGAATGACACTGGGGATCGTAGGAATCTGTCCCGTGGTTGGGTTGTAAACTCCAGGAGATATCCGTTTGTTAAAATCTGTGAAACCCATTTGTCCGGTCTAGACATGGACCACCTTGCTACGAACTCCGGGAGTCTTCCCCCCACCTGAATGTGACTGGCGTCACTGAGGGGTATTTTTTGTGAACCTGTCTCCTTTTTCCGATCTGGGTTGAAAGCCCTGGGGTCTGGAGAATCTTCCCCCCCTACGAAAGGATCTGGTATTGCCCCAAGATCCCCTGTTTGATCCCCAAGAACCTCTCCTGAATTCTGACCTGAATTTGGGTGAGAACTTGGGGGGACGAAAGGAAGGATATGACGGGGAGCGATGATCTTTTCTACCCTGCATGGGAAGAGCTTGCTTTTTATCTTTTGTTTCGACGAGTATGCTGTCAAGCTTCTCGCCAAATAGACGACCCTCTTTAATAGGGTATGCCATGAGGTTGGTCTTGGCCTTGAAGTCTGCAGGCCAGGTCCTAAGCCAGAGTCCCCTTCTGATAGAAGTAACAGCTGCCATTGAACTTGCCACTGAAGATATGGTGTCAAGAGAGGCATCAGCCATTAAGGTTATGGCATTTTGGACTCTTTCAAGGCCCCCTAATACCCTGAGATTTTCCTCGGGAACTAGCTGGATAATCTTTTTTATCCAGAGGTATGATGCCCTGGCAAAAATGGATGTGGTGGCGCTGGCCTGAATAGCCATAGCCGATGCCTCATGTGCCTTTCTGGCCAAGTAGTCTGATTTTCTATCTAATTGGTCTCTCAGAGAGCCCACTCCGTCCTCCGGGACCAAACCAGGGGATTGCAGGTCCAGGACAGGAGCGTCTACCAGGGGAACTTTGAGCATTGACATGGTGTGGGGTGCCAGATTGTATAGTTTCCTAATATTAGTGGGAAGTTGCCTGTTAGGAACTGGGTGGTCCCACTCCTCTCTGGGAATGGGACCGAATTAGAAAGTGGTTTGGGTCTAGGAAAACATTCCTTGACGCCTTTTTTCAATTTGGACTTAGGTTCGTCAGTCTGGTCCACCTCCTCGTTAAGGTCAAGAGCGAGGATAGCTTTGGCCAAGAGGGCTTGATAATCCTCCCCCGAGAACAGTCTGGTGTGTTGGTCTGTCTCTTGGGGGGGATCCTCATCCGAATCAAATTCGCCTTCCTCTATTTCTTCCTCTTCATATTCAACTGAAGAGATAGGGGATTTCGCAATTTGGGGCTCCCTACTCTCAGAGGGCTTAGCCTTCATAGCTGCTTTTGCGGGCCATGCCTTGGTTCCCCTGTTAGCAGCAGCATTTGTGTCACAATCCTCCTCAGTGTTTTGGAGGGGTTGGGGTTGAGGGTTGGGGGGAGTCCCGTAGGGGCCCAAACCCATGGGAGGAGGAAGGTGGGCCTGAAAGGATTGAAAGGCCTGCCATTGGCGCTGCAGGGCATAGTTTATTAATTCATCGGCGTTCTGCCAAGAAATAAAATGGCCGCCCTCCGCCGCCTGATTGGGGGGGGGGTTTGCCAACTCCCGCCGGGAATGCTCCCATTGCCGCCATTGCCGCGAAATTACCAGACCCCGTCGGGAAGGATGCAGCCGCCGCCACCAGGAATGCAGCCGCAGCCGCCGCCTGGGTTGCTTCCTGGGCTTTGCAGGATACTATTGGGGCTGTTGGCGAAGAGTCGGGTGTTTTGCGCCCGGCTTTCGTCCCGGAGCCTGGCTTGCCGCCGCGCCTCTTCCTCTTTGCGCCAAGTTGCGGCGGCGCGGTCTTTCGTGCCTTTTTAGGCTTGACTTGGGCCGTGGATGTTTCGGCCGCCAGGGTCTCTCCCGGATCGATAGCACTCCCTAATGGTCCGCCTGAACGGCCGTTGGGAGATCCGGAGCCCGTGGAGGTGGTTTGGACCAACCCCCTTTGATAGTCCTTCTCTGAGAGAAGATCGTCTTCCCTGACTAAAATGGCGTCGGCCATTTTGAAAATTACTACCTCAATACACTTAAGGGAGAAGGGAAGACGAAGGGGAGCCACAAGAAGGTAGGGAGGGGTAGACGAGGTAGGGAAGGATAAGGAAGGAGACTCACGATACTCTGGAGAACAAAAAAACACAGAAAAAACCTGTCCTAATAATCCTTATAGAGCCTCTGGCACGGAGCTGTGCAAGGTTGCCTGCTCTACCCGGATAGGCAGGACGGAAACTGGCTTCCTCAGGCTGTTTTCCCGCCAAGGGATACAGGAAGTCAGAAACTTTAGTTCTGCCTACCCGGATGGAGTGGAAAACAACCCACAGCTCAGGATGCCCTTGCCTCAGCGGAGAATAGAGTCCTGAGGCACCTTAAAGGCCAGCCAATTTATTGCATTTTAAGTTCTCATAAGCCACATCTCACTTTGTAGCATGTATGTGACTGCCAACTGAGCATCTGACAAACAGCAGGAGAGCAGTAGCGGGAGGGAGTTATTGCAAAGGGAGGTCAGAAGACCCCGTTTCCCTGGACATACAAGTACTAATTACATTGCAGAGCACAAATGAAAATGAGATTCAGTCAAATGAGCAAAGAACTCACTCAGAGTGGGTGTATGTCCTGGGAACTAGGCCTTCTGACCTCTCTTTGAAATAAAGTCACTCACTTCCCCCACTGCCCTTCTGTTTATAGATTTGCATGTATATATCTTTGCGTACTGAATGCAACAATTCATGCATTTGATGAACTGAACTCTGCCCTATGAGTTTATGCCATAATAAATTGGTTAGTCTGTACAGTGCTATGACACCCTCTTATTTGGGCTGCAGCAGTCTTAACATGGCTCCCCTCACCCAAGTCTGCCCTTATACTGCATAACCCTAGATGAAGATGAAATGGCTTTTAGGAGAAAGTAGCTTGAGAGGGGCTTTGTTTCCATGTGTGGGTATACATATGCATGCACACATACTTTTTGTTTCCATGATTGTTTCTGGTCAAACAGACTTTGGATAAGATACAAAAACCTGTTTACTAGAAGCAAATAAATAAATAGGATGAGAATACACATCATGAGCAATTCTTAAATGCACTTTTTATTCTCTTGTGGGGGGCATCCTATGTCTGCAGCCAAATGTACTTGAATATTTTAACAAAAGAACACAAGAGGGTATAAATTAAATAAATAACAGACAGTAGAAACAGAACAATCTGCATGCATTATTGAGTTTCAAGATTTTTTGTTTTGAGATGCTGCCTCTCTAAAATGTTTGGTGGAATTGGCAGTGGCGGTGGAAGCATGTAAGCAAGATTCCATGATCTGCTAAGAATGACGTCTGAACCTTTTACGAAATGCATTTTAAAAAAATTCTTGGCTTCCCTTATGTTCGCATCCCTTTTTAAAAATGCATAAAACCATTGAGACAGGGCCTGACAAGCTAGCAGTGCATTTAAGTGAAGGCTCATTAATCTTTAAACCAGCTAAGAGAGACAAGGAGGAGGCCAGGGTGCCAGCCCAGATTTGCAACATGAAAGGAAAGGAAGAGTGCCAACTTGTTCAAAGTATTACCAATCCAGGACAGCCCAAGAGGTAGTAATTCAAGAGGGGAAACAGCTGCAGCTACCGTATTTCTTTTGGTAAGGGCAAGTAGTGCCGGGAATAAAAATAAATATTCAGATTCCAGGCCTTTGCTGTGTCCACATAATGCATCCTTAAGAAATAAACAGAGGCTTTGGATCTTCTGTAATTTGGAAATGGAACAGACAAGATTAATTCTTTTTTCCCAGTGATACTGTTTTTATAAACAAGCCCAAGACCATTAACATGAAAGAGAAGGTGTTATTTCCATTGGCATGCTCTCTGCTAGCCTTCCTGACCTCTACCATTGTGGCAATTCAGATTGTGGCATCCTATTAGGATAAGAGATGATCCAGCTTCAGAGCATTTCTGTAACAGACTCTCTATTCCAATCAAGCATCTCCAAGTTTGAGGGTACAGGACAGCTCCCTTGTTAGTCAGCAGCTAAATTATCCCATGGGCCAATCTTCAGCACACAATCATGGGGCCCAACTAACTACTTCACCTCTTATATTCTGGGCCCCATCAATGGATTCTATTCATTCTCAGGAATGCATTACTCAAGAAGGGAAGTTTTGCTCAGGGCAACATAGTAGGGCTCTGGGTATCACCTCCACCTACTCCCAAATGTGTGGCACGGCCTACTTGCATGAATCATCCAGCCATTTTGCTCTGCCTGCAGCTTCTTGCAGGGCGCCTGCCCTCTGGCTTGTGACACACAGCAGTCATGAGTGCGCCAGGTCAATAACTGCCCATGTTGAGTGCACGAGTTCATTTAAGGGATGGTAGACAAGCTAAACGTTTTTTGTCAATGTACGGAAACTCTTTACAGATTACTGGAGGTGCGAAAGTTTAAGAGACTGATCCTCACAACCACTTTTAAATTATTAAATTACAATAAAGAAAAGACAGAAAGTATACTTGTATGTTCCTGACAGTACTTTTACAATATTTGTCTGTGTTCTTATAAAAGTAGTTATTTTTGTAAGCATTTTGTTGGTTAAAAAAATAAATTTTAAAAAAGGAATGGGCAGAAGGTAGTCAACTGATGGACCACTGAGGAATTCTTATGGATCATGTAAGGCATGCAGGTTTTTTGGATTCTTGAAAAAATGCTGGGCTGGAGGTCCTTGGTCTGACCCAGCAAGTCACTTCTGATGTTCTTAAGCAAAAGCAGAGACTCTTTCCGAGGATAGCCATGTTGGTCTGCAGTAGAACAACTTGATTTGAGATCCAGTAGCATCTTTAGAGACCAACAAGAATTTTTTGGTGTAAGCTTTTGAGAGTCTAAGCTCCCTTCATCAGATACAAGTTGGAATGGAAATTTCTGAGTCCTTATAGCCTAATTCTCAGTACTGTGCAATGTACTTTTGTATTCTGAGTTCCTTCTCTGCAACACCCCTCCCACCTTCTGACTGGGATACAAGGACTCAAATCTCCATTCCAACCCATATCTGACAAAGGGAGCTTTGACTCTCGAAAGCTTATACCCAAAAAATCTTGTTAAGTCTCTGAGGTGCTACTGGACTCAAATCTATCTGTTCTAGATGACCAGTTAGTTATTTCTTACCTATTAAGAGATTCAGAGTATGCACATTTGCTATGCAAGTTTAAAACATAGTGGTGGGCTATGGAGATTTATGGTTGCTTTAAAAAGCAGACAATGCAAGACTGAAGTTAAGTAGCTTCAGGGATCTTGCTTCCTCTTCCCTGCAAGCAAGAACACTACTCCAACTGTCATTTGCCCATAACCACAGAGGCACATGGTTCCTGTCACTACTGAGCAGAGCATAGGACTAGAATGCCTATGTGGTCCCTTCCAACTCTAAAAATGCTTCATCTCTGTCTCAGCAAGGCCCTGAAGGAGCCTGGTCCTAAATGAACGTAAATTCTCGCTAACAACTCTCCTCTTTTATTAAAGCATTCCTTTATCTTTTCACTCATCTTTCCTTGCACAGCCTGTCTTTCAGGGCCAAAACACATGCAGTAAGATTACTGATCTCCATTAATCTGTACAAAGTAAACTCCGCTGCTTACTGGGGAAGGGCTATGGCTCAGTGGTAGAGAATCTACTTGGCAAGCAGAAGGTCCCAGGTTCAATCCCTGGAATCTTCAGCGAATAGGATCAGTTGGAAGGTGATGCGAAAGACCTCTACCTAGGAAAGCCACTGCCAGTCAGAGCAGATAATACTAACCTTGATGGACCAAAGGTCTGATTCCATATAAAGTAGCTTCATGTATGTACTGGCTTGGAATTAGAGATTAGGGTTTGGAAAGGGATTTAACCCCCTCTTCCCTCTCTGCTGATTAAGCATCAAGTTTCAGAGTGACTTCTGTGTTCCGTTCATTTCAAACTGCCTTGGATGACGCCCCACAGATCTGTCATTTAGAAACAAGCCTGGGGTCAGTTAATGAAAGTGCTCCTCCGGTGTGCTCCCACAGAGAAAAAAAGGTAGATGCAACTATGCAAGATTGTTCTGTGAAAGAAAGGAGGTTTCTCTCTCATTAGGGCCCTCAGTAATTCACAGAATCAAACAATGCTCTAAAGGCTGCGGATGGTAGGAAGAGATCTCAGAGCCTAAACTGGGCACCACCACAATACACAGACCAAGGGCAGATCAAGAGCTGACAGAAAGGGCTGTTCTTGATTTGAGAGCACATTAGTGTCCACCAAATGCCAACTATGTAGTAACCGAAAGGTCCCCAACTTTGAGTAGAGATGTGCTGTGCTTTTGGAACCAAACTAGTAGTTAGATGATATAGCTGTTACACTAAGAGACCTAGGTCCAAATCTCCATTCAGTCAGTCACTCTCTCTGCCTAAAGTATCTTAAAGGGGTTGCTGTGGATACACGGGAGGAGGAAAGAAACTTGCATGATGCCCAGAGACCCTTGAAGAAAGTCGGATAAAACTGCGATATTTTGGTGGATGAAACTAAAAGCTAAGTGCCAATAATCAATTTCCCTCAAGAAAACCCAGAGTTTCTGTGCTACATCGAAACTCTGTATTGTATCTTGGCATTCCAGAAGGGTCTGGGGTCTTGAAAAGTGCGACTTAAGGGACATTCTGTTGTTCGCTGACACCAGATTTCAAAAGTCACACTTCCAGCTCTCAGGAGCAAGACATTTAATTCCAGTGCAGCAGAGAGTGAAACTTCCTCATTGACTGTAGTCTGAGTTTCCTGAACAGTAGACCTTCAACACATAAAGCTTCAAAGGCTGAGCTACAAACTAAACAATATAACAAAATAATTACATTTATTTCTAGGTGTACACAGTAAAATTGTTAACACTGGGCCTCGAATACAGGCTACATATAAAAATCAGTTATAACATTCTTATGCACTGTTGATATAACAATGTAAATGACCAAGACACACTTTGGCCTGAGTAGGCCTTCCTCTGTGGCCATAAATACATACAATTATAAAAACACATCCAGAAATAGACTTATGAAATATTTTTATCTAATATTGTCAAAGGCTTTCACGGTCAGAGTTCATCGGTTCTTGTAGGTTATCCGGGCTGTGTGACCGTGGTCCTGGTATTTTCTTTCCTGACGTTTCGCCAGTAGCTGTGGCCGGCATCTTCAGAGGAGTAACACTGAAGGACAGTGTCTCTCAGTGTCAAGTGTGTAGGAAGAGTGGTCCAATTTCAACTCTTCCTACACACTTGACACTGAGAGACACTGTCCTTCAGTGTTACTCCTCTGAAGATGCCGGCCACAGCTGCTGGAGAAATGTCAGGAAAGAAAATACCAAGACCACGGTCACACAGCCAGGATAACCTACAAGAACCGATTTTTATCTAATATTTTGTGTGGCTTGATATGAATTCTTAACCCAAATTGTGGGTCTTGCCACATGGACAGTTGCTCACACAATCTGATGCAAAATGAACAATGCTTCCGGATGTGTGTACATCAACCTGTGATGAATCTGAATTGACCTTCAGCACATAGCCTGCAGTTTGGACAAACACTCCTGGCGCTAACATTCCCCAAAGATCTAGACATAACCCTCCTTAAAATCTGTCTTTCCTAATGGCATAGATCACTATAAATTCCCCCTTAGGCCTATTCTACTTTCGGTTCTTGTGCCAGATAATTAATGGTCCAATTTCAACTCTAGCAGCACTGCATATCAACACAGAGTTCACACTCAAACCTGCCTGCACACCCCCCACCTCACCCTATTACTGTGCGCACAGTGGAGAAAGTAGCAGAGAATTTAATTCTGGATTGAAAATGGATCTCCAGCGACTCGTGAAGGTATATGGGCATGCCGACAGACACCACTGGCAAAGAATGGCATGCTTCCAACTAATGGGATTAACTGTCACAGGGAGAGATCCTATGGAACCCACTGCCACAAGACGTTGCAATGGCTGTTAGATCTAGGACAGGGATGGGGAACCTTTTTTCCGCCAAGGGCCATTTGGATATTTATAACATCATTCGCGGGCCATACAAAATTATCAACTTAAAAATTAGCCGATCAAGCCCCAAGCAGGCAGCTGCCCCAGATGACCCCCCAGATGGTGGCACAGGATGGTCTGTTGTCCTTCTATCACTTAAGTCTTCCCAGTTTTAAGGCTTAAGGTGCGACTTAGTAGCAGGGGATGAGGCAGTAAATCATTAGCATAACTAAGAGCTTGAGCGCTCTGTGCTGGGAGCTCGATAGCTCCAAAGGCCTCCCTTCTCTCAGCTTTCATTCTGCAGCATGTCTCCTGTCCATGGACAGAGAGCACTCACAATAACTGAAACACTGGGCCAAATTCTTGGGTGGAGCGGAGTTTCTCCACATACCACTCT
The DNA here is from genome assembly GCF_029931775.1 of Euleptes europaea. Taxonomy (NCBI): domain Eukaryota; kingdom Metazoa; phylum Chordata; class Lepidosauria; order Squamata; family Sphaerodactylidae; genus Euleptes; species Euleptes europaea. The sequence continues at coordinate 35,950,197 of NC_079325.1, read as the reverse complement.
GAGAGGAAGTCTTGATGGCTGATTCACAGTTATGGAATATTTCCGCCACTAAAGCCTGCATGTTCGTGAAAGATAGGTCTATCCATGGCTACTAGTCAAAATGGATACTAGTAATGATGTATACCTATTCTCTCCAGTATCAGAGGAACATGCTTATTATATTAGGTGCTGTGGAACACTGGCAGGATAATGCTGCCACAGTCATCTTGTTTGTGGGCTTCCTAGAGGCCACAGTGTGAACAGACTGCTGGACTTGATGGGCCTTGGTCTGATCCAGCATGGATTCCCATATGTACTAGGGGTACCTCTCAGTCTGCAAAAATCCCAGGATGCAAAGAACACAGGAGCCAGAAAAAAAACAAGACCCACCACTGAATTTGCAAATTAATATCCAGTATAACTAATACACAATGCAGCATGCAGGCAATTTTATTTCAGTGTTGCTGTGTTCACTAGTTAACAGACGTTCATGGAATTGAGTGCCTCTCATACTTGTGCATAACCTGGCTCTTCTGCGGAAATTTCTTGTGGCTATTGCAACAGTGGGATATAAACCGCAGTCCTGAGCCTAGAATACAATGGGATCTGTTAAATCCCGCACTGCAGAGCTAAAAATAGTTACATGCTGCAGGACTCTGGCATATCCAGGAATAATTCCTGAGGGACTGATGCTGAGAAAACAAACTAGGTGGCAGGGGGAGGGGAGACAGCAAAGAGGAAAAGAAGTAAAGGGGTGTGTGAAGACAAAAATAATTGTGCATGCCTACTACCATCCTCCCAGAAGCTGATGACTAGCTCCTAATTGAGAGAGGAAAGAGTTACTGCATGCAGCTTTTTCAAAAAGCAAATCATGACATTTAGTGTATAATTTAAAACAACCGTCGTGATGTAATACCCAAGTACAAGAAAGTAACAGCATGAACACGGAAGGGATGGAGAGGGATTCTGTTTGTATCTCGGCTGATTTTTGTTGCTGCTAATAGAAAATACAAGGAGCCATAGCATTTTTGCTTCGCAAAGGGCATTTTTTCCATTGGACAATTCCAAGTATAACCCTCTATGAGAGATGTACACCAAAACAAAATCCCCATAAAATGTGGCTATGAAAAGAGTGATTTTTGTATGGGAATGCTCCCAACCAATTGTGCCTCTGTACAGTGGCAAACTCTGTACAATGGCCCGTGCAATCCATGTAAGAGCCCTCAAGGGTTTCTCAAGCTCTGATTTTTGCTTTCCCCCCCAATGGGGACTCAAAGCAGCTAAAATCTTTTTCCTCTCTTCTTTTTATCCTCACAATAATCCTGTGAGGTAGGTTAGGCAGAGAGAGAGAGAGAGAGAGAGAGACTGGCCCAAGGTCACCCAGTAAGCTCCCATGGCACAGTGAGAATTCAAACCTGGATCTCCCAGATCCTAGCCCAATACTCTTACCAACACACCATGCTGGCTCCCAGCCAAGCTTAAAACAAGCTATCCTAAGACAACAACAGAAAGGTTCAAATGTCACAAACTCCATAGAAACTCCATAGAAACATATGAAATCACATTTCACAGTTTCACAAAGGGGGAATTGGAAACTGAAGGTCACAATTCAAGCAAACCTGTGGAGAACATAGATCCAGCAACCTGCGCATGCACCAGGACTCCAAAGCATATGGGGGTTACTCTAGAATGCAAGGAAGGAGGGTCAGATTCCACAGGCCATGTTAAGAAAAACAGCAACAACTATGAATTATGTACTATATAGATCATTTTAATCCCAACAAAAGCTCTGTTTTTAGATAAAAAAACATCTGCGACAGAGAACTTGTTCATGCTCTGAGGCCTCCTAACTGGCATGTTGATTTACATTATCAAATATCATGGCTGCTCAAATAGGTTTCCTAAAAACCATCAAGATTAAAATAGTCAGACGGTTTTCAATTGTGACAAGGCATAGAGCAAAAGGTACCTCTTATTAGCCTACTAAAAAAAGGTAAAGGCCCCCTGTGCAAGCACCAGGTCATTCCTGACCGAAAGGGTGACGTCACATTTACTAGGCAGACTTTGTCTACGGGGTGGTTTGCCAGTGCCTTCCCCAGTCATCTTCCCTTTACCCCCAGCAAGCTGGGTACTCATTTTACTGACCTCGGAAGGATGGAAGACTGAGTCAACCTTGAGCGGGCTACCTGAAACCAACTTCCGTCGGGATCGAACTCAGATCGTGAGCAGAGCTTGGACTGCAGTACTGCAGCTTACCACACTGCTACACAGGGCTCTTTATTAGCCTACTAATTGGCTCCAAATCATCACTAAATTTTGGTCATTGAATTGCTGGCAGTGGCCCTCTTCGGGAGGCCCAGACCACATTTTCAGTTTATGCTAAATCACAAGTTGGTTTTTATGTGGCAAGAACTCTTCATAAAACTATCTTGCCTCATCGTTTTCAAGTGTTCAATGTTTCTAGCAAACACACCTGAATGTAGAGAAGTCTGGAATTTGTTCACAAGTCTCTACACCAATACTGTTAAAATAGGGCTGCCTCTTGAAATACTGCCAACTGACCATTTATTTGACTGTGGTCAAAACTGTCATATAGTCCATGAAGCCAAGTATGGTGATGTATAGGTGGGCACATAACTTTTTCTTCCTTATACTGGCATTTGTCAGTATTATTTTGAATTGCTGCTGTTACTTTGTCTCTTTTCTGCTTTAACTTCATTTTAAAAACCTGAACCAAAGTTTCAATAATTTATCTTAATCTTTTTCAAAAGTTGACTTCACCATTTCACAATACCAGATAACTATTTTGTTTTTGTAACTAGTCTAAGTATTCAGTCTGCTGATTATTAGAGTACCTTTTTAGTTGTTCTAATAAGGTAAATGTTTTTTTAATTGACCATTATTGGGATGTATTTGGCTGGTTAAACGACCATTTTTTAAAGAACTGGTCAAATCCCCAATGCTAGATAGAAACATGCCGTCTATAATGGAGGATATGCCTACCACAATTCTATATTAAGAGGAAGAGAATAAGGGATTCATGATTTCAGAAACAATACAATAAAACACTTTCAACAAGCTAAAGCAAAAGCCGGTGTCTGGAACAATTATCATTCCGACCAAGTGCAACAGAAGCTGCCTCTGCAGTCAAGCAAGCGAACAAAAATACTTCTGTACTGATGAGGAATACACTGAATGAGACATCCAGAGGAATGACAGAGGATGCACAAATGAAGGAACACAGCTGGGAAACTAGTCTTCCATCTGCTGGTTAGGCAACGAATGTCTACACAATGGGTTTTCCCCGGGATATGCAAGAAACCCCTGATCCACCTAACCCCCAGCGCCAATCTACTCCTTATCATGTATTCTGCATAGACAAATACAAAATATATTTTTCTGCATTAACACTCCTATCCCAAACAAGTGACTGGGGCTGACTCTTTCACTCACTCCTATGTTTCACTGCATAATGCAGAGCACTGGATTGTAAAACTTACTGCCATGCTCTGGTACTGAGGCACAGGCCTACATCTCCTTTACTGATACTGTAGCAGCTGCCACCATCAGCAGTACTGTATTAATGCACCAGAACGGTCGCTATGTGGCGAGCTATGCAAAGTGGTAGAGTGGTGATGGTCTACTTATTTGAAATACTTCTAACCCCACATTTCTCCTAAAAAGGACTCAGGAGCAGGTAGCGGTTAAGGACATTGTAAAGGCAAGCTGAGAAGAAATGTATGAATTTGCCCCAGTGTGTAAAAAGGGTGGGGGTCAACTCTCAGGGGTAAATTAGTACATGCTTTGTATGTAGAATGTCCCTTGTTCAAATCCCACAGATCTCAGGATGTAGAAATAGGAAAGACGCTTCTCTGCCTGCCAGTACTGGATCCTGACCTAGAGGACCAACAGCCCAATTTGGTATGAGGTAGTTTCGTAGGATCTGCTTGTTACTCTGCAGCTGAAGTTGCAATAAGATTGGGATTCCAATAGTGCTCAATGTACTCCAAATGAGTCACCTGATGGCTTCACAAATGCAAGCAGCATGCTGGGCTGAAGGGTTCACACTCCAATGCAGACCTGCTTCCCAAGAGGTGCTGAAGCACTAAAATGGAGGTATGGGAATTCCCCCTGCCCTTTTAGAGGTCAGGGGGTCACCAGCCAAATGGAAATGTCACAGGAAACAAGTATTAGAAGAAAACTCTGTGCTTACAAAAAACACCCCCAGTTGTCCTCTCTATTCACCTGCGTCCTTGCAGGTTACTAATTCCCAAGGTGGGTTGAAAGTATTTACTGGAAGATTCTGGGATGGATTACCCAAAGCATTTCCAAAGTCTGCATCATCCATCTTACACTCTGCAGAGCTGCTTTTATCAATAACCAACAGATGGCACAAAATGGATCACGTGAAGAGCAAAACAGTTTTCTGTTTTTAGGGTTAAGATAACAAACACGCTCTTCACATCCAGACTGCCACCATTCCAGAATATTTTTGTGTATCTCAAGCAAGCAGACATCTCAAAATCCAGAATTCTACTTCTGAAACAGCTCTTCCATCCAGGTTGCTGTTTCTCTAAGATTAGCGCGCAAAACAGTTACAATGGACAGCACGGTCAAGAGCAGATATTTCATTCAATTGCAAAAGCTGCTGCCATAAGCAGGTCTGAGAAAGTAACCTTCAGGTGAGCCAAACACGGCAACCAGTTTATCCCTGAGCATGAAGCAAAACTCCTTCACGAGGTCCAATCCATCCTTTTCCCAACACCTCAACAAAAAAGGGAAAAAAAGTCAAGTGCTCAATGTACTCCAAATGAGTCACCTGATGACACCATAAATAAAATATCCCTCAGAGGTATATCCAGCTTTATTTTGAAACTATTTGCTCCCATGACAGTTCTGGGAAGAGTATTCAGATGTTCACATCCCAAATGCTTTAGAGCACCATCTTGTTTGTTTGCTGCAATTCTCCTCCTCTTTTCCATACCACTCTCAATGCAATCCACAGCCAAAGATTATAAACACCACCCCAACTAAAAATACACAAAACTGCTTTTAAAAATCCAAAAATATGCAATGGAACAAAAACAATAAATGACTGGCAATAAAGCGATCATTAAGTGCCGAAACAGATTAAAAGACACCGATCAAATCAACCAAACTGAAAAGGTTTCCGGGGGGGGGGGGGCTTTTCCATTTGGGATGGGGGCCATTTATTATTTTTAGCTCACATCAACATAATGCTCTCCACTAAACCCCAACTTGACATTGGAGAAGTTTCTTCTCAACCTTTCTGACCAATCCTTTACTGACCCACGTACTGCACAATTATCTTTCTACAGTGACTAAGAAGCAATTCCTGCTCCAACTTTCACTGTGTGTATTATTTTTTCCCTCCCCCAATCTGGCAGGGAGGGCATAAAACCAAGATATAGCTTTGAAACAGATGGAAGCCTTCGGAAACAGAAGAACAAGTCTACAGCTCTGTTTCCGAAAAAGATTGGTAGCTTTGTTTTTGGAGCGACTTCAAAAAGGTCTGGATAAGAGCGTTGTTTTGCATCTAGTATGCAGCAAAGAGGAAATTCAAACCCTGATATACATTTAAAAAATTCAAAACCTGCCTGAACTAGGAATGATGGTGTCCTGAAAGACCAGGAGATTTATACACAAATATCAGGAGAAGTGGACTCTGAACCCTACACAGGACATTTCAAGTCCAGCATGCTAGGTGAACTATATGGGAACAGACCTTGACCTATCCCAGTGAAACTTTAGGGAAGCCTTTTATTGGCCCAGTCTAATTGGCAACAAGGAGCCCCGTGGCGCAGAGTGGTAAGCTGCAGTACTGCAGTCCAAGCTCTGCTCACGACCTGAGTTCGATCTCAACAGAAGTTGGATTCAGGTAGCCAGCTCAAGGTTGACTCAGCCTTCCATCCTTCTGAGGTCGGTAAAATGAGTACCCAGCTTGCTGGGGGTAAAGGGAAGATGACTGGGGAAGGCACTGGCAAACCACCCCGTAAACAAAGTCTGCCTAGTAAACATCGGGATGTGAGGTCACCCCATGGGTCAGGAATGACCCGGTGCTTGCACAGGGGACTTTTACCTTTAATGTGGTTTTGGGGCAGATCAGCCTGTTAGCACAGAAGAGGATCTGGGATCTTTACCTTTTTAAATTGGCAACAAGGTCTCTCAGTCAATAGTATACAACAGGTCTGAGTAAATGCCTCTCCTCTTGCTCTTGCTGCTGCTCCCAGCACCTATTCCCATTTATTCTACTCCCCCTCAAAACAAATTCTGTCCCCAGAAGGATACAACTCAACTTGGAATACTTTCATATATTATAAGGTGCACACTGATTATCTTCCCAAGGTTTTGGCCTTAACATTTTGCTTTCTTTGAACTTCCAGCTTGCCAAGGACTTTGAATGGATTATGGATATTAAAAATCACACAAAGAGTTAAAAATCAAGCTAAACAAAATATACACTAAAATCCCATTCCAATTATGCAATTAATTACAGTGGGAACTGTTTTAAAATTCCATTTTCTATTCCACCATCAACATTCCTGCCTTTCTGCCTGGAGTTGCCATCTTCTAAAAACACCAAACAGAGCACTTGCTCTCTTTGTCCCCCCTCTCCACTTTCCCTAATACCATCTCCCCCTCCCCTTGTCTATGTGCAGGAGCACATAGGTATACTCCCATTCTGCAGCACTCAACTGCTGCACGAGATTGACAGGTCCCATCCTCAACTGCTTCTTCACAGTGCTGCAGATACAGCACGGTGCAGCGCAGGGGCATAAGAGGTTAGATCAACCCTGCAGGAGATTCTGCAGAGCTAAGCTGCAAGGGCGGGGGGGGGGGGGGAAGAGACGAGAGTGCAAGCTTTCCAAAAACCCACTCACTGATTTTTTAAAGACTATTGAAGCAAAAGATTCAAAATAGGAACAAAAGCTTCCCTGCAGAAGATGACTACGACTTTCCCTTCAAAGAGCAATGAGGACATTTTGGTGGGGGACTTTTACAGCTACCCTGGTAAATCTAAGAGCATGCAAGTCCCAAATCTTATATGTTCCAAGATCACCAGATTTTTGTTAATTTCACTTAGAGAAGTGTTTCTTAAGGACCTGGGAAGAGCCCCATCTCACCCAATGAACTCACCATGCCCCTGCCATACGGCTATCCATTTCTAAAGCAGCAGGAACGGGATCTGAAGGCCTAAAACCCATCTTAATGGATCTGCAGATGACCTCCAGGAGAAAAGGGGTGTGGGGAGAGAAAGATGCCGTAAACAGCTGACACTGGAGAGCATGAGAATGCAGTGTATATCTGCTTTGCCCTCGCATAGAAGAGGATCTGGGTGATCAAGTTTCTGGTGCAAAGGCAAGGGGGGTGCATTAGAGGGGAAAGCTAAGGATGCATTGCTAGCAAAGAATTATAGAGCCTAAGCAAAGTACCTGTACCTTCCTGATCAGTGCTACCAAAACAAAGTACACAGCAGAAACACATTCCAAGGGACCAAGCACCTGTGTCTTTCCCAGCCATGTCAATGTCTGCTCACAATGCAAAGCACTGCAGAATTATGGTGGTATAGAGTCAGAAAAGAACTTGGGACAGCCAGGATCAAATTCCCAAGTAACCATGAAGCTCATAGTGACCTTGGGTTTGTCAATCTCTCTCAATCCAAATTCACTCACAGGGATGCTGTGAGGGCAAAATGAGGCAGGGAAGAATCACTTATGCCATACTGACCTCCTTGAAGGGCAGGATAAAGATATAACAGATAATCAAGTGAGCAATTCTAAAACAGACCTACTCACAATCCTACTCAGATCTATTCAATGGGGCTCATCCCAGAAAAGAGTTTTTAGGATTAAACTGCAAGTGTAAACCTGCCTACAATGACTATCCACCTTGACCCAGCCCTGCCTAGCAAGCTTTATATCCTCTCCCTTCTTCATAATCCTCAAATTTCTTCATCTACTTACACAGGCACACATAAGGAGATGTATGATAACCATACATTCATATTAAACCACCACAACAATAATCAAATACTGAATACCCATCTCAAACCAAGCAGTAGCAATAGAGTTGTGGTTTCCAACCTTTTTAGTATGGTAACCCATACAGACCTGGCCCAAGGTTTTTTGGTACCCTAGGCAAGCTATTACCTTAGCACCCACCTATTCCAGCATCCCATTTTCTATAGTACTGAACCAGTTTCTGAAAAACCAACAAACATCACACAAAGTGTGCAGCTGCCCCCACGATGAACCCCAAGCAAGTGGGAGTTCATCTCTTCCTCCTCTGCCAGCTGAGCCAGAGCAGGAGTTTGAGGATGTGCGCTCAGAGGATGCTGGGTTGAGGAGATACGTGAGGACGGCAGATGGTGGTGAAGAGCTGGGCAACAAGTGGCTGGGTGCAATACATTTCCCACAGCAGGCAGAGGGAAGAGAAGCACCACAGGGGAGTGGGCAAGAGGTCAGGCTGCTGAAGTCCGTGCATACACATATGCCTCCTTCTCTCCTCTGGTTTTTCCATGTCCTGCTGAACAGTTTGTTATCTACTCTCCAACCTCCCCCTCCCTTTCAAATACTACCATGAAGTTACTAGTAGCTGGATGGCTCCCCCCCCCCCACACACACCTCCCGTATTGTCACAAAGCTGGCAAGGAGGAAAGAAAGAAGGATGCAAAGGGCAAGAGCCACCATTAGGGAGGGCTGACCTGCAGCCCACTTTCAGAGGCTTCGTTGGGGGGACAAAAGAAGTGTTCCAGAAGGTCAAAACATGCTCTCATAGCAATGCACTACAAAGCAATAACAGCTGTCCAGAGGTTTGCCACCATGTGGCTTGGAAGATGCCAGAAATAATAATAATCACTGTAATTAATCCTAATTGGTAATAAGAATGCAGAACAGACAACCCAATAACGTTCATGTTCAACATGAACACCATAAAATAAACACTCTGGTTCACCCTCAATTTTCATTAATCCACAGGTGCCCTCCCACATAGACACTACACGTTTTTCTCACACACATACACCTTTTTAGTACATTTGACAAAAATGGTACTTCACTTATTAAAAGTTCCTTAAAACCAATTTAAAAGAAGAAGAGTTGATTTTTATATGCCGACTTTCTCTACACTTAAGGAAGAATCAAAGTGGCTTACAATCACCTCCCCTTTCCCACAACAGACACCCTGTGAGGTAGGTGGGGCTGAGAGAATGTGACTAGCCTAAAGTCACCCAGCGGGCTTCCAGAGTAGGAGTGGGGAAACAAATCCAGTTCACCGGATTAGCATCCACCGTTCATGTGGAGGAGCGGGGAATAACCCGGTTCTCCAGAACAGAGTCTACCGCTCCAAACCACTACACCACAGGCAAGTCCCATTGAATGAAGTGGGCTGTGCGACAACAATTTGTGTCTTTCTGGTGTCAGGAAAAGTCCGTCCCACCAACACACACTATTCCTTCCTTTGAAACACAACAGCTACAGACAGGAAGGGGAATTGTGGACCATACTACTATTAGGGTACCCTGGCACTATGGGCAGGGATGCTTGTTCCAGGGCAATCTCAGTAGAGCAAAAAACAAAAACAAAAAATATGTCATAAGTCTTTTATGACAGAGCCCTGAACTTTGCCATGCATTACAACAAACATCAATGGTACGTCGACACTGACCCTTGCTCCCAGATTAGGCCTTCTTCTTGATCAAAGCTCTCAAGCAAGCAGGAAAGATGGCCCAAAGGATATTGTCCAAACCAGATTCTTTTCCTTTTTTTCTTCCCCAAAGGGGATTGCTGGGCTGGTTTCAAGAAAACTGTTTAATCAGTCATCCATTAGCAAAAGAAATCCAGTCTTATTATTAATAATAGCTTTGAATGCAGAGGCAAGGCACAGGAGTATCAACACCTACTACTACACCACCATGAGGATGAGCAATGCAGCCCTGCTCTGGTGCTAAAGGATCCGGTGGTCCTATTTATAGATGCTCCCTCAGACAACAGTTCCTAGGAATATATCCCTTGACAAGTCTATGGAGCGATATAAAATTAAGTTCATGCATAAATAAAAGGTGAACCCTTTTTGGGCCAGCATGCATGCTGAAGCTCGCCCATTGGAATCAAGGACCAAGCAGAGAACAACTTCTGCTCATACTCAACTGTTCTTACCTCCTCCCCCTTATTGTTCCTTTACTATAAAAACCTAGGTTGTACTGATATGAATGAATGATACAGTTTCATACTAAGTTAGACCATGGGGCCATCCAGCTCAGCACTGTATCCACACTGATTCGCAGCAGCTGTCCAGGTTGTTGGACAGGGCAAGGCCTTTTTCAACACCTTCTGTTTGAAATAACCACCTGGAGGCACCAAGATACTACAAGGTACCATTTGCATTTGCTCTACCATTGAGAAATCATAACCTCTTACAACAAACTCCTTGGAGTCAGGGAATCCATCTCTTGTGCTATGCTCCTCTGTAAAGTACCAGGTACATAGAAGATCCCATAAATCATGGCAGACACAGGTGAACTAAACAGTCACAAATATTGCCAAAAATATAGGGGAGCAGTTGCTGGTCTCGATTAAAAAGATAATGGAGAATGGCAAAAACACCCCACTAAATAAATAAAAGATACCGTTCAAATATTGATTTGTCAGTTAAAACATAACTATTTAGATTTTAAAAATTAATTTAAAAAAAAACAGAAGCCAGGATTCTCTTGTAATATTTTTACTTGGATACTATACCCAAAATAAAACAAAAACATTGTTGAGGTGTACCTCTTGTCATGAGATTAATGATCTGATAAAGGAAAGCCAACTAGGGCTTCTGAAGTGCATGCCTATATCTGAATCAGACATGACCCCACAAAATGGTGGTTACAATGTCCAAACAATTTCTCGGCCAACATTGGGATGTTTAAGTAAGTTTCTGTACAGCTCACAGGTGCATACATTTCCAGCACAAACCAACCAAGCCAGGTGCTCTCAAAGGAGCTGCAACTTGTGGTTTAAATTCAGCATGTAGTACCCCAAAAGTGCAGATCTAAGAATCACCCCGTCTACCATTAGCACATCCCAAGGCCTAAAGAGACCACTTGAGTACAGAGTGAGCGTCAGAATGCCTGGATTCTTCATACGTAATAACCTTGCAAGAAGCCATTGCCAATAATTAATGGTTCATGGTCATTCTATTTGGCAGCCAAAAAAGCCAAAAGCAAGACTTCACAACAGAGCACTCTTTGTAGATGACAATAAGAAGAGAAGAAACCAGCCGTAATATGGTTGTTTGGTCAATCCAGGCTACAATTGCCCCAATGGGGCAAAAAGCACCCTCTGGAATCATTTAGGTTTAGGGAAACAGTGTGGGGAGGAAGGCTAAAGCCCCTGTACCATGGCCCTGATCCAAATCAGGGGCATGGGCTCTTGAAATAGAACTTTTCCTGCTCCTGACATCAAACTGCTGGCATTAAAGTTAGGTTGGGGAAACCTCAACCCTATATGTTACAAATCATAATGGCAGTTTGGGCTTTAGTCACAAAAGCCAGGGACCATGCTTGCTCTGAAGTTGCTCTTGTACATAAGCATTAGGATATACGATAGACAGGTTGGAATGGAGAATCCCCCAGCAACCACATACGCAAAATGAATCAGCAAGCAACCTATGTTACGGAAACATCCTAGTATTCCCTATTCATGTAGGTAAAATGCTGGCTTCTTAACAGAAGCTTGCAAGAAAAGTCCTGCTTGATCAGATTGAATGTCCACCTAGCCCAGCATCCCGTTTCCCACAGTAACCCAACAGATTCTTCAACAACTGCACAAATGCCCTTGTTGTGGGTTCCCCCAGCATCTTCACTGGGTGCACAACAGTTTTGCATTGGCTCTTTCCTTCATAACCTGCTTGTGGGCTTCCCAGAGGCCTCTATCTGGCCACTGCTGGCAACAAAACACTGGACTAGGCAGGTGTGGTCTTGCAGGCCTCTTAACATTCTTGAAAAGCATCTATCCCCTGTGCACATGTGCATCAGAGGCTATTGGTCAAGAAAGCCAAATACGGGATCTCAATAGTCAAAGGAAGAATACCTATTACCTCCAGGTGACATGGACAGGACAAGAAAGAGAAATCATCACCTTCATGCCCTGGCTACTTGTCAGGCATCTGGCTGAAAGCATGGAATCCTGGGCTAGATGGACCTTTGGTCCACTCCAGCAAGGACATTCTTTTGTTCTTAACAAATACTGACTTAGCAACCCTAGATAGCTGAGGCTGTGGAAGCAGCCCAAAAATCCCCTTAAAAGGCATTTAGAAAACAAAGCACACAAAATAATCAAACCTTACTATGGGAAGATCTTAATAGCTAGGGGTGGCAGGTGTTTTTTTTTTTTCTCCACTTCCCTTTAAAAATACATAATTTAACAAATTTTTTTTTTTTTTTTTTTGGTGGAGAAAAACAAGACTGGGGAGAAAGCCACTGTAATGAACAGCACTGAGCTTTCCTGACATATAAACCTCAAGTTGGATGAATTAGTGCCTAGTAAAACAGCATATAATTTACATTTTGTTATGTCAATCACTGGCAGAATCTCAAGGCTCTTTATGACTATGCTAGCCAAACCACAACATACACGAACTGCTTTAAATCATTTCCCCCATAGAGAGAGAACAGTGAACAATCAACAAACTGGGGGGGGGGGGGGAGGAAGATCTCCCAAGAACTAACAAGCCACTAGATTTTCTTGCAGAATTTCAAACAGTTACTCCAGGCAAGTGCTTATTCCACTCCAAAAGAGAGAATGGTAGCATTACATGCAAGTTCTCTCAAAAAGTTTCTAAATAACCAAAGAAAGAAAGAAAGAAAAGCCACAAAGCCATAAATCAACACCCTGGGAAGCCTAAGCCACAGGTTGCCAACATACTGATGTTTATTAGCATAAGAAATCAAATGAATGGGCCTGATGAAGCAGCCTGGTGGTTTAGGCAAACCCCAGAACTACCAACTGGAAAAACACAGCTGGGAAAAGCATGGGAATTCTTGCACTATGCTGAGAGACCAAGATGACACCACCAAGTGGCATACACTTCACATTGGTTTGAGGCTCTGGGCCACCAGATGCAAAGAGTAGGACATCTGTGTTCACCCTTTCAGTTCACTATTGGTTTTGCTGCTGATCTCAATGCTGCAGGGTCTACATGGAAATTAGCACAGCTTTAACTCTCTACTTGAAGATCCAAATGTAATGTACCACTATATCCTGTTTCCACTGCAGGTGGTTCAGGGAGAAACTTGAGTCCTTTTGTACAAGCTGGCTAGTGTTCTTTTCAAAGGAATCTTCCTTCTCATGGGATATATTTTACCACCTCAGCATGAGAGCAAAACAGGAACAGCACCAAGACATAAAGCATATCCCTGCTGAAAGTCACACATATGAATATATGAAGCTGTCTTATACAAAGTCAGATCATTGGCCCATCTGGCACAGTACTGCCCATTCTCTCTGGCAGTGGTTATCCAAGGTCCATCCAGCTGTTACCTTTGATCCCTTAAGTGCAGATGCCACAAGTGAACCAGGGACTTCTTGCATCAAAAGCAAGTGCTCAGCTATGACTAGTCCTGTTAAATTTTTAAAAAAGCATAGTTCATGAATGTATGAAGCTACCTCATATTAAGTGAGGCCATGGTCCCATCTTGCTCAGTATTCTTTTTCCTAACTCATTGCAAGTCTCCTGGCTGGGAGGAAAAGTCTTTTCAAGCCATATTACCTAACCTCCTGTAGCTGGAGAAGCTGGAAAAGCCACATGTTGAACCTGGACCTTCTGCATGCAAAGCAAGTCCTATATCACTGAATCATAAAGGAACTTAGAAAAAGGGAGGTGGGTGGTCTCTAAAGGGGAAAGTCTGATTTGAAAGCCATAATGAGCAGTGTGGCTCTAAAACAGTCTTACTGAAGAAGGATTTTACTGTTCAAGTGCTTTAATTAATTTTGCTAGCTCACTTGAACAACAAGAGAACTGGCGTATAACTAGTTCAAATAAATTAAAAATAAAGCCACACAGACAGTATTGCAAGTAGTAGCAAAGCTTCCGAGGCTAAGAAGTTATTTCAGATCCAAGGCTCCACATCCATCATCACAGTAATATTGAAACAGCCTTCTAAAGTAGGCTGGTATTGATATCTACACATTGTCGGGATGGTGGTAGTGGCAGTGGAGAGGAAATGGACACTTTGGCCAAGAGAACAGCAGCTTGCTTAAGGTCTCCTGGCAATTTTGTTGTTGATGAGAAATTCGAACCAGCAACTTCCTTGCTCGTCCTCTTAGCTACTGTGCTACAGGAAAAAGAAAAAGGGCTCAAACGTTGTGCCTCATAGAAGCTGGACCTTTGACCACATCCAACTCTTGGAGTCCCACCTTTTGGTAGCTGGGTTGGCTCTATATTAACACAACACAACACATCCCACAAACACAAATTTATTGTCAAGAGCACAGAACCCAAACCAATGTGTAACCAATGTGTAACCAATCGTTGATTTCTGCAGTGAGGAGGAGGGTCCCCTAAATAATTAGAAGCTGTTCTGAGAAAGAGCTATGAAGCAGCCTTCTCAAAGTCCCATACCCTTGCAAAGGCAGCTTGAGAACTGGATAGGCTGAGGGAAAAGAGAGAAAAATTCTGCCGTACACAGGGAAAGTTCTGCCATAAACTCTGCTAAGTATCTTACCAGATGCCTATGAAGCTAAGCAGCCTCTCAAGTAACTCCTGGCCAGTGCCGTGGCTGGCGGCTTGGCAGAGCCCTTTCTTTGCCCCTTCTCCTCCTTTCTTCCTTTCCCACACCTCCACGAAGCCAAGTCTCCAAGCACAGTTAGTTCCAGAGCAATGTAGAAAACGTGTGGGTGCTTTTTAAAGCATTATTTCTATAAAAAGATTAAGTTTTCAAACCTTGCATAAGAATGTACTCACTCACCAAAAATACACCCACCTGAACAAGATTTTCATCTTTGAGGCGCACAAGTTAGGAAGGAAGGAAGACAGCTCCAAGCAAAGGGGATGTTTAAAGAAACACATAAGAAGTTTGGAATAAGCACAAACTAGCCATGTTAACTGAAGCATTTATAACCGATCGATCCTCCACAGCACAGGCACCGTTTCCATTAAAAGACGCAACATTCACTGAACATAGAGGCTCATACTATTCCGAGCTAGTATTTTAAGCAAGTGTAAACTCACACCCACCTCTTTTCCTGTCAGCATTTCAGGCATTTAATGCTCTTATCTCAGCATCCAAGGGGCTCTGTGGTCTTTATTTAGACAGCTATGATGGCACAGAACCTAACCCACCACTTTACCATTGCACCAGCAGGGAGAGGCACGGAGACACACTGATCCAAATAGGATGCAAAGTGGTCCAGGTGGCTTTCTAAGGAAGGAGGAGGAAACCAGTAAGGAAAACAAACTTTTTAAGTGCACAACATTTCCCTCCAAACAGGAAGGAAGAAGAGTTCTGTGCAACCCAAATATTTTCTGTGGCAACATTATTGGTCCAACGGAAGGCAATACCTGATTAAGCAGCAGAAAAGAGTTCTTAACTTCCAGAACCTGGAAAAAAAATAGAGCCAGCAGAAAAACATTTAAGAGCCATCATGAACAAGGAAGGAAGAACACTGTAAGAAGTTCTTAGACACCCAAGTTGCAATTTTTACATGCCTAGTTGTCTTGGGCCACTTGCAAACTCTCATAAACACTCTTGCTGCCCACAGGGACACCTGGTCATAAGACAAGAATTTAAACCCAGGACTCCCAAAAGCCACTTTACCAATGCTCAGGAGCTGCTGCTACAAAGAACCCACTAAAACAAAGCAAGCAAATAAGCATATAAACAAAACATCTACTTGCTTTGCATATTTTGCTCTGGAAAGTGCAGAAGAGGCAGCCTTGAAGACTTTACAATCCAAATTTCAATAATGGAGGATAGGGCTATTCATGGTTACTAGTCAAAATGAATACTAGTCATGATGCTTACCTATTCTCTCTAGTATCAGAGGAGCATGTCTATTATATTAGGTGCTGTGGAACACAAGCAGTATGGTGCTGAAGTTGTGTTGTTTGTGGCTTCCTAGAGGCACCTAGTACCCAGCTTGCTGTGGGTAAAGGGAAGATGACTGGGGAAGGCACTAGCAAACCACCCCGTAAACAAAGTCTGCCTAGAAAACGTCAGGATGTGACGTCACCCCATGGGTCAGGAATGACCTGGTGCTTGCACAGGGGACCTTTACCTTTTTTTTTTTTAGAGGCGCCTAGTTGGCCACTGTGTGAACAGACTGCTGGACTTGATGGGCTTTGGTCTGATCCAGTATGGCTTACGTTCTTATCTATATTGCTTTGCTTGACAGGGAAATAACATCTCTGGTTTTCCTGGACCTCCAAGCAATTTTTTAAGACCATCAACCATTGTATCCTTATGAACCACTGAACAAGGACTGGTCATGGAGGTAGTGTTTTATGGTGGCTCTGGTTCCTCCTGAAGGATGGGTTCCAGAAGATGATTCTGAAGGATTTTTGCTCTGCATCTTACGGGGTTATGCAGGGTTGCATGTTGCTTCTCACGTTATTTAACATCTGCATAAAAATCTAGGGAGAGGCCATTGAGAAAGAGACCCCCCCTTTGTCTACATGAAGCGAGAGGGTACCTGAGCAGGCTACTTAGACAAAACACAACCAAAACTTGTAGCCAGCCCTTCCCTTTTTATATACCTCAGAACAAGCCATCTTCTACCCAGCAAACTGTTCTGTGCAACACAAAACCTTGTCCCAATCTACACCGATTAAGAGATACCACTAGCTTGTATGCAAGAATCAGTGGCAGCAGTTACAAAGATGCAACAAAGGCTAGTCCAGTCAAGACCTTCCCATATCTATTTCATATCCCTACACACTGACCAAAAAAAAAACAAACCCACAAAGCTTCCATTGCTTAGCTTACAGCAACCCTTTTGAATATACACACAAAGAAACTGGATATTTCACAGCCTAGAAAAGGCACTGAAGTACTGCTTTGTTGGCCTGCACAGCTTTCTACATAAAGTGAGAACTTTATATATAAAGTCTGAATAGGATCTATTTAGGAGGTCTTTGTCTCCTTGCCTTCTAAAAGGGAACTTCAAAATTAAAGCAAGTCTGTCCAAATCATCCACCTTCAGCCTTTCTTGTAATAATCTCTCTATCCCACAGGGCACAAACCAACTCCATCTTATCCTTTGGATCCCTCTTAAAGTGACATACTTCTTACCTTGAAAGGCACCTGTTGTTACAAGCAACCATGTCACACTGAACATTCTAAACATTCTTTGTAAAGTTCAATTTGCATGGCACTATATTATGCCCCCCGACATTTATCTCATTTGGCAGCGAAAGGAAGAAAAATAAATAAACTTAAACCTATTTTTTTCCTGTAATGCTTGTTTCATTCCTCTCAGCCACACAAATCTTTCCACCTTAACAAGGAAGTCTGCCTGAAAAGAATACCAGACTTGCACTGAGGCCTCTAAGGTTCAAATTCCTGCTAGCCATGAAGAACACAGGGAGATCTGGGGCCAGACTCTGCATCTTACAACAATCCTCTAAGGTTGATTAGGCTGAGGATAAAAAGGGGATCTCCTCTGCCCTAGTAATCTAGTACGAGATCCTTAGGTTTGCACACCTTCAATTCATTTCAATGTAGATGGCCTTCAATCTGAATTTACTGATAGTGAGACAATCAGGGATTCATTCGGAGCCACGAAACAGCACAGCTGATCTCTGGTCCCCATCCCATGGTTCAATACAGCGCTGCCTCAGTCAGACCAGTGTCCAATCTAGCTCTGTCCTGTTTCCTCTGACTGGCAATGGCTCTCAGGCACAGAAAAGTCTTTCCCACCACCAGCTTTGCAAAATCCTGGAGACTTTGGCATATAAAGCTTGTCCTACTATTGAGCCACAATGTCCCTCCTGTCCCTCTTCTCAGAAATTAACCACTGCATCCATTGAACACAATGTGTACAGCAGCAATATTTATCAGACCAACACTAGCATTTATTTTATTTACATCATTCATACCCTGCCTTTCTCCCCAGTGGGGACCCAAAGCAGCTTATATCTTTCCCCTCTCCTCCATTTTATCCTCACATCTACCACCCTGTGAGGTAGGTGAGGATGAAAGTGTGTGACTGGCCCAAGGTCACCCAGCTTGCGTCCATGGAGGAGCGAGGATTCGAATCTGGGTCACCTAGATCCTAGTTCAACACTCTATCCACCACACTACATTACAATGCAAGTTACTAAAATTACTAGCCAACAAAACCTTCTGTTATTCAATTTGTTCATAGCTACTTCCAGCAGTGCAAGGTCTCCTTACTTCGTCACCCAGAGGAGACTCGTAATGAGCACAGGCAATGAGATAGGTAAGTGGTTATTGAGCATTTACAAGCCTCCTAAAAAACATGCTGTGAGATTTAGAAGCAAGTTCTAAAGTATATTTTTTAAACCTCAGGTAAAACTCACAAAAATCACAAAAACTTACAGACAACAACACAGGAGACAGTAACAAAATCAGAATGCTACAGCTTGGCCAAAAGTCACTTGCCACCTCACACCTCTAAAGGAAAATTTGGTCTTACATTTTTAGGGGCAGGTCAGCCCTTTAGCACAGATAGTACAAATCAGAAGATAAGAAGCAAAATATTTACTCTTTTCATTCCAACCTTAAACTAAGAACAGATGCATCCATCCCATAGGACACCTTCTACAGATGTTGCTCTTCGCTCTGTCTGCATTCCTCCCCTAGCTTCTACTCCAGACTTTGAGTTTAATGATTAACAATAATCAGAAGACAGCAAATCCGGGGGGAGGAAAGGAAAGCACGAACATTTGCAATTAAAAATTGCATACAGAACTGCCACCAAATTTGGAACTGCTGCTTGGTCA
This sequence comes from Euleptes europaea, assembly GCF_029931775.1. NCBI lineage: Eukaryota > Metazoa > Chordata > Lepidosauria > Squamata > Sphaerodactylidae > Euleptes > Euleptes europaea. The sequence goes on along the minus strand of NC_079325.1, from coordinate 35,931,249 downwards.
CAGCACAGTGTGTTCATAAGCCACCAGGAAGTGCAGATGCTTCATTTTTTGAAAAATCGGGTCAGGCTAAGAGACAACATGATGCACCAAACCAGCTGTATGAAGGCTGGATTTTGCAAGCAGAGATACATACGCAGCAAAATCAAGCAGAGAAACGCTCCCATCATCAAAATTACCCCATTTAAAAAAAAATGGAATGGACCACCTATAAAAAATGTTATTTCTATTCATGTTCATCTTGCTGGGGGGAAAAAGCTTGGCAAAATTCTCCACAAGAGACGTACTTAGCCTCAGCTGTCTGCAAAGAATTGGACAGTACTTGGCCACTATAGCTGGAATTTAGTGGTGCTTCAGAAATTCAGCTCTCATTCTGCCTCTTACCTCCACATTACCTTTTCCTTGCAAATTCGCACATAATCATAATGACAACCCTCCCAGTATATTTGAGCTCTACAACTGCTCTACAAAGTCACCCAAACCATGGGCTTCTTCCTAGCAGATACCACATCACAAGTGGAGCAAAATCCAAACACAGAAGACAAGATTTTTTTAAAAAAATGAAGCTACTGGTATTTGGAATTAAAGGCTGGATTAAATGGTGGAAGTGGTACCTTCCCCAAGTAAAGACAACAACACTTCTCATGTATGTGTGTTCAGTGCCATCAAGTCGCTTCCGACTCATGGCGACCCTATGAATCAAATACCTCTCATATCAGTCCCCAAAAATTGCCCTGTGGTCAAACATCAGAAATATAAATAAAAGGAAAACTTTAGATACTTCTGTGCCCAAAATTACTCTAAAAAGAGTCTTGCATTACTCAAACTCCGGCGTGCATCACCACACCACTGAATTTCATGCTCATACAGAACCCCCTGGTTCAGAATTGACAACTGCTTTAGAAGATCAGAATCCCCACTAGCTGCATGAACAGATGAGGGGAATTCCACCCTTTTACTACCCTCATTGTGGATCCAACCTAGTATCAGGGCTTCTTTACTCATTGCCAGATCCCGTAAACGAAACAATCCAGCAGTAGCCAATCTGGCCTGAATTATCCTCCTCCCAAACAATGCCTGATCCAGTTAACCTTTCCCTCCAGGAGAACTCCCAACCCCAAATTATCAGGTTACAATCCTCCAATCTCTTGGAAGATCTACCCCTGCCATTTTCATTCTGCAGGTGTTCACACCCATCACTCGGTGCCCCGCTCCAGCTCTCCATACAACCTCCTTGTTCTCCCTTGCTGCACCCACTCTGCAAATGCAGTTTTGGCTGCTTGGGGGCTTCCTTCTAGGCCCAACTCCCCACAAGTGAGCACCTGTCCTATCAGCTGTCCCTCCCTGCTCAGAATCCCCATGCTTATTCCTAGACCCAGCTGCAACTCACAGGTCACACGACACTCTCTTCCTGCTTCCATGCACCAGTCCCGAGCGGTACTCCTTCCTAGCCAACCCACTCTGCCTCTACCCAGCCCACTGCAGATCAATGGTGTCCTACAACTGATACCTACTGCCCCGAGTCAGGTACCTCACCACCCTCGCTCAGCACCTTCCTCCAAAACCCCTAACCATCTGTCTCCCTCCAGGTTGTGTATTTGCTATTCCTTCTCCGCTCCAAACCTCACAGCGCCTCTTCCCACAACGTACCCAGCTTCAGATCTTGGACTCTACCGCCCCATCACCACCCACTACTTCAGTTCCATACAAAACACAGAAGAGCTGTTGTGGCTGGCAGCGTGTGCATGTCCGTGCGGGGGGGGGGGGTGGTAGTAAACGATTGCAAATACATCAATAAGCCACCTTGCTCTTAACAGGCCACCCCCGCCCTTTCCCAGACCTCCCTTGAACGAGCCCTCCCCTTCTCCGCGGCATCCCTTGACCCCCTGAATGGACCCCCCCCCGGCTTCCCATTGCCCCGCCCCCTTGCATCGTGCATTTGCGACTCCTCGGCGTCCCACTCGCCGCCCCTCCCCCCGGTGCACGGCGAGCCCCCCCCCCCCCCCGAAAGAACAGGGTCCCTACCGCCCTTCCTTCACTCAGCCCCCGGCCCCGTCCCAGCTTGCTCCGTTTCTTGCAGCTCCGCAGCAGGCAGCTTTCGGGGCTCCTACAGCACGTGACAGCGCCCAGCGCCCCCATAGGCTGGGCCCGGCCAGAGCTGCCGGGCAACGTGAGCCCGCCCCATCCCTGCACCTGAGAAAGGCAGAGCTTCCTTACGTTAGCCGCGTAGCGCGGGACCCTGCCCGCCACGCAAGCGCCGCAGTTCTACCTCCGTTCTTCCCCGCCTCTGGCCACGCCACGGACGGAGTTGGCGTAAGTTGTCTGTTACCCTTACCTGCGAAGCCAGCTCCCTTTACGCGAGTGGCGTAACTCGGCTCTCTCTTCCCTCCACCTTCTGGGAAAAGAAAGGGACGCTGTTTCACGAAGAATCCGTAATGTCACCACAGTCAAATTCACCGCACTCGAAGTGGAGGGAGAAATTTCTCCCTCCCTGTTTGTGAAATACTTAAAACTTCTCCTCAGCGTTCCAGGAGGGTGGCCCCTAAACACGGGGTTGGTTTCACCGTACCTCAGAAGGGTGCCGTTGGGTTGGCTGTGGAGCCTCGAATACCTCGCCTGTTACTTGCGCAAAGTACGTAAATCGACGGGCGGAATATGAAAGGCTTCCCCTCACATGGCGTATCATGGAAGGGGGGCTTTGAAGGGGGAGGAAAAGCTAAGGGAAAATGGAGTTGGATGACAGGTGTGTAGACTAGAGAAAGGGGTTGAGATACGGGGAAGCGAAGCAGCGTTGTGGTAAAAAAAAAAAAACCCTTATGTGAGAGCAAGTGCGTGTAGATGAGGGCTGAGGTAAAAAGGGGGTTGGGTAGACAGGTGTGTAGAGAAAGACAGCTGAGGTAAAATGCATGAAGGAAAGAAGGGAGTACTGTGGTAAAACTGGAGGCGCGGAAGAAAAAAGAAACAAGTGACAGGCTGGTGTTTGCTTCTGCTAATCCCTGAGCTGAGATGGCAATACAACAACACATGAACAATAATAAACTAGAGTTAAAAACATTCTTTTCTTTTTTTTTAAGTGCACCAAAACCAGCAAGTGCTGTTCCACAATCAGACGGAAAGCCTCGTGGAACGGAAATGTCTTTAATATAGTCCAGGACACCAGTGAGGATGGCGCTACTCTCATCTCTAGGGTGAGGGAATTGGACACAAAAATCCAAAAGTCCTTTAACAACTGCCTTCACGGAAGGACTTTTAAAGGACTTTTGGATTTTTGTGTCCAATTCCCTCACCCTAGAGATGAGAGTAGCGCCATCCTCACTGGTGTCCTGGACTATATTAAAGACATTTCCGTTCCACGAGGCTTTCCGTCTGATTGTGGAACAGCACTTGCTGGTTTTGGTGCATTTTTTTTTTAATGAATGCTTTTAACTCTAGTTTATTATTGTTCATGTTTTGTTTTGTTGTATTGCCATCTTGGGATTAGCTCCATTAGCAAAAGTTTATGCAATTTATTTTTAGATGGAAGAGGGAGAGGGGGAAGTCATTTTATTGTTAAATTAGAGATATTACTTGTTTTTCTTTTTATTATTACTATTATATTGTTTTTGTTGATATATTAAATAAGGAAAATGAAAATTATATAAAAAAAGAACTCCCTTCACGTCAAGTTGGTTCCTGTAGGAAACTACCATCTCTGGGTCGCAGAGGAATAGTTTGTGAGTGGAGGCAGTCCTCCTGGTACTTTGGAACCAAACCATTAATGCTATAAAGGTTTAGGAAAAGTTCCTTGAACTGAGTATAATTTTATACTCTCGCTGCTATGTTATGAAGTGTTTTTGTCTTCAAGAGCAGCCCCATGTGGAGCATGTTACCATAATCTATCCTGGATGTTAAACAGTATTTTTTATAAAAAACCAATATTTTTATTTATGGAAATTGTTTTGCAAATAAACTACTTTTGTTTTTGTTTATCCTGGATGTTACCACATTGTGTGTACCTGTAAACATGTCTGCTTCTCCAGGAAATGCTGCAGCTGATGTTACCAGTCTAAGGACACACCTAATTGCTTCAGGCTGTTTACCCGGGGACAAAGAAGCATTCAGAAGTATCCCAAGCTGTGTCATTGCTCTTCAGGGGCAATGTTATCTCCTCTAGAACGGATCGAACACCAGTTCCTCCCAATGTACAGTACTTCCATTTTTTCTGGTTTCAACTTAAATTACCATCATTTAGTTTTTAAGTAACTTCAGATTCTTAAAAACAGATGTCCTTCAGTGTTACTCCTCTGAAGATGCCTGCCACAGCTGCTGGTGAAACGTCAGGACAGAAAATACCAAGACCACGGTCACACAGCCCGGATAACCTACAAGAACCAATGAACTCTGACCATGAAAGCCTTCGACAAAACTTCAGATACTGATTTAAAATTCTTACCATCTCCCTAGAATTTGATAGAGAGAGAGGTAAGTGTCATCACTACTGCATATTGATGGCAGGGAGCCCCAAAATCTCCAGATGAGCATTCCTAGTGACTTTATGTGGGTTTAAATAGCATAGGGGACAATATTTAATCTTGTGGTATCCCATAAGCCAATGTCTGTAGGATAGAGCAAAAGTCCACCAGCAACATCTTCTGGACATTATCTTGAATTAAGGATTTAAAGCAGGGCAACCATTGTGCTTCCCAAGCCCAGCTTTACTAGGAGGTCCAGAAGGTGTCCATGGTACTGAAAGCCTTTGAGAAATCCAGGAAGAGCAACACAGAGACAGGCTCCCCCTGTCTGCTGATTGGTGAAATAAAGTGATGAGCAAACAGGTACGTAGAGAAAGGACAGTGAGGTAAAAGTGGGGAGAGAAGCACAGAGGCAATGCTGAGGTAAAAAAAAACAAAGACGAGAAAGTAAGTGTGTGTAAATAAAAAGGGAGAGACCAAACCGAAGATTGTAAACAAGGGATACAGGTGCAAAGGTGGATGGGGAAAATATGAATGGGGTGCTGAGGAAAAGACCAAAGGGAGCAATGAGAGGAGATGAGGTAAAAAGTCAGCAAAGGTGGTAAGAAGGGAAAATGAGCAAGCAATAAATGAGAGGTTAAGGTAGAATGGAGAGCCCCGTGGCGCAGAGTGGTAAGCTGCAGTACTGCAGTCCAAGCTCTGCTCACAACCTGAGTTTGATCCCGACAGAAGTTTGTTTCAGGTAGCCGGCTCAAGGTTGACTCAGCCTTCCATCCTTCCGAGGTCAGTGAAATTAGTACCCAACTTGCTGGGGGTAAAGGGAAGATGACTGGGGAAGGCACTGGCAAACCACCCCGTAAAACAAAGTCTGCCTAGTAAATGTCGGGATGTGACATCACCCCATGGGTCAGGAATGACCCGGTGCTTGCACAGGGGACCTTTACCTTTAAGGTAGAATGGAGTTGGACAGACAGGTATGTAGAGAACTGAAGTAGAGGTTAAAATACAAATGTTTGCTTATAAAACAATAGAAAGCTTGCGATAAAGTATGATACAATAATAGTGATTTTGGAGGAAAGTATGGAAAGAAGCAACAGTGCAGGAGTGATGTAAAAAAGTGAAGGTAAGCAAGCAATTAAGTAAACATAAACAGGGTAAAGACCAATAAAAGGTTGAAGTAAGATGTCAGCAGGTATGAAGTGCAGAGGTAAGATGAAAATGAGTGAGACCACATAAATAAGGGGCTAAGGTCGAATGGAATTCAATAGTCAGGTGCAAGGAGAAAAGATGCTGAGGTAAAGGACGCTGAACAGCAGGACTGGGGTGGAGGGAAGGGAAAACAGCTGTGTGAGGTATAGATACTCGGGGGAAAAAGGAGATGAGCAAATGTAGATGAGATGAGGAAATGCTTCACTGTATGTGGAGAAGGGAGGCAGAGGAAATGGGGGAATGTGAGCAAACAGTATATTTCTGAGCCTCTCAGGAAGAAAGGAGAAATTATGTTGCTACCTTTCTCTGATGCACACACATATTGAAATAAATGTTGTTAGTCTTTAAGGTGTCACTAGGTTTTTTTATTTATTTTGCTATCTTTCTCACACAGCATGTGAGGGAAGTGGAAGAGTGGAACAGCCAGAGTCTTGCTGCAGCCACACTGTAGTCTAGGGTGTCTAATAATAAGTGTGGATTTGGAAGAGAGGTCATCGGTGCCCAATATGGTTTTCAGAGTACACATAGCGAAACAACATTGTGTTATTTTTACAGCATGTATTTCTAAAAGGCTCCCCCCCTATTTTTTCCTTCTTCCTTTTCTCTCCAATACATAATTTTTAAAAGGAAGGAAAGGCTGACTGTAATTCAGTGTGGCACATAGCTAGGTACTCACAAACTATATGGAAATGTCCCATCCATAATATGTTTTCTGTTGAGCTCACTGTGGCCTAATGTTCCACTTCTCTGTGTGCTAGGGAAGCTCAGGGGCTGTTCCCAATCAATGCACCATGCAGTATGTCTTGGCTAATAGAAATGTGGAGGACAAGGATCTGGAGGTCCCTCCCTGATGCTAGAATCAGACACCTTAACTTGAAAAGGAGGCCTTCCTTTCCTAGGAATTCCACGGCATCCTAAACCAGTGATTCAGTTATGCAAAGCTATAATGTTTATATTCTTTTGCATTTTCCAAAGAATTCTTACTGAGAAAAGAAATCCAATTCCTGAGATTCTGGATAATCTTTTAGTTCCTGAAAAGAACCCAATTTATGCTATGGGCCAAAAACAGTATAACTAGTCTGGAGTCTGATCCTGGAATTGCAACAGAGACTCCCAACACACCGGATCCCTCCTTCTTTCATCTGATTTCTTTGCAGAATAGGACAGGTAATCTTTGTGACCCCCCCCCCTTATTTTCCAAATTACTATTCCCTATTTTCCACAAATGTACACCTTTAGCTCAAAGATTAACTCCTGCTCCAAATTGGAGGAGCTCTTTTGAATGGTTGTTTTTGATATATTAATTGGGACAAGGAATGTGTCTGTGCCTTGGTGTAGTGCCGCTAATACTTGTTTAGGATATGTTCTCCTCCCACTATTATACCAAATCCCTCAATAAACTCTATATTCCTTTTAAATCAGGTCTCTGTCATCCTTTGCCTACTGAAAACATGCTACTCACAGATCCCGGTTTACTGTGCCCTGCAGAAACACGCAAGCCGATTCCCCATGTTAATCTGAATGTATATTCACATGTTTGTGGTGGTGTGGTAAGAATAGTCCCTAAGTTAAATTCTCACAGCAAACACCCCAACTCAAGCTTCTCAACTACAGCTTTTAGAACTTGGGATTTCTTCTTTGTATCATGAAATAACTGTTTTGCCTTTTCTCCTCCTTCCCCCCCCCCCGTTTTGAATTTTTTTTGTTTATTACAAAACATACAGTCTGAGGAAACATTCCATGGAATTCAAAAGCTTGTTTGCTATTTGTAACATTTTTGTAGGTCTTAAAAAGATCTTGCACTACTTCTGCCAGCAATTGTTTTTCAAGTGTACTTTCAGAAGGCTTCCTTTTGTAAAAGCAGTTGGTCCAGTTACAAATCACCACCTTTCCAACAAGAAAAACTAATTAAAATGCTTCTCTGAATGGTGATAATCTACAAAATGTTGGACAGGCGGCGTATCCGTGATCTTTTTTTGTAAATTATATTTTTGTGTTCTGTTGTTCTGGTCCTAGCTTGTTTTCCTAAAATACAATAAGTCACAGACACTGAATTGTGTAGATATGCTTTGCATAGGAACAAGGGGCCCACTTAGGGGTGCCAGGTCCCTCTTTGCCATCGGCGGAAGGTTTTTGGGGCAGAGTCTAAGGAGGGCAGGGTTTGGGGAGGGACTTCAGTTCCATAGTTCAATTGCCAAAGTGGCCATTTTCTCCAGGTGAACTGATCTCTATCAGCTGGAGATCAGTTGTAATAGCAGGAGATCTCCAGCTATACTACCTGGAGGTTGGCAGCCCTAGGCACACTTCAGCCCTGTAGAACAAGGTATGCCAGTTTCAGCCTGCTGCTTCTTCTTGGTGGTTCTCCAGGACTCTGTTCACACAATTCATGGCACTGTGCGTAGTGCTGTAGGGGGATAGTTACCTGCCCTTCCATGATCAACTGTCCACTGTTTCAGTCTGCCTACCAGTTCTGCCTGTCTCCAGCAGCTTTCCTCTGCTTTACCGTACCATGTCCAGTACCACTCTAGTGACACTTGCAGTGTTCAATGTTCTGTTACAGTCAACTAAGATACCCATTTTTCTGCAATTTAAAACTAATATGATGATCAATAATAGGAAAGATTAACAACAGAAAGAACAGAATAACAGAAAGAAACATCTGACTGCATGTGTTGAGTCAGGACAGACTCATACTGAGTGAAGGGAGCCTCTACATACAAAGGCAGCAAACCTCTGAATACCACTGCTGGGAGGCAGCAGAAGGGAGGGCCTCAACCGCTATGCCCTGTTTGCCCTCCAAAACTTTTAAGACTTTTCCTGGGCAGAAAAGATCTGGCCACTGTAATGCTCTGGTTAAATATAGGTTTGATTACTGCAATGTACTCTACATGAGAGTTCCCTTGAAATTTCAGAAATTTCAATTGGTGCAGCATGCTGCAGCCAGGATATTGGGCAGAGTGGGCTGTAGGGACCACATCACTCCATTCTTGGCCCATCTTCACTGGCTTCCAATATGTTTCTGGGCAAAAAGTGCTGGTTTGATCTTTAAAGTGATATGTGGTTTGGGACCAACATACCTGAAGGATGCTTACTCCTTTATAAATCTGCCTGAGGACTAGAGTCATCTTCTGAGGCCATGCTTTGGGTACCCCCATCTTCTGAGATTAGGTGGGTAGCAACCCTGTACAGGGCCTTTCAAGTATATACCCCAACTACAGATGCTGAAGAGGAAGAATGTGAAAGCTTTTATTCAAGTGTCCGGGAAGAATCTAAACAAGATGTGCTGATAGTCATAGGTGACTGGAACCCAGAAATGGAAAAAACGTAGAATAGCACATTGTTGGAAACTTTGGGATAGGAGCACAAAATGAATCAAGAGAGAGACTCATAGAATTTTGTGAATACAACAATCTGTTCATTGCAAACACATGTTTCAGGCAACCAAGTAGACAATTGAATAAGTGGACATCACCGGATGGCCAATACAGAGATCAAATAGATTTCATAATTGGAAGCAGAAGATGGAGAAGCTCTATTCTCTCCGCTAAAACAAGATCAGGAGCTGATTGTGATACAGACCACGAATTGTCAATATTGAAAAATAGAATAAAGCTGAAGAAAAACACAAAACATTCATAATGCCAAAATACAATTTAAACAACATTCTTGAAGAGTTTGAAGACTATGTAAAGAACATATTTGCATTGCTAAGTTCAAGTGAATGGGAACCAGGAGAACTATGGGTTGAAACTAGAGATATCATCAAGGAAGAATATACAAAGACTATTCCTGTAGCAAAATAAATGAAAAGCCTCAATGGATGACTAGTAAAACTCTTAAAATTGCTAAAGATAGATGAGAAGCCAAAGTAAAAGGTGACAGAAATGGAATCAGAAGTCTAAATGCAGCATTCCAGTTACTAGCACATAGAGACAGAGAAGTATTATAATAACCAGTATAAAGAAATAGAAGGAAACAATGAAAAAGAATGATCAAGAGATCTGTTCCACAAGATCCAAGAAATCAAAGGGAAATTTAAAGCACAGTTAAGCATGCTGAAAGGTCAACGTGGAAATATATTAACTGAAACAGGACAAAATAAAGAAGTAATGCACTGAAGAACTATACAGAAGAGATTAAAGGATGTCCGATTCCTTCTCAGAATAATTTTTTGAAGAAGAATCCGCTTTGACTGCAGCTTTCACTTCACTTTCTAAAATGGCAACTGGAAAAACAAATCACCAGGAATAGATAGGATATCAACAGAACTGTATCAAGCCACAGAAATGGAGTACATCAAAATCTTAACAAGAATATGCTAACAAATATGAAAAACAAAACAATGACCCAAAGACTGGAAATGTTCTATCTACATTCCAATTCCCCCCCAAGAGGTCAAAGACTGCAGCAACTATCAGACCATAGCATTAGTTTCTCACCCGAGTAAAGTGATGCTCAAAATCTTAAAACAAAGATGCACCAAGAATCCACTTTCAGTTTCCATTTGTTTGTTTGTTTTAATGTCAATTAATAAGCCAAATGATTATCTTTAATGCAGGTCATTAAAATTATGTAAAATATTTATATGCCTGCCCCTGTCCTGAGCATCTCAGGACCCATGGTTGACAGCCAACCAGGAGCATAGAGGGAGGGACCAGACTTATAGCTGAGGCAGATTTTAGTTTGCTGAGATGTCTATCTGTTGCTTGAGTTGCAAAGCTGGGAGGAAGCCAGGCTCATCCTACAATTTGGGAACGCATTGTGAGCCATCTTTTTATGTGGCATTTATTTCATCCAAAGTCAACCTTTCAAATCCTCAAAGTTAATTTAGTCTATGAAAAGAAAAATATGATCTCGGTGAGCGGGGGAGTGAGAACACTGACTAATACTGGTTTCACAATCAACTGAGTATTAGTGGAACTAAGCACACCATGTCTACATTTGTGATAATTATATTATCAAAGTAATTATATTTGTATATTTCTACATATGTGATGCATGGAAGAATACCTAGTGGCAGAGGTTATGAAGAATCATGAGGTTAAAAGTTACAATAGTAATTGCAAGTACAACCATGGAAAACATTTGGTGACATATAATTGAGGTTGCTTGTGTGTGTGTGTAAAGTGCCAATTTATGGCAATCCCATAGGGTTTTCAAAGCAAGAAACTTACAGAGGTTGTTTGCCATTGCCTTCCTCTGCATAGCAGCCCTGGAATTCCTTGATGGTCTCTCATCCAAATACTAACCAGGGCCAAGATTTGATGAATCTGGGCTAGCCTGGGCCATCCAGGTGAGGGTGAGGCTGCTTCGACACGAGGCAATCTCTGGTTGTTCTTCCTGTCCTCTCATGTTCACCTTCCCCCCCCCTGCACCACCTGATGTCTTTATGCCAACTTTAAAAAAATGTAGTAAATATATCACTAGTGTTGCAGTGCTAGTGCCATTTTTTCATGGCAAAGGGCCCACCTATGGTGTGTGTGTGAGAGAGAGGGGGGGGATGGTGGGCATGAATTTTTTTGACTCCAGAAATAGGTAGAAGTTTGGGAAAGGGTTTTTGTGTTGTGGTACTTATGAGGGAGAGACAAAATGAAAGAGGAAGAAAGAGTTGTTTTATTGTGACTGAATTTATATTTGAAGTCAATGAACCAGAGTGAAATCTGCAGCTAGGGTGCCCCAAGGGACAACATGCTTGGATGATATAATAAAAGCAATTCCTGCTACAGTGAAACTAAATGGCTATTAGCTATAATAAAAGAAGGAAAAACATATTTAAGCGAGCAAGAATGAAATGTAACCCATCAAATATGGCACTGTTTATAGACAAGCAGGAAGTCTCAAAGAGAATCCTTGCAGGGGGGGTTGTTTATGAAAAGCACAGTTTATAAAACAAAATCTTTCTGAATCCAATACTTTGTTCAGAGTTCAGAGTTTTGTATGCTGCCTTCAGGGGTTTATTCACAATTCCCTTCTGGAGTTAATGGGATTTTTGTCGCCTTTCTGGAGGCAGAATTTAAATTTAAACACCACAAGAGACCTAGCTTCAAACAGGCACACAGCATGTAAAATGTTTAGAACATGGCCAGTCTTACTGAAATCAATAACATTTTACAGGTGGTTTGTATAAAAGGAGTTACTGCAGCACATGTAGTTGGCTATGTAGGTTAATAGTTTATTTGGTTTTCTTTCTTTCTGTTTAAATCCTGATTTAGATACCACAACCCTTTGAGATGAGCAAGTTCAAAGATACATTTACTCTGGGAGACCTCATACTTCTTTTTAATGAACTGTAGTAGTACTACTGCATGGCATGCTTTTTATCTTTCTGATGGTTTTAAAAGATCCAGATCTATTATTTTCATTTTTCAAATAACATTTTTTAAAGTTGGGGAGGGGTGTATATCACTGAAAATATAATTCATAGCACCCTGTACTCAATATGAGACAGACCTATTTGGAAAGACTGAAAAAACTTTTAAAAGAGTTATTTTCAAGGTGAACTTTGATGTTTAAAGCAAGGAGTAGCAGGGAGAAGAGATTTTTAGTGTAACTAATAACACTGGGGACATTATTTGACAGTTGTACCTATGTATACCAGGCTGCATATGGTAGCAAGTAGGGATTTCCACCATCATGGCACAATTACGACAGAAATTGCTTCCGGGAACTACTAGTTGAATCTGTGTGTGACCCAGTTCATGCTGATATTTCTTAGGGTTGCCAGCTCCGGATTGGAAACACCTGGAGATTTTGGGAGTGGGGAGATATCAGTGGAGTATCATGCCATAGTTAGGGTTGCCAGCTCCGGGCTGGAAAATACCTGGAGATTTTTGGGGCAGAGCCAGAGGAGGATGGGATTTGGAAAGGGGAGGGACTTCAATACCATGGAGTCCAATAGCCAAAGTGGCCATTTTCTCCAGGTGAACTGATCTCTATCGGCGGGAGATCTCCTGCTAGTAATAGCGGGAGATCTCCAGCTAGTACCTGGAAGCTGGCAACCCTACTGTAGTAGTCCTTGATGGGAAGTGAAGTTAATAGCAATACTGGTTAAAATCTGGATTTGTGGTTAGTACTAAGTGTGTGCTTCGAGCTGTGGACAGAATGCATCTATCAGTAACATCAGGAGACCAGTTGACATATGCTTTAAATGAGACCCCCTTGGCCAGCACACTTTGAGGTGGAAACAATCAATGAGAGCAAACCAGGCTATAAATGAGATGGATTTTGAGGGTGAATTTAATACTTTTTAGAGAGCACCGAAGCCCTCATCTGCTGCTTCTTGTACATGTGAGTCATCCCATTGATGCTAAAGAGAGCACTCCAGTTAGGAAAGTGATTCACAAGCAAAAATAGTTTGGAAAAGCAACTGTTGTAAGATATAACTGTCATAGAAAGAAGGTTGCCTCTGCTGCTTACTCCACTGAGACTATCAAGTGTACCTTGAAATTAAAAAAAAAACTCTCTGGAGTTCTTTTTCTGTGCAAAGTACTTTAAAATAAAATCAATTTTAATTAGGGATGAGCAGAACTATGTCCTCTGAAGCCTCAGTGAAGTGCCTTTAGGAGACAGAGGCCTGTTTCTAAATACAATTCAATGGGGTAAGGTACACAGACAGTGCAGTAATTTTCAAAATCAGTGATTTAAAATTGCTTAAATCAGAACATTTTTGTTATGAAGTACCATGTATATCATGTTCCAAATAGTTCCCTTGGTGAGCACATTCACTCTGTCTCCAACACTTGTACATCCTCTGGAAGCATCATTTTTCATTAAAAATCTCCCAGTTCATTTTAATTTTTAAAAAGAACTTGTTTCTACAGTATCATCTGAATGATGCTGGTATCAAGAAGGGACTCTCCGAGAATCAGCTAGAAGATATTTGTATTAATATTTCTAGTTAGATTTGCCAGGTCCCCCTTGGCCACCGGTGGGAGAAGGGGGGATAGGGTTGCCAGATCTAGGATGAGAAATTCCTGGAGACTTGGGGATGGAGCTGGGGAGGACAGGGACCTCTGTGGGGTATAATGCCATAGAGCCCAACCACCAAAGCATCTATTTTCTCCAGGAGAACTGACCTCTGTAGCCTGGAGATGGGCTGTCATTCCAGGGAATCCCCAGGTCTCACCTGGAGGCTGGCATCCCTATTTCTAGTGCCCTTCTGAGAACTCTTGGAAACCAAGCTTTCAATGTCCTATTTCTATGAAGGTGGATGAAGTTAAAGCACTGAGTGTCATACTGGCATCTTATTATTCAGAAAAAACACCCCCCCCCCCCAAAAGGTGGGGAATCTGATGGAACTCAACCAAAATGCTGATTACAAACAAAAGAGGTTGAGCTGAAAAATGCTAAAATTACAAATATATAAATTTTAATAAGGTGCACATATAGATTAAAAGCATAAAACTCCTAATAAAGACAAAAACTAACACATTCAATATATACAAACATGAACAACTGTGATGTACAATCTTTCATTGACCGATATGAGATCCAAAAAGGACCAGACACGTTTCTGCCTGGAAAGGCCTTCCTCAGTGGTCAGTATAAAATTATAACTTATCACACATCCTAATAATACAATCATATCAAAATGGCCAGTAAGAAATATCTAAAAGTCCTTCTAGTACAATGAAGCTCCCTGTAAATTTCTTAACTTCTTATATGTTAAAACCTGGCTTCACTGTCTCACCTTCTATTGTATGCTGGGCTCTTAAGGATGTGGATACATCAAGCTGTGACCTTATACACTGCTTGATGTATCCACGTCCTTAAGAGCCCAGCATACAATAGAAGGTGAGACAGTGAAGCCAGGTTTTAACATATAAGAAGTTAAGAAATTTACAGGGAACCTTATTATTCAGACCATCAAATAATCCATATTGTATTATGGAGTGTATTAGAGAGATTGATCCCTAATAGAATTACTATACCAGATCTTTCAGCCAAGTACAGGAAAGGCAAATCAACCAATCAGGGCCAATATTGTATTTATAATTGTCTTAAGTTTATATAAAAAAAGGTCCACCTGCATCCTTTGCTTCTGTACCCCCAAATTCTCATTCAACTCTTAGAGGCTCTTCATAAATTTTTCCCTTTCAGAGAGATTAATTTTTTATTCCGAAGCAGCATATGTTTTTGTAAGCTCTGCTTGGCAGCACTAGTGTGTTTCCTAAGCAGAGTTGAACCTTTCTAAGCTTATTCACTTCTATAGATGTAGAAGAGTGTACTGATCTCATCAGATTTTGGAAGCTAAGCAGGGTTAGCCTTAATCAGTACTCGGATGGGAGACCACCAAGGAAGTCAAGAGTCACTAGGCAGAGGCAGGCAATAGAACACCACCTCTGTTTGTCTCGTGCCTTGAAAACCCCGCTGGGGGGGGGGTCGCCATAGGTTGGCTGTAACATGATGACACTTTACACAGACACAATTGTGTTTAGGATTGCAATGTTAATCTACCATTACATGGACTGGGCAGCTGCAGTGGGCAATAACATCCTGGTTTATGTCACTTTAAAGGAAAACATGTATGCCATCCTTTATATATCCTTTATACATAGAGAGCAATCTGACAAATTTCTGTATGTGGCATCCAAAGGAAAAATAGTCTTTAAATGTAGCATTTTTCCAACTGAGGGTTTCTGTGTTGGGGTACTGTATTGCTGATGTGACTGAACCAGATGTTGGGTGCTCTTTATTGGAGGTTATCTTGTGTGGAACATAAAACTCTGAATTGTAGGAGCAGTAAAAGAGGAATAAGAGTTCCTTCCCTTTCCAGGTTTTTACCCAATTATGCTGC
The DNA here is from genome assembly GCF_029931775.1 of Euleptes europaea. Lineage (NCBI taxonomy): Eukaryota > Metazoa > Chordata > Lepidosauria > Squamata > Sphaerodactylidae > Euleptes > Euleptes europaea. The sequence goes on along the minus strand of NC_079325.1, from coordinate 35,915,796 downwards.
ATTTTGTATAGCCATCCCACATACCAGCAGAGACACTCATGTACAATGACAGTCTTCCAGGTTTGTATTGCTTGCTTATATACTGAAACACAGCTTTTCTTCCCATGGGGCCCAGGCAATTCTGTTTCTTGACTCTGCAGCTACTAACTGATGTCTGGCTTGGTGACTTCCAGCAAGGTCATTGAAATGGCATTGCCAAACACAAAGCAAAGGAGCACCACAGGGATGTTGTAAAACAGTGTTATGCCAGTTTCTCCTTGTCTGTGACAGAACATTTGTCTAGTTACTGGGCCTCCTGTTTGATTGCAATTTATTTCCACCATATTCCATTAAAAAGAAAGCAACAACTGATAGGAAGAATGTAGAAGTTAGTATATCTGCTGCAACAATTGTGTGTTCAGGGGAGGGGGGCATTTCGTGTGCCAAACAAGCCTTTGTGCAGAAAATTATATTTTTTGAGCAACTGATGCTATTTCTCTTTGTATTCCATTCTGACAAGGCGTCAGTATTGTAATTAGTGTTCAGTGCTTCTACAGGTGAAATGATTTCTATATAAGAGTAATTTGACCTTTTCAAGGTCCATGCACGACTGGTCTATACTTTACAGATGGCTTATCTTTCTGCTGGTGCTGAAAGGTGCCCTCTGCATGCCTTTGTGGAAGAAGTGCAACTCATATATTTCTGATGCTTCAGTGAATGGAGACACTTAAACTGAAAACTCATTTAAATGTACACAAACCGAGACTGTCGGTCTCTAAATGCCAAGCCCGCATGAAGAGAATTATTACAGATATGTCATTAGCAAGGATTATTTGCATATCTTTTTAATGCCCCTGGAAGAACAGGCTGCTTAGAATAAATGTCTCCCTGTCATGACACTTTGTATATCTGCATTTAATCCCTGAGGGGGGTAACATTGCCAGGAGGTTGCCTGCCCAGCATAGCCAAATGCTTTAATAAAAGCCAATTTCATGCAATTGTGATGAAAGCTGTTCAAAGGATACTAAGATTATTTCCTGTTGACAGAGTTAGATTAGGCAAACTCATGCTATAATAAAAAAAATTACAGTAGAGTGCAATTGAGAGTCAGAAGATGGACTTGGTCTCATGTGACATATTGATCCACCAGCAAGTTCAAAGCAATCTATTTTCAGTAGTCTCCCTGCTCTAGAGATATATATATTTTTAATTGAGATATCCATACCTGCTCCTCCCAACAGTCTGAATCTGCCTATGGCTGATGGGCTCAGGAAGTATCACCCTACTGGCTATGGGGATATTCCTGCTGAGACTGTAACAAAGCACAACAAAGATTGCTCTGTTGAGACATAAAAGATTCAAACAGGATTTCCCCATGCACAAATGGGGTGGAAGGTTAGAATCTTTTCTCCGTTGAGAGGTGTTGGGCCTCAGGTGAGTTGCAGAAGCTGTGCTTTGTGGGTGATTCAGGCAAGCATGAAGGACTTCCTTTCTGGGTCTGCAGGGGTAAGTGAAAGGGGAAAATGCTGCTGCAAGCAGCAGAAGAAAAATGCACTGGATGAAAGAACTGTTAAAAGTCTCTATTCTGCTTGTTGAGCAAAAAGCAGTGCTGCTTTTAAATTTTAATGAGAAGGAAGGAATTGTACCCTGAGATTTCAGATGTGAGTTGGCCTTGCTTCCCCTTCGTTGAAGAGACACACTTAACTTTTTGACTGCTAAAATCTGGAGACGAAATATTTGTGCTACTGGGATATTTTTGCCACATTACAGGCAGTCTCCAGGAATCCAGTGTCCTAAATTTTCAATTTTTATAGGTAATACCTATATGTTGTACCTGTTACAGCTAAGAAGTAGAGTGTATGACAAAAGCCACTTTTCTATCTTATACCCAGGGATCTTGGACTTGGAAATGCTGAATCATCTAAGGCAGTTGAATGAATCTGCAACTGAGCATAGTTATGGCTCCAGGAGAACCCCAACATCCAAGTTCCATGCATTGTCTGCTAGCCCACTTCAGCATCTGCCTAACACTCATGTCTTTTTGAATGTTATAGATGTGGTGCACAATTAATGATTTTTCTGGTTGTGGTCTGTAAGGGGCCAGTTCTCTCCCCTAACTCTAGCCTATAATGAAGGGAAAACCTGCATCATGATTTCTTGCCTCTTAAAAAAAAGCATCTTCAGTGGTAGAACACAGAATGAACTGTTGGGAGTATGTGAAAATTATTAATGGTAAGTAGATTATTTACATGCCAATTAATGGATTTAGGGATGAGATATATATTTTTAAGGATACAGTTTTGGTAACAGGTTGATATGACCTATAATAATGATAATAATAACAACAACAGATGCAGGAGCTACAACATTCATCTACAGAGTTTATGCATTTTGTTTCCAAAATAGGTGAGCAGATTACATTTCCAGTTTTATTCTTTCACATCTCTTAAGGCTCAACATTGAAAGTCATATTGCCTGGGTTTGTTTTTTTACTCATTTATTTAAATTTCAGCATAATTTTACAGTCAGTCAAAGCAGTGTAACATCATTTGTAACTGTGTTGATCCTCGTACCCCTTACCCCCTCCCCAAATCTGTAGCCTTTCCTTTTTCACTCCCATGCTAATAATAGCCATGGGAAAGGACAAAAGACATTTCATTTGGCAAAACTGTGTGGGGAGGGTTAAACATCTCTCCATGATGTGTCCCTGAGATGAATAAGGGGGCACTCCCATGGCTAAAATCTTTTTAAAAGGCTGGGCAGATCCATTTATAGCATCTCATCTAGTTTGCCTCTGAGAAACAGCCTTTTGTCCCAAAGTTGTACGCAATTCATTTTCAGTCCTGTATTTGTGATCTCATCTTCTCCCTGTACTTATGATAGTAAGGTCTATGGGGGGAAGGGCTGTGTCATACCTGTGTTCTGTACAGTGCCTAGCACATAGTGTGTACTGAATAAATTAGTAGTTGTTAATAATTAATAGCTACCAATAAAAGAGAGAGCTTGGAGAGCAGAGATGTGATAGAGAGTAGATCAGGGCAACACCTGGACAGGTGATCATTGTATGCATTTGAAGATATACATTTTTCTGAAATTTTGAGGACAATTGAAATATATGCAATACTTTCTTACCAAATGCAAACTTATATTACTGTTTAAATACAAAATGCAATTTCATAATTTTGTTTGCATTTAAAATTGTATTATTTGGCCGATTAGTGGAATTTAAAATTATGAATGCCTTTGTTCAAACAGATGCCAGATAGTGCTACAGACTGCTGCATCCTGTGCTACCAAAATACACATACCCCAGTTTTAGACATCTGAGAAGGAGGAAACATTAAAAGCTGAAAATAGAAACTGTACATTTTGTAGTAACGGTTTATTATTTGGATCTAGACACAGTCTTCATACAGTCACTTTATTAAGAACCATCTGCAGATTTGGATATTAAATTTAACAACATTGAATGTATTTATTTATTAGGATATTTATACCCTGCTACTCTGCCGAGCAGGGACTCATAGCAGCTTACAACATCATTCTCTCTTCATTTTATCTTCAGAACAACCTTATAAGGTAGGTTAAGCTTGGAAACAGTGACTGCCCAGGGTCACCCAGCAACCTTGCATGGCAGAGTGGAGATTTGAACCTGGATCTCCCAGATGCGCTGTCCAGCACACTAACCATTACACCACACTGACTGAGATTGAAAACATTGACCAATAGTGTAGTATCATGTACACTGTAGCTCTTTTCAGGTGTCATGCCTGAACATACTGGGAGGCCAGCAACTGTGTGTATTGTGAGCAAGCTTCTCATAGTATGGTTGCCATGTTGTCTGAACATATATTACCTGTGCATACAGATTCAGTATGAGCAAACCAATCACTGGATGTGCAAAGGGCTAATTGTCATTAATTGTGGAAAGAGGTAGTCACTGTAACCAAACAAGCGTATCCCTGTAAATATGTTATAGATGTCTCTACAGAAGAATTATAAATATAGCTGTTTGCCATTAAAAGCATTTAATTCATGCTAAAAGGGAAAATTTCACAAGAGCTTTTTTTGGGGGGGGGGGTCAGCATTCCTCCTATAATTTTCAGTTTCCCATTGGAAAATTTGTTCCTGGGGGAATGTTTTTTCCCCCTTCTTAATTTTGTTTTCCACAAACCTCACACATCTAGATGCATTGGTATAAAGAGGTTCCTAATGACATCATAGCTGCCCAGTGTAAGTTAAGGTTCATGCCTCCCTTTCCTTAAATGGAAGATGACAAAGCACTGCCTCTCAGTAGAGATGATGTTGAAGTGGATGACTTATTAATTTGAGTAGGAAGACAGTGATGGTAGAAAGCAGTAATGTACCAAGGAACATGGAGTTTGTTGACTGTTTTGAATTGTGGAGTATTAGTATGAATAGAACTGTGCCTCATGTATAAGCAATACATCCATTCTCTGTTCCAAAGCTGTGCACAGCACAGATAAAATGTTCTCTCTTAAATGTAATGGGAATAGTTAAAATATAGTACCTGAAAGTTTATTGATGGTTTTCCAACACTAACTGTTAACGAGGACTGTAATTATTATGTGTTCGGTCTGTGCTTCATTCACTGCTGAAGTGGATAAGGAGGTTTCACTTATGCTTTAGAAATGTATCTACCAACTGTGCCACTGTCAGAGTGTATTGGAGCTCAAAATCCCTCTTTCCCGTGTCATTGCAGAACTCTACCATTTGGTAGGAATCATTATATCAAACAACATTTGGTAGGAATCATTAAATCAAAACACTTGGAAACACAGGAAGGGGAAAGGACATCTCATCAGTGCATGCCTGAAGCCAGTCATCTAGGCAACTCAGCCCATACGTCTCCTGCTTCATGTGTTGGTAAGGGAGCACTGCGGGTTTCTTCACAGATATGAAGACTAAACTAAATGTGAATGTTACTTAAGAAATCTGATCACGGATGTCCTGTGTACTGTATTGTTTGGCAGTGAACTGTTTTGAGCCTCCTTCAGCCTGAGCAGTCACTCCTAAAAACAAACAATCCCTTATGAAGGGAACGAAGGTTTACTTAGCTAATTTTTTAGGTTATTTCTATACTGCCTTTCCATTAGAAAAAAATACAGCTCAAGGCAGCTCACAAAGGATAAAATAAAAAGAATACAATACTTCATCTGGGCCACAAAATATTTAACTGAAGTTCTTTCTCCTTCTCCTGTATCACTAATACCCTCTACAGATGATACTAGAAAAACTCCGTGGTGTGGAGATGTCCCCCATTATCCTGTATTGTAGCTCCCCCCCCTCTCTGCCACCACTTCTCTAAGATAGAGTTCCTGGGACTCGTAGCCAGTCTTCTCCTGCTATGCACTATAATTTGGAAACGTGAAATAGATCCTTTAGTTTCTAGGGAAATGCTGTCTATGAGGAATAAATAACTAAAGTTCGAGTCTTAGAGAGTTTATGTTGTATTTGCTAGCATCTAGCTTGATGGAGTGACTGGTTGTTATTATACAGAGATACAGAGAACTCTCCTGTTCAATTTGTCTTCTTGGAAACGTTCATTATTTTATATCCTTTCATCTTGTCTTCCCTGTATTTCCCTGTTTCCTAAAGTAAACAGTCCCAATCTTTCAGAATTTGAGTCTCTCCTCCAACACTTTAATCATCTTCATTGCCCTCTGCATGTTTCCTTTAGCTCGGCAGCAGATCCAACACATTTGTGCTTGTATCAAGCATCTGTCTTAACATCCAAATACTTGAAGTTTTTTGGCTTAAGAATTATTTTGGTTTTTATTGGAGTAAAATGAAAGGACATTGCATATGATTGGGGCCTGGTTCAAATTTTTCTTCAAAATCTGCATGTGATGGGATTTACTACAAGCTAACCAGTTATTAGTTGCTCAGGATGTGTGCAAAGCTCCCCAGCTATTTTTTTAAATCAACTTTCTGTATATGTACATATATAATTGTTGGAGGTATGCATATACTATATATATATTACTGTTATTTAACTGCCCCCTTCAGTGTATTTTGTTTCATATATTTTCACTGGAAGTCTTGAAAGATATATTGCATAGGATTACATAACATAGTTCCTGGGCATTCATGCTTAAGTTAGTTTTCTGAATGCATTCTCTATATATCTCATGTAAGGGAATATGGAATAGCCATTATTATCCTTCTTGACTTTTATACTTTAAGTCCATTAATTGACATTTTGATCCCTGAACTGCCTGAAGTACAGCAGTGAATGTTTTACTGGTAAAGCTAATTTGATGCAGTGAAAATGAGGAAGCAGCAGCAGTACGGAGGAGTGCATATCCTTGCTCCTAGACTGTTTTGTGAACATACAAGAGTAAGACCAGTGCCACTCAGTCCTTGAGGGTCTCTGTCTAGCACAGAAAGCCCTTATTTTCTGTCCCGGAATTAGAGGGAGGAAAGATCTCTAGAACAGCCCAACACGATTTTCCAGAGCACAATTATCCTTTGGAGGAAAGGGAATCCTATTCTATTAATCTTTGTGTATGGGAAGATCTCCACAGAGGTGCAGCTATTAGCTTATTACAGGGGAGGGCCTGTGGCTCAGTGGTAGAGCATCTGCTTGGGATGCAGAAAGGTCCAGGTTCAATACCTGGCATCCCTAGTTAAAAGGATCAGGTGATGTGAAAGACATCTGCCTGAGACCCTAGAGAGCTGCTCCTAGTCTGAGTAGACAGCACTGACTTTGATGGACCAAGGGTCTGATTCAGTATAAGGCAGCTTCAAGTGTTCATATCACTTAGCTCTCATGCACATAGTACACTATGAAGATGATTGTGGAACTGACTGGGGAGCAGAATGCTACTATGTTTTGATCAACAATTCTATGTTGTGCAGCATGGCTTTGTTTCTTGGTGACTGATTTCTGATTAGGGTAGTTTCCACAAAGAGGTTTTTCTCTGCCTTAGCTTCCAAACTGGAGCACTTTTTAAAAAGGCCTTTACACCACATTTTCCTGTGTCCAAGTTTCTTTGTCTTCAATACAATCTTTCCCAAACCTGCTTTAATATTTTGGGAAAGAACACACTCCAAGTGTGGTCAGCACACCATCTGGAAGGACCTGTGTGCATTTTCCTTCCCTGCAAAACCTTTGGCCACATTGGAATCATTTTCTTCACATCAGCTTCTCACAGGCACCATTTTCCTCGCATTTTTTGCTTGCTATGCCATCTGTGGTCTTTTTGATTTTTTAAAAGAATAAAATCAGCAATTATTGTAGCACTATAATGTTCTTTAACCACGTACCTATTTCAAATGTTTATAGCTCTATAGCCTGATCTTGTCAAAAGCTAAGTAGGGTTGCCCCTGGTAAGTATTTGGATGGGAGAACTCCAAGGAATACCAGAGGAGGATGCAGAGGAAGGCAATGGCAGACCACCTCTGAATGTCTCTTGCCTTGAAAACCCCATCAGGGGTCACCATAAGTCAGATGTGACTTGATGGTAAAAAAATTACAGCATGACAACAAATGTGTGAAGCAAGCACAATAAAAAAGCAGTGAGCAGCCATGCACAAGCCCCAGCTGCTGGCCTCTTCCTCTAGCCTGTTGCCAGGTGCAGGCTGCTGCCTGAACACTACCTCCCATCTGAACCTGGTGCTTGGCCTGCCAAGCTCTGAAGCTGTTGCTGGGGCATCTTTGGGTGTGGCCTTGCCCCTTTCTCCATAGCCTCTTGTTGGACTGCCTACTTCAATGGCGGCTGGGCAAAGCTGTTCCCCCTTGGAGACTCTTCTGGAGCTGGTGAGTACGGGCGGGGGGGGGGTCAATTTGGACATTAGGCAAGGAAGGGTGATTTTTTGGTGTGGTAATCTGGCCTTCTGGATTGACTCTATAAAGGAAGCCACAGCCCTCAATTTGCAAGACCTGAGCAAGATTGTTAAAGATAGGACTTTTTGGAGGACATTGATTCATAGAGTTGCCATGAGTCGGAAGTGACTTGACGGCACTTAACACTCACACAATCTGTCCTTACACTGTTAGAAAACCATACTTGTAAAAACAAACAACAACGCTTGTTTGGAAGAGGATTTTAATGGAACCGTTTATTGTATTGATTTATGTCCAAGTAGGACTGCAACAAATGTTAATTGAATGCATTGATAAGCCATAGTCCGCTCCTTGAATGCTGTAGCTGTACCTTTTACTATAGGGATTGGGATTAATATTTATCGATGGCACATTCAATAGATTTTGCCTGTTTTTTCTCAGGAATGTGAATCATTGGCTTTAGGGGCGTATTGGGAAGCAAAGGTCGCTCTGGGAAAAAGCTTCAGAGTGGCCCCCTTGCATGTCTTTGGGTGAGTTTAAGGGTGAATCCTAGTGGGTCAAAGGACACAGAACTAAAAGGTGCCCAGTGGCAGTAAGAAGCAGAAGGGGGAAGGTTGCATCTTGTCCTGTGCAGAATCCAATGTTGTGTTTTTATCTCCCTCTGTCTCCAACAGGCTCAGGGCAGCATACATAGTTCCCACCTCCAACTCCCACATTTTATTCTCACAACAACCTTGTGAGGCAGGTTAGGTAAGGCCAATGGGGAGAGAAAGAGAGCAGCTGGCTAAAGGTTATGAAGCAAACTTCATGGCTGAAATGGGATTTGCCCCATGTCTCCCAGCTCCTAGCCCAACACTCTAACCACTAAATAGCACTGGCTGTCAAATATTTTTGATGGGGACTAGGAGAGAATGGTTTGCCTAAGGCTGCTTGGTATCAATGTGGTGAGATGAAAAATGGCTGCCATGTGATGGCCACGAGATGCAAGAACAGTATCTGAGATTTCTATTGAAAACACAGACTTAACCAAAATAAACATATAGGGACATGTCACAACAGGGGTGCCAGAGAAACAATAGAGGAATCTGCCCTGGAAGAAGAAGATTAAAGTAGCTCCACTATCACATCCCCTTGGCTAGCCTCTTTTTCTCTCTTTGCGCTCTTTCTTTAACTCTGGTGGCTGCTGTGACTGATGGCCCCTTTAGCCTTGCCACTGGCCCTCCAGGGCAGAGGCAAACCAGGAATTGTCACAGTGAGATTAATGGTCAGTTCACCCCATTGGCTTGCTGATGACTTTATGTGATATACTTTTGGTAGATAAGAAATGCAGGAGGCCAGTAGATGCAAGCTGACCCGGTACAGTGCTGGGTACAGTACACAGAACCTTCTTTAATCGGATCTTTGGCAATGACAGGCAGACAGCTTCGTTCCATCAGTATAGTGACAAGGACCCATGTGGATCAGTATACACGTAGCCTGTGGAATTCAGCTAGCGCAAGTCTAGCACTAAAATGGGTATGAGGCAGTTAGATGCCTCTTGCTCTGACAACTGAAAAACACACTGAAAGAGTGCAGGGGGATGCAGAGAGCGTGAAGCAGATGAACAAATGATACACACAAAAATAAACTACTTTGTGGCTATGCCACGCATCATTAGACTGTTTTCCATGTGAGCTGCTGAAAGAACCAGATGATTATTAGGGTCAGGGACACCTTTGCTCCTTGCCATGTAAATCAGAAGGGTGTGAATAGTCAAGGGGTTCCTACAGGAAACATGCTGTGTTCTCAGGAAACACAGCTACATGGGGAGGATGCTAGTGGACAGCAGCTGCACAGGAGTGACAGTGGTCCCAGAAACACAGGTCAGGGGTGTCTGTGGCTGTCCTGTTCATTGATTTAATTGTGGCTGGGATAGTATTTCAGGAAATGAAGAATGGTTGCATGCTGGTGTGAGGAGATTCCACTGTTATATATGTTTCTTTCTGGATGAAGAGCTTTGTGCTAGACTTTGGAAGCTAAGCTGAACTCCTGGAGACTTTAGGACTGTATTTATATAGTATGAACTTTCAACTGAGAATGAAATGGTTTTTCTTTACTATTTTTGTCTTCCTATTCTTGAGCCAATGGATACTTCTGACGCATATTATATCTTAACCTCAGTTCCACAAACATTGCTGAAGAGCTACAGCAAGCAAAAGATTGTTTGTTTGCACTCAGTGGCCCACTTCTTGCAATCTTTATTCTTTTCCCGAACAGATTATTACAGTGAAAGTTAATTTGGCATGGCTGGCTAGAAATCCCCAGGTTTGGTCACAGTGCCTTTATAGGTATGTCTGGGCAATGTATGATTTCACTGGTGCTGCTTCTGGCAGACTAAGCAGCCCAAGCAATTTGCTTTTAACATAAGAAAGATTCTTATTATGTTATTCCTGTTAAGACAACACCTGTGGTGTGTGGTAGTTTAACCCCTAGGTGAGATGGATCATGCCAGGCAAAAAGTAAACAGAAAGCAAACCTGTGACGCTGCCTTGAACTACAATGATAGTTGCTTGATCTGGTCCTGTTTATTATGCTTCACCTCAAAGTGAGTAATTGAATAAACATTTAAGTATGAATCTGTAACTTGCTTATAAATATGTACGGTAATTAGAAAGGAGAAAGGAGAGTTCTTGAGAGTCACCTTGAGCAGAGAAGAAGCAAGAATGATGTATGCCTCAGAAATGAAATGTAATTGCAGTATCTAACCTCTGCCACCAAGTGGTAGTTCGTTATCATTGCTCTGCCTGGCAGCAAGCCACTGCATTAATCAGGAAACAGATGCTGCTGCTGTTTCAGGTAAAGAAGGTCACTGCTCCCAAAGGCAGAAGAACCCCCTTTAGAAAATGAGAAATTAGTTTTCAGAAGTTTTTTTCCAGCACAAAACAATTATCTATGAGGGCAGAAGGTTCAGCGCACAGAGTTTGAAGACATAATATTCTAGCTCCTTCTCTCATTTTCTTTTTTTCTAACGACTCCCTAAAACTTCCTATGGAAGAAATAGACATGCAAAAGAGAGGAAAGGGGGTCTAATAATGTCAGCACTGAAACAGGAAGCAAAGTTTTATTTTTCTGGAAACTGAACAAGAGAGAGATGATGAACCAGTCACTCTGTGGGAAGGCTGGGGTTTGCCACTGATGGCCTGTTTGATATCTTGTACTTGAGAAGATCTGCAGTTTTTAAAAAAATATGCGATCCTTGAATCTTCAGTCCAAACCCTTATTGACAATGCCACAGATAGGATTGAGGAACTCCATGTCCAAGCATCACAATAGTCTGATTGGATGGCCCCAGGTTTCATCAGCCACTCTTGTTTGTTTAACAAGTTCCCTTGGTGGCCACGGCACTGATGGATAAACTATAAGTAAAACTAAAAATTAAACATGTATCCATGTGATAAAAGTCTGACAATCCAACGGTGTCCTGTTTTGTTGCAAACCAGTACAGGGAAGAAAAACAGAAACAGAAAAGCAAAAAGCTAGGGAAGGGTTAAGCATCCCTTTCCCCTTCTTTTTCTGCTCCTTATCACCCTTTACCAAAGCAACTCATTTCCACTGTAATCATTGGGAGTTTTTTGTCTGACTGCTGTCTTAATATACGTGGTGCACTGGCAAGACTTATGGGCAGAACTGATTTTAACTTCTACTGCATTTCTCAGGGAAGCTGATATGCAGGGATGGTTGTTGTTGTTTTTTAAATGTTGTAAGAATTTGTTTCATTTGACTTAATCTCTGAGCAGTGGCACATCCACAGCCCGCACTGAGTCCACAAATAGTATTATGCAGTACTCCTGCCAGAGGTCCTGTTTGCCCCCATCCATGTATAATTCAAGAGCCATGAATAATTAAAGTGATGTAAAGCCAACTTTCATATATATTCAATTATTTGGCAGACAAGGGAGAGCTTGCCCTGTCTGTGCCAACCTCTAGCCTTTTCCTGTGGCATGATGTTGAGTATGGTGGTGTGCCAAGGGGGTTCTCCTAAAACCTAAAAAAAATCATAGTAGATTATGAACACTGATTTTGGGGTTGTATGTCCAGGAATGCAGTGGAATCGGAGCTGGCTTAGATAGCCTTTGGGCAGATCTTAAAACTGGCCTAAAATGACCTGCATTGGCCGTAAGCAGATCCAGAAATTCACAACTGATTTCAAATTGGAAAAGTTGGTTCAGTGTGTCTTTTAATAAAATCTGTGCTCCATCTCCCAACTGAATGGTTGGGCAAGACTGTACCAAAATACTTCTTTTACAAATACTATTTGTGTAGTATTGTTTCTTAACCAACTGTTTTATCAGTGTTACTGGGAATTTGCATATTCATGGTTCCCCTGTTCCTTTTATGCCCTCCCTATATGTGCTTCCTCCTCTAAGCACATCTGGAGGTCCCCGGCCCTAAGAGAGTGCAGATGTCCTTGACAAGAACCAGGGCTTTTTCTGCCCTGGCTCCAGCCTGGTGGAATGCCCTTCCTAATAACATCAGGGCCCTGCGGGACTGGAAAGAGTTCTGCAGGGCCCGTAAAACAGAGCTATTCCACCAGACCTACAATTAAGGACAGCTGCGGATGTCTTCAGTAATGGCCTCCCCACCTTCCCCTCTGTCTATCTGTGTTGTTGAATTTAGGAGAGGCTGGCCTATATCTGCTCTAGCGGCAGGTTTGTATTTTAATGCCATCAAATGCTGTTGTGTTTTTAGGCTGAAGATGTATTGTTTTAAAGATTTTTAGATTTATTGACTGTTTATTGTTTTAATGTTGTAACTCGCCCTGAGCCCAATGTTGCTGGGGAGGGCAAGTGAGAAATCGAAAAATAAAACAAATAAAAAATAAGCTTGAAATTATCCTCCTCTCACTCAGTCAAAATCTAACATATTAATCCTTTCTCTTTTAAAAAATGCCTGTTTGTGATGGAATGGTCCCACTGATCTACAGGCCCCACTTCGTTTTGGCCCTCCAAGGTGTCTAGGCATCAGCAGTCATCCAGAGTCTCCAGATATGGAAGCTCCTTCCTTCAGAGGGAATCATGCCAAATAGCTCACTCTTCCTCCACGCCAAGATATTTTATCTTTTCTCTCTGCCTAACCCCTCTGTGGGTCAAAACTCTTCTTCCTGGGGTCATCAAAAAGTTCCTATCTAGCCTCCTGCATTTCAAGTCTCTTGTCTCCCTCTGGACGGCTTCATTGTCTCAGGCCAGAATGGCCTTTTGCATTTGCAAAGCTTTGATGTCTCAGTACTCACTACATCAGCTGTCTCAATAGTGTGTGTGTGTGTGTTAAGTGCCATCAAGTCGCTTCCGACTCATGGCGACCCTATGAATGAAAGTCCTCCAAAATGTCTCAATAGTGTGTGTGTGTGTGTTAAGTGCCGTCAAGTCGCTTCCGACTCATGGCGACCCTATGAATGAAAGTCCTCCAAAATGTCCTATCTTTGACATCCTTGCTCAGATCTTGCAAATTGAAGGCTGTGGCTTCCTTTATTGAGTCAGTCCATCTCTTGTTGGGTCTTCCTCTTTTCCTGCTGCCCTCAACTTTTCCTAGCATGGCTGTCTTTTCCAGTGACTCTTGTCGTCTCATGACATGACCAAAATACAATAGCCTCAGTTTAATCACTTTAGCTTCTAGGGTCAGTTCAGGCTTGATTTGATCTATAACCGACTGATTTGTTTTTTTGGCAGTCCACGTAATCCGTAACACTCTCCTCCAACACCACATTTCAAAGGAATCTATTTTCTTCCTATCAGCTTTCTTCACTGTCCAGCTTTCACACCCATACATAGTAATAGGGAATACAATGGCAAGAATTTAATCTAGTCTTGGTGGCCAGTGACACATCCTTACACTTCAAAATATTTTCTAGCTCCTTCATGGCTGCCCTTCTGATTTCTTGGCTGCAGTCTCCCTTTTGGTTGATGGAGGAGCCAAGGAATAGAAAGTCTTGAACAATTTCAATTTCCTCATTGTCAACCTTAAAGTTGTGTAATTCTCCTGTAGTCATTACTTTTGTTTTCTTGATGTTCAGCTGTAGTCCTGCTTTGGCACTTTCTCTTTTAACTTTCAGCAGTAGTCGTTTCAAATCTTCACTATTTTCTGCCAATAATGTAGGGTCATCAGCATATCTCAAACTATTAATGTTCCTCCATCCAATTTTCACTCCACCTTCATCTAAATCTAATCCAGTTTTCCTAATTATATGATCTGCATACAGATTGAAGAGATAGGGAGATAAAATACATCCTTGTCTGACACCTTTGCCAATTGGAAACCATTCCATTTCTCCATATTCTGTTCTAACTGTGGCCTCTTGTCCAGAGTACAGGTTGCGCATCAAAACGATCAGATGTAGTGGCACACCCATTTCCTTTAAAACCAGCCATAGCTTTTCATGATCCACACAGTCAAAAGCTTTTCTGTAATCTATGAAACACAAGCTGATACTAGAAGCAATACTAGAAATGACTGACTTCCCTCCTTCCTTCTCCTCACAGGAAAACTTTTAAAACCAAATAGTGGGGTTTGAGGAGAGCCCAAGCCTTAAAATAAAATGCATTTCTCCACACTCTTTCAAACCTTTTTCTTCTTCAGGGTCTTTCTTTGGCACTTCTGTGTCCATATGTTCCTTCTGTGCCCAGTGAGCACCACAACTATTCTGTTGTAAAGCCCAGTATACTCTCTTCAGCCTTGTCCTATCAATTTACAAAAGTCCTAAGCTCTCTGGACAATACCACATGACATTTGGGTTTTGTGTAGAGTGCCTAGCTCCCTGCTAGGAGTTAAACTAATGATATGTAATAGCAGAAAGAACAGTGATTTCCTATATTCAGTTATTTCCTCTTTTATTGGCTATTTTTTTAACATATCTTGGTGAGTATAAGCAACAACAATATGCAGTCATTCAAGTAGTTTACATCTATTTTCTGTTCTTCTGGTGTGATTGATTTTGCCTGTGTGGAGATGTTCTGCTGGGCCCTGACCTGGCTGCAGAATATACAGAAAAGTACAGTTTACAGCTCTGTTGGATTGAGGAATATATTTCTTGAAACTTGGCACAGACAATTTGGAAGCTGCCACTGTTTGTCTGTTGCCTGAAGACACTGTGAAAAGGTGACTATATTCACTCTGAAATAGGCCTCGTCAGTCTAGTTAATGCTTACACAGTCACCCAGCCTGAGCGTGAAATATTTAACACTTAACTCATGGGTGTGAAAATTACTGTCTACTTTGAGCTGTTGTCTTCATGATCTTCACTTGTGAGTTCAGTAAATAAATAATCTTGGCAAATAATAACTTTGGGGTGATTCATTCCCTCTTTGATATAACAGGCAATAAGCTCTGATTCTTCAACATGGTCTGTATTCGTTTTCATTTTTTTAAAGGGTTTTCTGATTTGATGCATTCAGTGTACAAAACAAACTGGACCCCCATCCTTAGTATCACCCTAAAACTTTCATTCAAAATACCCATTTATATCAAAACGAAACTGCAAATATGTTTTTTTATATTTCTGATTCTGAAATGGCAATAGGATGCTGTAGAAATTGCTTGAACCCTTTAAAAAGAGATCAAGCAATTGAGCTCTTCCATCAGCTTCTTAGATCAGGTCACAGGTGGAGAAACACTCTGGCTCCTCTTAGTGAGTGACAGGGATAGTCAGGCTAGTTCTCATCCATTAGCAATAGTTCCTCCACATTATCTGTTAACCTTTCTGTAGGTTGAAGTGGACCCCCTCCATCAAATGTCACATCTGGTTTTATGTCTGTTTCGTCTTTCTTACTATGGCTTCTCCCCCCCCCCCCAATTAACAGGGCAAGGGTCCTCTTCTTAGACATGCAGGCTTGTTCCTTTTGTAGATACCTTCAGGAAAAAGCTCACAATGAATTCCTGCTGCCAAGAATTAACAGGGCTCCTTAATGACAGTCACAGGTTGGGCTCATGCAGTAAAACATAGCTCTACATGAAGGATTACAAATGAATCCTCCAATCCTCATCCCCATGAGGTTAGTGTGATCAGTTCTGATGCAGAAACAAGGTGCTGGTGTGTGTACAAGACACCTCTAAGGAGTTACTGCTTTCTAATAAGTGCTAAAGCTTTGTTGCTGCTAAATTATCTAGCTGGATAAGCAAAGGCTGAGCACAGGCTGCATTAGCTAGTCGCCAGCTACCAACATTCATAATAGTTAAGCTGGAGCCATAAATTTGCTGATTAAAAAACACTGTTTATGTTATTGGTGGCTTAGTATGACATTAATTCCTTATCCTTTTCACATTGCAGAGGGAAATAATTAAGAGCCTTTTCTTGCAAAACAACCCATTGTCAAGGACGTGTAATAGAGTGATAGATTGACTGAACATGTACAGAATATGTTTTCCTTACAAGATAATAAAGAGGAGGGCTTCCAAGTTAGAGGAGGTGACTGTGAGGTTCAGAATCTTTCTTTAGAGAAATTAAGCCCTCAAGGTAGAAGACCTTGCCCATGCAAGAATGTTTCTATTCCTCCAGAAAAGTAACAAGGAAAGTAGCCACCCAATTTTTTTCAGTTTGTAAGATTATTATGATAAAGTAGATACTACTGTTGTGCAGAGATCCCGACTTGGAAATGTTGGCAACCCACTTGTGTTATGGTGATATAGTAAGATATTTTCTGTTTTGCTGTATCGTTAACTGCACAACTGGTGGAATTTTAAATTTGACAACCACATATAGGGTTGCCAGCTCTGTGTTGAGAAATACCTGGAGATTTGGGGGGGGGCTGAGGAGGGTGGGATTTGGGGGAGGGGAGGGAATACATTGGGGTATAATGTCATAGAGTCCACCTTCCAAAGTGGCCATTTTCTCCAGGGGAACTGATCTCTGTCACCTGGAGATCAGTTGTAATAGCGGGAGATCTCCAGCTACCACCTGGAGGCTGGCAACCCTAACCACATATGAAAAATCTTTTTTTGCTCAGTTACATTCTTGTAGGAAGCATTTACATTACTGGGATGGCTCAATCTCAGTCTGCACTCATGCAAAGCAAAACTGTCACACAGAAGGTACCTTCATATCAACAGATGTCCGAGGACATTGTAAAGGCCAACACCTCTTAAATTAATGGGACCAAGTGGCCAATGCACATATGCAGACTTTTTTTCTGAAGGTATAGTACTCAAATAATGCAGGCAGGTAAGAATTAAACTTGTAACAGACATGCATAACAGAATCCATTTTTAATCTTTTTGTCATTGTGCTGCCCCTGTGTTCTTGAATACTACCACTACTATCCCCCCCCCCCCAGCCTGCAGACTTGGTTGTCCGTACAGAATTTCCAATGACCCCAAGAGTTAATTTGTAAAGGAAATCAGTATATTTGTTTTTCAGGGCAAATATGAAACAGAAACTAGTACACAAGAGGAGGAGGGTAGAATAAAATATATATATGTTGGGCTCTGGCATGTATTCAGATCTTTCTTTTTCATAAAATTCTTTCAGGCTTTGAATGTGGTATTTTGCTTTGCTTTCTTATTTACTTGAGACTTCATCCTGATAGGTTCCATCTAAATCAGCAATGTCAATGAAATTTCTCCAGATTAGCGATGCACAAACTGTTTTGGTTGAAAAAGCCAAGGTGAAATTATCAGGGAGATTATCAAAGTGGTGGAGAATTTAGCTCCGTGTTTGAGTTTGCTGTTGCTTCATCTGTTTCTGTACAGCCCTTGGTACTTCTTTCCTTGCTAAAGTGTTTAGCAGAATTAGAACAAGACCAGAATAAAAATTACTCTCTGGACATGTCAGCTACGATCAATGGTTTATAGAATGGAGTAGAAGTTTATTAACCTTTTAATGCTGAGATGAGATTCACTTTGTGGTTGGGCCTCTGGTGTCTGCTGGTTCATCGCTATACGCCTGATGTTCTGACTTATAAAAGTTTATGTTGGAATAGATTTTGTTAGAGATCATGGTACTAGTGTACTCTTGTTTGATTGTATTACAAAATATTATTTATTATTTGTTTTAAAATATTTATGTCCATTTTTTCTCCCAACCAATTGGACTCAAAGCAGTTCTACACCAGCATGGTGTAGTTTGCAAACCTGCTCATGGTAATCTGATTGTGGTCATTTGCAAAATGATATGATTTAGCTGCGTTCTGATAACCCAGAAATATCAGCGGCTTGGACTTTTTGCCTCCATTTCTCCGGTGCTTCAATGGGATGTTCACTCATGCTTTTGTACCAAAAACCCTCAGGTACTTCAAAGAGGGATTCCTTTTGTACAACACTCTATAGGGAATGTCATTTATACTGGAGGTCCATAGTCTATTTATCAAGTAACAGGCAACCTTGATTCCTTCTCCCCAAAACCTGGGTGTCAAGTTAGCATCCTCCATTAATGCCTGCAACATAGACTTCAAGTATCCAATTCTCCTCTCAGCTACCCCATTCTCTTGCGGTACACAGGGATTAGCCAACCTTTGCTCAATCCCCTTACTCTCTAACCACTGGGTCAAAGCATGAGAGAGAAACTCACCCCCTCTGTCTACTTGTACACTTGCCACTTTTGAGGTCTAACTGCCTCTCCACTTTATTTATCCAACATTTAATTGTCTGGCAAGCCTAACTCTTCTGCTTCAGCAGATATACCCATCCAAAACGTGAATGGTCATCAACTATACATAAGGCAAACTGGTTCTTTGGTACACTCTCTGGGAAGGGGCCACAGAGGACGAGGTGCACAAGTTGTAATGGTCTGCTTGTCACTCTATTGCTTATTTTTGCCACTGGGCTCCTTCTGCTCTTAACAGATTTGCACACCGTGCAATCCAGAAAGGTGTTACACTTGTTCAGCTTTACATCATCCTTCCCTAGCATACTCAGGGTCTTTTATAGGATGGAGAAGCTGGCATGACCCATCCGCCGGTGTAAAAGATGTACACACTCACTGTGTGGATTTACATTTAAGATTTCCATTACAGTAGAGGCTTCTCCTGCTCCTCTACGCACCACATACACATCCTTTTTTAAGTGCCCTTCAACCATTACAGTCCCTCCCTTGCTTATCTGGCAGGTGTTTCCTTCAAACCTTACAGAAAACCCCACCTTTGCAAGAGCTGATACACTGAGTAGGTTATTCTCTAGTGAAGGCACACATAACACATTTTGGAAAGTATTATTTAACCCTGGGAAAACCAAATTCCCCTCACACTGTACCTCTAAGTGTTTACCATCTGCCAGACTCACATGTGTCTTGGCAGACTGCTTTTTACTGCATTCGACTTTCCAGCTACATATACAAGCTGACTGTCTTCCACTGACAGTATTATATTAGCAAGCGCTTTTCTGTCCTTGGATAGTTCAGCTGCAGAAACAGCTGCCTGCTCCACGGCTCCCCACTGGTCCTCCCGCTTGAGGCATTGACCAAATGTGGTAGTTTTCTGAGGTGAGCTTTTCAACGGGGATCAGAGACTGAGCCCTAGCTCACACAGTCTCTTGCTGCTTCCTGTAGCTTCTGGACTCCTGGACGCTGCTATGCTATCACCACACATCAGATCTGGGCCCATAACCCTGATGCGGGTGCCAGCAGATTATGCAGTTGGTCAAGGAAAATGCCACCAGAACTACTTGCTACTAGAAAAGCAGTGCTCGTTTATTTTACAGTGCACAGATATAATACAAATCCTTAAACCAGTGGTGGCAAACCTATGGCACACGTGCCAGAGGGAGCACGCAGAGCCCTCTCTGTGGGCACGTGCGCCATTGCTCCAGCACATCTAGAGTGTTGCAAATCCAAGGCAAAACCTCCCATGCGTTTTGGCCATTTGGTCCCTCCCCTCGCCTGCCGGCTGCGCTAACACCCTGCGGGATCCGCCCGGGCCTGCCTCCTGCCTTCCTTTCCCCCCTGATTCCTGGAGCCTCCTGATGGGCCTCCGAGTGGCTCCAGAGCAGCAGCATCAGCAGGTGGGGGCGGGGCGGGCATGGAGCGGCGAAGCCAGGGGCTGCTGCTGCTGCTGGCCAGCGCGCAGTACGAGAAGTACAGCTTCCGCTGCTTCCCAACGGCCAAGCTGCTGCCATTGCAGCACGCCTACGCGCTGGAGCAGCGCGAGGGCTGGAAAGAGAGCATTCTTGCCCTGGAGGCCAGCATGCGCCTCCACTGCCTGCTGCGTGACAGCAAGGCGCACTGCCACCAGGAGTGTGCCGGCGGCAGCAAAGCACCAGGGGAGCCCTGGCTCGGGGAGCCAGCCTTTGGAGAGCCGGCCCCCGGCGCCACGCTGCACCGGACGAGGGACTGGCTGAGCTGGAGCTCTTCGGGTGCATCCTGCAGCGCACCTCTGCAAGCGTGGCCTGCCCATCTTCCAGCTCCGCTACCCACCGGCCAAGACCCTGGGCGACTTCCAGTGATGCACCCCTTACCTTTCATTCATTCATTCATTCATAGACCTTTATTGGCATAAAGCACCCCTTACCTGTATCTGCACTACACGCTCTATAAGGTGAGGGGCG
The DNA here is from genome assembly GCF_029931775.1 of Euleptes europaea. Lineage (NCBI taxonomy): Eukaryota > Metazoa > Chordata > Lepidosauria > Squamata > Sphaerodactylidae > Euleptes > Euleptes europaea. Next base: position 35,895,503 of record NC_079325.1, on the reverse strand, counting down.
TGCCCCCCGAAGACCGTCCAGCCGCGCGATCCTGTGCAGAGCAACTCCACTAGCATGGGATGAAGTGGGGATGTTAATGTATGAGTTGTTTTTTCTAAACTAAAACCTCAGTATTCAGGTTAAATTGCTGTGTTGGCACTTGGCGATAAATAAGTGGGTTTTGGGTTGCAGTTTGGGCCCTCGGTCTCTAAAAGGTTCGCCATCACTGCCTTATACACTCCTCCTCCACTTATAGCATCCCAACACATGGGCTCAAGTTGCATTCAGTTATATACACAGTGCTGTCTCAGGCACCAATCACAGTGGTTTGCCTGGTCATACAGACATTTCACTACATTGCATCAGTCTTCTGGCCATAACCAGTTCTGGCCAGCTCCCTCAGGCTCTCCAGGGAGTTTCCAGACCTGTTGCATCATTACAGATCCACTTGATCTAAATGCTGTCTGTGAAACTAATCTGACAGCCTTGCAACTCCGACCAAAGTCGGCATATAAAAACCAACTTTTCTTCTTCTAAAATCAGCTAAAATCTCATTTCACAAAAATATAACACCAAGAACAAGAAGAAACAAAGCTGTTTATCTTGTCATAATAACTGACCTCTACTCACAAGCCACCAAAAAACACATCGGGAAAGTTCTGCCTTATAGAGCCTTCGAACATGGCTACTTCCTGGGATGATTTTCCTCCCTCATTTTTTTGTCTGGCTTAGTATACTTCCAGTAGATCCTGAGATGCCTTTTCCAACTTAACTTCTATATATCTGACAAGGCTGGAAAATCAGAAAAGAGGCATATTCTCCCATTAACATTTTGATATTCTTTTTTGCTAAATGCTTCTGGGAAGTAGAAGAGCAACAAGAGCATTTTTTCCTGGACATCAGCACATAGGATTTCTTCTAATGACTCTACTCATTTTTCTACTGACTGCAGCAGATTAATGCATGTGTGTGTGCTAGCTGGGCCCCACAGCCAATGACTACCATGAGAAAGGTAAAAGTTCTGTGATTTGGGTTGCTAACCTCCAGGTATTAGCTGGAGATCTGCTATTACAACTGATCTCCAGCCGATAAAGATCAGCTCACCTGGACAAAATGGTTGCTTTGGCAATTGGACTCTATGGCATTGAAGCCCCTCCCCAAACCCTGCCCTCCTCAGGCTCCTCCCCAAAAATCTCCAGGTATTTCCCAACCCAGAGCTGGCAACCCTGTGATGTATATTTAATTGGTCATGCAAATACTTTCAGAAAAGTAAATCAAGAGTTATCCGCCCATCTGATGTATTGTCATGAAATTGTCGCTGGTAGTAGGTACCCAGAAGTAATCAGGAATGTTTGTTGTGCCATTTCTTCTTTATGAGAGAATGTCAAAGTGGATATAATCCTAGTAGTGTACATGTTGCTGTAATGGCTGACAGTGCCATATAACATTGTTCCATGAACCTCTGTAGTTGTAAGTGCTGCTGCTACCTGATGTAGTGCTTGTTTCTATGTATGGTAACAGAAAAAAATATTGGTAATAAGTCATCAGAGTTATTAAAAAGTCTTGTTTGTTTGTTGTACTTTGTTCTTTCTTGAAAGAGCTTTAATGAACTTCTGTATGATTTCTGGCTGGTCTTCTATTCAGGCAATGCCAGAGTCATGCCTGCTTAGCTTCAGCAGCGGAACTACATCACGTGCCTTCAGGGCACTTCTGGTCAATGTTTGGGATGTCCTCCATGTTCAGAGGTGTTGCCACAAGAAAACATAGCAATCAGTTTTGCCCATGCTTTTTGAGAAATATTCTTTTTTCTCCACTTGGGGAAGGCTTAGTGCTGCCATCCTAAATTCACACAATTGAATGACTCATGGCTCATTTAGGCATGAGGTCCTGACTATACCTACCGAATCCATGCATGTGCTACATGTTCCAAGTGTGCTACTTAGTGTTGCACCTTCATAGGATACCTAGGGTACCTAGCATAATCTAACTATATTTTGTGTTACCCCAGCTCCTTTGTTTAGCTAGTAATGGAAAGTTGCCATTTGTCAGCATCTCCCAGTTTTTAATTGCCAATGAGCTATTTATAACTTGCCATAGGAGCTGACAGCTGTGGCTTTGGTTCTTTTCATGCCTGGGTTTTAGCAGCTTGTCACCATTGGATGCTTGTGGCTTGGCTTGAGTCAGGTACAAGGCCAGATGCACAATGCCAAAGGCATCTAGAGGCTGCCTGGATCCAAGATAGCAAAAATTGAGCTGTTGTATAGATGTAGCAAGAAATTAGATTAAGAAACTTAGTTCCAGGGTGATCAATCTGAATCAGGAAAGCGTTTAATTAGAGTTTAATTAGAATACTTGGATCCTATGGAGATCGGGAGTTACTACGATGAATTAAAACCAGGAACTTAGACTGATGTAGCTTAAGACAGGAACTATCAGGATCAGAATGGGGAAGGCAGGTAATAATGCCAGAGTCTGGAACAAATTGTTGGAGATAAGCCATTGCCCTTATAAGCTAGTTATTCTTTGGAGTACACTGCAATAGATATGTGGCCAGTGACCATCCCCTTATGAGCAATGTCACTTTAGCTGCATTTCTAGATTGAAAGCACTTCTTAATAAACATGCAGGTGCGTGCTGACTATAGTATTCTTTTCCTGAGTGTGTACAGGGCAGGAGCCAAGAGATTGCATTCTTCCTGTGTACAGATAAAAGAATTTGGGCAGTGTGTAGTGTTATTCAGGAGCTGCAGCTGGGATAGATGAGAATATGCAGGCATCCACAATTATGGTCCCTGGTATTTTGCTCACATGCCTTGTCCCAGTCTTCATCCTTCAAACCTGCAGTGTCCTGGAATGACATTGCTACTAGCAGTGGGAGAAAGGCAATGTCGGTATTAGTTGCTAGCTGCTGCCCTCTGCTGGTGACTACTTATGGTACTGGAGAGGTTCTACTTTACTTAGAACAATACATGAGATTAACATGGAACTCTTCATTGCTTCTTTGAAAATTTATTAAAGTGCTACTAGAAAGTTGGCTTTAAAATCTGAACACAATCCAGAATGTCTAGCTGCCGTGGGATGTGTTGTTTGGATGCAATACCTTGGCCATGTCCGCACTTACCATTTGCGGCGCCGGCTTCCGCTGGCTTTCCTTGCAAGTTCCCACTGCAACTCACCCGAAGGATTCCGAGGACATCTCCAGAGCGCAATTTCACCGTGTTAAGCGCATCCGCTTATACGGCGAATTAAAAAAATAAAACGTCCTCCACACCCGGTGCCTTACAGTGGGAACATGCAAACTGTGTTCGATCAATTTCCTGCTGCCAGCCAACCCCCGCACTCCCCCGCCTCCCTTACTCACGCTGGACCAATCGCCGTCCTTGCTTGGAGACTGGGCATGCGTGGGAGCATGCCGGTCTGGGCTTATCAAAAGCAGCGGACAAAGGCGGCGCGGTGGGAACAGAAATTTAAACTCATCTTGGATGCTTTCATACTGGACGCGTGTAAATAGTGAGGTAAGTTGCTGGTGCATTCATGGGCCTTGATTCAGCAGCATTTTATTTATTCTAGCTCTGACATGTACTCTGTGTCCTATGCCTACTGCAGACTGGCATATCTGCCTCTTTGGCAAAGTAATAAATAACAGGGGCCAAAGATTGGTAGTAAATTGGATTAAAACTAATAAATGGAAACTCAGTTCAGATTAGATGGAGGTGCTTTGGATAGGCGGTAACGTGAATTTGATATTTATTCACTTCTGGATGGGCTTGTACTCCCTTTAAAGATCATATTCTTAGCATGGGGGTGTTTCTAGATCTGAATATGGATGCATGTGGAATCTGTTGCACCAAAGCATCTGTCACTTGCTTTAGTTGATGTATCAGTAGCATTCCTTTTGTGACAAGACGAGCTGACCACTTTTATTCATGCTTGTCATACCCAACCTTGGTTATTTGAATGCACTGTAGATGGGCCTGCCCTTGGAGAGTATTCAGAAACTACAAGAAAGCAGCAGCCAGGTTGCTAACTGGGGAGCACCACAGTGGCTTCAATAATGAATTTTTTTAACTGGCTGAGCATTTATTTTCAGGCACAATTCAAGGTTCTGTTTCTGACCTATGCAGGCCCATCAAGTCTAGCATCTTGTTCACACAGTGTCCAACAAGCTGCCTCTAGGAAGCCCACAAGCAGGATGACTGCAACAGCATTCTCCAGCCATGCTCCCCAGCAACTGATATAAAGAGGCACACTGCCTCGGGTACAAGAAGGAGTAGATATTCATCATGACTAGTAGCCACTGATAGCCCCATCCTCATGAATTTGTTCACTCTCCTTTTAACACTTTCCAGGTTTGCAGCCATCACCACATCCTGTGGCAGTGAACTGCACCATGCATAATTTAAAAAACCTCTGCCATGTTTCCCCTTAGGGGGGAGGGGGAAAAGGAAGGAAGGGAGAGGGGAGAGAGGCCAGCTAATATGTAATACCATCGCTGTTCCCAACCGAAAACCTGGGGGAACTTCTCCATTTTACAGGCCCTGAGGAACTGGGCCAAGTCCCACAGGTCATGGGTCTCACTAGACAGAGAGTTCCACTAGGCTGAGGCCAGGACAGAAAAAGCTCTGGCTCTGGTTGAGGACAGCTGGATGATTTTGGGACCAGGGATTACCAAAAGGTTGTTACCAGAAGAGCGTAACACTCTTTGAGGGGCATATCAGGAGAGGCAGTCATGTAGATACGAAGGTTCTGCACCCCTAACTCCACGTCATTTATGAACAAGTTGAAAAGCACTGGTCCCAATACAGATCCCTGAGGGATCTTGCTGCTCACATCCTTCCATTGTGAGAACTGACCATTTATTGGAGGTTGGGCTAGATGGCTTGTATGGCCCCTTCCAACTGTATGATTCTATGATTCCTACTCTCTGCTTCCTGTTTTTCTCCCCAATTTCCAATCCATAAGAAGATTTGTCATTTTATCCCATGAGTATGAAGTTTGCACAGGAGTCTTTGGTGAGGGACTTTGTTTATTTGACTTTCCAAAATGCTTTTGACAATGTCTACCGGCTCATTCCTGTCCACATTTTTATTGACACTTTCAAAGAACTCTCAAAGGTTAGTGAGACAGGATTTACCTTTGCAGAAACCATGTTGGTTTTTATTCATCAGGGATTACCCTTCTATATACTTAACAATTTTATCTTTAATAATGCTTTACATCAATTTACCTAGAACAAACATGGGCAGCCCATTCCTGAGCCTTTGGCAGCCTTTTGAAGAGTTTTAAATTTTTCAGTGGGGCATTTTGCCCCATTGAAAACAGCGAGGCTATGCCACGAAAAAGCTGGTGCAGCAACACTGTTCTCACCGACAGCATACCCGGGGCGAAAGGGGTCAGGAAGCTGCCTACTGGCAGCTCCACCCCTGGCACACCCTGGGAATGCCCCTGGAAGGCCAGTGCGGGGCTTTGAGCCAGTGTGACACTGGCAGAAGGCCCAGCCAGTGTCCCTGCTGTGGCAGCACTGGGAGAATGACATCTGGGTCCCCCCGCCAGTGTCCATGCCACCTTGGATGGTGTAAGTGGCACGGGTGCCAGTGCAGGGGGTCTGAATGCTGCCGCAGCCCCTTCCTGGCCTCCCAAGGACTTTCGTCCTTGAGGCTCAGGAATGGGCTGTAAGCCAGCCAGCCTGCAATTTCCCAGATCCCCCCTACATCCTTAAAAAAAAAATAGGCATTACACAAAATTGACCACTCTCCAGTCCTCTGGTACAAAGACTGATCTTAGGGACATGTTACATATCTTAGTGTCACATTTGAGTCTTTAAGAACTCTAGGATAGATACCATGTGGTCCTGGTCATTTGTTAGTTTGTAATTTGTCTCTAAAGTCTAGAACTTCTTCCCTTGTAATCTAAACTCCACATCCTTCCCTCCTGAAAATATCAATTCAGGAACAGGTCTTATATCTTTAGCAATGAAGACAGATGAGAATAATTAGGAGATCTAAGCATACTTGTACTAGAGACGTTAAATTTATGAAATAGAGAAGATTTTCCTCTGAGGGATTTCTCCGGGTGAAATTGATAATTAAGATTTTCCTCTGATGGGGCTTCTCCGGGTGTCCCCGTATAAAAAATTAGGTGGGTGGCTACTGGGAGAGAGCTTTTTCTATGATGGAACCCTGGCATTGGAACTTTGTCTTTGATTGGCCTGAAGCTATCATTATGATCCTTAATTTAAAGGCTAAGTAAATCTGAAAAGGGTACAAGCACCAATGAATAGAAACTAATAAAGGCACAAAAGAAGAAGAGCTAAAATAAGGTGAGAGAGGCAAACTAACTACTAATGAAGAAAAAAAAAACTCCCAAGAATGAAGCAGACAGGAGGAAAGAAACTAATTCTATAAAGACCAAGGGGTTGATATTGCCTCTAACAATAAAAGAAATGTGAAAAGAAAGAGAATTAATTTAACACCTTAATCCCAAGCAAAAGATGAAGAAGATTCTGAGGAGGAAGTAAACCCTGATACTCTAAAACCTGGCCACTCTTTAGCTGTAGGATTTTTCTTTGTGTAGGTGCTTTGTGCATGGTGAGCAAGAATACCTTCCACAAGATCCTACTGTTTTCACAAAGTTCATTTAGATATTTCCTCCAAGATTTCCAACCCTGCAGGCTGTCTGCAGGAGTCTCTTTTTCAAACCCAGATCTCACATGCCATTGTCTTTGAATAATTTCTACTTTCCCCATTCAAGGACTAGCCTGCCCAGTGGATAGCATCCCTTTTTAATCGATAGTTTAGCAATCTGCCTTACATGAACTGCAGAATCATAAAAAGGAGGACTAGATAAGGAATACTCCGTGTCTGCAATCAAGTTACAAAGCCAGGAATCCAGACAGGCTTCCGATTAATTCCCAGAGCGTGCAGGTAATAATGCTGAGAATCTTTTTGTGCTTGAAGGGTTACTGATAGGGCCATGACCTTTAGTAAGCTCCTTGTGTGCTTGGTCAGTTCAAACTATTTTGAGTAGGCCTCCTCTCTCCTTTGGCAGTTGATAGGGGCTTTACTCTAACTAAAGATATGCTAACAGCTGCCTAGCTAAGGATTAGGATGTGTTCAAAAGGTCTGTTGAACTAACTTCTCACTGGCCAAGCAGCTTCTTCCCTGATACCACTGTGTACCCTAAATCATTGCAGTTCAGATTTGGTAGGTCCCTAATAGGGTTGCCAGGTCTCTCTTTGCCACCGGCGGGAGGTTTTTGGGGCGGAGCCTGAGGAGGGCAGGGTTTGGGGAGGGCAGGGACTTCAGTGCCATAGTGTCCAATTGCCAAAGCAGCCATTTTCTCCAGGTGAACTGATCTCTATCGGCTGGAGACTTCCTGCTACTACCTGGAGGTTGGCAACTCTAGTCCCTAACCTTGCTAGAATAAATACCAGTTAGCCGGTGGGTCAGAAAAACTATTCTGTGGTGCTTTCAGGAGCTTCCTGCAGCCATAATAAGAGGAAGGAATATGCTAATACTTTGAGCCTTCTTGCCAAATAGAAATAGAAAGACAACCATTTGCAAATGAGCTCTGATCTAGTTCTTATGTTTGGGTTTAAATGATGCTTCCAGTAATTAACTCTCCTTTCCTGAAATTCAAACAGGAACTTTTTTGTTCCCTTCCTCAGGTGCTGCAGGCTGCTGTGTGTTAATGGTATTATCCTACAGTTTAACCCAACTAGTTAAAAAGAAACCTCAACATTCAGCATAAAGAATGTTGGTCAGTAATATATACAAATGAAGTCAAATCCTTTCACTTTGATAGTTCAGGTTTAGCATTAGCAGCTTAGGGAATGAGTAGTATGGGCAGGTCCCAGTTTAAATCTTCTCTCTGCCATTAATTCACCAAGTAGCCCAACTACCAGGTGGGGCCTGGAGGACTCTAGGAATTTGAACAGATCTCCAGACCACAGAGATCATCTTAGAAAACTACTGCTTTGAAGGGTGGACTCTATGGCATTCTACTCTGTTAAGGTCCCTCTCCTCCCCAAACCACACCCTCCCCAGGCTGTATCCCCCAAATCTCCAGGAATTTCCCAACCCAGAGCTGGCAACCCTACTAAGTCCGTTGAAGTCAGTGGGCCTAGAAAAGTATAACTTCATTTAGGATTGCCAGTGGAGTTTTAACTACAACTGGGATGATTTGACATAGAAATTTTCTGGCAGTTCTTAATGAATCTTCTACCCAATTATTTTCAACTGTCTGATTTATTTATTTTATTGTATTTTACAAAATGTATATTCCACCTTTCTGCCCTCACAAGAGCCACCAAGGCAGCTAACAAATTAAAACATACATGATAAAATCATATTTTAAAACCATTAAAATCAACCCCCCACCAAAACACACACATCATTAAAAGAAAAACAGAGCTAAAATACATACTCAGCCCATTCCTGAGACAAGAAGCGGCCAGGGATGGCATGGCCATGGCACTGCCGCTGCACCTCCAAGAAGGTTTTGTGGCCACAAAATATGGCCATAAATATAGCAAGAGGAAGGACTTTGGTTGTGGCTGTCACCACTCCAAGTATAGTCAAGAGTTCCTGAGATGTAGTCTATTGCAGCAAAACCAAGGAGTTTTGAGGGACCTGAAAATCTAACAGTTATTGTGGCATAAACATTTGTGGAATAAAAGTTTATAGTACAGTAGGACTTCCGGTGGTGCGCTTGGGGTGAGTGCCACGTTTCCCCAGGCTGTCCTGGGAGAAATCCAAGTTTGCGTTAATTCTGGGATGCTATATGCATCCCAACCCGATCCTTGCAAGTGGGTCGGATAGCAGGAACTCCCTGCAGCCCGCAAAAGCAGTTTGACCTCCCAAATACTCTGAGGGAGCTTCTTTAAGTCCCTCGGAGTTTTGGACGCCGGTCCTGCGAGGGCACCTAGGGAAGAAATCGCCAAAACGCAACTTCTGCATAAGACTCTACCCTCCACCACCTTACAACCACCATAAGGACTACTTTAAGATAAGAACCTCACCTCTAGACGCTCAAGTGAGTACGCAAGAACCCTTCATCTTCTACTGAAGTTACTGAATAACTGGGGGGTAGATGAAGACATTCCCAGCATCCTTGTCCCTCCCTTAATCGAACTGGATAAGTTTGACCTATAAAATCCATCAGGATTAGAGGCAGGAGCCTTATCAAGTTGATCAGCTTAAACTAAAACAAAGAGCTAGAAAGACGCCTATAAGATGGACTAAAATTTCCACCAATGAGAAGTACTTTTGAGGGAAGGGGAGGGTGAACTTCTTTCTTCCGGTGGAAGAAGAAAAGGAAAAAAAAGGGGTCCTCCAGCCACATTTGCAGCAAGGAACTCCTTAATCCGGAAGACCCTCTATATCACCCCCTCTATCATCTGGCTTACAACAACAGGAAGCAACTCGTAGGACCGGATACACGTCGCACTCGAGTAACATAGAAATAGTTCCTGAAGGGAACAACCATCGAGAAGAGGCGGTAGAAGGTCCACGGTGAAATCAACTTCCGGAATACTTCCTGATTGACCCGACCTAGAGCGGCCGGCAAAACTTGCTGGTATTTCAAAACTTTAAAAAGCTGTTTTAAAGTGAAATAGGGGTCTTTTTAAAGCGAAAAAATTATTAAGCTGATCATTGAAACATTTTCTATCAACAACTAATCAGAGGATCCTGATTGAGGACGTGTATTTTACCAGCCTTACTTCAATGTAAATGTCTGCATCCCGACCCCGTTCTGGCTCATTACATAGCCCTGCCTATACAAAACTGAAAGAAGCGACACAAACCTTAACCATGGAAAAGAAATTGCAAGACATGTTAGCCAAGCAAACAGAGGCAACAACTAAACAGTTTGAACAGATGTCTACACAAATGACACAGCTGACTGCTATGATGACAAATCTTGGCCAAGCATCTCAAGCTATTAACCAAAAGCTAGATGTGGTTACAGAAGACCTTAAAGTTGTAAAGACCCAAATGAATACTATGAAGACGGACATGCAAGCAATGGATTCATCAGTTAAGAAAGTGATGGAAGAACACAAGGATACAAAGAAAAAATTAGCAAGCCAAGAGAAGCAGATTGAAACAATACAAACTAATCAGACAGCTGTTAAAGATCAGATAGCAATGATGGAGATGAGAGTTAGAGAAACCAACCTTCGTCTGCGCAATTTTCCAGATATGATGGGAGACAACAAAGAAACTGTAGTCCCAAATCTGGCTTATTTATTTCAAATAGAAGAACAAGAATTGAACCAAGCCATTAACAGAGTTTACAGAATACCATTACCTGTTAGGATGAAAAGATCTAAACCAAGAGATCTCATGATTGTTTTTTATGACACTAGGATCAAGGACAGGATCATGAAGATCCACTATGACAGTCCGGTTTCAGCAGGAGATATTCCTCTAATATTATTAAAGGACATACCAAGACATTTACTCTCACAGAGGAATAATTACAAAGAATTTGTGTCTGTTTTGAAAGCTAATGGTATCAAATATCGTTGGATTATGCCACAAGGCTTGGCTTTCACCTACAAAGAAATGAAAATGACAATCTTATCTCCATCGGATGTGGGAAAATTTCTGAGGAAATACAATGCAGAGCTTAAAGGACTAACCCTGGAACAAAAGGAAGAGGAAGAAGAAGAAGAAGAAGAACCACAGGGAGCAGAAGGAGGCACTGTGTTATAGACTGAATATTTTGCTTCAATAATTACTACATCATGGCAAAAGTAATTTCTTGGAATGTGAATGGTTTGAATGAAAAAACCAAACAGGCTAGAATTTTTAAATATCTACAGAAATACAAATACTCCCTAATTTGTCTGCAAGAGACTCATATAGCAACAAAACACAAAAAATACCTGGATAGGCAAATGCTTGGACAAGCATTTGTTGCATCGGCTAAAACAAAAACAAAGGGAGTTGTGATATATGCTCATTCTAGCCTTAGTCCTGAACTACTGTACAAAGACAATGAAGGCAGAATTGTAATTATCAAGACCAAAATATTGGGGCAAAAGACGATTGCAGTAGGAATATATGCACCTAACGAAGGAAAAGCTAAATTTTATGGACAACTACATGAACTGATTTCTCAGTATGTAAAGGATCAGATTCTTTTGATGGGCGATTTCAATGGTGTTACTCTCCCAATTTTGGATAAAAAATCAAAAGCAAAAGACGAAAACGAAGGATGTTTACCTAAAACTTTCTTCACCATGGCTTCAGAATTGGAAATACAAGACATCTGGAGAACAATGAATACAACGGCTAAAGAATACACTTTTTATTCAGCGAGACACGACTCACACTCCAGAATAGATATGATATGGGCTAGTAAATCTATTTTCACGCAACTACGTAAAATCCAAATTGTACCAAGAACTTTTTCTGATCATAATCCAGTTACATTTGAATGGAACAATAAACAAGCATTTAGATGGCGACTAAATGATAAACTTTTAAAGGATAACAAGATTCAAAAAGAACTACAAGACTTAATTAAAGATTTCTTTGAAATTAACCTTAATGGGGAAACTTCGCTGAATACAGTTTGGGATGCATTTAAAGCTGTTCTAAGAGGATTTATGATACAGAAACACACGGCCTGGAAGAAAACTCAACTACAATTTACCAATAATATACTTTGGGATCTACAAAATTTGGAGCACAAACTGGTTATGACCTTACATGAAGAAGAGAAAAATGACATACAAATGAAGATTTCTGTATCTAAACACCAACTAAATTTGATAATAATGGAGGAAATGAACAAAAATTTAAAATCCGCTAAACAAAAATACTTTGAACATGCTAATAAACCTGGAAAATTTTTGGCGACCCAACTGAAAGACTCATTTCAAAAGAAGATTATAACAAAAATTCAATCCGCTAAAGGACCAGTTTATACAACCACGGATATACAAAAAGAATTTGTTTCATTCTATACTAAGTTATATCAGAAAGAAAATATCTCAAAAAAGAAAATAGACAAGTTTTTAAATTCAATACAGATGAATGTCCTTTCAAAGCCCCAACAAGAATGGATAGATGCACCAATTACAAAGGATGAAATACAAGAAGCAATAATGAAACAAAAAACGGACAAGACACCAGGACCAGATGGAATTACTGCACTATTTTATAAAACATTTAGTGACAATTTAGTGAACTTTTTTGTATTACTTTGTAATACAATTTTGGATAAGGGAGCATCCCCAGAGACTTGGTCACATGCATTTATATCGTTGATACCTAAGGAAGGAAGAGATCCAGAAAAAACTTCAAATTATAGACCTATCTCGCTGTTAAATGTGGATTATAAGATTTATGCTTCGGTCTTATCGAATAGGATAAAGCATTTTATTAAGGAACCTTATACATGAAGACCAAGCAGGTTTTGTTCCAGGAAGGCAAATTAAAGATAATATAAGAGTTTTATTAGATTCATTGGAATATTATGACCAGAATATTCAACAAACGGCAGCCTTTGTATTTTTGGATGCAGAGAAAGCCTTTGATATGGTCTCATGGGACTTTATGAAAAAGATATTGGAAAAATTAAATTTTGGAGACCGTTTCTTGAGAGGTATATCGGCCCTATATACATCCCAACAGGCAAAAATTCTGGTGAATGAATCGATGTCCGACAACTGCGCAATCAAGAAAGGAGCCAGACAAGGATGTCCTCTGTCTCCATTATTATTTTTGTTGGTTTTGGAATCACTATGCTGTAAGCTAAGGAGTATGGAGGACATTCGCGGATTAAAAATTAAAAAACATGAATTCAAATTGAGAGCATTCGCGGATGATCTTCTGTTAATCTTGGAGAATCCAACACAATCAATGAAGATACTGTTGGAAACTTTGGACGATTTTGGAAATGTATCGGGATTTAAAGTTAACCAAGAAAAAACAAAGACAATATTTAAGAATTTATCAGAAACAGAACAACACAGGTTGGGAGAAGGCTAATAAGATCAAATATTTGGGAATCTGGATCTCTGCAAAGAATAAAGACTTGATAACTAATAACTATCTTAAACTATGGGACAAAATAAAAACTGATATGATCATTTGGTCAAATAAAAAATTGTCACTTTTGGGACGTATATCAACAATCCAAATGAACATTTTACCAAGGATGCTTTTCTTATTCCAAAATTTGCCTATAATATCACATGTTAAATACTTTGATACCTGGAAGAAAGACGTATTAAATTTCATCTGGCAAGGGAAAAAACTGAGGATTGCTTATAAACATCTGGTGGACTCTAAAGTTAGAGGAGGTTTAGCACTACCTAACTTTCAACTTTATGCTGAAGCGGCCGCTTTAGTATGGCTAAAGGACTGGATGAACTTATCCAATTCACGTTTGTTAGATCTTGAAGGTTTTAACAATATAAGTGGATGGCATGGCTATTTATGGTATGGTAAAATTAAGATACAAGCATCATTTCGTAACCATATAATCAGGTCCTCCTTATTTCATATATGGATGAGATATAAACATATTCTTGAACCAGTAACACCGATGTGGATATCACCTCAAGAAATGTTGACATTACGTCCACTTAGATTGGACAAATTTATCACCTACCAAGAGTTAATTAACTGGGAAGGAAAGAAAAGCTCACTAAAAGACTTTCAGTTACTTAAAGACGATTTACAATGGCTTCAATATCATCAAATTAAATCAGTATTTACACAAGATATGAAGAATGGATTCTCTAAAGAAAAATCATCTTTTCACAGGATGCTATTAGATAATAATACTCAACTGATTTCTAAAATGTATAATCTTCTTTTAACAATTTATTGTGAGCAGGAAATAATCAAACCAACAATGATTAATTGGGCTCAAACTGTGGGACATGATATTGCCCTAAACAAATGGGAAAGACTATGGGCGAAAGACCTGAAAGGAATAAATGCGCAGTCAATTCGAGAAAATATCTATAAAATGATGTATAGATGGCATTTAACGCCTAAGAAGATTGCAAATTGGTCAATGCTGATTTCTCCACACCCATCTCTCCCCTGGACATCACAGACTCTTTTGCATCCAATCAAGCCTGCTATTCACATTTACATACTGTTCCTCTACTTAAAGACCGATGGATTCACATTCTAGCTGTATCTGAAGAAGTGAGCTGTGGCTCACGAAAGCTCATACCCTACCAGAAAATATTTTTGTTAGTCTTTAAGGTGCTACTGGACTCTTGCCCTTTTTGACTACTGCAAACAGACTAACACGGCTACCCACTGAACATTAACCTAGTGAATCTACACACCAATGCATTTGATAAAGTGAGCTCTGATTTACCAAAGCTTATCATTAAGGTAACACTGGACTCCTGTTTTATTTTGCTGTTGTAGACTAACATAGTTACCTATCTGGAATAATTATACTGTTCTGTATTTTTTCTCACTTTATTTTATCTTCTTCTCTCCAAAAGTGCAGCCTCAGGAAGAAATCTTCTATAACTCAGAAAGCTCATGTACGGGTTTTTTGAATAGTGGTTGGTCCAAAACAGGTGATGTAGGAGGAAGAATTAGAGGCATGGCTGAGTTATTCATAAGATTAGACTCTGCTCTGATTTTGATTTCTTACAGAAATTGCATAGTAATAATCAGCCTCTTTATTTTATGCTCTGTCAGGTTAATATTAGCCAAAATATGAAACAATTAGTGCTTTGTACCACAAGGTGGTGTGGGATAGCTGCCTCTGTTTTAGAGTTCCCAATCTGGAATCCTTGAAAGGCATAGTTTCCTAAATATAATATCTGATATGTATGGCATATTATGATGCCATCAAAAAGCTTATTGTTTGAGAAACCTGTGAGTCATCAAGGTGTTTGTGTTTGCTCCAACAGACTAACATGGTCACCCCTCTGGTATCTATAAATATAAGATGCTGTCAGTAGACACTTCCTCTGGCTGGTGATTTAATGACAGCATGGTGTAGTGGTTAAGGTGTCACACTAGGACCTGGGAAACCCAGGTTCAAATCCTCATTTGCACCATGGAAGCTTGGTGGGTGACCTGGGCCAGTCACACACACAGCCCTGACCTTGGCTAGTATTTGGATGAGAGACCTCTAAGGAATACCAGGGTTGTGACATGGAGGCAGGCCTTGAACGTCGCGGGCCATATAGAATTATCAACTTAAAAATTAGCCGACCAAGCCCCAAGCAGGCAGCTGCCCCAGATGACCTCCCCGCCCTGGTTGGGCAAGCAAGCAGGCATACAACCAGTGGCACACTCGCCCACCTGGTGGCACAGGATGGTCTGTTGCACCAGCCGGGTGTAGCCGTCCAGCCACATGCCTGAGTTGCTCCTGCTCCACATGGTCCGGGCCGGATTCTACAGCCGTCTCCTGTTACCTCCACCTGCATGGATGAAATGAGGACACACTGGCTAAGAACTCCTCCCCCCTGCGTATTCTGGCCCTGCCTCCTTTAACCCCTCCATTGTCACCACTTCTGCCCCCAGACCTCTTGTAGTACAGAGAGAATACATTTCTCCATGGCCTGGGTCGGAAAGGGTTAACAGAGTTTCTTGGGCTGTCCTAGCAGCTCCATAGCTAACGACTCATCTGCAAGGGGGGAAAAGGTTTTTTTCTCTGCAAAACAAACTCACATCCGCCTTGAATAGAGGCTATTCCTGTCCGCGGGAGGGGGCAGATCGCCAGGCTTAGATCCTTCTGAGCTAGAGATCTGCCAGCACCCACGAAGGGCCAGACCGAATGATTTCGCGGGCCTTTAACTGGCAAGATGATGTAGTGATCAATTTCATGCTGTTCTTGTGTGCAGTAGGTCTAGCTGAGAGGGAGGGGGCAGATCATGAGGATAGAATTACAAGATGTTGCTGTCTTTGCATCCAGACAAGGTAAAAGGCCTTATATGGTTTCTTGAGGGCAGCTGCTGAAACAGCTTGAAAGCATGCAACAAATTGTTGTTCTTATAGTCATTTGTGAGCATTAGATTTTTTAATTCCTCATGTGTGTACCTTGTTATAAGTATGGATTACTATAGGCCAGGGACTCGTTTGGCATTTAAATGGAAACAGGCAGCAAATTCTATGCTTGTGTCCCAGTGGGGCTTCATTTGAACAAGGGCTTTGTCCTGGACTTAACTTTAACAGTTTACCAAGGCTTTTAACCTCCAAACCTATTTTCAGCATTAAGAAGCCACAGCCTAGCATTGTGCATCACGGATTAGAAGGCAGGGCACCCTCTCAGAGGGTGTGGCTTCTAGGTGAACTGGAGGCAACATAATCTATAGTGGTCATCATACTCGGGCTTGAACCTTCTTCCTTTCACTCCTTTGAAGGAGTGGGCCGTTCGTGGATAATGAGAAAACACTACACTTTCCCTCCCATTTCCCAGGCAAATTCAGTTACTCATATCTTGCACCTTGGGATGAAAACTAGGCGTTGGACTGCATGTAAGCCTCTGGTAATGAGTGTTATACAGTGAAGCAGCTGCATCTTCTTGGCTCTATTTTTAGTCCTATGTTAAGGAGCAGCTTAGGCTGTCATGATGCAGGTGCTGCTGACCAGTGTGGTGAGGCTTTAGGAAGGATGACTCAGGGCTTGAGGTTTATGCTGCAAAAACCACCTAGTGGAGCTAAGATTGGCCAACCGGGGCCTTAACAACTTATATTAAGGTCCCTTAATTGGACTAATCCAGTTTAATTCACCATATGTGGGTTTGTTGTATACTCTGTGGACTGGCTGGGACAGAGATGAGCAGCTGGAAAAGCTCTGTCCCTTCCCATTACCATCCCAAATGCTAGAAAGTCAGCTGAGAGTTGGGCAGCAGGATTAAAGAGGTTCTGCTTGTTATGGCCTAATAAAGGGAGCAGATGGCCTGACCTGCACAAGGCTCATTAGCTTCAGGCCAAAAGAGACTCGGAGCTGGCAAGCCATCCCAGAATGCATGTAGGAAGTACAGGTCTAATTCCCCAACCTCCAGCAGGCCTCTTATCTCTAAGGCATGGTGATTCCAAACCAAGCTGCTCCAAAGCAAAATGCCAGACTCCAAGTACTGCAGAAGCATTTTGTTGGTCTCCAGTACGAAAAGCAATGTGCTTGTTTTTGAGTCTGCCTTGTGCTTTATGTTGGGATTTTCTAACCCTCCACTCTCTCTTGAACTTCCACCTTGTGAATCGCATTGTGGTTGTTCTTGTATTTTATGAGTTTGCCAGGCTCAGCGCTAGGCAGTATGTATCTTTATTTATTTATTTGCATTTTTACCCTGCCCTCCCCAGCCCGAAGGCTGGGCTCAGGGCAGCTATCTTGCTTTAATCAAGACAGTCTTTAAATTGTGGCATCTAGAAGGAACCTGATGCGCCAAATACCTTGACTGTAGGGGATAGTTTGCATTACATTAAAACTTTATTACGGTCCACGACCAGCACAAAAACAGGTACAGGGAATTAACAAAAGGGGATAGTTTGTTACTCACTCTGAGGGCCTAGTCATATACTAAATTGGTAGCATGGGCAAAAATTGCTGGTACTTCTGAATGCCTTCTAAAAATATAAAATCAAAAACCTCTGGCCTAGCTTTACAAAAACGGGAGATTTTGAGACATTGTTGATGGTAGGAGACTTTTCCTTCGGAGGGGATTGTGCCTCATGTTTTTAATGGGGGAATCCTTTATGTCAATGTTTTTCAATACCACCTTTCAGAGGCAGAGGGGTGCCTGCTGGAACTTGGTATTGACGTCTGCTGCAGCAAGTGGCAGCCCCAGAAAGTGCCCCAGTGGACATCCCACAAGGAGCTTGCTCCTTCCCTCCCTCTGTTGGGGTGGGAGAGGGGCCTCTTCCTACTTCTCTCCCTCACTGGGTGTGGGGGAAAGGAGGGTGAACAGCAGCTTCCTACTTTGCCATACCTTGCTCTGGTACAGGGTATGTGTGTGAGGAGGGTAGGTGGCTGCTTCCTGTCTTACTGTGGAGAGGGGGGAGTGATGACTTCCCTGTGGTGTGGGTGGGGGTAAAGTAATCCACCACCCATGGAGCCAAAAATCCTTGGGCTGGCTGTGTTAACTGCCAGGAGTCTTTTCTTCTATATAAGGAAGGTGGTTCAAGTAGTTGGGGGGTAGGTGTCAAGTAAGGGACAATATGATTGACAGCTCTGAGCTGTCAATTAGGTACAAAGCAGCTGAATGAAGGCTGCTAATTTGGTGCTTCATTTGTTTCCTCTTCAGTGTGATTCTTGGGAGGGACCTCTGAGGGAAAGTAGTTTCTCTACACTATGCGAGTTCGAGGAGCTTTCATTGTCTTAATTAAATCAATGATTTGTTTCCCATTCCATGGTTTCTAATATTTCTGTGCTTGGGTTAGTTTCATTGTGACTCAAGATTTAAACTCCAGTACTTGTTCACATTCAATAACTAGTTCCTTAGGAACCACTGAAGGGAACCTTCCTAGTGACAGCTGTGTATTTCCTAGGACTTCAGTACCATTTGAGTCAGAAACAAAATAATTATAGGCTGAAACCTTTCAGCATTGTTTTTGCAAACCCTGAATCTATCTTTCTGAAATTTTGGAGACGACTTTTCTAGTGTCAGCTATACATTTGCTGGGATGTTGTGGCCAACTGGATAATAAAAAAGCAAAACACAAAACCCCTCCAATCTCCAGTACAGTTTAAAAAAATATCTATCCCTGAACACCTACACCTTTCGTTCTGTAGTTTTGTAGGGATCTTATTAAGGAACATCCCTATGTGCCCTTTGAATCTCATGCAAATTAGCTACAAAAACACATGGCAGTATCAGCAGAAGCCTTAGTTAGAATTAAAACTTTATCCCACTCTGCCTCCATGGAACTCAATGCAGTGTACATCATGCCTCCTTCCTCCATTTTATCCCCACAACCATGTAAAGTATGTTAGACTGGTCCACAATCACCCAGTAAGATTCATGGCAGAGCAGGATTTTTAAACTTTTACATTTTTAATCATCAAATTATGTTAAGATTACGTTTAGTGGGCATTATTCCTTCTTGGGGAGGGATTCCATCCCTGTAAAATTCATCTGATTCTGGAAAGAAATAAGAAAGCTACATTGAATTCAAAGGGAAATTCCAATTCAGTGAGAGATAATTAAAAATGAATCAAAATGAGACTAGGGTAGTGTTAAAATCAGGTATTAAATGAAACAAATTGTTGAAACAAGCCAATGAAACTAACCAAGACACCAAACAAAGCAACAACAAAAGACACCAAATATTTCTTTTTGCACATCCCAGGGAGCAAGTAATCCACTATATGTCGTATTCATATATTTTATTGCTTCCATATTAGAAATTATTTTTGAGGCTTATGCACAAACCCAGGTCCTGGAGGCTGAGTCATTTGATCCTGTTGCCTTTGATGTCTCTTCATTGTAACCAGATAGAGCATCTCACAGATTTTTATTTTAGCAAGTGAATATCTCTCCTTACTTGGCTTTTGCACTGCCCTTCACTTCCCATGCGCCTTGTGTACTAGGAAGTCACTTGAAGTGTTACCAAACTTCAGATGGGACTTGGAGTTCTGCTGGAATTGCACCTGATCATCAGACTACAGAGATCAGTTTCCCTGGAGAAAATGGCCATTTCAGAGGATAGACTCTATGGCATCACATCCATGCTTACCTTCTTCCCTTGCCCAAACACTACCTTCCCTAGACACCACCCCCAAATCTCCAGAAATTTCCCAAGCTGGAGTTGGCAACCCTAGTGAATGCTGTTATTTGATGATACTGGAATTTTATATGCATTATAGCTGATGAATGCTCTAAATTCAAATTACTAGGGAACTGCCAGAACCATCTCTTAAAGTGGTCTCATGTGCCAGCAGCACTCAAGACAGGGAGAACACATCTGACTAGACTTAAATTCTTCTGGGTACAGATGTTTAGCTATCAAAAGTTGAGTTTATCTACATGTCCCTTCCTGGGTTATCTAATCCACTTTATCTAGCTAGAAACCCCCCCCACACACACACACACAATGTTTCTTCCAACGCATCCTAGGCACTAGCTACCAGACAGGATTGTTGCAAGAGGTAGTGTGTGTTTGTAAATGTACCCAAAACATCAAAAGGAAATCAATTCCTTAAACAATCCATTCTCAGTAGGTGTTTTTCGCCTACAGCCACATTCCACATAGCAGTTGTAAACACAATGGGTGTGCCTACAGGGAGAATTTCAATTTCCTCCCCAATTTAGCAATTTGACTGCTATGTAGTTGCGATTCTTCTCTCTTCTTTCCCCCCTCCCTTCCCATGGAGATGCTTGCTGAGGACCATAGCATTGAACATACCGATCAAAGTAGTAACCAATGCACGAAAATAAGTAAATCTGAAAGTCTAGATACAGTTATTCTTTGGCTTTCTGTTGTTTCTCCCTTCCTCCTCCTTTCTCTTTGCCCTGATTATTATGTATTTTTCTGAACCCTTGATTTTATTGTTAGATTTTAATGCAACTGGTGTGTGTTTAGATCTTTCCCCACTCTGATCTTATGATAAGGCCATTTTAATACCTGTTGTTTAAATTGTCTTCATTCTGCCCTATGTGGGCGCTTGTATCTCCCGCTATAAATAGGTGTGCCTTGGGGTGTTGCTTGATAATATCTCCTACATAGTTCATAAATTTGTTCCATAGAGTGTGACAGGTTTCCTTCGGTAAATTCGGAGGGAGGTAAATTGTAACAATCAAAATGGGGACCAGAGAACATGGAAATAAAAATGGAGAGCTAAAGCAAATGTAGGGGAAACTAGTTGTTTAACATTAGTACAATTTAAATTGGAAAACACCAGACATGATAATGCAAGTTTATCTTGCACCACAAATTGGTAAAATCTTTTATTAATTGTGTTTATTCTAAAATTCTAAAATTGTTCATTTTGTTGTTTCATTGTTTCTCTGTATTGTGAATGCTTAAGACTTTGTCGATGAGCAATAAAGATTCAGCTCAGTAAATTGCCTTCTCATTTTAATGGGTGCCCTTGCTTGTTTTTATTGATATGTGTTAATTTTTGTTGGGAGCTGTCTCAGGCATTCTCATGGGGAGAATAAGATACATTAACCGGTGCTTAAATAAATAAATAAATAAATAGCTCGGCTTCCCTCCCTGTGACATGGTGTTATTGGTTTAGTGCTACTGACCTACTGTGATTACTGAGACCGTGTGTATGAATCACTAAATGATTATTATATATGATTGATTTGTACTAGCAATATAGTGAAAACTACAGTCAAAGAAAACTAGTTCCAGGTTAATGCATCCAAACTGTTATGGACGCTTTCCTTAGAATCTGCTTTTCCCTGAATGGTGCAAGACACCTGGGAGGATGAGCTTCAAAAAGTTTGAGAATGGTCCATGTAAGCCAGCATGGAGTAGGAGAATTCTTGGCTACTGTTGAACTTCACAATATACCTTTTGAGGTTTTCTTCATCTATTAATTGCCCCCCTTCTCCAGGACACCCTTGAATCCTCATTGGCCTAGATCTGATCACTGGAAAACCTGGAATGGATTTCTTTACTTCATGGTACCTGAAAGAAAACACACTCTTTCTGTCTGACATTGTAGAGATTGTGCTCACTGAACTGATTAAGGCACTACATTCCTAGAGGGAGAAAGCTGATCACTGCTGTGGCTATATGAATTTCCCCATCTGAAGGATGCCTTGCTCAAGCTATTGGGCCAGAAATATGTGGTGATAACTTCTAAAGTATTTGTAAGGAGTACAGCAGTGCTGGGGCTGTGGGGGCTTCACCAGAAAAGGAACTAAGAAGCAGGGATTTTTAGGCAATGTGCTTGCAAGCAAGTTTTGCAAAATACTAAATCATTATTTTGACATTTAAAAAATGTTGTTTTAAATATTTTCTGTTTGAGACAAATCCCCCCAGATTATTAATCTTGCAAATAATTTTAACATGATTGTACTTATATTTGTCTAGATTTATTTAATAAACCATACCATGTTTTTCAACATTCTCAAGACAGTTTATAGCAATAATAAAATACAAAAACACAATAAATCAAATCAAGAAAGCACAGTAACTGCAGGATTTTAAATCCAAACAAATCCAGCGATTAAAAAATTATTAGATAGCGAAATCATAAAAAGATTATGGCAGTGAACTGAACATACCGTAATAAGAAATAACAATAAAGCAGCAAATAGCAATATAACAGCAGTGATAAAGTGGCAGTACCATTAAGAGTGCCAACACATATGAGCCATCTGTTTAAACAAAACTAATAAATGCTTGGATGTTTGTTAAAATTATCTGATATAGCATCAGGTGTAGAGTAGAAAGCATTCTGCAACCAAAGCACCATAGTAGAGAGAGCCCTTTCCTTAGTGGCCACCTATCTGAAGGTCCTCAGATGAAAAACAAAATGACTAGGCAGGTTCATATGGAAGAAGATACTGTTCTCTAGATACTGTGGACTCATATTGTTTAGAAGGGTTTAAAAGTAAGAACCAGGGCTTTGAAATGAGCTCAGAAATGAATTGGAAACCAGAGCAGCTTTTTAAAGTACTGGTTGTATACTGGTAGGATTGCCAGCTCCGGGTTGGGAATTAACTGGAGATTTTTGGGGAGGAGCCTGAGGAGGGCTGGGTGTGGGAAGGGGAGGGACTTCAATGTCATAGAATCCAATTGCGAAAGTGGCCATTTTCTCCAGGTGAACTGTTCTCTATTGGCTGGAGATCAGTTGTAATAGCAGGAGATCTCCAGCTAGTACCTGGAGGTTGGCAACCCTATATACTGGTTGAAAAAAAAAGTTTAATACGGTCCAAGACCAGCATAAAAACATACCAGATATACATACATAACACATATAAAAGAGTGTCAAGTGCGAGCGCCTATAACTTCTTACAATCTCTCACTCATAAAAGCCGTTAAGCGCATAATTTTAAAAATATACTGGTTGTATACTGTCTTGAATCTTGCCAAATTTAATTATTTCATCTTGTTTCTGTCTTATTTTTCCTATAGCCATGACATCCTACATTTTACAACAGTCATAAGTAGAATCAAGCTAAAAAAAAACCAAATAATAATAATAAATATAATTTATTTAGAATTTTAGATAGAATTTTTAGATAGAATTTTTGTTTACAAATGTATTTCTGTTCCTTATTTTCATCAGACTTATGCCTAGAACTTGGCCATGCAGAGGCAGTTTCAATGCCATATCATGGGGGCAGTCAACTGCAACCCTCCACCATTTTTCTTTAAAGTCTTCTTTTTGCAAATCAGTTCTGTGTATTATTGCTAGAGCAAAGTTATGAATCTAGTTTGAGAGCTTCTAACATGTACATGCCAGAAAAATGTCAGGTCAGTTAAGTGAAATTTGGTTGCGGGAACTGCAGGTTTGGCCAAACTAGACATGACGGCATCCTCGTGTCCACCATGAGAATGCTTTTCCATTTAAAAATGCTTTAAAATGCCGCAAGGGCCTGATCCTGATCTGGTCCACAGTGCAGTGGGCTGACACTCTATTGTTTCTCCCCCTGGAACGTTTCAAGTGCCGAAACAGCCATGGGGGTACGTGTGTGTGCTTTTCAGTACTTGAAAAGGCCCTGGGGCGGGGGGAGGACAAGTGCCTTAGCCTGCTGCATGTGGGCCAGATCAGAATTGGGCCCTTGTGGCATTTTAAAACCACAAACGGCAGGATCCAGATTGAGCTGTCATGGCATTTTAAAATCATTTTTAAATGGACATGTCCCCATGGCAGACACAAGGATGATGTCTCGTCTAGTTTGGCCCTTACACTGAGGCACTTTTGGCTATCTCTCAAGCTTCTGATAAAAATGAGAACTGAATTACATATTCAAGAATAAACAAACACCATATTTGAGAGCAGGAAGAAACTCCCCCCTCCATTCTTCCCTCTTACCCTGGGAAGTGACCCAGATTTGTTTTTCTTTCTTTTGCCTTCTGCTTGGCTTGTAGTTTTACAGTGCAATTCTAGGCAGACTTACATTCTACAAAACTAACTCAAGTCACTTCTTGTGTTCCAGTGTATTAAATTGGTGTACTTGGAAATCCCTCTGACGCTCTAGTTTATCAAACTTGGATTTATCTAAGGGAGGGGGAGGGTATCTTTTCTTTTACTTGATCGTGGTAATCTTTCAGCAGAATTCTACCTAGACAGGTTAGGTTCCTTTAACTAGAGCATGACAGGCAAAAATCAACAAATGTGCTTTCTCCAGAAGGAAGCGACAGCTTCACTTTTTTTCCTGCCTATCATGCAGCTGATCCAAACAAAGTTTCTGGGTTTGTTTGTTTGTTTGCTCTTTTTAAAGAGAGCAATCTTAATAGTGTGATGAGCTTGGGCAATATCAGGCACATGACTCTCTTCTATCCCTCCAGTCCGTGCAATCCAGGCTGTGTTTTTCTTTTGCTCCAGTAGGGTGGCGAGTGGACAGCGAGTTTGTCCAGCCTGTTAGTGCAAAGCATGGAGTCAGCCAGCGTCTCAGCATCTGAGAGCCGAGTGTTGGTTGTCTCTTAAGCCTGGGATGTGGGGAGAGCCAGTGACCATCATCAGGACCCAGCCTTGAGGTTGCTTTTGGTCAGGGATAGATATATGCTGTCCTGCTAGCCTGCCATGAAGTTCAGTGCTGCTCTCCTGCTGTGTCTCTCCTGGTTTTGGGGTAAGTAAAGTTCTGGGACCTGCTTTTACTCCACACTTAACTGGGACATGCTCAGATTTCAGCGGCTTGTTTGGCAGCAGTGGTGAAGCACTAGGTGGAGGAGAAGCAGCTACTGCCTCTGTGTGGTTTGCCTGAAACCTCTGTACAGCAAGTTCTCCCAAAACCCTTGGGCACGTGTTCAGTACAAATGTAAAGTAGTTTCAAACTGGTTTGAATCTGTGATGTAAAAATGCCCTCTTGCTCTGACAAGGCAGGTTACTGCTTGGAAACTGATTATTTTTGCAAATTTCCATAGAAGAAAAGAGGATGACTTGCTGAGAGAAATTATTAAGTGTTGGCAGGTGGTTTTGGCAAAAAATGTATCTAGCAACCTGGTGAGCGGGTTTCTAATAAGTGAGATCCTTGGAATATGGGGGAAAGTAGAAAGAAGGGGGGTATTGAACAGGTAGGTATAATGTGAGAAAGGTAGAGCAGAAAGAAAAAATGTTGGGAACACGCTGGGATAACTTCTCGCTTGCAAAACAAACTTCTGCTTTAGAAACTATTGACTGATTTTGGTAATGTTTTCTGGATCGTCTTGACATAAACACTTGATGTGTCAGCTAGTTATATGTTCAGGACTTCAAAGGCGATCCAACTAGGGAATAAAAATTCAACCATTTTGCAAAGCAATTTGTGGTGTCCTGGAATATCACTTGCAATTGTTGCTGGGGAAAGGCTTTGCCTAGGGACTATTGCTGTCATCATTGACGGATTGTAAGGTCATCTAAGGAACTTACCCAGCTTTTTCACTGGAACGGGAGATGTGGGGAATGAACAGGTTTCCTTTGCCTGCCTTAGACTTGCCAAGCTCCTAAACCAAGAAGTATGTATGCCTGGGAGCAGGTCTGCACTGGAAAGGGTGAGGAAGAAAAAGGCATAGTTTTGGCTGAAAGGCTGTTGGTTCTTTCCCTCCTAGTCACAACCTCGAGCATCTTGCTGACGTGCCTCATCCTTTCATTTCCCTCCCTTGAGCTGTGCACTCATTTGCTCCATCCATTGACTCGGGAGCTGAAGGGAAAGTGTTTTGTCTGAAAATTCCCTCTCATCCTTCATACCCACTCCTTTGTCTGATGTGCTGGCTCCTAGCGCCTGGAATTCCACTGGTTACTGGGACGCAGCAGGGCTGCTTTTGTGTCTGGTAACCATGGCTACTGAACAAGCATGTGAAGCAATGGTGGGAGGCTTTGTGTTGTTGCCGAAAGAGGGCCTGTAGCATGCAGTGTGGCTTATGAATGGGCCAGATTGCTGTAGGACTGTTATTTGGGTGATCTTCTTTGCAATCATAATGACAGGAGGCTGGTTGCTTCAGAGTTTGGAAGGGTTATAGGGCTATCAGGTGCTTGGTAAATTGTAGTGATTGTTTTTGAATAGCACAGTGACCCTTCCAAACTCTGAAGCAACCAGCCTCCTGTCATTATGATTGCAAAGAAAGACTCAATGGTCCTGTGTGCTTCACTTCACTTGTTCATGTTTCCACGAAAAGGAGAATTCCAACCCTCTCAACAATCCTGTAACTGCTGTTAGGCAATTGTGATAACCCCTATTTTATAAGACACACAGAAGTCAAGTGATGGGCTCAAAAGTTGCAATTAATTAATCCGTAGCTGGAAAACAACACAACCAGTTAAAACAACAACCAGTTAAAAAACAAGTCAGCCAAAGGCTTGGCCATCTTGGAAATGTTTTTATGTTGAGAGACAAGGTGCGTGTGCACGCATCTATATCCTGATTGGTACATTTTCTAACTTCAGGGAAGTGGTTCCAAATCTGAGAGTCACAGCTGTAAAATTTCTTCTTTAGCCATAACTTTATTGACCTACTATAGAGTTTGCCAGTGAGCAGACATCAGCTGGCAGGAGGCTCATGAAGGGAGAGGCGATCCTTAAGATATGAGGGTCACAGACAATGAAAGGCCTTTAATAGTTAGTCAGCTCCTTTAATTATGCCTGGAAGTAGATGGCCACTAGTATAGCCAGCATGGAACACACTGAGTATGTGCCCGCTTTCCAGTACTTGAAAGGAGGTGAGCAACTTCTTTCTGGCCCTGTTAAGGTCTTCTGGTTGTATTCCAAGGGCATTAGTACTTCCATTTGGGAGAAAATCTAATGCTGTCTGATTGGCTGCCACATAGACACCTTGAACAGAGCTCAGACGTGTCCCTACCATAGTGTTCCTTCCTCTCATAAGTGGCTAATTTGTCTGCGGTAACTGCTAGAGAATTTAAATTGGATTTAGCATTAAAGCT
Organism: Euleptes europaea; assembly: GCF_029931775.1. Lineage (NCBI taxonomy): Eukaryota > Metazoa > Chordata > Lepidosauria > Squamata > Sphaerodactylidae > Euleptes > Euleptes europaea. The sequence continues at coordinate 35,868,545 of NC_079325.1, read as the reverse complement.
TGAAAGCCAGTATAGCTAACCTGAACACACAAGAGCTCCTTCCCTTGATCCCATTTCCGTGTTTGATGTGTAGCAATGGCCTGGAGATCAGAGAGGATGGAAAGCGTGAAGGTCATCTTAAAGGAGTGCTTAGGAAGGAGGGTGTTGTTGTTGGGGAAGCAGAGCCACAGTGGGAAGTGGCAGATCAAAGAGCTTCTGGGGCAGCCTAGGCAAGACAACCATAAAACCAATGTGGATTTATGGGCCTTGCATCACCCCCTCCTTGAACCTCCTGGAAATATGATTATAGGAATAATGTCCAAGGCTGAATGAGAGCAGTGGGTGGATGATCAAATGTACACCTGGCCACTCTTCTATTAATGGAGAGCATCCTTCATCCTGTGCTTAATGATGCTGTGAATATTCAGTATGTCAGTTTTGGTACTGGCAGCCTCTGCAGAGGCAGTGAGCCTGTTGTAACCTGAAAGAGTGAGACTTCCCCCTCTGTTCCATGAAGATACTTCCAGGCAGAGGATGGGGTGGGGGAGGGTAGATGCACAGGTCCTAGTGTACCTGCAAACTATTTAGTAATAGCTTCTAGTCCCCATTACATTATTTCCTTTAAAGTCATAAATGGCTTAGGGCCAGAGTACTTGAAACTCTAGGGTTGCCAGCTTCCAGTGGTCAGTATGTAGGCTCCAATTTCAACTACTCTACTAGATAAATTCACAGATGTCACAAAACACGATCATGACAATATTCCATATGCTATATTGAATGATCAAACAGAAACAAATGTAAGTAAACTGGGTTCAAAATTCACACAGAAACCATAAACAAAAATACAATCATACTTATATATCAATGTCCCAACAAATTGTACAAAGATCCACAATGAAATGGCTTTGTTCACAAGTATAGACACAGATGTTATATACATAAACATTTGTTAGTTTCATAGTGCAATCCCTCTTGCACCGGCAACAGCCAGTAATAGCTGCAGAAAAACAAAGTCCCGCAGTCAAGATCCGAGCGTGATAGTCCAGGGAATGACAGGATCTATACAAGTGTCTATACTTGTGAGCAAAGCCATTTCATTGTGGATCTTTGTACAATTTGTTGGGACATTGATATATAAGTATGATTGTATTTTTGTTTATGGTTTCTGTGTGAATTTTGAACACGGTTTACATAATTTGTTTCTGTTTGATCATTCAATATAGCATATGGAATATTGTCATTATCATGTTTTGTGACATTTGTGAATTTGTCTAGTAGAGTAGTTGAAATTGGAGCCTACATGCTGGCTTTTGTTGTTAACTTAGTTAATTCAGCATAGGTAATTTCGTTTTTGCTAAAACCACCAGGTGGTAGCTGGAGATTTCCCACTATTATAACTGATCTCCAGGTGACAGACATCAGTTTCCCTGGAGAAAATGGCCACTTTGGCAATTGGACTCTATGGTATTGAAGTCCCTCCCCTCTCCAAACTCTGCCCTCCTCAGGCTCCACCCCCAAAATCTCCAGGTATTTCCCAACCTGCAGCCTCCTCCCATATTGTCCAGCCTGCTGGTGAAGATCTGCCTTCCAAGCCCTGCTCTCGGAGCCCTTGCCTTCAGACATGAGGCAGGTGGCAACTTGAGACAGGGCTCTATCAGTAGCGGCACTTCATCTGTGGAACATCCTTCACCTTGAAGCTCACTTGGCACCTACATTACTTTCTTTTTGGTGCCGGGCCAAAGCATTTTTGTTTACCCAGGCTTTTAATTAAAGGTTTGATTTCTTAAAATCATTTTATAGTGTGCATTTAGTCTGTAAAGAGTTAAATTCATGTTAAACAGTTCAATTATTTGTTTATAATTCTCTGGCTGGGTTTTTAAATATTGGGTTTTAATTTATAACTTTTAATGTTATGTTTTATTATGTTATTTTGTAAGGTGAAGTGGGTTTGTTTATAAGAGCCCCGTGGTGCAGAGTGGTAAGCTGCAGTACTGCAGTCCAAGCTGTGCTCACAACCTGAGTTCGAACGTGACGGAAGTCGGTTTCAGGTAGCCGGCTCAAGGTTGACTCAGCCTTCCATCCTTCCGAGGTCAGTAAAATGGGTACCCAGCTTGCTGGGGGTAAAGTGTAGATGACTGGGGTAGGCAATGGCAAACCACCTCATAAACATAGTCTACCTAGTAAACGTCGGGATGTGACGTCAACCCATGGGTCAGGAATGACCCAGTTCTTGCACAGGGGACTACCTTTACTATGGGTTGGTTCCCTTGGAGAGGTGACATAAAAATTCCCAAAATAAATAAACTGTTCTCCTTAGTTCCATAGGCAGGTCCGGGGAGCTGCCTGCTTATTTATTTACTTAATTTTAAGTCCATCTTTCTCAATGTGGATTACAAAGTTAGAAAACAGTGCAATAAGAAAGTATAACATGTACCAAGACCAGTGCAAAAACTGGATTACAAACTTTCTGCGAACTAGAACAGCAATGAACAATAATTTCTCAAAGAACAGAGACCTGACCCATGAACCTGTGAAAGAATGCATACTTTCCTCCCGGATTCTGTTTTAGGTAGGTTCTGTCTGTTTTTATTTTTTGTTAAAGGAAGAAAAGGGGGGAACATTTGGATTACAAGAATTAGAAAACAATGAGGTAAAAACAAGATAATACACACTATAAACAGAGCAATAAACCACAGCCCTCTTCCCTATATAAAGGAGCCCTCCTGAACAATTCCATTTTACTACAACCTCATTCGTTGTACAGCTGCTTCATTTGGTCATACAGCCTAAGTAGAATGTTCATTTTATAAAAGGAAACAAAGGCTGAAAGACTGACAGGGTCCACATTGCAGTTGAATTTGCTTTCATTGGGCATTGATGAACTCACCTGACTCATAACAAGGAAGAATTCTCATTAGCTGTGTCACTTCCTGTGCCTATCATAGCTTTCAGTTTAATCCCCCCCTCCATTTTTTGTAATTGTGCTTGAGGTGCCGGGGTTCATCTTGGAACTTGCACATTCAAGACTGAAAGTTCTGCCTTTCAATTCCTCAAATAGTGGGTATTGTATGTAGTGACTCAGCAGAGAGGTGTTTTGCCTGTGCTTTTCCAAACTGTTCCTCTTGTTCTGAGAATAAGCTCTGGCACTGAAAGGGGTTATAAGGATGAGTACTGATGCCCCTTCAGTCATCTGATAAAGCCCAATTCACTTTGTACCTTTATATGATTGTGCAGTTTAGAAGGAAAGGGGGGAACCCACACAGAGCGATGGTGGTTTAATGTACCTGTTTCCCAAGACTACTCAGGAGCTTAGCCAAAAACAAGAAGATGACAGGTGGGGATGGTTGTTGAATGTCTCCCACTTGTTCCTGATACTACTTAAATATTATTATTCTGCTGACATAAGAAAAGTCATGTTGGATCTGACCAAGGTCCATAAAGTCCAGCAGTCTGTTCACACAGTGGCCAATGAGGTACCTCTAGGAAGCCACAAACAAGACGACTGCAGCAGCATTGTCCTGCCTGTGTTCCAAAGCACCTAATGTAATAGGCATGCTCTTCTGATACTGGAGAGAATACGTATGCATCATTACTAGTATCCATTTTTACTAGTAATAGTGAATAGTCCTATTCTCCATGAACATGTCCACTCCCTTCATAAAGCTTTCCAAGTTGGCAGCCATCACCACATCCTGGGGCAAGGAGTTCCACAATTTAACTATGCATTGTGTGAAGAAATACTTTATCTGTTTTGAATCTCTCACCCCCCAGCTCCAGCAGATGACCCCGTGTTCTAGTATTATGAGGGAGAAAAACTTTTCCCTGCCTACTCCCTGACCACTGACCCTGTTCCATATTTTTTAGAGTTGGTAATGTCAGAGCTGAGCAAGGCAGGCACATGCCTATGTGGTGCTCCCAAATGAAGTAGGTAAAGAGGGCATCCTATTCAGCTGGAAATGATGTTCATGTGGCCCCAATACAGAATGCACAATCTTCTCTGCAAGATCTGTATTACAGTGGCCAAGAGAATGAGCTGTGATCCTGGAGGACCCCCAGGACTGAGCCAGCCCTTCCCTGGCAGTGATCATGTAAATGTATGTTGCCCATGTAATTTTCACTTTGACATTTTATTTCTATTAAAAGGTTTAGAATGTGGGGGCTAGGGAGTAAAAAATCATAGAGCAGGGGCATTTAGTAAAGTTGCTCACATATTATCAACTGCAAGAGCCTAACTTCCTCAACCAGTCTGGCCTGCATCAGGAGAGAGAAAGCCTAGAGCTGAACTTTGGGAACTGCTAATTTCTTTGCAGGTAGGGTTGCCACCTCCAGGTGGTGGCTGGAAATCTCCCACCATTACAGCTGGCCTCCAGGTGATAGAGAGAAGTTCACCTGGAGAAAATGGCCACTTTGGAAGGCGGACTCTATGGCATTATACCCTACTGAAGTCCCTCCCTACCCCAAACCCTGCCCTCCTCAGGTTGCACCCCCAAAATCTCCAGGTATTTCTCAAACTGGAGCTGGCAACCCTATTTGCAGGCCCAAGCCAGAGAAAGAAAGCATACAGAGCAGTAGCAGCAAGAGCCATTGACAAAGCATGCTGAGACGCAGCAGTCCAGCACTTCTACAAGTTAACATACTAGACTTTTTCTTTATCTTATGTTACTGGGCACTGTTTGCTAGGATTTGCTTTTATTCTGAGTGCCCTTTCTGAAGGACACTGAGGAGCCTATCTCTACAAATGTTGCTATGTTCATAGCCAGTATGATTCAGTTTTACCTCCAGTTGTAAAGTTTTTGGGTTTATAATAAATGTTTGTTACTTTGAAAACCATAACACCTTGGATGTTTTTATTTTTGAAAAAAAACTTCACATTTGCTTGTAAAGCGACAATGGGGCTGTCATTTATTGATCTGAATTCCCCCTCCCAACTCTTCAATTGGAAAAGATAATTTAGGAGAGGGATCTATGTAGCCAGGGTTCTGTTGGGTTACACAAACACAGTACAGAATTCAAGATCCATATTTTTATAGAAGAGTCCATATACAACGTCTTCCTTTACTTTAGCTCTTCTCTTGATTCTCCTTATAAAAGTGAATTAACTGCATAAGTAAATTTAAAGTGACAGACCAAGACAGGGATCTTGGGTTGGACAAAGCTCAATGAAGATGTCAACCCAGTGTGTGGCTGCTGTGAAAAAGGCAAATTCCATGCTGACCATGGGCGAAAATGCATGGTCACTTTATCCTCCTTTAATCCCTGTTTTAGCCAGGATCAAACGCACATTAGGCTAAATGCATGTGTTCGATCCTGGCTGAATCCTGGCTGAAAGGGATTAAAGGAGGATAAAGCGACCATGCGTTTTCGCCCCATAATTAAGCATGGAATAGAGAATATAACTGCTGCTATCATACTGCCCTTGTACAAATTTATGGTGAGACCACACTTGGAATACTGTGAACAGTTCTGGTCACCACACCTAAAAAAGGATACTGCAGAGCTTGAGCAGGTGCAGAAAAGTGCAACGAAAATTATCAGGGGGCTATAGCAACTGCCCTATGAGGAACAGTTAAAACACTTAGGACTGTTTAGCTTGGAAAGAAGGCAGTTAAGGGGAGATATGATTAGGGTTGCCAGCTCTGGGTTGGGAAATACCTGGAGATTTTGGGGGCGGAGCCTGAGGAGGGTGGGGTTTGGCGAGTGGAGGGATTTCAATGCCATAGAGTCCAATTGTCAAAGCGGCCAGTTTCTCCAGGTGAACTTAGCTCTATTGGCTGAAGATCATTTGTAATAGCAGGAGATCTCCAACCACCACCTGGAGGTTGGCCATCCTAGATATGATAAGAGATCTATAAAATTATGCATGGTATGGGGAGAACAGACAGGGAGAAGCTTTTCTCCCTCCCTTATAATACTAGAACGCTGGGTCATCTGCTGAAGCTGGAGGGTGAGAGATTCAAAACAGATAAAAGGAAGTATTTCTTCACACAACGCATACCGTAGTTAAGTACTAGTCAAAATGAATACTAGTCATGATGCATACCTATTCTCTCTAGTATCAGAGGAGCAGGCCTATTAGTAGGTGCCATGGAACACAGGCAGCATGCTGTTGCAGTCGTCTTGTTTGTGGGCTTCCTAGAGGCACCTGGTTGGCCACTGTGTGAATAGACTGCTGGACTTTATGAGCCTTGGTCTGATACCGCATGGCTTTTCTTATGTTCTTATGTAAAGTACCCCTTCTCCCCCCCACCCCGCACACCCACACACTGAGTTTGTCATTGTTAACTGTCAGATTCGAGTACAGGAATTTCACTGTTTTGTAGCTGTTAAACTAAAGAGGTTTCTGTGAATGTTCCCTATAAGAGTAGGAGAGGCTGCTTGGCATTCCCAGGAGGGGCCCCTAACCCTCATTTCTCTGTTCAACTCCTCCTTCCTTTCTTCCTGGGAGTCATTCAGAGAAATGCCCTTCAGCTAATCCCTTGTGCTGACCAGGAGAGGAAGGAGGGCGCCAGAGGTCACCCAGGATTTACTAATATAAGCACATGCCTTTCCATTGCCATGGAAACATAACTCTTTCCATCCCTCCTTTCAAAGTTTCCCTAGTAGTTGTTTAGCTATGTGTGTTGCTCAGGGGGCCAAGGCGTTTCCCCTTTTATACTGTTGACTCTAGAGGGCAAGTACTTAACAGGTCAACAGGAACTTTAAGCAGACTGCCCTCTTGGGTCTTCTTCTGAAATGGGCATGAAAGCCAAATAAAATTACTCAAATATTATGCTATTAATTTTGCACCTGTGGAAGAACTGGATCTGGACATTAGAAAATAGCTTTTGAGCTGGGATGTGCCATAACTCTGCCATGGTCAGTATCTACTCCCTCATGTTCTTTAGCTCTTCCCTTCTCTCTGTACCAATGCTCCCAGTGTGTGTGAGAGGAAAAATAATTCTTAAGCTTGTGCAGAACGAATAATTACTGTAGGTGTATGTGTTAAGTACCATCAAGTTGCTTCCGACTTATGGCTACCTGATGAATTAATGACCTCCAAAACATCCTATTGTTAACAGCCTTGCTCAGGTCTTGCAAACTTGGAAACCATGGCTTCCTTGATTGAGTCAATCCATCTCATGTTGGGTCTTCCTCTTTTCCTGCTGCCTTCAACTCTTCCTAGTATTATTGTCTTTTCCAGTGACTCTTGTCTTCTCATAATGACACCAAAGTACGACACCCTCAGTTTGGTCATTGGTATCCGTAAAACTCTCTTTGAAAACTACATTTCAGAAGAATCAACTTTCTTCCTGTCAGTAGTCATTACTTTTGTCTTCTTGACATTCAGGTGTAATCCTGCTTTGGATTTTTCTGCTTTAACCTTGATCAGCAGTTGTTTCAAGTCTTCGCTATTTTCTGCCAGGAATTTGGTGTCATCTGCATTTCTCAAACTGTTAATGTTCCTTCTAACAATGTCAATTTCCTCTTTCTCTAAATATAATCAAGCTTTCTTTACGATATGGTCTGCATATAGGTTGAACAGATAGGGAGATAAACTACATCCTTGTACGACACCTTTGCCAACTGGAAACCATTCTGTTTCTCCATATTCCGTCATAACAGTATCCTCTTATCCAGAGTACAGTTCGTGTATCAAAACAATCAGATGATGTGGCACACCAATTCTTTTAAAACCAACCATAGCTTTTCATGATCCACACTGTCAAAAGCTTTGCTTTTGTGTGAAACACAAGCTGATTTTCTTCTGAAGTTCTCTCATATGCTCCAGTAATCAATGTAAATTTGCAATATGATCTCTAGTGCCTCATCCTTTTCTGAATCCAGCTTGAACATCCGGCATTTCTCATTCCATATATGGTAACAGTCTTTGTTATAAGATTTTGAGCATCACTTTACTCACGTGAGAAATTAATATGATGGTTGATAGTTGCTGCTGTCTTTGATGTCACCTTTTTTTGGAATTGGAATTTGGATTGAGCGTTTCTGGTCTGTGGGCCATTGTTTTGTTTTCCATATTTGCTAGCATATTTTTGTCAAGATTTTGATGGACTCTGTTTCTGTGGCTTGGAATAGCTCCACTGATATCCCTCCTGGTGATTTGTTTCTTTCAATTGGTTTGAGTGTAGCTTTCATGACTCTTTTTAAAATGACAGGTTCTTCTTCAAAAGATTCTTCTTGGAGGGAATCTGTCATCCTTTTGTCTTTTGTATAGTCCTTCAGTGTATTGTTCCCATCTTTTCCTTATTTTGTCCCGTTCAGTTAATGTATTTCCATGTGGATCTTTCAGCATGCCTAATTGTCCTTAAAATTTCCCTTTGAATTCTTGGATCGTGGAACAGATCTTTTGTTCTTCTTTTTGTTGTTGTTGTTGTTTTCTATTTCTTTGCACTGGTTATTATAATAGTTCTCTTTGTCTCTACTTGTCAGTCACTGGAATGCTGCATTTAGACTTTTGATTCCATTTCTATCACCTTTTACTTTTGCTTCTCATCTATCTTTAGCGATTTTAAGAGGTTCTTCAGCCAGCCATTGTGGCTTTTCATCTCTTTTGGCTACAGGAATAGTCTTTGCACCTTCTTCCTTGATAATATCTCTGGTTTCAATTCACAGTTCTTCCAGTTCCCATTCATTTGAACTTACTAATGCAAATTTGTTTTTTTACAAGGTCTTTAACTTTCTCAGGAATGTTGTTTGGGTTGTATTTTGGCATTATGAATGTTTTTGTTGTTTTTCTTCAGCTTTATTCTAATTTTTGATATTACACGTTCATGGTCTGTACTATAATCAGCTCCTGGTCTTGTTTTAGTAGAGAGAATAGAGCTTATTCATCTTCGGTTTCCAATTATAGAATTCATTTGATTTCTGTATTGGCTATCCAGTGATGTCCATATAATTACAACCAATCCCAAAATATCTGGTTTGGGGAGACTTCCAGGTTAGAGGATAGAGTGCCAGAACTTCAAATGCCCCCTCCTCTTAAGTGATAAATTAAACATTGCATGAATGAATGAGTTCTGATGGCACTGAGCTGAAATATCCCCCCAAAGCTCTTGTAGTGTAGTGGGTTAGTGTGTTGGAGTTGGCCTAGGGAGACCTGGTGTTCTAATCTCCACTCACCATGAAACCCATTTGTTGACCTTGGGCTAATCTATCTACCCTACAGGGTTGTTGTGAAGATAAGATGTGGAAAGGAGAATCATAGATGCTGCTCTGAGCTTGTAAGAGGATAAATAATACTAAAACATCCCCCTCTGCCCACCAAAATGGCCAACCTTTCCACAACTTTAAATCTTGAATGCCTACCAACAAACACTAACATTTGTTCCAATATTCAGATCTCTTAGTAACCCTTTTCCTTGGTTTGGGTAGAATTTATCTTCCCCTGTTCATTTTGGCTGTGATTATTATCGGGCTAAGTTTGAACATGATTCTCATTCCAGTGTATTTATCTCTGATTTGGTTCAGGCTCTCATTGTAGCTGGAGTCTCATCTGAGGAGGTCTATGCCAGTAAGGAATCTTGTCCCCCTGTCTTTGCATTATCCTGAAAGATAGCAAGCAACACTGAAGAATTATATAATGACCATGTCACCAGCAATCAGATGTGCATCTTGTCAAAGCTATAAGTGTTTGCATTTTTCTCTCAAGCATTTGCTTGGTTTTAATGGAACATGAAAGGTAGGCTGTGGGTTTTTCAAAAAGGAAGTAGGCTGATAACCCCAATGTTTCTTGCTTCCTCCCTGGAACTTTAAGTGAGGGGTTTGGGCCAACTTGGAGGGTGCTTATCATCAGAACTGTCTGCAAGACATTGAAACAGCAGGTAGTGTGTGCATGGCTAATGTTAACATGACATTTTAGGTACCAAAGGTGGGGTGGGAGTCAGAGCCATTGAAAATCTGGTCATTTCTTAGGACTAGAAGAAAAGCAAATATGTATACAAAAGTGACAGATGATGTCTTGTCTGCCTCCTACTGACTGGGAAAAGCTGAGAGGCCATGTTTCTGTATAAAACTGAAAGCGCTTAACATGCATGTTCATACAAGCGCACACACCACACGTATGCTATAAGGGTTCCTTTGAACAAGGAATAGGAAGACCCAGATTCAGATCTCCACTCTGAAACTCTTTGTCAGCATAAGTTCCCTCACAGAGTTGTTGTGAGGACAAAAGAGAGTAAGCGAAAACCATATGTACACTGCCATAAGTTTACTGGAGTCAGGGCAGGGTAAAAATGTAACTGACTGAAGAGGCTGTTACCTGGCCAGCATTAACTTAGCCCGATAGTTTTTGTTTTTTAAAAATGCAACTAGAATAGTTTCATTTCATTTTCTTTCTTTTGTAGCTTGTAGGCAAATTTTAGTTTTTAACTGCTGAATTTATTAGCATCGGAAAAGAGGTACCAACTTCCCCCAGGAGTGGTGGCAACTCTGTGTTCATAAACTAGAGTAACTCTCCAAGGTCCCAGTTCCAGGGATTTGAATTGCTGAAGTGGCAGCTAGGATCTTTGGAAGGGAAAGATGTTCAAAGCATCTTGCAGTTTATTGGACTATTGCATGGCTTTGATCCATGGTAGAGTGATAGTAACCTGGAATCCTATCTCTTTAGGAGACCTATGCTGCGACTTGCAATGATCCTTCTACCCCCTGGGGTATTTGTTTGCATGTGAAGCTGGGGCTTGTAGTCTCTGTGGGTTGTCCATCTGTGCTGGCAATGAAGACCTCTTCTCAAGGGATTTCTTTTTTTTTTGCAACCAGCAAGAATCTTGGAAAGTCAGCCTCAGCAGTACCTGATATTGGCTCCTCAGCATTAGTCATGGAAAAACCTATTACACTTTATTTCTGAGAAGCACACGTAGCACAGAGAAAACAATTGGAGCAATTCCTTGCTTGTCCTGAATTGCTGCCTCTGTTCAAAGCAGGGTTCAGCAACCATTCATAATTAAAGAGCCAAACTATGTCAACATCCAGAGCAAGAGGTCGACAGAGGCAGTCTGTTTGCATAGCTGAAAATATACAGCTTAACATTACTTGACACGTTCAGTAATTGATAATTGATAATTGACACGTTCAGTAATAATCCATAAACCATCTGCTGCTCAAGCACAGGATTTTGCAAGTCCTTTATTGGGAAGTGGTACACACAATGTCTAACAATAAGTAAAAAATATAACAGGAGCACTGGTATAAATCTGCATTTTGCACGTGGATTACTGGCAAATCCTCACCTCCGTTGTTGCCCTTTCTGTAAAGCATTTCCAAGAAGTCCTTCAATACCATAAAAATCTGTGCTTGCTATTCCTTTCACATACTGGATATTCTAGCAACCCACCTACTCCTCTGATGTACCTAAATTTAAAGATTTCATTTTCTTTCCTTTTTTAAAGAGCCATGTTTCGTTCCATACTGAGCCACATTTGGCTCTAGAGCTGTAGTTACAGACTCTTGTTCAGGCTGACCATGAAACTTTGTTTTGCAAAGTTTTTTGTTAAACTGCTTCTGGTTCAGTTGCCTCCTAGGATTTCTCCCACCGCATGAAATTCCATATTTGTTAAAAGCCTGTGTGGAAAGTTGTGTATCTGATGGTTTTTTTGCAATTTCCAACTGACAGTGTACAGTAACCTTAAAGAGAGAAGTTAGGATATATTTATAGCTCTGCAAGTAGTACTTTTATTTATTTCTTAAAGATACAAAAAAGCATCAGCCCAGGATAAAAGTAATTTTTTGCAAGGCCTCTGTAAATGCAAATTCCAGACTTGCACCGCAGGTGGAGAAGGGGGTATGTGGGGGGGGGGGTTATGCTCTTTATCTGTGTCACCCTTTGAAGTTTATCAGAATCTGTTCTCTGTTCTCAAGTGTGCAAAGCCTCTTTTCTAGAAAGGGTAGTAGCTGTCTAGTGCAATTTTCACATCAGGACAAAGAGCAAAAGTTCAAGGTGTCGCTGTTAACCCAATGATCACAGTGTCAAAACTGGAAATTTCCGCAAGGGAGCTATCATTTCAACATACAAACTTACCAAGCAATTCATCTTAGAGCAGCAATTTTCTTTGTTTGAGTCATTTAGGAGCAAAGGCTAATTGAGACATTCTGCTAATTATTCACTTTACATATCCAGAGTGCTCATTAATAAAATAACAGTCTATGTCCATGGACCCTGATCACTGAAAAGACCAAAACCAGAGATTACAAAAAGATATGCTTCTCAGGTACGATTCGACACATGTAAATCTTGACCTCTCTTCAGGAAATTAAGAACAGCGTTGAATTCCCAGTGCCATTGCAGCTGCTGTGCTTATGTGAGTGAGTGCAAAAGAATGGACACGTGTTGGAGACAGCTTGACACATGGTGCCAAAATTCTGCCTGGGGTTGAGTGGGTTGTAACTTAATGTTTCGCCTGTTTGAGGGCCCATATTTAAACTCCAGCAAATTTAGAGTGCAATCCTAAAGACATTTTCCTGGGAGTAAGCCCCATTGAATAAAATAGGACTCACTTCTGAGTAGACCCCTTCAAAGATTGCTCTCTGAGTCAAGGATTTGAAGTATAACTGGGAAAGCCTCTGGCCTACAATTCTGTAGTGATGTGATCTCTGAGATCATGTTCACCACATTATCTGAAATAAAATTCGCAGGCACAAGAGACAGGGTCTTTTCAGCAGTTGCCCCTAAGTTATGGGATGCTTAACTGACTGAGCTCCATTTGGCATGTATTCTCCTGGCCGTCTGATGAAATGTGGAGATATCTTTGTTCCAGAAGGTCTTTGACCTGAGTAAGGCTGCTGCTCACCTTATATTTTATGGCTTATCCAATATTTATCTTACATGATGATTTTACTCTATTGCTCGAGGTTTCATTGTTAGTAATATTTTATGATTTTAAGCTCCTTTGGATGCATTTTTGAAAACAGAAAGATAGGTTATAAAATGTGTAAAAAAAATAAAAATATCATTGATGTTATTATAATTTCTACTAGCCCCACCACTATTATGAGTTAGGTCTTGGAAATGAGGAGGCTCAAAGTACGAATTTTAGCATTCCTACTTTAAACCCGTGTAGAACTTGGTCCAGATGACCCCTTTAAAATTTGTTTTGCCTCCACTTCCTTATCTTAACACTTACTGCTGCTGTTTTTGTGATTTAAACTTGTATGTGTGTAAAGTGCCGTCAAGTCGCAGCTGACTTATGGCGACCCCTTATGGGGTTTTCAAGGCAAGAGACTAACAGAGGTGGTTTGCCAGTGCCTTCCTCTGTATAGCAACCCTGGACTTCCTTGGTGGTCTCCCATCCAAATACTAACCAGGGCTGACCCTGCTTAGCTTCTGAGATCTGACGAGATCAGGCTAGCCTGGGCCATCCAGGTCAGGGCGTTTTAAACTTACCTGAGAGCATTATGGGCTCATGATGGGCAGGACTATCATGGGAATTACATGAAAGCCCTTTATGAAGCTGCCATGCCTATAGTGGCATCATATAAGGCTCAGAAGGCCATGCTGCTAGGTAATTTTGAGAAAGGACGGGGCAGGTTCTTAGCTGGCTTCTTAGTCTCCTTATTCTCCCCGTGCCATCCTTAGGCATGTTGCCAACTCTGGCTTGGGGATGGGGAATCCCTGGAGATTGAGGGGCAGAGCTTGGGGAGGGTGCTCAGCAGGGATGTAATGCCATACAATCCATCCTCTGAAGCTGTAATTTCCTCCAGGGGAACCGATCTCTGGTCTGGAGTCCAGTTGTAACTGCAGGAGAACTCCAGGACCCACCTTACTACAGAGTCTCAGATCAAAGTGGACACCGGAATTAAAATTCCAGGTGGGCTTAAGGCTGAGCCCCTCTCCTTTTCAGAAAGTGAAACATAAGAACCAGCACTAAATGGTGCCAACAGTTAGCACAGTTGATACATGGACTCTATATACTATAGACCCCCAGGTGTTGTGACAGTCCACCCGTAGCACTGGCTTACAGTCTTTTCATAGCAGGTGCAGTTTAGCTCCTGTCTGTCTGACTGCAAGCCCTTACCGTGTACACATGGTACAACTGTTTCCGCTGTGGATGTAGCCACTGGCATGTTGTGCAATGGGCCTTGCTGCCTCCCGGAGTGTTTCTGTGTTTCAGGCTGAGGCTGGCTTCTCATTAGAGGAGCTTTCCAGTGAGGGGAGCCCCGCTTTAGAGCGGCAGCCTGGGTTTCCCGCTCTAATTGCTGCAGTGGATTCCAGGCATGTTCCGTCATCCCTGTTTTCTGCCTGAGTGGGAATTTGAAATAAAAGACCTGATGGTAGGATAAAGGGTGTGCTGGACATTGCAAAGCACAGCGCATTCCACAGTGTCACATGAAAAGGATGGGGCCAAACTGGGTGATGGTGGGGGGCCTTCATATCCCAGAAAGGATGCAACAGAGAAACAGACAAGAGGGGAGGTCAAGGAAGGGACAGGTGCCTGAAAAGGGGGGAAATTCTGCAACACCCACTCACCTAACACCTCCAGTTTGATGTTCAGCTAACAGAAAGGGTGATAAACGGAAGGAGATTCATGGAGAATATGGGGAGGGGCTCATTTTGGGAGAGGCATGTCCAACAAAGAGGTAAAGCACATGTCAGGCTAGTGAAATAACATCCTCATGGCCAGTTTTTACATCCCGTGTAACCTGAAAGCTTGCATCATGTTTTCAAAATACCAGTTCAGCATATCCAATATCATTACAATGGACTGTGTAGACTTCTGCTTATTCTCTGCTTCAATGGGAAGATGAGCACAGTAGCATAACCTGAAACAGAGATTTTCCAAGGACTGTTGCACAAAACCTTGGTGAGGCTTTGAATTTTCTCCTTCCCATTCTTCAGGTTCAGTGTTAAATCACATAACCAGCATTACTAGGTGGAAACTGCTGTCTTAACACAGATCAAGACTCTGATTAAGTTAGAAAGGTGAGAATCAAGTATAATGGGAACCCAAAGCACACCTTGATTGGTGAAGCAGTCAAAGTGATGGCAGACCACTGGTACTGCTCAAAATTATATATATCCAGGAAGCCTGTCTGGAATTTATCATCTTTGTCTCAGTCCTTCCTTGGTCTCGATTTTCACTAAATCTTTGTAACTTGCCTCTGTTCTCCGCAGAGAGATTTCTCCCTGCTGCAATTATTGCGATCATTTTTCAAGCGTGTACATGTCAAAGCGCTTCAATAATAATTAGCAGTAGTTCTGCAGTAGTGTAGGACCAAGCTCTAGTATAGGACCAGACAAAAGGTTCCTGCAATCCCAAAACAGTGCCGTTTACCCTGCTCAGTTACACATAGGGACATTAAGATACAGTTGCCCTCATGCCAGCCCCAGTCTGACTAAAACTGCTCTTTTCTCCACAGGACTTGCCTCTTCTGAACTGGGCAGCAGCTGCTACTCATCCCCATGTAAGAATGGAGGGACCTGTGAGGATGCAGAAGGGAGCTACAGATGCCTCTGTCCTCAGAACCCTCTGGCCTATGTGGGTTGGAACTGTGAGTTCCTGTATGATGCATGTGGTGGACATGCTTGCCCACCCGAATGGATTTGCAGTGGAACCCCTGGACAGTTGAATCACACCTGCTACTGTAGGCCAGGTCTTGGCTGTAATTCTGAAGCTGACATGTGTGAGACTAGCCCTTGTCCCCAACCTCACTTTGAGTGCATCGCAATTAACAATGGATATGGCTGCCAATGCCGGAATAGAGAAAGCTGCCAAATACAACCCTCTCTTTGCTCCAGCAATCCCTGCCTCAAAAATGGTACCTGTATTGAGAGTGCTGGGCAGTATACTTGCAAATGCCAACCTGGCTATGTCGGGACCCACTGCGAGGAGGATGTGGACGAATGTGCCTCCAGCCCATGCCAGAATGGTGCCATCTGCCTGGATAGAGTCAATGAGTACAGCTGCTTCTGTGTGCCTGGCTTCCAGGGCTACCACTGTGAGATAGATATCAACGAATGTGCCTCTCGGCCTTGCCAACATAACAGCACCTGCCTCAACCAGATGGACCACTATGTTTGCCAGTGCCTGCCTGGCTACACAGGTACTGCCTGCCCCTGCATCTTACCGGATTTGGCTAAAGGGCCATCTTGATTGAACAGTCTCCTTCCAGTGGGCAATAATAACCTAGAGAGGGCAATAGTGCAAGTACCTTGCCATCCAGCTGATTACCATGCTGTGGGTAGCCAGAGTTCATACTGGGGCTGAGGAGTATTGGTGGATTGGGAGTGGGCTGGTGCCTTCTTGCCACCCCACATCATCCACTGGGCATCAGAACTACACTAGGAAAACAGAGGAAATGCAGAAGCCTTTCTTGTATGTCCCCACCTGTGAAGGCAAATTGTATGGTGATGAAGGAGTGCGTTTTTTTTTTTTTTTCTGTAGTGGTGCCTCACCTCTGGAGCTCTCTCCTCAGAGATCTTCTTGGCACTTAATCTATTTAGTTTGAGGTGTCTGGTGAAAATTCTCCCACCTCCATGTTGACTTATTCTCTTTTGATTGTTTAATCTGACCACATTGGTGGTTACGATACCCATTCATTTTTATGTCATCGGTAACTGTTGCTGGTTTTATTATCTTTTTAGACTGGTAATATCCAGGATTCTTAGTGAAGTGAAGTGGGCGATTAAATTTTTGAAAAGACTCAGTGGATGGATTTCACCATATTTTTAAGCTGGGGAGAGTTTTCCCACAGGTCACATTGGCAAGGAAATCCTGTTCTTGCTTGGAAGAAGTGTATTTTATGTCATCACAGATGCAATGATTAATCAAGGTCTGCTTGAGTGTGGGGGAAAGAGATGTTGGGATCAGGTAGTTTGGTTTTAAGGGGGCTAGCCTGCTAACCCATAGAGGGCTGAGGATTAGCCTTTTGGCTAATCTGGTGGTTGATGGGATGATGAAATGGGTAGCTGATCATATAGGAGGCAGATGTGATCAGAAAGGAGAGGTTTCAAGTGCTCTGGAGTATAAATAATCTTAGGTCAGAAAGTGTCTCTAGTGAGGAGGAGCACCCTCTGACCATCTTTGCTCTCGACTTTGGATGATATCTCGCTGGACCATCTAGGTTGGCATTGATTCACGCTGCACCTACCACTGATCTACTGAAGCAGCGTCCACAAGGGACTTTTTTCTGTTCTGTCCTAGCACTGGTATCAGGATTTTAATTTAGCATGTACTGACCCCACCCCCACCTGGTACTAGTCGGCACACAGATGCTCTGGCCTTGCTCATCCTTGTAAATGAGCGGCAGCCCTTAAAACAGTTACATTGCTGTGAAGGAATGTCAGGGTGACTGGCTAAAGATTACCAGTGGGGGTAGATGGGGTGTTGAAACATCAGATGCCCCTTCCTCTGTTCTTAGTCACTGTGCCGAGCTGTGTGGGAGGCCAAGCCTGCTATGCAATGGAATTTCTACTGAAGGAGCACAGAGGTGGGGAGTTTGGGGGTGGGGGAAGAGAAAGACTGTTTCAGGCAGATTCCAAGTTTCACTTGTTCTCGCTCACTCCCACTGAAGCCTCAGCATGAGTAATAATGTTTTACAACCAAAATATAATACATGTTAGTAATTAACATCAAAAATGCGTTAAAAATAACTTTCAAGCAGATACTACTGGATGACTAAATTAAAAATGCCTTCCACTAAAAGATGAACACATGAAGCTGCTGTATACTGAATTAGACCACTGGTCCATCAAGGTCAGTATTGTCTACTCAGACTGACATTGTCTCTCTAGGGTCTGAGCTAGAGGTCATTCATATCACTCCCTGATGCTCTGGATTGCTGGGGATCAATCCTGGTACCTTCTGCATGTCAAACAACACTACACCACAGCCCTTCTCTCAAGGTGATGGATTTTTACAAGGAACAAAGTATGTTAGTAGTATCAACATCCTTCAAGAAAGAGAGATTAAAAACAGATAAAAGGATGTATTTCTTCACACAATACATGGTTAAATTGTGGAACTCCCTGCCCCAGGATGTGGTGATGGCTGCCAACTTGGAAGGCTTTAAGATGGGACATGTTCACGGAGGATAGGGCTATTCAGGGCTACTAGTAAAAATGGATATTAGTCATGATGCACACCTATTCTTTCCAGGATCAGAGGAACATGCCTATTATATTAGGTGCTGTGGAACACAGACAGGATAATGTGCTGCAGTCGTCTTGTTTGTGGGCTTCCTAGGGGTATCTGGTTGGCCACTGTGTGAACAGACTGCTAGACTTGGTCTGATCCAGCTTGGCTTTTCTTATGTAAGAAAGCTTTTCATCATACTTTCCTTGTCTAAATGGTGCAAGACAGCAATACGTTTTAAATTTTTTGTAAATGAGAAGCCTAAAACTGGCTCCTAGAATGGGATTGAATTATCTACTGTCTGCATGGAATTTGGGGGCGTGTTCTCTTGGCTAGTTCTGATGAGACTTTTTATCATAGCATAACAGATTTGAGTATCTCAATTATAAAATATGTGACAATAACAATTATTTACATATATAGGGTCTATAAATAAACTAGAGTTTCTTGGATTTATTTATATTTTAGATTTCTAACCTGCCCCTCCCCCACTACAGTGGGGCTAGGGGTGGGTAACAACAAATCAAATGAATTTAAAAACAGAAGCAATTAAAATAGATTAAAATCCATAAATACAAATAAGATGGCACCCTAAGTTCCCAGAAAAGTAGACTAGAGAATAACAAACCACAAAGTAAGCAAGGAGGGGGCCCAAGGGGAGCATATAGAGGAAGGGGGCTGTGCTTGATGACCGGTGGATGTAATAGAGCAGCCAAAAATCCTCAGCCATGTGCCTGGTGGAACATCTCCATCTTGCAGGACCTGTGGAACTGGGCCAGATCCCATAGCACCCTGGTCTCCTCAGACAGAGAGTTCCACCAGGCAGGGGCCACGGCCCCAAAAGGCCCTGGCCCTGGTTGAGGACAACCGGACTGCTCTCGGGCCAGGGTCTTCCGGTAGATTTTGGGAACTAGAGCAAAGAATCCTTGGGGGGACTTATCAGGGTATAGGAGGTAAATGACATTTGCAAATAATTTTCAAACGTCACCTACCTCAGTTTCAAACCTGCGATATTGTAGCTTGATCTGGAAGTGATGAAGAATTCCTGGACCATTTCTTCTATGCATCTTTCATTTTAGCTGAAATGTGTTGGTGCTTTCCATTCAGCACTTTTACACATGCTGAATAATGCACTTTCAATCCACTTTGAATGTGTAGCTGGATTTTACTGTGTGAAATGGCAAAATCGACTTGCAAAATAATCTCTAAAGTACACTGAAAGTGGATATGTGATTGGCATGGCCTGAACATTTCTTGGCTTGATGGGATGCAAGAATGTTTGCTGAATGCTTGATAGCTCTTGATACACCAGATTAGGGGGCCTACATTCCTTGTAGATTAGTGTAACTATGACTGCTGGGAGCAGAACTGTGCCAAAAAGTGGTCTTTTATAGATTGCCAGGTGCCAGTCCAGAGACACACATTTTGGGAGGATGCTAAGACAAAGCAGTCCATGGGATTAGAGAGAAGCAAAGCAAACTGCACATTCTACCAAACAGTATTTCATAGCCTTTGCCATAAATTCAAGGAGAGGCACCTTGCCTTGCCTTTTCTAGGGAAACTGTAGTTACCGACAGTGGAAGTGATTAGCATCCCGACTGCTTTAGTTTTGCAACCCCCTAATCAGTTTGACTGCATGGTGGTTTCTTTGGAAGATCTGGCAGATGTAATCAAGTGGATCATCATTCCTAGAAAAGACAAGGGCATCTTTCTTCCCCTGGGCACTTAGTGGGCAACCATTCCTGCAAAATAAATGCCATGTTGATATGACACTTCAGCCTCCACGGCTGCCACAACTCGGGCAAGTCAGATCTCTCAGCCTTCATTTCCTGTCTGTGAACATGGGAACGGTGGTATAACCCTGAGGAAGTCTGGTCCAGTAAAAGGGCTGTGGAACCTGGCTCTGGGAAACCTGATAGGTGTTTGAGGCCCACATTTGTCATGGATCTTGGGCATGTCCCATGATCTCTATCTGTAAAATGGAGCGCTACCTCACAGGATGATTGCGAGAATGCACAATATGTATGTGAATGCACAATATGAAGACGTTGCAGATTAAAACTGCTGTGTAAATGTGAACATTAATTAATCATAATCTGTCTCCTCCCAAAGGTGTGAACTGCGATGTGGAGATTGACGAATGCATATCAGACCCTTGCTGGAATGGTGGCACCTGCCGTGACCACATTGGGCTCTTCACCTGCTCTTGTATGCCCGGCTATGAGGGGTTCCAATGTGAGGTGGATATCGATGAATGCCAGAGCCAGCCTTGTCTCAATGGAGGCACGTGCCATGACCTGGTCAACAGGTGAGAGAGAGGATGCTGGACAGAAGTCTACCTGAACCATTTTTCTATTCATGTAACCCATGAAAATATCTTTTCTTTTCAGACAGAGACCATGTGAGGAGGTTTTCTTAATAGCTAGCCCATTAGCTACAAAGTAACAACTGCCAGCCACCAATTGTATTTAGAAAGCCTAGAGGGGGAAGATGCAGCTGCTAGCCATCCTTCCATTGTGCTTGGACTAAGACCTCACTAAAATGTTAGTTTAATAGATATTTGTGTAAGTTTTGAATAGGTATAAGCCACTTTGGGAATCAATTTTTTTTAATGGGGTAGAATGCAATTAATAATCCTTAAGAAACTGAAATGTGAAATGATAAACAAATGATAAACTGAAATTGACTCCATGAGGAAGCAGCGGGGGTGAGAAAGGTCCTGATATATCTAACAATAAACTGTAGCTCTGTCCTGCTCTTCCTTCTAGCTACCGATGTGATTGCCAAAACACTGGCTTTGAAGGGGAACATTGTGAGCTGGATATTTTGGAATGTGCCTCCCAACCATGCCAGAATGGTGCAACCTGTCTTGAAGGAGTTGGACGCTACAGCTGTGATTGCTGGCCAGGTGGGTGAAATCACATTGGTCCATCCAACTCAGTACTGTCTATTCTGGCAGTGGTTCTCCAGGATCTCAAGCAGAGAAAGGCCTTGCCCAACTACCTGCTAACAGAGTTCCTTAAGTTGGAGATACTGAATTGAATGAGGGACCTTCTGCATGTAAAGCAGGTGCTCAGCCACTAAGCCCTCTTCTCTTCGTACCATTCTTCTAGCTTCCATTTTTTCAAGCAGAGAAGCCAACATATTCTAACCTCTTCTGTGTCTTTATAGCACAGTAAACTGGTTTCCTGAAGGCTCTTGATATATGAGGAGATTGTGATTGGTCACCTTCAAGCTAAGGCTGCTTTGCAAAGATTTTCCAGGATGTAATGCATGTATAAGTTCAGTTCACCATCCCTGTATCTCCCCAGAAGTCAATGTGAAACTATCAGATAAAGTGCAGACTTATACACTGAGTGCTTATACACTGAGTGCTCAGCTCCTAGAAGGTAGAATCCCTTCCATGACCTGAGCAGAGCTCAGTGACAACTACCAGTCTGTGCTGTCTGACCCATGAAGCCTCCTAGGACAAATCTACACAATAGAGTTTTAACTAATATAACAGTCATTCCCTCTCCCCAAAGAAACCAGGGAATTGTAGTTGCGGCCCTAGGGGCAGGCAGAAGAGGCAGGGAGGGGAAAAGGAGGGCACAGATGCACACAGAGACCCAAGTGAAGTAAAACAGGTGGCAGCTTTATTGATTACAGCTATTAGAGCATTGGCACTGCATGAGGCACAGATCCAAGCATTGGGTGAACCACCTGTTGACCAATGAACCCTTTCCCCAGCATGCCTGGTGAGTCAGTGGACCCACATGGGCACAAGCCTCTGCATGGTTCCCTTGCCACCTGGGAGTGGAGATGGGCAACAGCTCCTAAGGTGGGCATGCTGCTGCAGGGTTCCACCCCAAGACTTCTTAAGAGGATCCCACCTGGGGGAGTCAGACATGCAGGCACAGCCTCCCCCCCCCCCCCAAATGGATCCGGCCCAGTAATGCCTGAAATTGAAAGGCTTGCTATTTGCCTATGGCCCCTGTGCAATAAACTCACTGCTGGCTTTAGTAGAAAAGGGAAATTGTCTGTGTGTGTAAATGTGTGTGTATAGATATGCACAACTGCTCTGATACTTTTCATTTTCTTCTACAAGAGTAAAGAGTAAAGTGTACCAGCTGGGGAGATTCTGCTTCAGTCAGTTATGGGAAATCCAGAAGTGGTAGATTAAAAGTATAGGTCTTTGCCCATGCGTTCTATCCTAGTTGGCAAGTAGTGTGTTACTTGCACCACATTCAGTTTGGTAGTCTGTCCTTTGTCTTGTTGAGTGACCTTTTTAACACCAGAGAGGCTCACATCTCCTGGCTGGTGTTAGGATTTTAGCTGTTGTCATCTAGCCCAGTACTTCATGGTAAATGAGTACATGCTTACTCTTAGGGATCCCCTTGCCCAGATAACCTCTGTATTCTGTCACCAGGGTACGTGGGGGAGCACTGTGAGGAAGACGTGGATGAGTGTTCCATAGAGCCCTGCTTCAATGGTGGCCAGTGCTATGAAAAATCCAACCAAAGCTACTATGGGGAGCACGTGGACTTTCCAGCTCAGTTCAGCTATCGAGAAGCTGCTGGATTCATCTGCAGGTGTCAGCCAGGCTTTGATGGTGAGTGCTGTGGTGCCACGGAGTGGTTTTTGCTCTCAGCATTCCAGAGGAGATGCTCGACAAGAGGGAACAGCAAAGGGAATTGTTGTAAGCGAGGTGACACAGAGCCACACATGATTGGTCAAACCACCAAAAGTCAGGAATTGGCTCACGGGGCAAGGAATGAAACTGCTTCATTTTTTTGATCTGTTTTTGATCCCCCCAAAGGAGATACCTGCTCCATTAACATTGATGAATGTGAATCCCAGCCGTGCCAGAATGGAGGGACCTGTGTGGATCTGGTGAACAGCTATTGGTGTCACTGCATGCCAGGGTATTCAGGTAAGGGAGAAAATGTTATGTGGGGTGACAAAAGACTGGATCCATGCCAAATTGGGCAGGGCACTCATTGTGGTGTAATAATTATGGAGTTGCCTGCTATGGAGAGTATGCCAATTTTGCTTTTAATTTTCCAACTGGATGTAAAATTACAATCCTTGGTGTGTTTAAGAATCTAGATTTTGAATGTGGAAGATGTTCAATTTTGTTTTTGAGATTCAGTGTTGAGGGGATCCTTTATACAACTATGGTATAGCTACTGCAGCCAAAATAAGAAAGAATCTGGTGGCACCTTAAAGACTCACACTTTTTTGTAGAATAAGCTTTCTGACTCTCCAAAGCCTATGCCACAATACATTCATTAGTCTTTTAAGTGTCACAAGACTGTAATTTTTACACAACACAGGCTTGGTTCCATGTGTTCCTAAACCCGTTCTATTTGTTCTAAATAGTCTCTGCTCTGGAGTGCACTTCTTTTTCCTCTAAAACTTAATTTTTGCACAAGATAAATGGTTTTCTATGGGCCCTGCAACAGAGACTATCTAGCATGCATGGAACTAATCCACAGGATCCAAACCTAATTCACGGTGATATTGGTGGCCTTTATGGTTGACTACTTGGGGAGAGGCTGCAGCTCAGTGGTAGAGCATTTGCTTGGCCTGCGGAAGGTCACAGGTTCAGTTCCTGTCATTTACAGTTAAAAGGATCCGGTCGAAGGTGATGTGAAAGACCTCTACCTGAGACCCAGCTGTTGCTAGTCTCTGTAGACAATACCGACCTTAATGGACCAATGGTCTAATTCAATATAAGGTAGATAAATGTGTTCAAATTTTTGGAAGATACAAAGACTTACTCTAGTCATCCTGTGATCCTCATTCCAGATGTGGAGACATCATTGTCTCTACCACACTCTGTAGTGCAAATACTGGAGCGCCTCTAGTGTGGATATATAAACTGAGATGTAGTTAAAATTATTATGCTACTATGTACTATACTACTATTCTTGCATGGCTGAACACATGAAACTACCTTACATATTAAGTCAGGCTGTTGGTCTGTTAAGGACAGAATTGTCTACTGTGATTGGTAGCAGCTCTCCAGAGTTGGAATCATAGAGCTGGAAGGGGCCATACAGGCCATCTAGTCCAACCTCCTGCTCAATGCAGGATCAGCCTAGAGCATCCCTGACAAGTATTTGTCCAGCCTCTGCTTAAAGACTGCCAGTGAGGGGGAGCTCACCACCACCCTAGGTAGCTGATTCCACTGTCAAATAACATTTACTGTAAAAAAATTTCCCCTAATATCCAGTCAGTACCTTTCCGCCTTCAATTTAAACCCATTATTGCAAGTCCTATCCTCTGCTGCCAACAGGAACAGCTCCCTGGCCTCATCTAAGTGACAGCCCTTCAGATACTTAAAGAGAGCTTCTCCAGACTAAACATTCCCAACTTCCTCAGCCTTTCCTCATAGGGCTTGGCCTCCAGGCCCCCGATCATCCTCTTCTCTCTCCTCTGCACCCGCTCCATTCTGTCCACATCCTTTTTGAAGTGAGGCCTCCAGAACTGCACACAGTACTCCAGGTGCGGCCTGACCAATGCAGTGTACATCAGAACTGTGACATCTTGTGATTTGGAGTCTTACAGAGAGGTTTTTCGCATCACCTTCTACGTGAACTTTTAAACTCGAGATGTTTTGGACTGAACATGGGCCTTCTGTAAGAAAAGCAGATGCTCTACCACTGAGCCACAGCCCCAAAGTACTCAAACCAGAGGAGGGACCATGGTTGAGTGGTAGACCATCTGCTTGGCATGCAGAAGGTCCCAGGTTCAATCCCCGGCATCTCTAGTCTAAAAGATGAGGTACTGGGTGATGTGCAAGACCTCTACCAGAGACCTGGGGAGCCACTGCTGGTCTGAGTAGACAATACTTACTCTGAGTAGACAATACTTACAGGAAAGAAAATACCAAGACCACAGTCACACAGCCCGGATAACCTACAAGAACCAATACTTACTCTGATGAACCAATGGTTTGATTCAGTATAAGCAGCTTCATGTGTCCATGTGAGTCCAGAGGAGAGACATATCTGCTATTCTGTGGCTAATATGTACTAGCTAAGGCCAGTGAGTACAGTTCTGCCTGGTCCTCTGACATGAACCCAGGGCTTTTTTTTTTGGCCTTAATTTTAAGGAGCTTTAATCTCGTCTGGTCACGTCATGAGATGACAAGAGTCACTGGAAAAGACAGTCATGTTAGGAAAGGTTGAGGGCAGCAGGAAAAGAGGAAGACCCAACAAGAGATGGATTGACTCAATAAAGGAAGCCACAGCCTTCAATTTGCAATATCTGAGCAAGGCTGTCAAAGATAGGACAATTTGGAGGACTTTCATTCATAGGGTCGCCATGAGTCAGAAGCGGCTTGACGGCACTTAACACACAATCTCGTCTGACCTGTCTTTTTCCTTTAGTTTGTTACTTATGCCATTCAGTTTCTTGGGATCTAGTTAGTTCAGCAGTTCCATCCATGCTAGTGAGCGCAAAAATATTCTCTAAAGCATTGGTAGGCTGCCATCTTGTGGAATGAAAAAAAATCTAAAGTGAGGAGCTGCTTTAAGTTTTGAAAGGATACGACAAGTAATTCTGTCCCGTTCTCTGAAGTAAGGTCATATTGAGAGCTCAGGCCTGGAACATGCAGATTAACAAAAAAGAAAGAACCTCTGATCATGTGCAACACATTCCTCCCCTGAATAATCACTGCCTGCCCTAAGAAACAGAGTCTTTAGTGCTGGAGTTGTGGCTTCCAGGCAAGCTTTAAACCTTAGTATCTCTCTGTTAGAAATCATGTTCTGGGTTTGTTCATACCTGTCTCTAAATATCAGCGATAATCACCATATGAGAGGAGAGCTGATTATGTAGAGATAGTTTGAGAGCAGGGAAGAAGAATGCCCATAGGCTTCATATTTTTATAAGTGTTTGGCATAGTATTTTTACTCTCCAGAAAACCATCATATATCATATTGTAACAAAAGGAGCACTTGTTTATACCATCATGTGCATTGTGTGATGTAGGAAACAAGTACTCCCTCTCCTGAAATTTATCACATAGGAAGCACCCCTCGGTATATAGAACCAAGGCATAGGTCATATATATATGGACACACCAAAAATGATCACATGTAGATGGAACAGGAAGGAGGAGGAAAGGGAGAGGAGCTCATCCCACATAGACACATCTGGTGGACATTCCTGTTTCATCTTAAGTGGTTTGTGATGAATGGAGGAGGCAATCTCTTAGACACTGAAGTACAGTTTAATTTGGAAATTTTGTTATCAAAGATTGCCTCCCTTTGAATAAGTAAGTATTTAGAAGGGATGTTTACTTTTTATATTTGGTGCCACTTGCAAACTTGTATATTATTAAAAACATTTTCAATAACAACAGTTTTTTTAAAAAAAACAAATGGACGAAAGGTAAAGATGAGGTGATTGGACTTACAGCAGGGCCAAAGAATACAAAATGCCTTTTATTCAAACAAATTGTGCAGAATGCAAAAGTCACTATTCCGTGGGCTTTTAGTAAAAGTTGTGCTCCCTGACAGAAATTTGTACCCTTGGCAGACGGTGGTGCAGGACTTGTGAAGCTTCATGTCCTTGACCAGTGGCCCTGTCCCTCCGTTGCTTCTAAGACTGCTCCCAGGGATTTGTAGTAATAAAAAAAATTCAAGTTGATGGCGATTTTTAATATTAAATTAGTGCAAAGGTTCTCAGGATGCCAAGAACTGTGACTGAAAAGCCATCGCACAGCTGAGCTAGGAGCACAAAATAAGCAACAGAGGTATTAGATAAGAAGATTCAAAAATTAGTCCTGGTTAATCCCTTCATTTTTGGCAAGAGTGGGGTCTTATCCTCCCCTATTGTGGTTTCGCTGCTTCAAGAATTAAGCATTGGAGCAGGGGTGGATCTTTCCCCACAACATAGTTTTGATCAAAGGTGTTCTTCCATGCGGCTTTGCCTTTTGTTACGCTATGAGAACCCAGTGTCTGTACTTGCTGGCCTTTTAGAAGCCTTTTGCCTTCTGTGGGGCTATGGGAAGCTTTTAGCTCAAGGCCTAGCTAAGCAGGTGGGGGGGAGTCACATTTTGCCTCTCTGCAAGCTCAGTGAGAAGCATGAGAGTTTGTGGAGGAGTGAAGCTGACAGGGAAATAATAGCAATTAATCTCTCCTGTTTTGTCAATTAATCCCAGTCTGGTTCTGCTGTGTAAACAGCTTATTACTTCACATTAGGATCACAGAGCAAGTTAGCTTCCCATAACGTTCCTGTTATGCGTTTCAGTGGCAGTTATGCTCTGCCTTCAGCTTGGGTTTTTAAGGAACACCAAAGATGAAAAGCAGCCGACCATTCTGATCTGGGCAGGATCCTTCCTTTTGGGAGCCATCAGTGCTCTCAGGAATTCAGGGAAGGGCTTGGGTAAGCAGACGTCTCAGTTGCTTGCCTGTTGTTGGGTAAGCTTTGCTTGTCCTAGGAACAGATTTTTGCCATTTTTGACAGCAAAAGCCAGCAATATCTGAAAAAAGATCTAGTGAAAATATGCCAATATAGAGGCCTGGAAGGAAAGCCGCACCAAATATGATGTACCTTGTAAACCTAGGCTGCAGTGTGCCTGCTTTCTCCATTGGTAACAACATTTATGTGTATAATTCCTTCCTCTGAACTTTATTTCTTGGCTCACATGCTTGAGTTATTGGATGCTGACTCTTTGCTTATGGCATGATATGGTTTGGATTGCTTTGGCTGATCTGTGGGATGCAGTGGGCAGATTAGCCATACTGCATATGGCTAGCTTTATGATCCTTCGTATGGGGCCAAGTGTGTTCTTAAGATGCTCCAAACTTTTCTTTGAGTTGAGCAGGTATCTGGAAAGGCAGGATATAAAAGGCTGCCCCTTTGGTTTCATATGAGATACACCTCAGCATCCTCTTGGTCATTTTCCCCTTGCTAAGAGATTGTTTTGAAGTTGGCTTACTGCAGCTCTATTTGGCAAGTGAACATTTAAAGATCAAAATTTACAAGCTTGACTTCACTGTGACCAGAGTCTGAACAAGTATCTTAATCCCCTGAGTAGAAGCAAAAATAGCTTTCCTTGGTCCACTGTGAACCTTTCAACCAAATGTTCCAAAAGGCTGCTTCTGGTCCCCTTTCCTCACATATCTGCCTTCTAAGCAGGCACACAAGAGCCTAAACAAGCCACAACTAGCTTTGAGTCTGTGGAAGAGGGGACCCTCCTATCTATATTCAGTTTGTTACTATGCCCCAGATATTTGCAGCTATTTTAATCAGTCTCACCTTGAGTCCAGTGGTGGATAAAGTTATTTTTCTCCTACCTGACATAGATCCGTACATACTTTACTAGGTATCAATTGTATACCCTGCCTGCCGTGAAAATTCAGCCTACAGCTGCACTTCAGGACTTACCCGTTGTAGTACATTTTATTTTTGTAGCTGATGGCATGGCAAAGCAGTTATGGATATCTTCAATCAGTCATGCTTTTCATGCAAGCAATGACAAATTACTGCTTTTCCCAAACAGCCAGCATCAAGAACGTTCAAGCCCCGCATGTTGCCCTACACCAAATTTGCCACTCCCTAGGCTCCTCCTGCCTTTCCTTCTCCAGCAAGAGGATGATCTTGTTCGTCCCTCCTGTTTGGTGAAAATGAGGACAGGGCCTGCCTGGAGAGAGGAGGGGGCCAGGAATGACAGACGCTCTCACCCCCCCCCCATTCTCCTCCCCCCTTCCTGGAGGTAGTAGACAAGCATTCTTCTTGTCAGCAGTGATAGGAGCCAGCTGGGGAGGTTTAGAGCTGAGATGGATTAGATCTTGCTGCAGTGAAGCTTGCTTTATATTGGTTGGCTTTGTCTCCAATCCCCTTTTGCCTGCCTGGCACTCAGACGTGCGGCACATACACACATTCTGCTGCTCCATTCCAGCTGAGCACCGACCCCCTCTTTTCGTCCTGTCATCATCACCAATGCCTGCAAGGGAACAGCTATGAACTCTATGCTCGTTGGCATCCTTATGGGTGGAATATATCTTCTAGCAGGTAATGATAGAAGCTGCAGAGGCAAGGAGTTGTATCCTGGCTAGCTGAATGTGTGTGGGGATTTCTGGGAGCTGTACAAACAGAGAGGAGGAGGTATTAGGAGAAGAATTCCTTGCAGAGGGGAGAAGCTTAGCTGGGTCAGCCTTCTAAGGATCAATGGCTTTCTTGCTTAACGGAAGTTTTGCTCTAACTCTGCAGTGGGTGTGTCCGTGCCGGCTGTGCCTGGAGCACGGTGTTGTTTCAGAGCTGGGGCTCTGGCACTCAAGTGCATTATTGCCTTCATGTGATGCTTCTCGTACCAGCTGCAGGAAAACTCTTTTCTCCCCCCAGTGAGTGGGAACTGTTGAAACTAGTAAAACCACTGTAACTCAAAGAAGCAGCCGTTTGCCTGTGATGCTCCTGAGACTCATGTGCTGGGGCCCCTGGAGCCTGTCAAAGGAAAACGGTACGAGAGGGAGGAGTTTGCTGTCTATCACCATGGAAGTTGCCATGGTGATGCAAACCTCGTGTTGTTGCTAATTTTTCTGGTTTACATCTTGCCGATGACAGTAGGAAATCTAACTAGGCTGTGCTCAGGACGGTTTGCTGGAAGCGGAGGCATTATTAGGAGAAACATTCAAGGTGGTTCATGGGGTCTGGGGCGAGTGGGTTGGACCAGTTAAGTGTTTGCTAATCTCATTCTTGCTGTGACTGCTTATCCCTCTCACCTGTGATTTAAAGAATGGGGGCATATAAATTAGGCTTTGTTTTACTGCTTACAAATATAGTCATCCAAGAGCGTGTTATTCCTCCCACCCACCCCAGGATACACACAGTCCTCTTTCTAAGAGAAGTCAGTCTCTGAAGCTCACAGAAATAGAGACATAGACACACTAGAACAGTAATTCCCAGTGTGATACCCATAGTAGCCATGGCACCTACTGATGGGTTTACCAGTGCCCATTTACTTCTTCCTTCAAACATCTCTTCGCTAAAACAAATAGCCAGTCTTGGCTCCCCACCAGCTCAGTGGAGCAGGAGGAATTACTTTTGTGTCATCCATTCATGAACAGCTGCCTCCCTCACAGGAAGATGCTTGGTTTGCCACCTCCCAACAATTTGTGATCCCCCCCATGGCAACCATTGTGTAGCACTGTCCACTCCCATTTCTCAAAATTCTACAAGCGCCAACAGACTCCCCCAAGGTTCCACCTGGACATTAGAGCATATAGCTAAGGGCTGAAGGGTACCTTCAGGTTTACAGCAGAAGGGTGGCTGGGTTTGGGGTGATTTAACATGACAGTGGATTGAGAACTCATTGATTATCCATGAGTAGTCTTCTAATAGCATCTCCTTCCAAATGGCAAAGCAAATTCCCTCTGGTAACGGTCAGATTTTGGTAGTGATAGTTGCATGCCTACTACAATTTGGGCAGCTGGCAAATTGCTTCTCTGATAGAAGAGGTTCATAAGCTTATAAATTGTGTAAGTCATCCTTTAGCTCTAGGATCTGTGGGTGCTTCCACAGGCAGTAGGAAGGGTGCATACATTCTTGAAAAAGGCCTAAAGTGCAGAATTTCTGTGAGACGCTACTATACTCTGCTGTTAATAGGCTGTTCCAAACAGGATTACTTCTTCCCTGCCTCCCTTTCTAACCCAGGCTTTTGAACACTCCATGCCTCCCACAGGAAGGAGTGCAGATTATTTGTTGGCATGTACCAGCCTACATCAATCTTGTTGGCTGAAACAGCCTAAAGCACATTTTTGTTATTTCCGGAAAAGGGGAGGGGCTTGCCTGTGACTCATCATGGAGTTGCCTGCTTTTGCATACCGGTAGTCATTTGCCTTAAAGACTCCCCCCCCCCCCCACTGATGCATTTGGAAAATGAAATGACTTAGAACCTTTGCAGCAACTGCTAAATTACGGTACTGAACATTTTCTGCAGAGTCCCCTTTGCATACTCAAAGATAAATGTTTTAACAATGAAATATGTTACTCCCCCCCATATATATACCTTCATTCATGTGTCCATAGCAGTTGTGTGGAATGTGGATGCATGCATGTCAGATGCACCTTTGTACCCATGACACTTCTCCTTTGTGATGTGATCCTGTTCTATTTTCTGCACTTTCTTGCTTTTACAATGTTTTGTAGTTTTTAATTTTTTTAAAAATCAGAGACTGAGCTTTATACAACTGTCCCCCTCAGGCATGAAAATATTCCTTCTTTTAAAAACATAGAGTTTGAGCCACCAGGAAGCTCTCTTGCATAAACCCCATTGAAATGAGTAGGACTATTGCTGTGGCAAGAACATACTTGGTATGTATTTCTGCTGCAGACCCAGCTAGCTTCTGCCATTTCCATGTAACATGTGAAATCCCTCCAGTGTCTCATCTAAATGGGAAGTGACTGTTTTAGAGCAGGTATTAACAGTAAGCTTCTTTGGCAATCAGTTTTTTTCTTCTGAAAAGTGAATTAGGTATAAATAAGGGAGGGTTGAAACAGGCAAGAAAGTGGCGTGGTGACTAGGGAGGAGAGGTAACAGAGCATAGCAGAGACTGGAAAGGGCAGAGACCCAGCATAGTCCAGGAAAGCAGAGGCAGGCCTCTTAGTAGAATAAAAAAGAATGTGATGATATCTAGAACTTTTAGGCTGCTGTTGGTTGTGCTATTCCTGATAAAGATGGTGTTGATGGTTCTAATTCTTTGAAGAACTAGTCTTCCAAATCATCTGTAACTGTTTCCCAGCTCCACCCTGAGACTTCCGGCTGCTTCCAGTGTCTGCTGAAGGTTTGGCAAAGCCCACAGTAGTAACTTGGCCTTCTTCGTACACTAAACAAACAAAGCAGGAATCAATACAGCCAGCTTCTCAGGGAAAGGGGAACATGGATTTGCATGCTCTCCATGAGGGCTAATTTACTGTTTGACACGATGTGAATGACCTGAAAGTAACGTTCCAGAAGCAGGTTGCAAGAAGTCAGGCAACTTAGCCCTGATAGGCTCGGTTAAGGAAGAGGCCTCATTGGGGCTACAAAGAAGCAATCAGCAGCACCTTTGACACATGTGGGAAGGGAAATTATCAGTGGATAAAGAAGTATCCCAAAGTCCCACCTCTCTCCGTACTGGGGTTGGATAACAGCAGATAAATCTGCTTGGCTGTATGGAAATGGAAAATAACTAGCAACTATTCCCCCTCTCGATCCAATTCTGCTCTGCTTTCACACTGGTTCATCAACAAATTGCTCAGTATAGGTTTGCTCAGGCCAACGGCTGAGCAATATCCTAAATGTTTGTTTGCTGGCATAATAATTCATATTGCTTTTCTTCTGTAGTAACTGAACTGTGTTGTCTTCTGCAGCCTTGGGCAATGAGCTATGAAAGGGTGACATTTTGTCAAAGGTCATGGAAGAGATTGTAAAGAGAATCCCATCCCACTGATACCAGTACATCTGACTAAAAGATGATCTGTCCAAACTGTACCACACTCATCACTTTCCCTCTGTGGGAATATTCATTCTTATGCCTCTCACTGTGGATAAGGCTGCTGTAGCAGAACTACAGGTCTCAGCATGGCTATACCTTTGGATGAGACTGTTATAGCACCGTATTGCCATTGCCTGTTGCCCAAGAGGGCAATTGCTGGCATTTCCAGAAGAGATTCCACCCCTGACCAAAGGGAAGAGCAAACATTCCACAGCCCTTTTGTGGTGTGATTCCTTCACAGGGTGGGTTGTGTTTGAGCATAGTGTAATGCTATTAGCCTGAATAATCCAGACTTCGTTTATCAGTGCAGCTGTCTTGGAAGATTAGTAGGAAGGTGTGTTAGAAGTCTGGAGGGGCAATTTACAAGCACTTTAGTCACAAAGACACTACTTGTCTTTAGCTTCCCTTCACCTTTTTGGGGCCCAGGTGAACCTAGACCAGCAGACCCTTCAGTTGCTTTTCAGTAAAGCACTGTATGTGGGATCTCACTGAGGTCAGCTGTATTGTATTAGCAACTGACTCCCACTAACTTTCTCCTTCCATCTGTATGTACTAGGTGTAGAATGTGCCACAGAGATCAATGAATGTGAAGACCATCCCTGCGAGAATGGAGGTGCCTGTGAAGATGGCATTGCTGACTACATCTGCCATTGCATCCCTGGTAAAGGTGGCATTACTTGGGGTGGGAAGAACTGCTCTGTGGAGCTCACTGGATGTCAGGCCCACCACTGTCAAAATGAGGCCTTGTGTGTCCCTACCTACAAGTCTGAAACCCATGGATACCAGTGCCAGTGCCAGCCTGGTTTTTATGGCTCCACGTGCTCCACATCAACAACCTTCTCCTTCTCCTCAAGAACCTATCTCTTCATTAACCTGTCAGCAGACCACAAAAGCCCAAGTGATACCTCAGAGGGTTATCTATCTGCTGTTGCCCTCCGGTTCCGAACCACCCTTCCTGATGCTGTCCTCATCTACCGAGGTCACAAAGCAGAGCACCTATTGCTGGAGCTCTCGGGTGGCCTTGTACGTGTAACCTTGATGATGCAGGATGCTGTGTCCTCTCTCATCCTGGAGGCACCACGGGTGGATGATGGCTTCTGGCATAATGTTGAGGTCCGGTTGCAAGATTCCCTTGAACTCAGGCTGTGGCATGAAGACTGCCATGCAAGCATCTGTCGGCAGAGCTTTCCTCTTGCAGAGTCATTCTCAAATTCCTTGTTGCTCTCCTCAGAAATATACATTGGAGGAACTGATGTGAAGTTAATGACTAACCCTATGCAGAGTTTCATTGGTTGCCTGGAAGACCTGTATGTTGATTCGAAGGTTGTCCTAACACAAGAGGTGATTGGATTGCAATCCTCCGGAGTCCAGCTAGGTTGCGAGAGGACGGATTGGTGCCACACCCAGCCTTGTTCACATGGTGGCCAGTGCGTTGACCTTTGGGCAGACTACTACTGTAACTGTTCTCGGCCTTATGAAGGCCACACATGCTCATTTGGTAAGTAACAACCTAGAGCATTTGTCAGTCCTTTGAAAGGGGAGTGAGTCAGGTTTCAAGCAAGGACTTTCGGGGTGGTGGTTATTAGTCTGTGAGGAAGGAGCACTGCAGGGCTCCACAATCTCTGCCACCATTTCAAGGGCTGTCTTTCCCTACAAGACATGCTTGGTCTTGGAGTATTGCAGGCTATTATATTGGCCCTTCCTCTTCACAATCAAACAAAGTGAGGGGATAAATTGCCTTGAGCATTGCTACCGTTAAGTGCCGTTCTCCAAGAGAAAGTGGCTGCCTGCAGTGCAAATTATAGTCCTTTAGAGGGAGCAGTGAGCTTGCCCCCGATTTGTTGGCAGTCTCCGTGGTCTTCCACAGGTCTGTCCCGTTGTCTTTCAGAGCAACTGTCATTCCCAAAATGAGCAGAGGGATGATGAGCAGAAGTTGGCCATGACTTGGAACTGGCATTCATTGCTTTCTATCTCTCTTTCTCCCAGAGTCTCCAACAGTAACTTTCGGACTAGAAAACTCTTCAAGCTTCGCTACCTTTGCAATTAGCAACAGCCTAGGGGCAAATTTTAATCTTTCATTTTTCATCCGGACTTTGAAGCCCAAGGGTTTGGTGTTTCAAATTAGCAATGGGACAGAAACTTTCCTTGCAGTTTACCTGATGGATGGGCAGCTCCAGATAGAGGCATCAACTGCTGCTCCCATCAGCATCCCTGGAGGCCTGGCCAATGGCAGGAGACATTTCGTAATGCTTTCCTTCCATGAAGGTTTTGTTCATGCCAGCCTTTTAAACAGAGAGGAAGACCTGGGACCTCTGAAAGTGACTCCACTAGCAGCTGGGTCTGAGATTCATGTGGGTGGACTCCTGGATGAAGACAGTGTGTCCCTCTGGGGAGGGTATTTTAAAGGTTGTCTTCAGGATGTCCGACTCAACCACCACCAGATGCAGTTCTTCAGCCCTGAAGGTGACAGGCCAGAAGAACTTTATGTGGAACAAACCACTAATGTTTTCCTGGGATGTATCTCAGATGATACTTGCAAGGTAAGGAAAGTGCAAAAGATTGCCTTTGTGTACCCAGGCACCCCTCTTCGAGCATAAGAATGGGGAAACTGGTCATGCAGGTCAGGCCAGAGGGCCATCTAGCCCAACACTGTCTTTCCAACAGCAACACATGAAGGAAGCACATAAGCAGGACACCCATGTATTTTCTATCCTGCATTTTCAAAATCTGCTTGTGCCAGCTAGCTTTTGTTGCTTGTTCCAGCACCGGGTAATTGGAAGTGCACTGTTTTTAATACCTACGTACTCTGAGCAGTAGCCATTGAGCTCTCTATCCCTTACAAAGACTCAACAAAGCTAGTGGCTGACAAATCCTATCGGTTAAGCAAGTATTGTGTTAAGCAGTGGGCGGTTTTTGTCTTAAACCTGTGGCTTATCTGTTGCTTGGGATGACCCTGTGAATATTTTCTCTTTAATTACTTACTTATGGCTAGAAAGAGTCTGACTTGATTCCTTTTTCAGACATTTTGTAGTGTTCTGTCATTCTCTGCAGAATAGGTGAGTTCTCAAGGCAAATAGCTAATAACTGCCTACAAAGTGGAATCCAGGCAAGTTTCTGGAAACTCAGTTTCTTACCCTCCTCTTTTACATGGCACATGTGGATGAGTGTGAGACAACAATACTCAGTTTGCCAGAGGGAAGGACTGTGTGGGTGCTCATATGAGGATGACAAAAAGGAGGTTCAGTGGGAATTGTGGGCCTCAGAGGCTTCTATTGATTCCTTCTGCCTTAGCTTGGAACAATGGTTAATGCTGAGGGGTTCATGGGATTGCCCTGCAGGCTTGCATGTCACCAGCATTTCCTTGCTGTGTTCTTCCTCCCCATGCGACCGAAGGAGCAGACAGCAGGACTAGCAACACTAAACTTGTGAGGTGGAGTATGGACCGTCCTTTGCCTATGTCCAGCATGTGTTCATGGACCCCATTACCACACAGCATTTCACCTCCTATTCTCTCTTCAGAAGAACATCTTCTGTAGGAAGGATGTTTCCTGCATGCTTTGCAGTCTCTGTTGTTGGGGTTTTGACCCTCTGGGATACAGTACCACTGCACAAAGTTTTGAAGGAGTTTGGAAGTGCATTTGATGCCATTCTGAAGCCTGCCACATGAATTTAGAGGTCCTGGGACCCTGCTGCTTTCCCCTCCCTGAATTTCTGTCCCTGACCATCCATTTCTACTGAAGAGGAACACTGATAGCTTTACAATCAGCATCATGTATTTTGGCTTAGTAGGGAGGGAGGATGTTATTTATAGACAGGCCTTTCCTGTGTGCTTTCCTTAGATTTGGGTTCTAAGAGAGGATGCTAATTTTGACAGCCTTTCTGGTTAGGAGAACAGAGCACCTTCCCTAGATGAGAGTAGGTCCTCCTGCCTCTAATAAATCTGCCTCAGACCTTACTCAATTCAAGGCACCCCATATTCGAAGGCTAGTCCCAATAGGTTTTGTAGCACATACAAATGCCAGCAGATGAGGAGCAAGCAGTCTATAGTGGGGTCACATTACCAGCTCCTGCTGCTCTCATACTGACCTCCTGTAAGAGAAGCTGACTTGAGTAAGTGCTAGAAAATGGAGAGCAGGAGAAGCCAGGCACAACCGAAGGCAAGGTTCTACTCAGGGCTAGAGGTTCAAACTGGCATGCAGCTCACCCTTCCTCTTCCAATGGAATTAGATGTTCCCTATCTCTCATTGTTTAAATCTGCCCACAGTTGCATGCTCCTCCATCATATCTGTGCAATGAGAAAACGAGCACCTACTTCCCTGGAAATAATTTCTCTTATCTTTCAGCCTGAGCCATGTTTCAATGGTGGTCACTGTACTGTCACCTGGAATGACTTTATCTGTAGCTGCACTGCTAACTTCACCGGGAAGAGCTGTGAGGAAAGAGTTTGGTGTGAAAGTGAGCCATGCTCTCAAGCTACAACCTGTGTGGATGTCCCTTCTGGCTATGTCTGTAAGCACTGTCCCAGGAATCCGATGATGTTTGCGCTAAAGTAGGGCTGTTCTCTTGAATATGGGGCTGGAATATGAGGCAATATGACCATCTCCACTTGCTGCACTTTACTTATTTTATAACCTTCTCTCCATCTGGTACAATCACTAGGGCAGATAAGAATCCCTGTTCTGTCAGTACACTCTCAAATGTTAAATACTGATAGTAAACACAAGAGAATGATTGAAGTACCAGTTGCCTTGGAGAAAGGGGCATCTAATCTGAATTTAGTAGCTTGGATCCAGAAATTTATTATAGACCCCTTGGGTGGAGAAGGTTTATTTCCCCAGCAAACAAAGATAGCAAGCATTGCTCCCATTTGGAAGACCTCCGGAGCTTTTTATGGCAAGATCCTAAGTCTTAGCTTCCAAGAGGTCTTGTTGCTTACATAGCACTCTAACAAAGTGTGCCCTCTCAATAGACTTGGTTTATCTGACTGCCACCTTCATCTTCCTCTCCTCCCAGGCCTGTCGAGTGCCACGTTTCATGGGCACAATGCAGTCGAATTCACCACCAATGCATCTATAACAAGAGCCCTTCACAGCCTCCGCTTGGATTTCAGAACACGGGATGAAGATGCCGTCTTGCTGCGGGCTGTGCAGGAGGTGGATTCTCTCTTGGTGGCTGTCCAGAACTCTTCCCTGCTGGTAGAGATCAGGAGTGGGAATGGCATTGAGGGAGTGAACTTTCTCAGTCAGATGTCCATCTCAGATGGCTCTTGGCACATGCTCGTTCTGTCTATGGAAGAATCCTCAGCTCTTTCCTCAAGATGGCACCTCTATTTGGATGGATCCATGAACATAACCCTACAGGGGCATGCTGGGAGCCTGGACTTCATAAAAAATAATGCAATTATCATCCTAGCTGAAAATTTCACCGGCTGTCTTGGACATGCTGACATAGGGGGTGTTTTCCTGCCACTTGCTGCCCACGCCTCATACCCGCAGCCAGAGCAGTTTCTGCAACTGAGCAATAAGGCACCCCTTCTGGGCTGCTTGGGGGCGAACGTGTGTGCCTCCAACCTGTGCCACCATGCTGGCTCCTGCCAGGATCTGTTCAATGCTTTCCGCTGTGTTTGCAGTGCTGGGTGGGAAGGGCTGCTCTGCGAGGCCAACATTGACGACTGCAGCTCCAGTCCCTGCATTCATGGGAAGTGTGTTGATGAAGTGGCAGATTTCCAATGCGAGTGTGACAAAGGCTATATTGGGAAGCGCTGCCACATCAATGTTGATGACTGCATTCGACACCAGTGCCAGAATGGAGGGACGTGTGTGGACGGGGTCTACAGCTATACCTGCAAGTGTCCACCACAATACACAGGTCCTCACTGCGAGTAGGTACCCTCTGGAGAGAGAACAGGGCTTGTGTTGGAAGTCTCACATCTTGGTTATGTGTGCTGCTTGTGTTTAAGAGTTGATGCGCCTAAGAACAGGAGCTATGGGGGCGCCACTTGATTGCTTACCTAGGCCACAAACTGCAGGCAGGGCATTCCCCTTTGAGCCTCAGCCCAGGGCTCAGGCTGCGTATTTTTCCCTCCACTGTGCAAGCAGCAGGTTCAGCGCCCTGATGCCAATATGCAAGCACACACCCAAGAAACATTTTCCTCCCTGGAAAGAAGGAAGGGAAAATGATAGATAGAAGGAAGAAAGGAAACATGGACTAGACGTGACAGGCAATATTAATCTTTGTGGGTTTTTTTTAAACCTTGTCATATATTTACCTTAAGAACAAAATAGCCCCCTCTTAAAACTGCATATACAAAATTTGGGTTCTTCTGGAACACACACAACCCCCTTGACACAATATGGCTTACGGCATGGTAAATATTTTCTTCCTCTGCCTTGCAAATGGGGATGGATACTCTGCATCAACTTTATCAGTCTTTTGCAAGGAGAAGTAATTTTGAATGCTTGAAAGGTGCCAAATAAACGAGTTCAGTATCCAGCCTGTTATAAGCAAAAGTCTTTATGGCCTTGAGAACCTTGGCAAATGGGTAGGCTGTGTGAGAGTGAAGGCACAGGAGCAGGAATTCTAGTGAAGCGATAAGATACAGAGAGTCCATCATGATAGGCAGATGTTAATCAGTGCCTTCTGTGATGGCCCAAGCTAAGATTTTATGCTGAACAGCATGTAACAACTAAGCATATCTTTTTATACTTGGTACTCTCCCCCCCCCCATCTCTTTTTTGAACCAGGTGGCCATTCCCACCCGAGCAATGTGGCAAGAACTTCACCTGTTTGAACGGCGGCAAATGTACAAGTGGGCCTTGGGGAGCCAACTGCACCTGCAAGCCTGGCTATGCTGGCAGAAAGTACGACTAGCATTCTCTGGTACCCACTGGAGGCCCCATAAGTGTTTAAGAGAGCCCAGGATACTTTGATCTCTTAGCAAACCATGCCTTCAAATGACGAGCTTGGCATGGCCCTCAGTGCGCACACGTGCTTAACCCCCCCAGAAAACTCTCTCACTGCATTCACATTTTAAGCAGAGTCTCTGTGCACTTCTCCCAAAACAGCGCTCTCAATGAGTCCAGATAACAATTAGCAGCTGGACCCTTGTAAGAGGTGAGATGAAGGGGACCTCACAAGGGCTGGATCCCTCACGTGGGAACAGGCAAGAATTAGTAAACAGACTTGCCACTAGTGGAACCTTATTGCTATCTTATGTCATTATTTTATAGCAGATTCAGTGCTCCAGCCCTTCTCCTCCTGATTGCTATTACAATTTAAATTCGGGTCCAGTAGCACCTTAGAGACCAACAAGATTTTTTGGGGTATGAGCTTTTGAAAGTCAAACCTCACTTTGTCAGATACTACAGTTTAGGTTACTGATCCATTTACTGTACTTATGTTGCACTCCACTACTGCGTACTCATGGCAATGTATGACTTTACCAAGTGCTGCTCGTGTCTCCTTTCCAGGTGCCAGATTAACATCAATGAATGTGACCCCAATCCCTGCCAAAATGGGGGGACCTGCCAGGATTCAATAAACCGATACCGATGTGTGTGCAGTGCCAGCTACACTGGAGAGCGTTGTGATGTTGATGTAAGTTAGCCTTCTTCCTCCCCCCCTTTTTTTTTCGAGGGTTTGTCCGGGAAACCACTTTGGAAAGGAACTGGTTCAAAGCTCTTCAGCTTTGAAGAGCCAGCAGGGCTCTAATGTGCAACCACCACCACCCCTCCAAATTCTGAACTAAACAAACTCATCTCACCCTTTTCTCCATGGAGCTCATGCATACATGGTTCTCCACTTTACCCTTAAAACAACCCTGTCAGGTAGATTAGAAAGCAAGAGAGACAATGGCTCAAAGGTGTGTACTTTGTGTATTTTCATAATTTACATCCCACTTCTATCCCCAATAGGG
Organism: Euleptes europaea; assembly: GCF_029931775.1. NCBI lineage: Eukaryota > Metazoa > Chordata > Lepidosauria > Squamata > Sphaerodactylidae > Euleptes > Euleptes europaea. Next base: position 35,828,124 of record NC_079325.1, on the reverse strand, counting down.
GCCCCACTGTGGCTTACAACATTCTCATTTTATCCTTATAACTATGATGTGAGGTAGGTTAGGCTGAGAGTGTGTAACTGGCCTACGGTAACCCAGCAAGCTTCCATGGCTGAGTGGGGACTTGAATCTGGGTCTCTGTAGTCCGACTCCCTAACCATTATTATACTGGCAGAGAAGACCCACAGCCTGGATCAAGCCCCCCCCCCCCGGCTGAGTTTTGTGCCTTTGTACACATATACATAAATATGTATGTATATTTATAAACCTTACAACCACCAGTATGTGGGGGGAGATGTTTCAGGGCTACTAGACAGATGGGTGGTGGTAAAAGTGTTACTTTGTTTTTGTTTTGTGCATGGAATAGTCACCTGAGTGGGTGCCTGCCTGGGAATGTACTAACGTCGAATGCATGAAACTGCCTAACACTGAGTCATCTGTGCAGGGGAGCCAGGCTCTCTGCTGTTGCTGTTGCACAACTGCCCCTTGTAGGACACATCCATCCCTTTTGCATGCCTAACACTCTCTTCCGTGCGATGCTTCTTGGTGCTGGCCCCTTCTCAAGGACTCGCTACATGACAGAGTTTGTGCCGCAGCCTCTTCCATTTCATCACTCCAGTGCCAAGACAACTAACACCTGTAGTCAACTGGGTTTGATTCTGAACAGCACACCCTTCATGGGGTAGCCTGCCTGTCTCAATTAAGACCAACAAATTCCAATCTGCTATTTGCAGCTTCTGGGGGAACCTGCTCACTGTCAAACTTCTTACTGTTACATAAAGGAGATGGCAAAGAACACGCTGAGTTTGCAGTTCCGTTCCTACGTATTGTAGTTAATGGCAGCATAGGAAGGATTTAAACTGGAATCTGCTTGTCCCACTCCAGTGTGTAGCTGGTGCTTATGTAAAACAGCTCTCTATACAGATGGTCACTGCTCCACTAACACATCACCTCTGATATATCCAATTGCAAGGATTTGGAGCTCAGAATCCACCCAATTACCTGCTTATAAATCACTCCTTTCTTATTTCTCGCTGGATAGGTAGCTGTTGGGTGTTTTAATTGCTGAGCCTGGGCACAGCTGTTTTTAGTAAGGCTTAAGCTAATCTCTTGTCCCCAATTCAGCTTTTGTGAGTCAGATCTGAGCTGGAGTTTATGGTCTTTCCTCGTAGTGCAGTAGAAGGCACCTGTAGGCAAATGCCACTACTGAAGGAATGGTCACTCTAAGGGGAAGAGCAGAAATTTGCAGGAAATATATGCTGTGAGATTAGAGTTTATTTCCCTTGCAAGGTTTTTGATCACCCATTTAACATTTCCTACTGGCACCTCCTAAGTTACATGGCATCAGTGGGAATTCAGGTAAAATCTTTGCCATATACATCAGTGATAGTTAGGGTATTTCTGGATCCCCATTAATCGAGCAGCTTGTCTCTACGGGGCCTGGAGTACACCTCTCACTTCTGGGTTATGCCCATGGCTGCTTCTGCAGGCTGCATCTGTGCTCATACAGATCAGAGCTGCAGGTTACTAGAGAGTTGTGCAGGAATGCATGTGTGCAAAGTGGTCAGGGAGAACAACTGACTTGGCAGGTAGCAGAGAACTTAACTTGCATCCTCTGCTGTGTACTGTCTAAATTAACCCCTATTTTTAAAAAAATAATCTTACACTTTGCTACTCCTCCTCTTACAAATGGCTTCAGGCTCAGCCATGCCCGTTCCTTTTGATTCTTTTAACAGTTACATGGGGGGCGGGGGCAGCATGTAGCCCTCTGCTTCTCACTGCTGACTCCATTCCAAGACTCATTATTTCTCCATTAATTTCTCTTGCAGAAGGGGACTCCAAGTGCTTTCCCCCCATTCCCATTAATTGAAGTAGCAGTCCCGGTAGCCTGCGGTTGCTTGTTGCTCCTTATTATTATCCTCATTCTCATGATACTCACGGCCCGGAAGAGGCGCCAGTCAGAAGGGACCTACAGCCCAAGTCAACAGGAAGTGGCAGGAGCCCGCCTGGAGATGGACAGTGTTCTAAAGGTGCCACCAGAGGAGCGTTTAATATAAGCATTGCTCTGCCAAGGGTAGACAGTGCCTTTGCAAGGCTTGCAAACATCCTGGGCTTGGTTCCAGACCTTGGGCTGCTCTCCCACCTCCCGAACCGAGCTCCTTAAGGGCCATTGAGTGTTGTGGAGGTGCAAGCGCATGAATGACTGGGCCGCAAGGGCACTTAGTCTGCTGCACGGAGCAGCTCATGACTCCCTGACCCGCCCCTCTAGAGGCAGCGACGGCTCGCATCTTCTAAGGAACACCTTTAATCTCATTACAATGAATCTGGCAGATGCTTTCCCTCAGCCGAAGGAGCACAAAAAACGAGCTGGCAGAACTTTAACGCTGCCTTTGGCTGATTGCACTGAGGAAGTAGAGCTTTCCCCAGACCACCTGCCTCAAACCACCCTAACAGCAACAGCACTGCTGAACCTGCCTCCCCTATCAGACGTGACTCAAGGGATGGTACTTACTGAAATAATTTGTACCAGCCAACATGTATTATGAAGTTACTATTTAGAGTGGACTACTACAACATTCCCCACAGGTATCTACTAGGATGTGTGAAACAGAATCCTTGGCTTAGGGGACCTAAGTAGTTCGTTTTATTGCCAAAGGTTTCCCTCCCCTGTGCATACTGTGGGAGGAAAGCTGCAGGGGCCGCCTCAGCTCCAGTAGAAAGGTTAGGGACCCTTTAAAGAGGCAGGCTCAACATCAGTAGAGATTAGGAGTCGATAGAACTGCTGGATTTTCTATTCTGGTTGATGAAATGAGCCACGTAGGGTCTTTCTGTCTGAGAATGAGATGAGCTGACTGCCACCATGCTGTGCCGCCACCAACCCTAACGGTACGAGTCAAGCACTCGTCTGGCTGCCTGGGCATGGGGGCTTCAAAGGATCTGGAAAGGACTTCCCACATGTTGCCGGGTCTCTGCTTGAGGTCAGTAACATCTTGTTCCACTGCAGCGACCAGCGTGGGCCCAACTCAGCAGCTCCACACTGGTGGGAGCGGTGGGAGCAGCAGGGGCCGCTGTCCTCATCACCATCTTTGGCATATCAGTCATTGCCATGAAGAAGAGGAGGGCGACTCAAGGGACCTACAGTCCAAGCCGCCAGGAGAAGGACGGGGCAAGGGTAGAGATGTGGAACGTGATCAAGCTGCCACCGATGGAGCGGCTGATCTGAGCGCCGGCTGCAGCAGGGGTGGCCTGTGCGTCAGCCAAAATAACAGAGCATTATAGACACCCATGGAGCTTCTCACAAGCAAGTTCATCTGGTTCTCCTTGCTGTCCAAGTAGCAGGCAAAAGAGAACTAGAGTGCCTGTTTCTTCACTGGAGCTTCTGTGCTGTGAAATGAAGGGGAGTATTCCCAGAACAGGATGCCGCGTGATCTGCCGCCAGGGAGAGGCTGATCAACAGGTGAAACGGCATACAGCCGGGCTGTTGCCAGGCCTTGGGACAGTACAAACCTTGCCTTGGCCATTAAACAGCAGAGAGCTGTTCTTCCTGCTGCAAGAATGGGGATATAGATGGGAGCAGCTCTATAGATTCCTTCCCTGGGGATGTACTGCAAAACTCAGATATTGTGCTCTTCTGGACTGCAACCAGCTGCCAGGGGGCACAGTACAG